>NC_044305.1:76661802-77861802 GCF_007474595.2 Lynx canadensis
TTCACTTTATGTATCGAAATACTAAAGGAAGCAGTGCCACAGAACCAAATAAGAGCATTTGATGACTGCCTGTTACTTTTTATATTGCCATTCAAAAACATTAAGCTTTTCTTTTTGTTTGGCAAAATAATCTTAATTTAAATACTAGAAGCATGAGTGAATAACCATTTTAA
Organism: Lynx canadensis; assembly: GCF_007474595.2. NCBI lineage: Eukaryota > Metazoa > Chordata > Mammalia > Carnivora > Felidae > Lynx > Lynx canadensis. Next base: position 76,661,976 of record NC_044305.1, read on the forward strand.
TAAGTCCCAAATGATGTAGAGTGTTTAGAAACCTTTGTCACTTTTTTTCCTATGGGCAAAATCTGATCACTGACCAATTATGCCAGAAATTCCAACTGAAATCAAATGGACGTATTTTCCAGGTTAAAAGTAACCCAGAGAAGCCTGAACCAAGGCCCTTTATGGTGCAAGGTTACTGTCAGAGCAACTCTGATAATTTCTGGTTTGTTTTTTGTCTCCTTATTTCTGCTGTATCCCTCAGCAGAGGTTTATTACAATAAACTTGGATACTAAATGAGGCTTTATTAATTAGGGATGGGCAGAAAACCAGCTGTGACATAGTGACCCCGGGTGGGAAGCCAAACCAGAGTAATTAAGACATAACATGGTAATGGGAACAAATAATGAATACACTCAGTGACCTGATGCCAAGCGGTGCCCCCTCTCCAGGCCTGTTTTTTTTCTCTCTTTTACTTTTTTTTTTTTTCCCTTTAAACTGATAGTCCCCTTGAATTGCCTTCTTATTATACTTTGATACAGATGGCATCCAAAGTAGTAAAAGTTGAGGAAAATATGGACTAGTGTTGGAGAAACTGTGAGGTTTATGTGATACTGTTCTTATTTTCAGGGACCAGAGATTGATGCTCCTTTATTTTTTATCACACAGCATTTCTCTTACAAGGAGAAAAGCCAGTTGAATAAGACTCAGGTCCAAGCATGCACGTCTCCCCACCCAGTCATGATCTACAGTATCTCCTGGGTTTCTTCCTGTGATGCTAACTCCCCTCTGATGCTGAGTGAGTGAATGAATGAATGAATAAGAATTCGGAAGAAGTCAGTGGGATTCCCCAAGGTCGCAGGAAATGAGGAAGTCTCATATGGCTCTCTATGTCAGGTTCTTGCTGCCCAATCAGGAGACTGTGATAAGGTGGTCCTCAAGGAGTCCACATCAAATATCCATAGACTTAGAACCACAAAGAAGCTATCAAAAGAGCATGCCCACAGTTTTAAAATGGTTCACAAAGTTCCCAGGTGGATGAAAACCTGACCCAATCACACGTTTTCTTCAGTGTACTTTGGGTTTGGATCAAGAGTGAATCTGCCACAAGACAAGAGCTTTATTTTTAACTTTTAAAAACCTCCATAAATGCTATGGCTGTCAAATATTTTTAGTGATTCTTGTTCACTTCCTGTTAAAATCTCATTGTTTGGTACCTTCGCAGATCTTGAAGTTAAATAGCATCTATGCTCAAATAACTCCAGGTCTGACACAGAGTAGGTGCTTAATATAAGTGTATTAACTAATTATCTAGGCATGTAAAGTGGCAAATAAAGGAGTCCACTAAAATTGCTTGTGTTGGTACATAGCACAAGCAAATAAACCATCAACATTCCTGTAATGGATATTAAGACATTTTCCTTTTTATTTTCTGAACTTTTAAGGCTAATTGCTTCAAGTTTGTTTGTTTATACATATCAATATAGCTAAAAAATATTCATGATACATGGTATAACCTAAAAGATTTTCTTGTCCCAACTTAAAATCTTTTGTACCTTAGTTCATTCTTTGTTTGACACAAAATCTTCACCTAGTTTTCAAATAATAAAGTATTACTAAATAAGATCTTCCCTAACATTAACAGAAAAAAAGGGTTATGAATATGTCAATTACAGCTCTCTTAAGTTATCCATTAGCTCCACTTCGGGTGTAAAGGCTTTTCTTTTTTCTATGAAAACTGCCTAACACTTGTGAGAGAGCCATAGATGGTATTCTCGATAATGTGGCCTTGTGTCGTGAAAGCATTGGCATTTCTTTTGCCTTCTGTGAATCATATCATAGCTGGCATACTGAATTAATCAATAGAAATATTCTGTATCTATTAACAATTTACTGTTAGGAGATAAAAGTCCTAGAAAAGTGAAAGAAAGAATTGCCCCCATTTAATTTTAAAGCAGCTCTACGTGGACCTTAGCACATTGAGCAAAGAAGATACATTACAGGACCACTGACTTCATGCTTTTATATATTTTTTTAAATGAGATGAGTTTGAATAAATAGGTAAATAAGATAGTTGTAATGGAACCTAACATTTTCTTTCTTTAGACCTGTTTTAGTATGATATTCAAATGAGTGACTTCAGGAAAGTCGTAAGAATGTTCTCTATATTTGTAGCCCTGACCTATGTATATTATTAATGTAATATAATGCAATAATGTAATATAAAAGAAGGACCTCTGTCTTATAGAGAGAGTATTTTCATTTATTTTTTTTAATAGGGCAAACATTCATGCATCCAGATGGTATGGATGTGGGGAATGGATATGGGAAACTTGCTCCTATTTAACCAAATAGAATTTCTTAGCCAGCCTGAAAAAAAATGCTTTATGATACCCTCCCCCCCCCCACCCCTCCTTTCAATTCCTCCTGTTTGGGTGGGTTTTATTTAAAAGTCAAGCTCAGGAAATTCAGAGCTTTGAGAAATAGTTTCCACATCCTTTGAGTAAGTTTAGAAAATTTCTCTTTTTGGTTTTAAATTAAAGGTAAAAAACAAACAAACAAACAAAAAAACAACATCTCCATAAATAGGAAAGAGGTCCTTGGGCTAAGTCAGTCTTTATCCACTGCTTAGCTGGAAACATAATCAAATACAGAAATTTGGAAAGATAAAAGTACAATTTCCCCATCAACCCACTGTTAACATCGTAAAGGACCTGTGCATCAAGCACGTAAAGATTGTACCCCAGAGCATGTCCCAGGTAACTTGAAATAAAGGCAGTTGCTTCTGCAGTCTCAGAAGACAGGCAGATGCTCTTTTCTTTGGAAGATATTAATGCTGATGCAGTAAACATTTCCAGAGAAGCTTTCCCAGAGTGGAGTCCTTTGCTTTTCCCCCATTCATCCTCCTCCCTGTTCTTTGAGCTTGAAAAGAAGAGAACTGACAGCATATAAAAAAATAGTGGATGGAAGATGGACAGAAATCAGAAAGAAGGGAAGTGATTAGAGTTGGACCCAGAAAACCATCCTCTTCCCTGACAACTGCTTCGTGAAGGCGGAGGAAAAAAATAATTCCTAGAAACATCATTTATGAACTGGTGTCCTCACTCATCATTTTCTGTATTTTCCAGCTTCTCTAAAAATGTTTTACATTTTTAATTAAATAGGATTTTTAGGTTTTTAAAAGTAAATGGTCTTCCAAGACATTCACATTTAGTCCATGTGAAAGAATAGTATAGTTGGAAAGAAACTAAAGATTATTTGGCACAACATCTTCATGGGATTTGGGAAAAAACAACTATTCTGACTCCAGGTTTTGAGCATTTTCATCTATCTGTCTATCTATCTATCATCTACATAAATACATATACATGTGTAAATACACATATATGTAATTCTCCTGTGTGTATGTGTGAAAATATTAAGAATTATAATGCATGCTAATAAGCTCTTTATCCCCAGTGATTGTGTAGAGGACAGTGATGTGCAGATAGCAGATATTATATTTGCCTCATTCTAGATCCACTGCCCACCATTTTCCACCCATTTGTTTTCAACGGTTCCCTTGGCTTCTGGTTTCCAGTTGGGTTTAGATAATAAAAGCATGGGCAGTACATTCACAGGACAGGAGGGGAGTAAGTGGGAGTACTTATTCTCCCACTCCTTTATTACTAGGCCACAAGTTGTCAATGGCTACAAAAATAGTATAGTATAATCCATTGAATCATTCATTTAAGAAATATTTATTGAGGTCCAAACTGCAGTTGGTATTGGGCCCCAACAGCCACCAAAGGCATGAGATACCTGCTCACACATAATTTATGTGACAAGTGTCTGTTTTGATTGTTTTCATTTTTAGTCATGAGATATTTGAAGTATGTGGTGATCCACCTTTTGGTGAGAAGCCTTTTTTTTTTTTTTTTTTTTTTTAAGAAGTGGAGAAAAATATCAAAGCAATCCTTGTAAATTCTGGTAGTCATTTGACATGTTCCTGGCAAATAGGTTTTATATACCAGGGAAATTGTTGAGTGAAAAAGGAAAGTAAAATGAATCTTAATTACTTTTCAAAGGGTATTTGAGCTGCGATGATACCAAATGAATTAATGAAATATTAAAAATGGGTATGTAAGCAGGAAGACCCTGTTTCTTACCAGACATACCTAAAGTGTGCCAAGCATATGCATTAAACCAGGATGTAAGATTAATTAAAAACTGCAGATGATCTTTGCTTAACACTTGCAGGTTGTCTTGATGTAGGAAAGAAATTCATCATTCATAGAGGAACTTATTTGAGTTATAGATTTGACAACTAAGACTGAACATACATAGTGATAAAACATCTGCTCAAGTCTAGTCAAAAGCTCAGTCAGTTTCGTGAAGAAATCAGTCAAGCCTGTTGCTCGGTGGCACGTAGACAAAAACCACCAACTGATCGACTGAGTTTTTCACTTTTGAATGGGTTGTTTGGCATCATGTAGACCCAGCCTATGATTATACTGCCATCTGTATTCTTTCTTACATCAGGCTTATTTCAGCCACAACTTATACATGCTGTTTTGAGAAGAACTAGTCAATATTTTGGTTTGTCTTTAGCTATAAGAGCGCCGTAGACAGTCTTGCGTGAACTTGGCTCTGCCTTGCTAATTCTCTGTCAGTTCTGGCAGCTATAGGAATTTAAGTTCATGGTGTAGATATTTGGATTCCCCTCAAAATAAAAATAAAATATGTAAAATAAAATCTCAAAATAGGCTGCTTGTCTTTAACAAAAATACCCAAATTCCTAGAAATGGCCAGCCATAGTCAATATGTATATATGTGAGAGTATAATTTTAATGTTAAAACAATACAAACAGAATAGAATATTTTGAAGTTAACAATTGCTCATGTTATCATAGTTTTCAAACTACATGAAGCAATTGAAAAAATCTTCCTTTACCAAATTCAACTGCACATAAAGCTTTTGAAACTGTAAGATACTTTGCGGTGGTGGTAGGGTTGGAAATTGCGAAATGAATTAAAATATTACACATATTTATCCTCACTAGCACTTTAACAACTTATAATATTATAGCCACTGTAGTGATCAGTTATTTCTTCTAAGGGCATATGCTTAAAAAAAGAGAGAAAGGTTGAGCTTTGGAGGGCAACGAATCATCAAAGAGTTTTTGCATAATGATAAAATTGTTCTCTGGTTTTAACAGCTCAGAGCCATATTAAAACATGTCCCTCTGTAAGTATACCTGAATCAAAATCCCTTTTTTTTGTTTGTTTTCTTTAGTAAAAGTTGAAGGAAGTGATAAGTCAAAGAAAATGAGGAGGCAATATGTGTTATTCTTTAACAAAGGAGTAAATAGAGCAGATTCAGGTTTATGGATCCTGAAATTTATAAAATTTGGGTGACCTGGTTTTGAAAATATATGAAATTATAAATAAAAATCAAGTGAGAAAGTTAATGCTATTTAATTGAAAGGAATGTTATTTAACTAGTGTTACTTAAAATTAGAGGAAAAGGGTCTTTGGAAAAGGCATGTGCAAATGAGCGACCCTAAATTTGAGGTACATTATTTTTACAATGTAGCCAATAATAGGACTGACAAAATATCCTAGAGCAACAATAACAATGAAAAAATTACCTTGAATTTGAGCACAGGAAAATAATTTGTCATAAAGAATATGATTTATGATATATCTTACATTTAAATCTTTTTTGATTACCATAATTCATAAATAACACTTGTATGGGAGCAATCTTGGTTTCTTTTTTCCTTTATTCCAGTAAAATCTGAGTCATCTTACTCTTAATTTCATTACTTTATGAAACATTTCAGAATCACTTAGTAAAGACTCTTCAAACATTAGGAGTGGTGGGCATATTACCAGAAGAAATATGGTGGACCTAGAGGAGATGAAATGATAGTTGGAATTGAGAGGCCACAGATTTTTGTCTCACATGTTATCAGCATCCTCACTTTACAGATAAGTGTAATAAAGCCCAGAGAGGAGAGCAACTTATCCAACTTCACATAAACCTTTCGTGGCAAAGGTGAGTTTAAAGGACACACCTGTGAACAGCCAATCCAGAGCCATACCCACTGCACCTGACTTCACATCAACCTCAGACCTCCCATTCCCTTCACTGTGTCAGCCAACCAACTTCATTGTTGTGGTCAATACCATTGCCATCTAGATTAGGATACTTGGAACTACCTGGTGAATTATAGTGCCTTCTCTCAGACTCATGTGGTATCAGTCCAATTTCAAGTGAGCCTTCCGAGAACATTATGGTGTTTACACACACTTGCTCTGACCCCTGGACACCTGTGGCAGCACTGCATCTTGCCAATCGTAAGTAATGCAGTTAACAGAAACTCAGATACATGATTCTCTACTTTTAAGATAGTTCTTCCAGTTAATTAGTTTATTCACTCAGACAGAGGTGATATGGGAGTTCTTGACATTGTTTTTCTAGCAGTTTGAGAGAAATTAAGTCTTTCACGGTAACAACAAAAAATACCGATTTAAATGTGAATACATATTTTTAGGTATATCAGTTAAATGGCAAGAAAGTTCAGTAGTTCTCACCGGTCAGAAACTAAGTGAAAGAACCCAAGAGGCAAGTGAAACAGTTACTATAATTTGTGTTCCTAGGGCACTGACCAACCTAGGTGAACCTGAGTGTTCTTTTTACATCTTCATACGTTGCAGTGCTCACAAAGAAAGGATATGACATCTAAAAGGTAATCCTCTTTATAAATCTGAGACCCTAAAGAGCCACACTCTCAGTATAAGTAGAAATATTACGTTCCCCCAAGTGATCAGCAAGACGAATTCAACTAAACTTTGAATAAAGGAAAAACCTCTTCTTTGGGAATTCATATCACAAGCCAATCTTTACCAGCTAAGGTTGCAAATGGAACCCACAATACTTTGATATGGGCAAATAAACTCAAACCATACCTTAATTAAAATGCTATTATATCACTGGTGCCCCCAGGTACCTGGCAGGAGCGAACACATATCATCTCTACAGGAACCTATTTTAATCCAAATCTCAGCAAATGTATATAAATAAAGTTTAAAGAATGAGAACTCAATGTCAAAATTATAACACAAATAAAGGAGCAGAAAACATCAGCAAAAGAATCTGACCCCAAACTTTCATATATTGAAAACATCAAAATAATAATAATAATAATAGAGACTAAGTAGGTTTAGCATATTTAATAAATTAAAATAGGGGATAAAAATGAGCAAGATAGCAGAGTCTATTAAAAACTGACCAAGCAGGTATAAAATTAACCAAAGATATCAGTGAAAGAAAAATATAATAATTGAAATTAAAAACTCAATACTTGCCTCTAAAATTACATTAGACACAGATAAAAATAGAATTCATAAACTGGAAGACATATCTGAAGAAATTATCTGGATTGTAGTAAAGCAAGGCAAGGAAATAGGAAACATGACTGAGTTATTAACAGGCATGGAGGATAGAGTGAACACTCTAAAGCATATATATTTAGAAGTTTTGTTAAGAATAGAGAGAAGCAACATTTCAAGATAAAATGACTAATAGTTTTTCAGAACCAATGAAAACACCCATCCTTAGATTCATAAAATCCCAAGGAAAATGTTTTTGAAGTCTACATTTATCTACATCCATATGTAGATCTGTATCTATGTATCTATATAGATGTATATCTATATGTAAATATATAGTGCTAAAATTGAATATCACTGAGGACAAAGAAATGATCTTGAAATCAGATGGAAAAGATACATTGTCTAAGTAAATAGAATGATTAAATTAACACATTCTCATCAGTAGCAATGGAAGCCAGAGATAATAGAATACCTTCAGTGTACTGAGAGAAAATAACTATGAACCTAGAATTCCATATTCAACAAAGAGTGAAGGTGAAATAAAGACATTTCCATGTGGAAATTCTGAGATGCAAGGATGATGTTCTAAGAAAGTAATTAATATGTTGTTAAGACTAAGTAAACATTGACTATTGTGTTTGTAACAGAGAAAAATAATGGGGTGTCTGGTTGGCTCAGTCGGTCAAGCATCTGAGTCGATTATGGCTCAGGTCGTGATTTTGCAGTTTGTGAGTTTGAGCACCCCCCCCCACACACACACACACAGGCTCTGCACTGATGGTGGAGAGCCTGCTTGGGATTCTCTCTCTCTCTCTCTCTCTCTCTCTCTCTCTCTCTCTCTCTCTCCCCCTCTCTGTCCCTCCACCACTCATGATCTTTCTCCCAAAATAAATAAATAAAATTAAAAAAGTAAAAGAGAAAAATAAGGTAAAATAAAAATCCCTATAGCAATAGTGCATAAAAAGAGAAGGAATTTTCAGAGTTAATACTGTCCTAACATTTGTTTGGAAGGAGAGTGAATTGATGATTAACTTCAGAATTTGATAAGTTAGTATGCATGTTAAAATTCCCAGAGTTATTACTAAAAGAAATGAAGCACAGTAAGCAAAAAGGAAAAAAAATCTAATGAGAAACCATACTCCATTCAAAAGAATAAAATAAAAGTAGTAAAAATGAACCTAGAGTAGGAAAGACAAATTTTTATCCCCAAAGAAGATAGAGGCAAGTTTAAATAATCAGAAATTCTAATAAATCTAAGTGGGTTAAATGATCCAGTGAAAAACAAATAGACATATATAACACATAAAAATACAAATAGTTTGAAAAAATGCAAATAGATTGAATAATAGGAAAAGGTATACCACCAAAATAAGAAAAAGAAAAAAAAAAGCTAGTGCAGTTTGATTATTATCAGGCAAAATAGATATTAAAATCAAAATAATTCCTGAGATTAAGAGAGAACTAGGTAATGATGAATGACTCAATGCAATGGAAAATATAAAATTTTTAAATGCTAGTCACTTAAAACATACAAAACAAAATGTTATCTTCAAAAAATATATAAAGCAAAAATTAAAACAAATGTAAGTGTAAATTAATTCATTATATTGGAACGTTTTAACTATACTTATCATTAATTAAGAAAAATAAATCAGAATATCAATTTGAAAGACAGTTTACAAGCTTTATCTAATGGATTTATATAGAACATGTTTCTTTTCTTTTTTTAGAAAGAAAGGTAATTTAGAAGATAATATAAAAGAAACATTTTGACTCTAAGTTGTCCAATAAATATTGGTTTAATGATTAATGTTAGTTTGTCATTCTCTTATGACATTTTCCTTAAATTTGTTATATGTTACCTGCTTGTTTTCCCTGATGGCATAGCTTTTTTTTTTTTTTTTAACTTTTGGAAGTATATATAATTAATGAAATATTTTAAACTTGAAAGTAAGAACTTCTCAATACTCAAAAAAAAAAAAAGTGAGCATCATCTATTGTCCTTGTGGTTTGAATAGAACATATCTCAATTTTATTATAATCAAAATAACATTTTCTAATAACTTAGTATATTGAAAGTCACAATTATTACCTTATAAATTCAGACTGTCATTCTTAAAAAGTTAAGTGGCCGAAGGACACTGATCCTTTAGGTGTATACTCTATTATGTGAAAGTATTTTATCATCATCCCATTTACATATGCTAAATCCTTTAAGCAAGGACAGATCAAAGAATTTACTGTTGTTTTATCTTTGACAATCCCCTAAATGATGCTCCATGAGGGTACTATTCCTAGTGTGCCCCACATTCTACAGAAACACAAAAACAATTCCAGTTGTAGAAAAAATGGGAAGATGGTGGAGTACTTATCCAATAAACTCCATTGCATCTATAACTACTTGAATAATTGACCCCACTTTTTTTTTCTTTTTGTCAGAATTAGTTGGAGAAATGCCTTAGTTTTCCATTTTACTTAATCTGTGTAGACAGAGCCAAAGAATCCCTCCTCCCTTCAGTGCAAGCTTTTCTACAGCACAAATGATGCTAATGCTCTTGATTGGCATGACACAGCACTCGAAACCATTTGACTCCAGTGAATTAGTCAAGCAAGAATGTCTGAAAGCAGAGTGACTCCGTTTAAGTACTTAAATGCACAGCAAACAACTGCTTGCCCTTTTTTCTTCTCTAGTGCTGTCTCATGAAGCAGTGTATTATTACAGATAATCTACGGTGAATAAAAGACAAAGCATTCTGTGTTCAAAATATACACACATTTGCCAAGCCTACTGAACCTGTGATTTTTCAAAATAAAAGATACAAATATTTATTTGAAAAATATAATTAAGAGAAGCTTACTACAGAGCAGCAACTACACATGCTGTATAACAAACCATAACACCAATAAACAGGTTTTGCTGACAGACACCTATTATCAGTAAGATTAGTTGAACTCAAAAGAGTGCCAGGAACCCTCTTTCATGCTTCAACAAAACATAATTTGTTTGAAGTAATGATGACTAGTTATGTATAATTATCTGATTATCAAAAAGAAAAAAAAAAACACCAAACTTGTTTAAACAACTTTGGTGTGCTGCATTATAAGGTTTCATTTAGTCTCTGAATTATTTAATGTTTATGTAGTTCTGAGACAAACTGCACGATTCAAAACCAATTAAAAGATTTGCCCAGATTACCCATAACTTGCAAATTGGCACAACATGGTAGGATACTTATTAAGTCGGGATGTTTTTTGGAGAGTAGTAGAGGCTTCAAAAAATAATGAGGTTTTCCAGAAGGGGAATAGTTTATAAATCATCAGTCAATGAAAATGATTCATGAAATTATATCAATTTTAATATAAAACAACATAATTCTTATCTCTTGTGTAGGTAGACTTTTAAGGTGTATGAGAAAGTGAATTGCTTATACTATGCAAATGAAAATAATCATTCAGTGTCTAGCAGACTCTTGCAAATCAGGAAAAATATTTAGATTTATACACAAAGAATTTTAGTCATTCTTATTCTTCTGGTTTACGTGGAAACACAATGACTTAAACTAATACTATTTTCTATTCAAATGGCATAAATTAACTTTGCTTCTTGGAACAATTTATTTTGAATACTTGCCCAATGAGTTAAAATGCTAAAATTTTTCTTCCCTGGTAAGGTCCCAGTTCTTTATGGGAGGTAACTTAATCTGGGTAATTATCAGGAAGACAATAAAGATAGTTACAAGATTTAAACTTATTTAACTTTAAGGTAAATTTATATATAATGTATGACACTGAGCCTAATAATCTCCACACATTTACATTATCAACAGGCTTTGGCCACAAGTTGTATAAACTGATATGGGATAGACAAAAGGAGGATTATTTTTTTCCTGGAATAAGGAGTTTAGAAATAGGAGGCAGCTGATGACATTGGTTCCATGACTTAAACATATTGGGGTTAATATTAAATGAATTGTTCCTGTACTTTTTCTCATGACTGCCCCATCCCTTGGCATTGTGTTCACATCAAGGAAAGATGGAATCAGGGAAACTGAAATGTCAGCACTATCTGTTGCTTTATCAGACAAGTAAAAGCTTTCCCCCCAAATACTCCTGCAGCTGAATTTCTTTCATCTTGCTAGTCAGAAATATGTCACACGGCCACCCTGAGCTGCAAGGCTGGGTGGGAAAGTGAGTATTTTTTACAGTGGTGATGGGAAAGAGAAAAAGGTTGAGTCAGCTAAGTAACAGTTTTTATATCAATATCAATATTCTAATAACAGGAGAGTGATTTAGTTCATTACTTACATGCATCCAAAAATGGAAATTATATTTCCCTGTCTACCTCATAGATTATGTGAAGGTTAAATGAGATGATACACCTGAAATTACTCCATGAGCTATAAGGAACTAAACATAATTACTCCATAAGCTATAAGGAACTAAACATAGTTTGGACAGTCAACACTGATGTGAGAACACAATCTTGAACATCCTGTGCCATAACCCCTTGTATTACTGGTCACCTCAATTTAGCCTCCCCATTTCCAGAAACCCATTCTGCAGACCTGTGAACACAAGTGTACTCCAAGTCCTGATACAGAGAAGTCAAAATATTCACAGTAAGTGCAGAGGGAAAAGAGACAAATAAAGCAACTAGAAATAAAGTGTTTTAAAGGAATGAAGATAAAGATGATTTATTATAATATAATCAGCATCTAGAATAGAAAATCTATAAAAGGTACCTAGAATTCCACAGTGTAAAAGCAGAAATTTTCCTTAAAATTGAGGGAAAACCTGGGGCACCTGGGTGGCTCAGTCTGTTGAGCGGCCAACTTCAGCTCAGGTTATGACCTCACGGTCCGTGAGTTCGAGCCCCGCATCGGGCTCTGTGCTGACAGCTCGGAGCCTGGAGCCTGTTTCAGATTCTGTGTCTCCTTCTCTCTGACCCTCCCCCATTCATGCTCTGTCTCTCTCTGTCCCAAAAATAAATAAACATTAAAAAAATTTAAAAAAAATAATTGAGGGAAAACCTGATTAAGTATGTTTAAAAACATTATGTTTCAAGAAAACAATGATAAATACATAGCCTGACTAAAGTATTAAACCTCAAGTAATTTTGTAAATTTTAATTCCAGTACAGTTAACATACAGTGTTATATTAGTATTAGGTGTATAATATAGTGTTTCAAAAATTCTATACATGACTCAGTGCTCATCATGGTAAGTTTACTCTTAATCTACCTGTTTCACCCATCCCTCCCCCCACCTCCCTTCTGGAAACCATCAATTTGTTCTCTACAGTTAAAAGTCTGTTTTTTGGTTTGTCTCTTTCTTTCTTTGTTTTGTTTCTTAAATTCCACATATAAGTGAAATCACATGGTATCTGTCTTTCTCTTACTGACTTATTTCATTTAGCATTATACCCTCTAGGTCCATCCATGTTGCTGTAAATGGAAAGATTTAATTATTTTTTATTTTTATTTTTCGTATTATTTTCATATTAGTTTATATATAATGGAATATAATATGTACATTTATCTATTGTATATATTATATATATATATATATATATACATGATATATCTCACTTTATCTATTCATCTATCAATGGACATTTGGGTTCCTTCCATTATTTGACTATTATAAAATAATGCTGCAATAAACATAAGCATGGATGTATCTTTTTGCATGATTGTTTTTGTATTTTTTAGGTAAATAGCCAGTAGTAGAGTTAATGGATCATATGGTAATTCTGTTTTTAATTTTTTGAAAAACCTTTTTCTCCACATCCTCACCAACACTTGTCTCTTGTGTTTTTGATTTTTAGCCATTCTGACATGTATGACATGATATTTCATTGTGGTTTTGATCTCTGTTTCCCCAATGATGAGTGATGTTGAACATCTTTTCATGTGTCTGTTGTCCATCAGCATGTCTTCTTTGGAGAAATGTCTGTTGATGTCTTCTTCCCATTTTTAATTGGATTGTTTTTTTTGGTTTTGAGTTGTAGAAGTTCTTTATATATTCTGGATACTAACCCTTTGTCACATGTCATTTGCAAATACTTTCTCTCATACAGTAGATTGCCTTTTGTACTACTCTCATACAGTAAATTTCTGGTTGTTTCCCTTCCTGTGCAGAAGCTTTTTATTTTCATGCAATCCCAATAGTTTACTTTTGCTTTTGTTTTTCTTGCCTCATGAGACATATCAATGTCAGAAAATTGGCCGATGTCAGAGAAATTTCTACGTGTGTTCTCTTTTAGGATTTTTACAGTTTCAGGTCTCAAATTTAGGTATTTAATCCATTTTTGGTCTATTTTAATGTGTCATATGAGAAAGTGGTCCAATTTCATTCTTTTGCATGTAACTGTCTGGTTTTTCCAACATTACTAGTTGAAGAGACTGCTTTTTCCCCATTGCATATTCTTGCCTCCTTTGTCAAAGATTAATTGACCCAATAATCATGGGTTTATTTCTGGCTTCTCTGTTCTCTTCCATTGATCTATGTGTCTATTTTTTGCCAGTCCCATACTATTTTGATTGCTACAGCTTTGTAGTATGTTTTCAAATCTAGGATTGTGATACTTCTAGTCTTGTTCTTTTTAAAGATTGTTTTGGCTATCTGAGGCCTTTTGCAGTTCCATACAAATTTTAAGAACACTTGTTCTAATTCTGTGAAAAATGCTATTGGTATTTTGATAGGGAATGCAGTAAATCTGTATATCACCTTGGATAGTGTGGACATTTTAACAATATTGGTTCTTCCCATGGAATATCTTTTCATTTGCTTGTGTCATCTTCAATTTCTTTTACAATGTTTTATAGTTTTCAGAATATAGATCCTAGTTAAGTTTATTCCTAGGTATTTTATTATTTTTGTATACTTGTAAATGGAATTGTTTTCTTAATTTCTCTTTCTGCTACTTCATTATTATTGGTAGAAATGCAACAGATTTCTTTATATTGATTTTGAATCCTGTGACCTTACTAAATTCATTTATCAGTTCCACTGTTTTGTTTTTTGTTTTGTTTTGTTTTGGTGGAGTCTTTAGGATTTTCTATATATAATATCACACCATCTGCAAATAGTGAAAGTTTTAATTCTTCTTTACTGATTGGATGTCTTTTGCTCCTTTTTCTTGGCTTACTGCTGTAGGTAAGACTTCCAAAACTATGTTAAATAAAGTGGTGAGAGTGGACATCCTTGTCTTTTCCTTATCTTAGGGGAAAAGTTCTCAGTTTTACACCATCGAGTATGATGTTAGCTGTGGGTTTTACATACATGGCCTTTATTATGTTGAGGTATGTTCCCTCTAAACATACTTTGTTAAGGGTTTTTATAATGAATAGATGTTATACTTTATCACATGCTTTTTATCCATCTGAAATAATCACATGTCTTTTATGATTTCTCTTGTTGATGTGTTATATCACATTGACTGACATGCAAATATTGAACCACCCTTACATCCCAGGAATAAATCCCACTTGATTATAGTGAATGATTTTTTAATGTATTGTTTTATTTTGTTTCCCAATATTTTGTTGAGGATTTGGGCATCTAAGTTCATCAGAAATATTGGCTTGTAGTTTTCTTTTTTTGTAGTGTCTTTATCTGGTTTTGGTATAAGGGTAATGCTGGATTCATAGAATGAATTTGGAAACTTTTCTTCCTCTTCTATATTTTGGAATGATTTGAAGAGAATAGGTATTACCTCTAAATGTTTGGTAGAATTTATCTATGAAGCCCCCCAGTCCCAGACTTGTTTCTGTTTGGAGTTTTTCTGATTACTGATTCAATTTCATCGCTGATAAGTCTGTTCAAGTTTTCTTTCTTTCTGATTAAGTTTTGTGACATTAATGTTTCTAGGAACTTATCCATTTCTTCCAGGTTGTCCAATTTTTCATAATATTTTTCATTATATATTTTTTCATAATATTCAGTCATAATGCTCTGTATTTCTGTGGTGTTGGTTATTTCTCCTCTTTTATTTCTGATTTTGTTTATTTATGTCCTCTCTCTCTCTCTCTCTCTCTCTCCCTCTCGATGACACTGGCTATAAGTTTATCAATTTTGTTGCCTTTTTAAAATTTATTTATTTATTTTGAGAGAGAGAGTGAGAGAGAAAAAGAGTGCACACTCGAGGGGGGAGGGGCAGAGAGAGAGGGAGAGCAAGAATCCCAAGCAGGTTCTGTGTGTCAGCACACAGCCCAATGTGGGGCTTGAACTCATGAACCATGAGATCATAACCTGAGCCCAAATCAAGAGTTGTACACTTAACCAACTGATCCACCCAGGCACCCCTTGTTGATCTTTTTAAAGAACCAGCTCCTGGTTTCATTGATATAGACTATGCTTTTTTTTTAAGTTTCTATTTCATTTATTTCTGCATTAATCTCTCTAATTTCCTTCCTTCTACTGGTTTGGGGTTTTGTTTGTTCTTGTTTATCTTCCTCCTTTAGGTGTAAAGTTAGGTCATTTATTTGAGATTTTTTTCTTGCTTCTTGAGGTAGACTTGTATTGCTATAAACTTCCCTTTTAAAACCGTTTTTGCTGCATCCCCAAAATTTTGGAACCCTGTGTTTTCATTTTTATTTGTCTACATGTATTTTTTTATTTCCTCTCTGAACTTCTTGGTTGACATATTCATTGTTTGGTATCATGTTATTTAGCTTCGATGTATTTGTGTTCTTTCCAGGTTTTTTTTCTTGTGGTTGATTTCTAGTTTCATAACTCTGTCTCATCTGATAAGATGCATGGTATGACTTCAATCTTTTTGAATTTATTGAGGCTTGGCTTATGACCTAATATGTGATCTCTTCTGGAAAATGTTCCATGTGCACTTGAAAAGATTGTGTGTTCTGCTGTTTTAGAATGGAATATTCAGAATGTATCTGTTAGATCCATCTGGTCCAATGTGCCATTCAAAGCCACTGTTTCCTTATTGATTTTCTGTTTGGATGATCTATCCATTGATGTAAGTGGGATGTTAAAGTCTCCTATTACTATTGTATTACTATTGATTACTTCCTTTATGTTTGTTGTTAGCTGCTTTATGGATTTGGGTGCTTCAATGTTAGGTGCATAAATATATACTATTGTTATATCTTCTTATTAGATTATTTCCTTTACAATTATATAGTGTCCTTTGTTTCTTGTATAGTGTTTCTTTTAAAGTCTTTTTGTCTGATACAAGTATTACTACCCTGGCTTTCTTTTCACTTCCATTTGCTTTCCATCCTTTACTTTCAATCTGCATATGTCTTTGGATCTGAAATGAGTCTCTTGTAGGCAGCATATAGATGAGTCTTGTGTTTTATCTATTCTGCCACCCTATGTCTTTTCATTGGGACATTAAGTCCATTTACATTCAAAGTAATTACCGATAGGTGTGTATTTATTACCTTTCTCTTAACTGTTTTATGGTTGTTTTTGTAATTCTCTGTTCCTTTTTTCTCTCATTCTTTTTTCTCATGATTTGCTGGCTTTCTTTAAAGATATATTGGAGGGGCGCCTGGGTGGCTCAGTCAGTTGAGCGTCCGACTTCAGCTCAGGTCATGATCTCACAGTCCGTGAGTTTGAGCCCCACATCGGGTTCTGTGCTGACAGCTCAGAGTCTGGAGCCTATTTCAGATTCTGTGTCTCCCTCTCTCTCTCTGACCCTCCCCCGTTCAAGCTCTGTCTCTCTCTGTCTCAAAAATGAATAAAACGTTTAAAAATTTTTTAAAAAAATAAAATAAAATAAAGATATATTGGATTCCTTTCTCTTTATTTTTTACATATCTATTACTTGTTTTTAATTTATGGTTACCATTAGATTAATATATAACACCTTTTTTAAAGTTTATTTATTTTGAGAGAGATAGTGAGAGAGCACAAGTGGGGTAGGGGCAGGGAGAGAGGGAGAGAATCCCAAGCAGGCTTCACACTGTCAGGGCAGAGCTTGATGTGGGGCTCAATCCAGTGAACCATGAGTTCATGACCTGAGCTGAAATCAAGAGTTGGACACTTAACCAACTAAGCCACCCAGGTGCCCCAAGTTCATATATATATATATATATATATATATATATATATATATATAGTGCATATATATGTAATATATTATGCATATAGCAGTCTATATGAAGTTCATGGTTGCTTAACTTTGAACCTATTCTTTATTCCTCTCTCCCTGCTACATTTAAGGTATATTGTTTCATACTTTAGATCCTTTTATTTTGTGAATCCCTTGACTGATTTTTATAGATACAGTTAATTTCATTCCTTTTTACTTCCTACTTTTCTTACTTTTACTAATGGCCTTTCTTGTAGGGCTGGTTTAGTATTCATAAAATCTTTTAACTTTTCTTTGTCTGGGAAACTGTTTATCTCACCTTCTATTCTGAATTATAACCCTGCTGGATAGAGTATTCTAGGCTTCAGGGTTTTTGTTTTGTTTTGTTTTCTTTTCTTTTCTTTTCTTCTAGCGTTTTGTATATATCATGCCACTCCCTTCTAGCCAGCAAAGTGTGTGCTGAAAAATCAGCTGATAGCCTTGTGGATCAGCTGATAGCCTTGTGGGGTTCCCTTGTATATAGCTGTTTTCTTTTCTCTTGTTACTTTCAAAATTCTCTCTTTATCACTTCTTTTTGCCATTTTAATTACTACATACCTTGGTGTGGAACTTCTTGGGTTGATTTTGTTGTCTCTGTGCCTCCTGGATCTAGATTTCTGTTTCCTTCTCCATAATTGGAAAGTTTCTGTTATTATTTCTTCAAATAAATATTCTGCCCCCTTTTCTCTCTCTTCTTCTTCTGGGATTCCTATAATGCAAATGTGATTATGCTTAATGTTGCTGAGTTCCTTAAATCTATCTTCATTTTTATTCTTTTTTTTTTTTTTTCTCTCTCTCTCCTATTCATCTTGATTGCTTTCCATTACTGGAATCTCCAGATCACTGATCAATTCTTCTCTTCCTCTGGTATACTATTTATTCCATCTAGTATATTTTTTAATTTCAGTTATTAAGTTCTTCATCTCTGATTCATTCTTTTTTATGTTTTCTATCTCTTTAATAAGAGTCTCACCGAGGTCCTCCATTCTTCTCAGGTCCAGTGAGTATCTTTATGACCATTACTTTAAATTCTGTATTGGGGGTGGGGTTGCCTGGGTGGCTCAGTTGAGCATCTGACTTGGGCTCAGGTGATGATCTCACGGTTCATGGGTTCAAGCCCCACATCAGGCTCTGTGCTGACAACTCAGAGCCTGAGCCTGCTTTGGATTCTGCGTCTCCCTCTCTCTCTACCCCCCCCACTCATGCTTGTCTGTCTGTCTCTCTCTCAAAAATAAGTAACTATTTTTTTTAAAGTTAAATAAAAAAATAAATTCTCTATCAGGTATAGTAATTATCTCCATTCTGTTTAGCTCTCTTGCTATAATTTTGTTCTGTTCTTTCATTTTGGACATATTCTTCTGTCTCCTCATAGTGTCTAACTCCCTATGTCTGTTTCTATGTGTTAGGAAAATCAACTATATCTCCTGCTTTTGAAAGTGGTGGCCTTATGAAGAAGAGGTCCCGTGGTGCCCAGCAGTGCAATGTCCACTGTTCACCAGAACCTGATGGGTGTCCTATGTGTATTGCATGTGTCCTACTGTTGTGGCTGAGCTGCTTTTGCCTTTAGTCCAGTTGTCTACAATGGCTCTCTTCGCCTGTTGTGAGCAAGGTTTGGTCTCTGTGTTGTTAGTAGGCCAGTCTGGAGCTGGGTCAGACCAAGTGTTTGCCAGAGCTGTGGTTGCATTGCACCACAGGGCACTCTCCCTATGTTGTCCTGTAAGAAGCTTTAGTTAGTGGTCAGGGTCCACAGTCAGGCCTGATGTCTTCCCCAGCCCACTACTGGGGCCATAGTCAGTCTGGTGTATGTGATTATCTTCCCCTCTCCCTGGAGCAAGAGTCACTTTGGAGTGGTACTGGCCTCTGTTGGAGTGCTTGCACACTACCAGGCTTGTGGCACCACTTTGGATGGGCTCAGGCCAAGGGTGTACTAGAGTGGGTTGTTCCACGAGAGAATGCAGGGTAGGGAGCACTGTTTGCATGTTAGGTAGTGGGTGTTGGCATGGTGCTGGCTCCCACAGATGTCCCTATGACTAGGTTTGGGGGTAGGGAAGGGAAAAGACTCCCACTAGCCCTTTTGTTCTTGGAGAAGTCCCCCAAGGATCTCTGCCCCTCCAGCACATGCTCTGAGAGCAGTAAATAAATCTCTTTCTCCAATACTTCAGATATTTTCCTTTTTTAAAAAAAAAATTTAATGCTTATTTATTTTTGAGAGAGAGACAGACAGACAGACAGACAGACAGAGTGTGAGCAGGGGAGAGACTGTTAGAGAGGGAGACACAGAATCTGAAGCAGACTCCAGGCTCTGAGGTGTCAGCACAGGATCCAACGCAGGGATCAAACTCAGGAATGGTGAAATCATGACCTGAGCTGACGTCGGATTCTTAACCGACTCAGCCGCCCAGACACTCCCAATATTTTTCAAACTGCTGCTTCTATGCTGGACCTGAGCTGGGCTGTTTATTGCGCTGTGTCTTTAAGGGTGGGGATTCTGCCCTCCCTGCTCTCCCAAAGTAGAGCCTGCTGATTTTTTAAAGTTCCAGATGTTAAGCCCCAGTGATTATTAGGCCCCTCTGGTTTTCAAAGACAAATGTTATGGGAATTCATCTTTCCCATGTGGGTTCCCCTATGCCTGGGGTGGCTGGTGTGGGGTCTGGTCTTCTCTCCATTCTTGCAGATGGTCCCATTTGACTTCTGTGTTTCTGCCCTTCTTACCCTCTTTTATGTGGTTCTTCTCTACATTTAGGTGTTAAGACTCTGTTCTGCCAGTCTTCCTTCAGGTTGTTTTCTGGGTTATTTTTACTGATGTGGGTGTTATCTTTTTACCATGGGATGCCTAGGATTCTCCTATTCTGTCATCTTCCCTGGAATTCTCTAAAAGAGATATTTTTAGTCATCCAGGCAAAACCAAATCAAAACAAACAAAAAGCAAGTAAGCTGTAATATAGAAAAATCATGCTAGCCTCAGACTTACCAAGCAGCATTCAGTTCCAGAAAACCAAAGAAAAATGTCTATATCTCCTACTGTTAAGAATTGTGACATAAGATGCTCATCATCTAGGTATAAAAGCCAAACATATTTTTAAGGACACAAGGACTGGAGAAGTACAACATCTGTGAGCCCATCCTGAAATAAAGAACACACAAAGGTGAATACCAGGCAACAAAGAAAAGAATTAAAATAAATAACTCAAGAGTGGAGAAATTATTGATAATGATTCTTGACTTTAGTTAAACATAAGCCTCAGATAACGTAATGGAAATTCAGTTTTGAGGACTGAGTTTAAATGTTGTATATCTTGATGATGCAAAAATAATACCATAAGAATAAAACATCAGGAGACACAAAAAGGAGAAGTGGGAAGGGATGGAGTTTGTTTGTTTTTCTTATTTCTTAAAGAAAGTAAAAACTTTCTAAACGTGAAGTTTAAAAATATAACTAGTATTTATATAACATTTATCTTAAATTTAGAAGTCTATGTTTTTAAATAACATAAAGAATAAGTGTTTAGAGTTGAGCATTTCTGTCATATATTTAAGATGTGTGTGTGTGTGTGTGTGTGTGTGTGTGTGTGTGTGTGTGTGGATATACATACATATTTTTTTTTTCTGTAGGAAGAATAATAGATGTCTAGCTCTTTATCCCCAAGACTTGTAAATATGTTATTATACATGTAGGGTTGCAGATAGAATTAAGGTTGCGGCTAATCAGTTGACCATAAATTAGAGAGATTATACTGGCTTATCTGATTAGGCCCAATGTAATCACAAAAGTCCTTAAAAATGGAAGAAGGAGGCAGAAAGTCAGAGTGATGCAATCTGAGAAGGTTTCAACTAGCCCCCGCTGGCTTTAAAGAGGTAGAAAGGGGGCCACAAGCTGAGGAAGCTGGGAGCATCTAGAAGCTGGAATAGGCAAGGAAACAGATTCTTCTTTGGAGTCAACAAGAAGGAGGCTGACACCTTGATTTTAGCCTCATGAAACTTCTACAGAAATGTAAGATAATAAATTTGTGTTGCTCTAAGCCACTGAGTTTGTGGTAGTTTTGTATAGCAGCCATAGGAACCAATATGTATATCAATCTGTGTGCATGCAAATTGATATAAAAATGTTGTTCGATTACCGTTAAGGATGCATCTAAAAGAGAAGAGAAGTAGTTTTTCTATGGGAGTGATGGTGGGGCTTATAGCTCTACCATCTTTTAACAGCCACATAGCGGTATATATTTGAACTCTTAGGGAAGTGGAATCACCAGGGAGTAAAAGTAGAAGTTGGCATTAATTCCCCAATACCACTTACTTCACATTTTGGAAATCCAATTTAAAACTATAGACTCGTGGGATTGAATAATGGACTTGACACAGTATTTATTCTGCTCTGGCTGAGAGAAGTGGAGGTGGGAGTTGAGGGGTGGAGAAGGCAACACTGTCCAAAGCTAGTGCTCATGCCATAGGACTTGCTTCTAAGAAAGGAAGACACTTGCATTGGTGAATTTTGAGAATTCTCTGATCTGCCAAACAAGTACTTATTGAAACTTTCAAAGTCAGATTCCCCTTTGATGCCAGAAAAATTATATACATTCTCTCCTTTCCCCAATTTCACTCTCCTTTTCTCTCTTTTAAACATTTTAACTGTAAGGCATGATATTGCTAGTATTGTTGAGTTTAAGTGGAAACCTAACATGGGATATTTATTTTTGTGATATTATTTTTGAAAAAAAGTAGAAAATAATGAGTGCTTCCAAAAATATTTTCCCTATTGAGCTTGCATTTCTTTTGCTTTGTTTTTGTTATTCTGATTTGATCTCTGTATGGACTGTGGTTTCACAGCTGAGGCTATGCTAAGCCTGACCCTTCCAAGAGAGTAACACTTTTGTATATTCTTTTGGCAAAATACATATTCAAAGATTGATATTCCCACTTTTCTTGGGTGCTTTAATGGGCAGTTTGACTCGACATCACAGTTCTCAAAGTCTAAGAGGATATCCTAACTTGGACAAAAAAAAAAAAACAACAACAAACATATATACAGGGTTAGAAAAAAATACAATGTGTAGGAGCTAAAAGGCTTGATTTTCTTGGCTGGCAAAATATATTTTATGCAATTCCAGAGTTGAAGTAAAGACAAATGAATGTCCCCATAGTGTAATCACCGAGTTGAAAAATCAGGTGACTTCAGACTTCAAATTCCCTTTTAGCCCAGTAAGTTTTTATGTTTTTTTTTTATATTTTGGTTGGTGGATGAGTCAATGTTTAAATGGTCATTCATCATTTACCATATAAAAGAAAAGCTATTACCTGAAACTCATTTTTACAGTTGCAGGAAAACAGAAATAATCATTTTCAAGGACCTAAAGCTGTTTCTTGAACAATGTCATCATTTTATCCTTATTTTGCTTAGTATTTACTTATATATGAGCCAGTTTTGGAGTCTGTACCCTGCAAGTTCTGGCTGTAAACAGTTTCCACCAACTTCTTGCTGCAGCAAGTGAGGAAAGGGAATTTGACTTTCCTGAAATCAAAGTTATCTTTCAGACAGACTCAAAGAACTAGACCAAAGGCATAAAGGCAGCTATAAGTAGGCATGGCCCCCATCATGGGCCATGCAGGGTTAATTCTAGATAACTAGGAAACTACATAGTAAGGAGGCTATTAAAGTGTGTCTACAGGAAGTTATTGCCCTTATTTGCAGGGTGGCCCTGTGGTTTTTTTTTTCAGATATTTCAATAATCATCATTTCAAATGTATAGATCTGAGTTTTGTGAATATTTGCTGTCTTTTCTATGAATGAAATGAAGTAATCTATTGGTATGCATAAAGTAATAATGATATATAAGGAAGTTGGACAGTGGTCTTCATGAAGACTGATAAGAGTGCCTTCATGGAAAGTCTACAGGAGAGAGGGCTTGGTGCTTTAGAAAGAGTATAGACACTCTAGAATCACCTAGACTTGGTTGCAAGTCTTCCTCTGCTGTTTAATAACTGCATGAATACAAGCAATTTAGCGGACCTCTTTTGGCCATATTTTTCTTAAGTTCATAAACAGGAGAAATAACACTGTATCAGAGAGTAGCTGTCAGTGTGAAATAAAACATTCAAAAAGCCCTGCTAAGCTAGCTGATATGCCATAGGAGCTCAATAAATGTTAACTCAATCCTGCTTAGTCACTCTGAGATCCAAGAATTCTCTTTGGCTGGGTCAGAACAACATGCCAACTATGGATACTCTTGAAATATGATCCCAGGCTAAACATAATTCAAGCCTACACTAAACCATGTGGAATATACATAATGTATCTTGTTTTAGTCCCAAATCCTCACCTCTCCTTCTCTCTTCTAGGAGCACCTGTTGGGTACCAACCCAACAATATATCAGGGACCATGCTAGACCCTTATATGTTTCATTTCCTTTAATCATTATAACTGAAATAAAGGAGCAGTTGTTTTCCAAGTTACTACAGAGGGGACTGAATTTCTGAGAAACAACCTAGCTCAAATTTGCACAGCTAATTAATCAGAATTCTGTCTTCAAATCATGTCCCATTTTACCAGTCTACCTCCTTCTAAGTTTTGTGATGTCAGAGAAGTTTCTGAGGTGTAGTTCCCATAAATCATCCAGAGTGTTTACCATGGCAAATTAATCAACACATAAACAAAAAGTAGAGTCTTAGTATTACTCTGCAGCCAATGGATATTGGCAACACAAACAATTTTGTGCTTCTCTTGGCTAACTGGTCGATAGCACTGTCCTGGGTGTCAGAGACATGGTGTCATAATATGCCAGGCAGGGAGGAGAACCGCCACCAATGATCAGATGGTCCATAGAGAGAATGTGGGAGGCAAAGCTGGAAACGGGCATAGAACTAAGCTGAAAACAATCACAAGGCTAAGAATGTGGACTTTGTTCTTAGTGGTTTCCTGCCACTGCCTTGTATCTATACTCATGTCCACTTTTCTACCACCTTTTCTAGGCTTCCAAGAAATACGAGCAAGAGGACAAAGTTACCACATGTACATCGTTTATTAAAGTGTCTGTCCATTTATTAAATGTTGTTCAGATCTGCTTGCACTCTCTGATCAGCAGAGCCAGATAGTGTGTAAACACCTAGGACCCTTGAATTCCCTCCCCTGAAGTCTAGACTTAAGTTAGGCCTGAGTAGTTTTCTGTTTTCCCAAAGCGTTTCTATAACCCACGAAGTCCTCCAAGCCCATAGTTTTCATCCAAGGAAATAGAGAAGGAGAGGAAAGGAGGGTGATGCATTAGACATTTTTACCCTTTCACTTTCCCTCCCAAGAGCTGAGGTCTTAGGCTCCCATGTGTCCCTGTGAATCCACAGTAGACTCTCCCTAAGAGTAGAATAGGCATGTAATGGCCAGCAAGGACCCTTTTATTACAACATACATTGAGAAGGTAGTTGCACCTTTATAATCAATTACTTGGGAAAATAAAGAATGAGAAAATTTTAAGATGAAACTAGTAACTTGCAATAGAAGCAAATCTGTATTTTAGTTATCAGAAGGACACTTATGCACATTTGAAGAATAGAGATAGTGATGCATCTAGTTGGGAGACTCAGCCTCCAGACAATTCTTAGTGTGTTCAATGGGATTTAAGGACCCATTGAAGTCTTTATGCAGCCTCCCCACAGGGGATAGACTCAACCACAGGTCAAGAACCCCTACCCATGGTAATGGGGAGCTACTGAAGATCATGATGAATTATAAAAAATGATGTTTCAAGGAAATTGAAAGATCACTAGAGATATAAGAGACTGACTATAGGGAGACTGATTGATGCTTACATTATTCTAAGTATGAGGTTTGGGGGTCCAGGCCTAAGTAGTAGCAATAGAAACAAAATTTAGTTGACAGATAGAGAGGATTGGTACATTTGTTTTTTTTATTTATTTTTATCTTTTGCTACTTGGATGTTGGAAGAAAATGAGAGACTCCAACTTTTCAAGTCCTAGTGATAGGGAGGATGATGGTAGTGAACCATCTTCTTTGGGGTAAAGATAACGTCAGCCCCAGCTATCTTGAAATAATGGTAGTATATTTGCTAGGTGGAAGTAGGGATGCTCAGCAAGCAGTTAGAAGTGTGTGTTTGAAGTTCAAAAGACAGGTCATGACTATGGATGGAGGTTATGGAGTCATTGCAGAAGAAACAATTAAGACCATAAGAGACCAAAAATGTACTCTCTGAGTGAAAGAATGCAGAACTGGACCAGTTAAAGATGAATCTAGAGTCTACCATGGCCAGCCAACTCTTCCTGTAAAAGGCCAAAGAGTAAATATTCTAAGTTTTGTGGGCCAAAGGTCTCTGTTGCAACTACTTAACTATGCCATTGTACAGCAATATGTAAATAATAAATTGGCATGGATGTGTTCCAATAAAAAGCTATTACAAAATCAGATGACTGCCTAGATTCGGCCCAAGAACTTCAGTTTGCTGACCTCTGGTCTAGAAACTTAAGCTCCATGAGGGCAAGAACCGTGCCTATTTGGCTTACTACTGTATGCTGGATGAATGCTATGTTGAGATGATTATGTCTGTATTTAGCTTTGTTGGGGCAACAGAGAAAACCAGGAGCATCTACTTGTCATGAGAACAGTCAGGATTGTGTGATATGGACAAAATGAAGAAAAGAGTGTGCCAAAAAGAAAAGTCTAGCAATAATGATGACTCTGATAGATTTTGAAGAATGAGGAGTTAGAAATTATTTTGGCAATCAAAACAAGTCAGATACTGAGGTATACATGATAAGAATAAAAGGTCACCGGAAAGGTATCAAAGAAAAGATATAACCATGCAAAATAACCTGGGTGCGGGACAGAAGTAGCTTAATGAAGGAATTTGCATGGTTTAACTCCAGTAGTTAGGGTGCTTAACATGTTTAGATTTTTAGTCAAAAGATATTATTTTAATTATAGCCCCAAATCTGTGGATTAGATTTTTATAAATCTAACAACATGATTTTGTGAACTATTTGAGGGAGAGTCAGTCAAACTTGTTTTTTGATGTTATGTAGATGAAATAACCAGCTTGCCTGATTTTTTTAAGTAGTTGTGTTGATATTTGTCAAGAACTTTCTTTAGCTATTTTTCTCTAAATTTGTGAGCTTAACTTTTATGAATTTCCAACTTCACATTATGAAGTCAAGATTAAACATATGATTTAAATATTTTCATTTTATTATCAGTTTCCAACATTTACTTATTCCTTCCAGATTATCCCACACAGAGCTGTTGGAATTACTCCATGATGATTTCAAAGAAAATTTTCTTCTCTAAACACTCTTATCCCAAGGTAAATTGATGGATTTCTGATGAATAAATTCCAGGAGGAAAGCATCAGCATTTTTTACTTCAATTCAGAGTATTTAATTCCTACACCCTTAACTGTGGCCACCTGTCATTCTAAGTTTATGCAGTAATTTTTAACAATGGAAAATTATTATTTTTTTCATACAATGTTGATCACCTTTGTGTCATTTGATACCTAGTGTGTTTAGTTTGTTATGCCAAATGCAAGTGGGAGAAAAACAACACTATAAACATGTCTAATCATGTCATTGAAGCTTTTCTTGGAATAATTGGAGTGTGATGATGGAGCAGGGAGAAAAGAGGGAATGGAAATTGAGGAAAAGGGTCTCAGCCTGAATTTTCCAAATTGGCTATTTATCTGGTTAATTCTTCATCTTTCCTCATCACCATGTCTGAATTGAGAAAATCTTCCTAATGATAATAAACTATGTCAAGAACAGATGGCTGATTTGATGTGATGAAAATAGCTGTGTCAATTGAGGGTATTTTTTTTTCTTACCCGTTTTGCTTTTCATCACTCTGGGGTTGGTGGTTCACATGTTTGTTTTTTTTTTTTTTTTCTTTTACAGAATCTACCCAATGTAATGTGGTGTATCTCTCCCCAAAAACAGAGTAGACCCTTTTCTCTGAAAGAAGGGATGGAGAAATGGTTTAAAAAAAAAAAGCAATTATCACTTTTCCCACCTTTTCAGCTTTAGCTAAGTTACTTTTGGAAGGATCAGTTTATAACAAATGTTTAATGTCAGGAATTTTGCAGTTTCATAGGCCCTGACAGCTTGGCATGAAAAGAGGTGGCATTATGTCAATTGTAAATGAGTATGCTATTTACATACTAATTAAACTTTGCACTAGTGGGGTGAAAGAATGTCATTTGGAGCACCCCAGATATTCTGTTTATATCATTGTTGTCTATATAAAGAGCCTATTGTTTGGCATGTCACAGCCTCATCCCGTAAATGCCATCTTATAACCTTGAAGTACTTAAAAAATATTGCCCCACTGATGGGCAAAGCAAACAGAATCACTGTATCTAAACGCAAAGGGAATTCCCAGATTCACCTTGCTTCGTAATAGCGCCAAGTTTGATGATGGTGGTGGTGGTGGTGATGGTGATAGTAATAGCTTTTATCGATCGCTTCCTCTATGCCATGCCTGTGGCATTTTGCCAAGTGATTTTCATATGTTAACTTGCTTTCTCTTCAAGGTAAGGTGGGGATAGTTATTACACCCTTTTTACACATGAGGAAACTGTAGTTGTACAGTCTGTGAGGACCTTAGGACTCCATTGTGTGCTGTTATTCACCATACGATACTGCTTTCTGCTCTGCCGTGTCACTGATCCACAGAGGGTCCCCTGATGTCAGATGTGGCCAGGGTTACTGAAAACATACCAAGGGCAGGAGCATTGCTTATCATCTCAATCCATTTACTTAAGGAAGGAGGTGAGAAACAATAAACAGCATATGCGTATTCCCCAGTATATTATTCCTTATTTATATCAGAGGTACGTGACAAATACAGGCTCACCCTACATACATATTTACCACTGCCTTTCAGCTACATCTTCTCCTATTTTGTACCAAGGCCGGATGCCCAGTGTGTTGGTCATGCTGTTACATACAATTCCACGTGTGCTCTAGGAACCTGACTCAGGAACACTGGTAATGTGTCTGTTAACTTCGAAAATGAAAAATGATTAATAGCCTATTGAGCAATTTTATTCTCCTGCTTCACGTCTGCAGAATGTAGTTTATTGGATTTAGCTAAAGACATTTTTTCTCACTGGATGAGGAGCAGAATCAACGTTATATCATACCTGTGTGGGAGTTGGCGTAACAAGATTTGCAGCGATAAAGAGCAAGATCAGAACTTTTCCTGGCTGGGTTGGTGGAATGAGCTCACCATCCGTGTGGATATTTATACCCCACTGTCGAGAGTGCAGATTTGGCACTCCTTGGCATTGTCAACAGAGTGCTGGTCTGTACTTCTTTCTTCTTTAAAAATGACAGAACAGAAAGCTTAGATAGTTGACATTGAAATCACTTGCCAAGAGAGGGTTGAACATATGATCCTGTAGAGCTTTTTTTTCCTCACTATTTTCAACAATCTTCAAGGTTGAAATAATTCCATAATAGAGTCAAAAATCCAGGGGAAGAAAAGAAAGAAAATATACTTCAGCTCTCCATCATTCCAACTACCATACCACATTTCATGAAATGTGACATGGTTTTGCTCCACAACCTCGCCAAAGGAAAAAAAAAAAAAAAAGGAAAAACCTAAATTTTAAGCTGATAACTCGAATGGTTCCAGAGATATCAACTTGTGAAAAGTCACAATTTTGTATTGTGCTGAAAAGCCACCTTACAACACAGGGACTACCATCACTCTTTAATATCCAGCAGAGCCCCCCGCTGTGCTTTGTCAGTCACTAGCAACATCCAAGTCTTCCCGTAAAAGTAATTCACACTTTTTTCACAACACTGTTGCTTTAATTACCACTGAACTCTGCTGATGCTCAGGCAGGCCTGGCAGGACCAAGGGAGGGTCAGAGCCACAAAAGAAGCAAATAGCTTTTTTCCTCCTTACTTTATTATTAACAAACCATCTTTGATGGAAATGTTCCTAGTTCTGAGGCCTAGACTTAACTCTGGGTCCCTTGGTGTATTCGTTATCAAAAGAGACCCACAGATGTCATTCTGAGAGACAGAGACGGAGAGAAATATTACCTATAATCCTAATTAGAAATTTTGGCAAAGGACAGACTTAGCTATTCAAAACTGGCAAACACTGATTGTATCTCTCATATAGCTTTCATTTCCCACAAATGAATATAGATTTCATACTGTACCATCTTGCTGGACAAACGTCAATTTATCTACTTATTTACTGTGGATTTTTTTGTTTCAGGATTAGTTGACACAATAAATCATGTACCAAAGGAAACTACAGAACTGCCAAAATCTACCAGTGCATAAAAGTGATACAAAGAGCCTATGTATGCTTTATAAATAATATGACAGCAATATGATAGGCATAACATCTTATGTGCATAAGGCACCTTTCATTCCATGTCACAAAATATTTCTCCAATAAAACTGTCCCTGTGAAACCAGGTTTCACAGTCTCTTTCACATAGAATATGAGGGTGGCTATCACTAACTTCATACATACTTTTAGGGAAGAAATAAATAGGTCTGTGACCCTAGGCAAATGTCTTAGACTGCTAAGCTTTCTCCTGGCTCTAAAATTCTACATTTAAGACATTATAACCTAAAGTTACACCTGCATCATCAAGTAATTAATGCTACTGTTGTTTATCATTTATCATTTACTAATTCATGAGCTGATTTGTCACCACGGTGCAGGGTTTAGCTCGAGAGTGTGGTGCTATGATAAATTAATTAATATAGGTGGAATAATCATCAGCTCCTTTGCAGTCCACTTGACTCATATTCCGGGTCCCCTATGATTTGGTCCCAACCTTTTTAAATAGATGTCTTTACTCTCATCTATGTAAACCCTATGGTTCAGTGGTTCCAAACTCTGATTGATCATCAAATTTTCTTGGGGGAGGGCATTTAGTAAATTGGAACATCTTAGAAGTGGGATGTGGAATCTGTCACTTTTAAGGGGGTTCTTGGAGTTCCAGATAACGTGTTAGGTTTGAACAATTTCTTAAATCAAACTTTTCTGCTTATTTCCTTACTTCAATATTTCTCAGCATCTTCTGCAGAAATCTTGCTCATCTTTTGAATCCTACTTCAAATAGCACACGTCTCATATAGGATTTACTGGTTCCTTCAGCTGCTAATAGTCCCTGCCTTCTTAAAATGCTGATAGTCCTATATACATTACCCAAGACTTATTAAACCTTGTACGACAAATTGCCATTACCCATATTTTTCTCTTTATCTATGTGCATACGTTTGTCTTATTAAAATATAAGATTTTTTCACCCAACAGTAGGTTACAACATTCTTCTTTGAATTCACATAATATAGAGAATGCATCCTAACTGTTGGTGGAATGAATACCTGAATTTTATGTAGCATGTAAGACTGCAAGCAAAGTTAAAACGACTAACCCTTTTTATATGTTCATTTATATGACACAGACCCTGTGTAGCAGGCTGATTTTTTTTCAAAGGTGGCTGACCCAACATATATTCCATCCCATGTGGAATATGCTATCCCAACTCCTTAAAGTGTAGAAAATTATGTTGAGAACCCCCCCCCACTGAGAAGTGGGGTCTTTGTTCTCATGCCTTAAACCTGGGCACATCTTTATAAGTGCTTCAACTAAAAACAGTGTGATGGAAGTGACTCTCTGTGACTTCTAGAGGTAGGTCCAACTCCTTCCTGGATCTCTCTCTTGGGGCCACACCTTGAGAGCCCAGAGCTGATGGGGAAGGAATCTGGCTGCTGTGGAGCCTCCATCCTGGAGAGATATCAAAGGAACTACATGGTGATTAAAAGACCCTCAGTGTTCTCCGTCCCCCAGCAGTTTTGTTAATGTTTGGGGCCCCAAACATCATGTAGCAGAGAGAAGCCATTACCAATCTTCCCTAATTCCTGATGCACAGAATCCATGAGGGTGACATATGGCCATTCTATGCCACCATATTTTGGGGTAATTTCTTACTTGGAAATAGTCACTGGAACACACCTAATGGGAGGCACTAGAGATCCAGAATGAGTAAGATAAACTATATATCCACTTTTATGAACATTATATTTTACGATAACAAACCAAAACAAATACACAAACAAGAAAGAAACCTATCATCTTGTTAATTTAAACTGTTCTGTTTATTTTAAGGGCTTTATTAAGGCATATTTGACAGACAATAAATTGCACATATTTTGAAGCGCAGAAGTTACAAGTTTTGACATATAGATGCACCTGTGAAACCATCACTATGCTGAAGATAATTAACATATCTATCACCCCCAAAGTTTCCTCATCTCCCATTGCAATCATTTCCTGTACTCAAGCAACCACAGGCCTGTTTTCTGTCACCTGAGATTCATTTGCATTTTGTAGAATTTTATATAAATTATAAACATGTACTGTGTTCCCGTCTTTGTCTAGTTTTTTTTTTTTTACTCAGCATAATTATTTTGAAATCTATGTCTTTGTTGCATATACCAATTGCTATTCCTTTTAATACTAAGTACTATTCCATTGTATAGATATGTTACATTTTCTTCCCACATTTGTGTTTTTTCCAGTTTGTGGCTCTGATGAACACAGCCGTTGACATAAACATCATGAGCAAGTCTTTGTATGGACATACGTTTTTATTTTTCTTGAGTAAATATCTAGGAGTAGAATGGTTTTTCCTCTGTACTGTAGCCCAAGAACTCACTCAAGGGAGTGAGGTGGAGCAAACTTAGGGTTCGCCTCATTTGCTCCCCATCTCTCAGATATCATTCACTTTAGTTGCTTAATGTCCAATGTTCAAAGCTGTATATATAGATTCATAAATTCTTCCTTATTTTCAGTTGTTTCCGGTGGGAGGGTAAATATGGTCTGTGTTACTCCGCTTTGGTTCTGCCTCCTTTAAACTCCCTCCAGGTTAAGGAACTAAGAGGCAGAAGAATATCCACCTCTTCTTTGTGTCTCCCAGAAATTTGTTTTACAAATGCTATCGGGCATTTGTGCCCTGCTGTAGAAGACCTCTGGAGTTGGTCATGATGTCTGGTGTAAGCTCACAGTTTTGCAGCTTACTAGCTGTGTGACTTTGAATGAGTTACTTAGCATCTCCAAGCTTCAGCTTTCTCATCTCTATCACTTTAACATCAATGAAAACAACAACAGCGGCGGTAGTCATAAAAATAATAGCAACCATGATCATTTCATAAGGTTGGTATAAGGTTAGAAGACAACTCATAAAAAATACAAAGCACGATGTTTGGAACCTCAGAGGCTCTCAATAAATGCTGCTGATTATTACTTGTATGATTTTGGGACCACGCCCTCAGAAAAAAGAGAAATGGTGTCAGATCCTTGGATAAAAGGAATATGGCAAATAGCCCTAATATTGTTGTGGAAATACTTAGTAATAAAAGGAGGTGCCTCGTACACTATGAGTAAAGGCTCTGGGTTTCATTCCTTTTTCCAAATCCCATCACTAGAGAATTGACATTCTGCAACCTTTACACACAAAAGCTTCAAGAAATTCAGTCAACTCATGTTAGGGATCTGGGAAAAGAACTTAAAGTTCGGTCAACAGAAATGATCCTCTCAGAGAAACTTGTTCTATCCACTAGGGCTGAAGGAGGGGAGATGTGATGTGGAGCCTAATGCAATTTGTAGAGTGAGTTTGCAGAGGGAAGCTCTCCATTTTGAACTGATTGAGGGTTTTCTGATTGTGCAAGCTCAGTAGCCAAACGGGTAGGCGAAGGCAGAGAAGGAACTTCTTAGACTCAATTTGCTGGTGAATACAATTTGTAAATAGGACAGTATTAAATAGCTACTTCAACTGTGTGTGTGTGTTTGTGTGTTGTCAGTGGAGAAATGAAATGGAATCTCAGAATTTTTTCTTTGTTTTATGGCGGTTTGAATCTTCATGTATGACCTGGTAGGTATACACAATGTGGACTGCATGAGAGTTTGAAAGATCTTTAACTGATTGAAAAATTAAAATGATTAACATTAAAACCACAACAACCACTTTTTAAGGACGCTTCTTGAAATTGTGTCTATGCCAAATGCAAGGCTCCCGTGTGCTCTGATATGACTGGGGCCACCTGAAGCTGGTGAAACAACAAAGAGGAACTTTGATGCCCAAACAGGATCTCTGGGTTGTAAGACAGCATTTTTGATACTTCTCCTTGTAATACTGTTTCTAGACCCAGGCAGAAGCTGCCCCTGCCTTAACCCGGTGCTTTGCTGAGCTCATTGTGTTACTTCTTGGTCCCATTTTAGTTCTCATTAATGAGTCAATTGTGCAAAGTACCAAGAAACATTCCCAACTGGATCTTGAACTCCTGCCCCCTTCTAGGCCACGCTCAAGATATACTAGACCCCCAAATTCCTGACCCAGGTGGCCCTAAACCCACTTCTAGGGTCTGTGCAGTCCTCTCTCCTGGGTCCATTTTCTCAGAGGTGGACCTTACCAATGGCCTCTACACCCCAAGAGCTGAGTTGTGGACTGAACATGGAAATGTAGGAAGATGTGTCCACACACATTAGGAGCCTCATAATGCAGGGATGGGAAGAATAGGCTGGAGTAAGGCTTCCCTCTTCTGCCAATTCCAACAAAGAACTCCAAGGGGCCCAAAGATTCTAAATTGACACCTGGACTTCTGGATTGTCATTGCATTGTCCTTGTATCCATCAAGATAAGAAGATAGAATCCATTTTAGTCAATAGTTTCCTACTTTGAATTGAAATGTTAAAATATTTTGCCATTGCAGTATGTGGGCCTCCCTTTGTGTTCTTCCTCCAGGCCCTTTAAATGTTAGGGGTAATTCTTACTTTGTGATAGGTTTTTCTTTCTCTTGGTTGCTTATCTTCTTCCTGTACAATGGAAAGATAAAACAGAGGTCAGAGAGACAAAAAACTGATGAGTCAGCCAAACCCTTCTGTCCTAAGGTGTCTACTTTACGATCTGTTGTGTAATCACCACATCTGCAGCCTTCACAGACGATGAAATGCTTTCTTCTTTGGCACCTTCGGAGGAGGGTCAGTAGCACGGTCTTTAAGTCCCAGAACCCCTGGGTTCCTAGTCAGCCTTAATGTCTTCCCTATCCTCTCCACAAGCTATTTGAGATTCTCCACGTGCAGCATGGTTGCCAGTTGGTAATTTTCCCATAAGAGATGTCATGTGGTCTCAACAGTGTCTATTGCCATCACCCTTTCCCCTCGTCCTCCTGCATCCACCTCCCAGTGCTCTTGGTTACCTTTGACGTACCCACCACGCACATCTGGGGAGGTGGGGGGGTTCCTCCCCAGAAATGTTGACTTCCTCATCTTCTATCTTGTGAATACTGTCATCTTTTTCAAGTTGCAGCTTAGGATTTCTCTCTTCTTAGGGAACACCTCTCTGATGAAGTAGGAAGGAAGGAGGTTTGGAGTCATATAGACCTGGATTCCAATTCAGTGCCTTGTTAACTTACTGACCATGTCACCTCATGCAGTTCACTCAAACTTTCAGAGCCTGAGCCTATCCATAAATAGGTATGAGGACTCTTCCCACATGTCTATTGGGATGATTAGGTGATGTGAGTGATGTAAAGCACCTGGAAGGTGTTTAGATCAATTCCTGATGTTGATGACTCAGGTCAACATAAGCACTTCTTCCTATGTGTTTCCCTGGTTCATAAAACAAACCCCAGATTCTGAACAGCAACATAAAGACACCAGGCCATAAAAAAAAAAGTATAATGTATCTAAGGAAGGGCTACCAGCTTTTAATGGCTGGACTTTAGGGTACATTCAGAAAATGTGCTGAAGAGGTAGACTGAAACCACGATGAGACAGGCATTTTAGATTAAATGAAGAAATTTGACCTACTGCAGTTTCTTAGAATTCCTGGAGTGGATGTGGAAACTTCCCATCTTCTTTAGATAAAGCATAATTAAATATCTTAAGACATTTCGGTTTAATGTATACATGGTGATGATGTGTTGACAAGGAAAACTTTGGGACTTCATTGCCTACAACAGTGCAACAGGTTAGTGTTACCAAAGCATGCTTGCCAGAAGATCAATG
The DNA here is from genome assembly GCF_007474595.2 of Lynx canadensis. Lineage (NCBI taxonomy): Eukaryota > Metazoa > Chordata > Mammalia > Carnivora > Felidae > Lynx > Lynx canadensis. The sequence continues at coordinate 76,697,467 of NC_044305.1, forward strand.
ATAGGCTCTAAGAAAATAAGCTATGTCAAACATGGTGTCGTGCTTTGGATTAGGTGAGACTATCGTGTTCTTAATTCACATTTCCCCCCAAACTAGATAAACCATTTCATAAGGAATTTTCTTAGTGCTTATATTTCAGAATGAAATTCCTATGAATTTGGGATACTAATGATTTAGCCACATACCAAGTTGGAGTTTCTCCAGTGCGCATGTGCTTCTTATGAAAAGGAAGAAGGCAAGTTGCCAATCAGAAGGCTAGTTGCAGATTGAAGGCAGAGACCCGACTGGTGATAATTGTTGGCACAGTGTCCTATACACAGACATACTCAGAAAACGCTGTTGGGTCCAGTCAAGTCTTCCATATGACAACTAAGAGCCCTCCCTTGAAGACATGGCATGTCTTTAACCTAGAGCTGAAAGAAAGGCAGCAGTATGGACAGTCTCCAATTAGCCAGAAGATTTTAATCTACTTTGCAGAACTAATCGAATGGTTGTGCTTCCCCAGCGTTCACGTGAATTGCACCCTAGCTGGAGGTTAACGGACTAAACAATAGCAGCAGCAATTAAGTGGATGTAAATGAATGTGATAGTCTAATTCTCACAAGGAGAACATCAATGTGTCAGTGTCAATGCTCTGGTGCCTGGAATAAAAGAGGAATTGACTGAAATGAAGAAGGTAATATGTAGCAATTTTGCTCAGATGTATATGCTCCAACTTGACTGTTCGGAAATTCCTTGGATGTAAGCAGGAGGAATAAAAATAAGTAACAACAGTAGTTCTCTTCTATATAGCCTCTTGTGGGAGGGGAAGAAAGAAAACACCACACTTTCACATAAATACATTCAAGGTATTATACCTCACGGTGTACCTTAACTATGAAATAGATTGCAGGATATGGAATTGAGGAAAACACAAATCTACTTACAATAAGGGGAAGGACAGTTTCATGACCTGGGAAGCTGAGAATTCAAAAGAGGACAAACTTCCCTGGCCTTTTTCATATTTGGAAATGGAGACTGATCAACAGAATAAGCAGGCTGTAGAAGTTTATCGCTGCAGGGTTTCAGCAGAGTCTATCTAGAAAGACGGAAGTTGTGGAACAATAGGAAAACTTGAGGTTTTGCTTGCATTCAGCTCTTTTAGCACTTTGGTACTTTGGGGAAATTTCTACTTCTGTAGAATGGGGTGTGGGGCTTGGCGGGAATGTGAAATCTGCAAAGGTTTCTGTAAATTCTTTAGGATCGAAGCATCCACAAACATTATGTGAGCTGTTTAAAAGAAATGGGGTATTTCAATGCAATGAATATAGCCTGACTTCTTGCTTCTTGCTCCTCAGGGCATCTCAAACTACCTCTGGAATGCACTGGGTGAAGGAAGTCCTGTGTCCCGTCTTTTGGCAGGGGGTGAGCCACAATCTACCTTTCCTCATAAGTCTTCAGAGGACATCCCTGGGTATATTAGCTTCCTAGCCTTTGATGGACATATCATAGATGGGCCTGATTACTATCACAATGCTTAGTCTGCCAAATACCAAAGGATGGAAAAGGAGAGCACACCAGATGTGTAAAGGAAGAAAGCACAGTGTATGAGATGTAACAAGTCTTCTGCTGGAGAATATTTTCTCAAAGGCAACTGAGTGATTAGAGTAAACCAAAGGAAATCGATCAAGATTACCAGAGAGGTATATTGAGAGAATGTAAAAAAATATCCATCATCTGGAAAAGAAAGGTGGATATGTATATTTATAAAGTTGATTTTAGAGAACGTTCAGATGATTTTTAACAAGGATAGTCAGAGAATTCAAAGTTTTGAGAGTAGGTGAAGCCCAGTGAGGACCCAAATTATCTATCATGATATAAATACATTGAAACCGAAATAAAGCTATACATAAAGGAAGTGACCGAATAGTTTAGTTTTTAACTCTTCTGTTCCTTTTTAAAATTGCTTAATAGAAATCTATAAGTCCTCGTGTCTGCCGAGATCAAACCTATGACTTTGTCTCCTTATATGAATAAATTTTATCGGGAAAAGTTTGAACCTGAAGAGCTAAATTATAAGGAGTAAATACAAATCCAAGTTTCGTTAACTTAGTTGCATAGCTGATTTAGATCAGTCTCCCTGCCCCATCTTTTGTAGACAAAGCCTCAAAGAAAGGTGAAAGTAATATTAGTGACATCTTATTTGGCCAATTTAGATAGAAGTATTACAAATATGATGCATTAGCAATTCCTTTCCAATGAAACAAGAGGTGAAACAAAGGTGATGAGTAGTGTAAGTTGGACTCACATGCCTTGATGATTTCAATGGAATCAGGCATTTTTTGAAGCACAGAATCTTTGAGGTTGTAATGCATCTGACCTGTATATTTACTGAATGTTTGCACCTACATGTGAGCTGGCAGGAGGGAAGAAAAGAGAATGTAAAGTAAAAAGTTCAGGTAGTTTTAAATATTATTTGCCAATCAATTTAACACATCTATATACTGTAAAATACTCAAATCATTCTTATGAGCAGATAATGGGAAACAATGAAGCATGGGGTAATAAGGTAAAGCACACAACAGACATTTAAAAGGAAGGAAAAGGTAGTGGCACAAGTTTGGCTCCCTTGAGATAGATTACTGGTTTTATCTGGAGGTGGAAGGCAGTGCCTTAGACATACCTTATATCATACGACAAATGTGGAGTTTGAGGAAATGTTCGTCTGTTTTGCTATTATTTACACAGGCATATGGTCCCCGAAAGAATACACTCTTTATCTGTATAAACTAGGTAAATCTGTGTTTGTATTATGCTAAAGGTGAGTCAAGGAGATGGGTTAGAACTAGAAAACTTTATGCCTTCCTTTTTTGTAAGTCAGCAAAATACCAGGTCCAATGATTACCATGTTTCTGATGAAATGAAAAAAACAAAAGGTGTGATAGCAGATTTTAAAATAAATTCTGTTTTTGGATTCCTGATAAAGAATAAAGAAAATAGTATTTAATGTACAGCATGATTCAAAATAATTGAATACTAGAAATATACTAGGAGAGTACATTTTGGGTGCTCCATCCCACACAGAGGAAAAGATATGTTAATTAGTTTGCTTCTATTCATCATTTCACTATGTATATCATATCAAATCATCATGTTATATACCCTAATATATTCATCTTGTATTAAACCCAAACAATAAAAAAGGAACATAGTCTCTCTTTGCTCGAATATACTTCTCTCAATTTCTGAATTTTGCTACCATCTCCAAGGGAGTCAGGAGGGACTAAAAGGGAAGTTGAAGATATTTATCTTATTTTTATGGGAGAAGAAAATGTGATTCACTTACCTGAATATAAACAGTCATCATGCATGGAGGTCAGCATACATAGCATTAATTTGATTCTTAAAAAGGTGTGATGCCCTTACGGTTGGCAAAACCAAAGTAAAACATCTTGCATGGTGGATAAAACAGTATGAACTCTTTCCATCACGCCAAGAGCTACTTTAGATACTTGATGTATATCATCCTATTACATCATCATAATAAGTCAGTAAATTAATGTCATTGATTCCACTTTAGAAATGAGCAAACTGTTCCTCAGCGAGGGTAAGAGCCTTGTTAATGCTCTCCCAGCCAGTGAACAGCTAGGGCCAGGATTCCTACAGGTGAACTGCCCACTGAAAGGGCATTATGAAGTCGATGATGGTAATATGCATACATTTTGGGACAGCAGTCATTGCCTTGAGTAACATTATTATCAGGAAATATCTTTGAGTTTTAAGATCCATCAATACATAAATGGCTTCTCCACAGGTGTCTTGTCATTGGAAGTATTTTAGGTATCACAAAGAATAATTTTATCATGGATCAAAATGGACCAGATACCTGAATATATCTCTTTGGAGGGGGGGCAAAATCAAATTCCCATGTTAATGCAAGGAGTATGATAGAAGGAAGGAAGGAATGAAAGAGGAAGGAAGGAAGGAAGGAAGGAAGGAAGGAAGGAAGGAAGGAAGGAAGGAAGGAAGGAAGGAAAGGAGAAAGGAAGGAATGAAGCGAGGGAGAGAAGGAGGGAGGGAGGAAAGATTAAAAGAAAGAAGGAAGGAAGAAGAAAGAAGAGAGAGAAAGGAAAAGAAAGGGGGCTAGGGTAACATCTGTCACCATTATAAATGTTTTAAAACTGTTTCTCGATACGGAAGGACATTGTTGCATTTTGCAAACAATGGTATAAGATATATAATCTATGTATATTCAAGGAAAAATAACCTGAATTAATTGCAGTTGGAGGCCATCAATGCAAAATACTGTCCTATGCAGCCTTTGACCTTTATCAAAGATGAAGTGATTAAATAAACTATTAAAGCCACATCGATTAAAATGGATACACTGGCCATTCTGAAAGCCATTCATTCCACATGGGCTGTTGCCATGTGCAAACATAGAATGTTTTCCTCTAGGAGCAAGACGCACTTGCTGATCTGTTGCAAGTTCCAGCTGTTTCACCCCAGGTTCCATGCATAGCTTTCTATTGGGTGCATGAGAGCACACTCTACTTAGACTCTAAAATGGTAACAGAGCTACGTCATTCCGAGCGTGAATTCCTACACGTGGACCAGGTGTGCTTGCCAGTGGGTTTGCGGCAGGTATTCACCATTCCTAGTCTATGGTCTTAGCTTGGCTTCTTCTAGGAAGGAAAACAGTCTCAGATTCCTAGGATTCTGCATCAGTTGCTGTGTACCAATCCTTGACTTCTCTGTGTGTGATGTGAGGTTAATGAGAAAAGACAGTTTGCTTTTTTTGCCTCAGTGTGTAGACGCCGCTGAGCAAACTTACCCAACTGCCATTTGCTTGAGACTAACTTCTGACATATGGATCAGATTTCAACACACAAGCAGACATGCACTGGTTTCATATGAAGCAAGCGTTCCCTTGATATCCTGTGTACGTAGCAATATATATGTAACTAATCGAGGGTGGAATATACCAAGCTGCACTCACACAGCCGTCCACCTAGGATCATGAACTCTATTCAAGTGAACCAAACTGAAGACAGAAGCTTTCTGTGATGCAACAGAATACTTCTAAGGAACATGAGTGACTTTTTAGTAGACTGAGATGGAATGAAAAACACAGTCACAGTATTTAAGGATGTACTAGAGTAAGAGACAGTGAGTACAATCATCCTCTCCCTGCCCCTGAGCTCCCCCCCCCCACCTCCGCCCCCATGACCTCATGATCTTTCTTAGCTTTGTCCTGACAACCTGACCTTACAGAGCTCTACCTGGTCCAGACAACCACATAAACCCCACAAACAAATAGGGGGTTGGTGCAGCCTTTTCGGATTTAGGATCATGTTTAAGCTTATGAATCAGATTTTTCTATGTGTGGACATGACAACACTGGAAAAACTGTAATTTAGGACATATTCTCTTTATCCTTTTATGTAGAATTTCACTTTAATGTGATGCAAATGACAGTAAGAAATACATTCAGTGACTGTTAAAGCCTTCCCATTAAAAATTCTGTATGCATTTTACATTCTAATTCATGTACAGTCAAAAACCCTGATAAAATCACAGTGCTGATTTGGCTGCTGCACTTATCGTATTAATGAGGATACTTTATGCCTTTTGAAAATTGGGATATGGTCCATTATGTGATTGTAAATGATGTGATTGTATCACATAAATTTGTTATTCAATCCCCCCCTCCCTCCAGTCAGCTTTGTATATAAGAAGATTCATTGGTGAGCCAGAGCCGAGGGCAGAGAACTGAACTGCAAATTACTTTCCTTCTTTTGTCTTTTTTCCATGTATAGGAAAGAACACAATAAACATGCACATGTGTGCGTGTCAGTATTTATGTATATTTTGTCTTCTCCTCATTTTATAACTTTCCCTAAAAACCAGAGAGTAAAGCTCAAAGTGAAAGAAAGGAGCAGACAGGCCAGAGGCTTGCAGAAGTACACAGTGACTTCTCCCACAGCCACAGCTACTCCCTTCACTTCTGAGCTGATCCTAGACTGAGGATTTTGCTTGAAGATAGATCTTTCCTTCCCCCCTCTTGCAACAAGTGAAAGGTTTGAGAACTGTTGTTGTTTAAGGTTTCCTGATTTTGAGTTGCATTTACATTCCTAAAAAATACCAGCTCCTCTTTCTGTTTATTTATTTTTCTGTCATGCCTGCCTAATTAGTCATCATTTGCTCCCACGAGCACCTAGTGAGAGTGATCTATGGACACAGCTGCAGGGGGCCTTTGGCTTCTTTCTGCCCCTGTACCTTCTGTTTCTGAATCCTGCCATAGACGTCTACCTTGGTAAAGGTCAAAGAACTATTTTTTTCCCCTCACCAGAGACACAAACACCTCCCCAGCCATCAATATCTTCAAAGTCCCCACAGAACGAATTAGAGCATTGCTAACACAAGTGGCCTCAGAACACTCAGGTTAAAACAAAGGAGGGGACCAGTGGCCCTCAGCTGAGTCCCTCGTAGTCTCGAAGGGCTGCACACTTCCTTTCCTCTTTAATGATGGTCTCTGGCCTTGTCATGCGGTTGTTCAAGAGTAGTCCACAGACCACAGAGTGTTCTTGCGCCCAAGTCTGGGCAATTGTCCATTGTTGCCTGCGCTTCTGTGTCTCTTAAACATTTGGCTTGGGATTCCTAAGCAATTTGTAGGCTGGGTATTTTTTTTTCTTGTATTTCTTCAAAAACTTCTCTTCTATTGCCTGGAACCTGGAGAAGTAGTGGTGCCCCTCACAGTGGAGCAAGCTCCGGGGTAGAGTCCTTAGAGTTTGGAAATGCAAATGCCCAAGTTCTTGACACACACCTGGCGATTTCACATTTCTGACTTTCTTGCTCATCTTAAAAGCTGAACTTTAGGCTTTATCAAGCTCTGTGTTTTCCCAGAGTTCAGCTATTATGGATGAAATCGCTTTTTTTTCTTTTTAAGGTCTCTGTCATGTTGCCACATCAAAAATACAGTACCAGGGCTCCTGGGTGGCTCAGTCGGGAAAGCTTCCAACTCTTGATTTCAGTTCAGGTCATGATCTCATGTTCGTGGGATTGAGCCCCACATCGGTGCAGAGCCTGCTTGGGATTCTCTCTCCCTCTCTCTCTCTCTCTCTCTCTCTGCCCCTCCCTTTCTTGCTCTCTCACTCTTTCAGACTAAATAAACATTAAAAAAAAAAATACTGTACCATATGCTTCCTCTCCCTTCCCCCACCCATACAGGGAACAATATGCCTAGGAGAATACAAATATTATTGTAAATTATATATTTTAAATGGCTTGTGGGAAAAGAGAAGTAGCTTGACTGAGATATACCAAAAGCTCACAGCGGGTCTTTTGTGATGGGAGGTAAGTTTTTTACCTTATTTCAGATTCAAGACCAGCAAGAACTTTGTACAATCTTCTGGACAAAGCTTGCCCCATCCTAATCTGTGCAAATCCACTCTGTTCTGTTGACTGCTCTCCTTACTAATCAGCCCTACACAACTGTACCTTTCTCAGGAGTTATACACACTGCATCTTTATGCTTCTGTTACTGAGTGGCCTTTTTCATACTTTTGCTTTATCTTGCATTCAATTACTCACAACTTGGTCTGTAGAATAGGATACCATCATTGCCTACATTTAAGCAACAGCACATTATGTCATCTTGCTTCATATATTTTACTTCTATCTCTCTTAAAGGCAGCGCATTTGAGAAATCTTGGCTCTGCCTTTGGGGAGGAATCATTTACCTTCTTTCATTCAGGCTGAAATTTGTCTCCTCACTCCCTTTGTTAATAAAAAAACGTATTTACATCTTCTCAGATCCTATTAGTTAGCTCGATTGCCTAATTCTTGTAGTTTTAAGAACAAGCCATTTTCTTGCTTTCAATCATTGCTGGTCTATTTTATGGGTTCCACAAGGCCACATTTATATGTCTGCTTACTTTCTTTGGAAAGCTTTTTCTATTTCACTCTGACGTGCAGCATCATGTGCATGGTCCATTTCCCTCCCACGAATAGGAAATATGAGGACATATGGCTAAACAGGCTTCCTGTAAAAGAGCAGAGAGGAAGATATTAGGCCTAGCAATATTGCCCATTGGGCTCTATGTCTGAGGATGAGCATATTTGATTCTATATGAATTTGCTCAGGTCTTTCTTCTCTCTTGTCTTTTCTAGTGTCTTAATACTTCCTTAGAATAAATTTTCCCACCTAAGATGGAACTCCTCCTTTGTCTCTTGACAATGCTGAGTAAATCAGGGTGTGGAATATTACCCACGAAACCCACTCTCTGAGAGGTATTGCTGGCTGAAGCCACGCTGTTCATACACCATTCTATACCCAACTGTGGATAATAACAGAATTGATTTTACCCGAGGAAAGACAAAGGAACCTCGGGGCTGCTTTCTGCATTATTTTGTTCTCAGGTTATTCTGCTCTGAATGGTAAGATCTCTCACTAGAATACTGGGTCACATTTAGCTTCCTTTATAGCAAATCCCCCGTAGGGTAACTTCTGGCATTGGGCTATGAGGTATTATTGTTCTGTGCCTGTGTGTGTGTGTGTGTGTGTGTGCGTGCGTGCGTGCGTGTGTTTGTGATCATCAAATTATAACATAAATAAGTTTGTGTTTTCAGGTCCCATGAATACCCTTCTTCTTTTTTATAGCTATTAAGAAAGTAGATTTTGAGCTAGAGACTAAAACCTGGCTTTCAGGTAGTGTGAAAGGTGGGTTTAAAGAAAACTGTTCTTTAATAAATAGTAATATGACCATGAATAAGTCAACCTACATAAATTATAAGGGCAATACTGATAATAGCCACTATGAAGTGGGTGCTTAGTATGCCTCATGGATGTTCCAGTTGTCTCCAGCTTATTAACTCACCACATTTTCACAACTCCTTTAGGTATGTATTACTATTATCCCTATCTTCCAGACGTGGAAATTGAGGCATAGAGAGACGTTTTACTTGTTCAAGCTATGGGTGGTAAGTGGCAGACCCACAATTCAAACATGTGGCATTGGCTCCTCGATTTTGACTCTTAAGTACCTCATTGAGAGGAAACTCTACAACCTTTCATATAGTGGTCATCATATCAGCAAGATCTTTCACAAATAATTTAAGGAAATTCTGATAAAATCACGTGTAATGGTAATGACTTCATTCCTAATACTTGTGATTCTTTTCAACTACATTATCCCTTAATAATAAAACAACCCAACATTTTATCCTGAGTGCAAAGGATTCTGGAAAGTTAATAACATATAATGGTGATAAAGGTGGTGGCCTTTAAAAAAAAATTCCAAACCTGGTGTGTTTGTGATATGATTCTTTTACTATTGCTTAGAATTCACGTTTCCATCTCAGTCTACGTTCTGTTGGTGATCCCTGATTCACCTTTATGAAGGTGAATAGGTGCCTAATACTCGGCAAGGGTATCTCTGGAAAGCTCAGAGAAAGAATCAGCTAGAAGTCTCAGTTGTGCATGACCAGATGTGCGTTCCAGGACTGATCTTCATAATCATAATTCTCTGTTTACAGAGAAAGTTAGCGAATGTTTAAGGGTCCGTGCTCATTGCAGCTGTCTGAGCATTGTTAACTTTGGGTCTGGTTCTTTTAGCTCATTGCTCCAGAGTTGGCATGAATGCGCTTTAAAGTCCTACATACACACAAAGAATGTATTGGATGTTCTGGAGTTGTGAAAGTTCGAGGAATATTGGATTTTATGTTTCATATAGTATCTATTACTAGCTGACTATCACTTGCTTCTAGCTCACAGAGAGTTAAGAATAGTGAATGGAATGTTTTGCTGGTTTTGTATGTGTATTACCCATTGGATTGTGTGAATAAGCATCAAATTACTGGTCAGGAATTACAAATTAGTACAATTTAGCGTAAATATCATAAAGCTTTCTGGAACCCCCAAAGAATCCTTTCTGTCTGGCTCTGGCTCCTGCCGAGTCTTCACTATTTGATCAATATATCAGATCAAGAATAAGTGGAGCCCCAAAGTCACACCATCTTATCAAAATAATTATCTTTAATTAATATAATTATTGATCATGTAGTAGAAGTCACTGTCTACATGATATAAGGCTTTTAGGATTTCATGGGAATGCTTTACAACTTAATTATGTTTCCCTGGGAGATTATAACATAATTCAATTTATTTTCCCATGTGTTTCATCAATCATTATGTGAATAGAAGGAATATCAGAATCTCATTTCTCTGTCAATTCTTGAAGAATTTAGACAAGTCATTTCAGTAGTACAGAGCTGATTAGAAGAAGACAAGGTCCCTCCCACATGAGATTGATCCCCTGTATCACTGTTGTGTCGGTGCCACATTCTGTTGCTTTTGTAGTATGTGACGAGGCTAACCGCAAAAGCCTGTGAAAGCTTTTGTGTTTCAGCTTTCGTAGCAGACCGAATTCGGGCCTATGTAAAGTTCCCTTCATTGATGTGTAAGGAGCTATGTTCTTCTCTGGGCCTTGGTTTCCTTATCCAAGGAGGCAGCTGGTATCTAGGCTTCCTTCCACCTGTAAAGTTCAGTGCTCTAGTTTTCCTTGTGCTTTCCTTGTGCTTTAGCTCTTCTAGTATCTACGGCGGTGCGTCTCAACGTTGAGTGTACTTCTGAATCACCGAGAATCTTGTTAAAATGCAGTCTCTGAGTCAGTAGGTCTAGGTGGGACCTGGGCTCCTGCCTTTCTAACAGGCTGCCAGGTGATGCTGAAGCTGCCAGTCTGTGAATGACTCTTAGTAGCAGGGATCTAAATGATGCACAGAGACAGAGGGGGAAAGACTAGCTCTTTATCTTCCTTTGGTAACTTCTCCATTTGCTTTCCTCCCAGGGCTACGATTCTCGATGACTTTCTTCTGCAGATCACTGCAGCGTGCCTCCTCTTTCCTAGCTCTACCACACGGAATTGGGGCTTCAAGAAGACTGAGTGCATCCATACAGAGCACAAATCCCTTTGCCAAGAAGGAAATCACAGAGCTTATCAGGAAAGATGTGTGCCTGTAATGTCAGCCATCCCCGGCATGCTGAAATATGAAATAAATGAGGTGGAGTTTAATTTTAGGGTCTACAAATTTGTAATGTGTTCATCATTCCTGTTGCCATTTTGCATGGCAGGCTGAAGTTGGCGGATATGTTTTGTGAAGAGAGCTGCATTTGACTTCTGGTTAAATCGAGCACTCACCCCCTCTCCTGTCCCTTCTCTAATCTCCTCTTGCAGTGATGAGAAAGAGATGCCACGTGTCTTCGAGGGGGTCCCTCCTGGAGATGTGCATTTCTTTTGCTTTCCTGAGGGCAGGCTCTTTGGGGGATTTTCCCAAGCCCCACTGCAGACTGGCCTTCCCCAGCAGAGGGCGCGCTTCCCCAGTGCCGTGGCCCCAGAGCAGTTTCCTCCTCTCCTGGGGTGGACTTCTCTCTCCCCACTGGGCTGGTTAGGGCTCCTGGAGGATCAGAAGTGGGCTCTCAGGAGGAGAAGAGATGAAGTCTACTCTAAAGGAGAAAATCAAATCAAATCATTTCCGATCTGAATCAGTGACTTTTAAAATGAAAGGTCTACTTGGCTACTGTTAATGGGCAGCTTTTCATAATTCTCAGCTATTACAAGACTAACTTTCCTTTCTTAAAGCTTCTCTGAACCTGGCATTGTCCGGCATTTGTATCCTTCACTTTAATGAGAGCTAAATAAGAATTATATAGGGAATTTTAATAATTCTCACTGGACAGTTAATTAAGCAGTGAGGAGTCTTTAGAACTGTTACTCTTTCTGCCTTTTACAGACAAGTGCTTCCACAGATTCCAACGAAAGAGGTCACATTTATACATATATATAAAACGATGTGTGGGTTAGTAATTTTTCTCAGTAACAAATGACCTCCCTAACGAGCTGAAATAGTGAAGTAAAAATCCACCTTTTGTGGCCCACTTTCCTTGAATTCTATTCTCCACTTCTCCTCAAACATCTTTGCCCAGGAAATGAATTCCCTGTACCTTTAGGGGGGTGGGTAGAGGGCTTAGGTGTGTTGATCTCAAGTTTTCCAAATTTGTTGTTCCTCTGTAAATCATACGGCCACAACCCAGCCCAGTCATTCATTGTGAAATTCATTTCTTTTCTTTCTTTCGTTTTAAAAATCAGTTTCTGTTCTTCCTCATTTTTGATGGATCCTACCACAAACTTCAGCTAGAGTGAGTGCAGACGACCATAACATCACTCTCACATAGAGGGTATTTTATTAAGTCCAGCAGTTAAAAATGTACAAAGTTCCTTGTAATAATCCATTCATTCTGTTCTCGCCTGATTCTTGGAGTAAGCCTGCACAATTATTCAAATCCCAGCTTTTAGCTACAGCATACACCTCGCCATGGGGCTATGCCTCTGTAATCTTGCTTTGGTCTTGCATGTCAAATGGAATTAACTCCCATAAGAAATGTGTGCGAAGACAACCCAAAGTGTCTAATCCTGCTGCTGTCTTAAATTTCTGAAACTCTGAGCTGTCATCTTTTTCTATTGCTTTGTTGAAGTTCTCACTTATGCTTCAGTCCATCCAAAGCTGGAGTTTAGGAAAATTTGCATTTTTATATATTTTTTTCAGTTATGCTCTCCCTTGGCCTTTTCACATGTTCTCTTTGTAGAAGGATTTTTTTTTCTCCCTTCAAATTCCAAGACCATTTTATACACAGTGGAATTTCAACGAGAGGTGAATTCACTTCTTTTTTTTTTTCCCTGAGAGTACACAACTTGAAACACAGACAACACTAGTTGAAGATTCACAAGCCAAATCCAAACAGACGTGGGCGAGGGTGTGCGTGTGTGGATGTGTGTGTGTGAGTGTGTGTCTCAGAGTATTGGGTGAGAGAGAGGAGAGATGGAATAAGGATACCATTATTACTATACCTTAACCACTCGCCTAGCTAATCGCAAAAACTAATTCTATCTCGATTGAATCTCAAACCGCATCATCTCCCTCCTGGAGAAAACGCTTGGTGAAATGAGTTTGGTGAGGCTACTTGTATGTTGTATTAAGAGTAGATTAGCTTGATGAGTGATTTCGTACTCTTCCTTCTCTAGAGAGCATACTGTTTTAAGATCCTGAATGCTGAGAGTGGCCTCTTCCTTCTTCGCCATGTCCTGAACTCCGTTTGCCACCTCCTGCTATTCCTGGACATGAAGAATCTGGAAGAATACGCCGTATCTGGAACGCCAAGCAAGCCCTTAACAAATATGTGTTGAAGCCCTTTGAATGAGTAAGAACAGCTTGTTCTATTCTTTCTGAGTGACTTATCCTGTTGCCTCAATTTACAAATTATATCATTCAATCTGGAAATGAAAGCTGCCCAGATTTTAGTAAACTTTCCTCACAGCCTGTGTGTTCAGTCGGATAATTACACGTGGTCCCTATTTTTAAATCACCAGTTATTCAGCATCGTGGGTTTTTCGAGGCGTCTTGACTAAGTGAGGTGTGGAAGGGTAAAACTGTAACTCGGTGTGGTGGATATTTAATAAGTGGTAAACCGCAGCATTCTCCATTTGAAAGTTAATTAAGGCCACTAGCTGACCGGGCTTGTGCAGCAAACATGTTCATGGTTTAGCCATGGAAACAGTCACAACAACGCTCAGCTAAAAATAAATGGCCTTAAGAGACATTTTTTACTGATCACTCTTGAATGCTTATTGTTTTTTTAATAAAGGGGTTGTCACATTTTTTGAGGTAATCCCCACTAGCACCGGCTCCTTCAGAGACTTGGAAGTTTTCCTTATGCCTGGCCGCTGGAAATCAAAATGAAGAGTGATGTTAGGGGACAGACACATGACCAAACAGTGTTTTTAATGCTATGTGCAAGAATGTCTCTCGGAAGGTAATCATCTGTTGTGTTCTCCTGGGTCTCTTTGCCTAGTTGATAATGGCTTTTAATATGTGGATGCAACTAGTTTGGGCACAAGATTAGTGAACTCTCTAGCTCACTAATAGTTTATTTGCTCCAAATTGGGTTTAAGTTCGCCGAAGAGCCCTCCTTTAGTGACAGACAATATAATATGAATTACGTTTCTGTGTGCTCATTGTGTCTTCGTGATGAAAGCAGTGTAATAAGACAATATATTTTACTGTACAATATACTACTTTGGCTAATAGGATTGAAAAAGCACATTAAATGTAAATGTCCTTTCAGCATCTGGATGGTGAAGTTAGATTGTCTTATCAGATATCTTAATACTGCTCTGGGATCCATCCGGCAGTATTTAGGGCAGCTGAAATAGGTGATAGCAATGTTCCAGGCAAATGTGAGACCGGGCTGGAACCAAGGTAAAGTGGTATCAAGGAGGCCAAAGCGATTCTGAGGCTTTGTTAGACTGCTTGATTTCAAGTCGTTTTCAATGGAGCTCTAAGGATGCTGTCTTAAATCACTTTGGCAATGGACACACTGTAATCTTGGTCCATGAATCCTTCCATTTGATTTTAAACCATCTTCCTGACATTGGAGCATATTGGGAGCAGGTATTACAAGAATTCCTCTGCCTTCTCATCCATCCATACTCCAGTGGGTCTCTCTAGGCACATCTTGAGCAGAATTTTGAGCTCAAATGACAGTTCGTCCTTGACAGGACTTGCTAGAGGAAACAATGGCACAATGGGACAAATATTCTTACCATCTTCCAAGCACTGTATCTTGTATGTTGCATACACAAGCAAATAGAGGTCCTATCGTGGTCTGAGGGCCATAAAAATTCAGGTCTAGATTTAAAACATCTTCTTGTTTATCCTGGCCATATCTGCATCAGAATATTCTACATGAAATTGGCCTGGAATTGTCATCCCGACAGATTCTCACTTGTGGCTCTTTTTAGCCTAAGATGGACAGCAAATGTCAATCTCTGCCGTTATCAGCTGAGTTTTTCGGGCTCCGTTTTTCTCATTGGCTACTTTAAATGAATACCATTTTTGCTGGTTTGTTCCTCCTCCTCCCCACTCTCCTTTCATTTTTGTTATTTGTTCTAATTTAATTTGAAATGCCCAGCATCTGACTGTAATCAGGTGAGGAGGCTCTGGAGACTTCCAGCAAGAGCAGGTCTCCTGAAAAGGGTCTTTTGGACACAACAGAATGAGCCTTTATTTATTATCTCAGGGATAACAAAACCGGGAGAGAGCAAGACTGCGTGGCGGCTGTCCTTTCAAGCGGCAGCAACTTAGTGAAACACTCCTGTCCCTAGGGTGTGAACAGACCGCCCCTTGGCTCAAAGTCATCCTGCTGTCCCTGGCTGCTGGTTCTCTAGGCCAACAAAAACAAGCATAACAAAACATACAGAGAAAGTGTCAACAGAAACCCCTCTCTTAGAGCCTTGCTTTTGGAAGTGGACTGGATTTCTTGCCACACAAAGGCTCTGGGCAGGGTGTCGTTGGCCATGGCCACCTACCTAACTCTGTGACTCCTGTCCCTGAGGTGGGACACGTGGCTCATTAGGCACACGTGATCTCACCCTTCCGTGATTCCCTAAGGAAGACCCCCAGATACCCTGTGCACCAAATGAAGATTGCTGAAGAGCTATAAACGCTGGCCATTGCAAAGAATCATGTGCGCTGAAATTCTAGCTTCATAACCTGCAAAAATGACCTTCCCTGACCCTCAGTTTCTTCTTTGGTAAGCTGGGACAGCAATGTTTCTCCTTCTCATTGTGGCAGTCGAATGAAATACAGAGATGTGTTACAGCTGAGCAAAATATCAAAACGTTTATACCAATGTAAGGTCTGGCACGTAGATCCAATGGAACCGTGATGTAATGTGTTTGAGAGATAGGGAAGCAGGGCAGAAGTATAAGATATTACTGTCGTTAATAGTATCATTACCTTCAAAAGGGTAGGTCATTTTTCTCCATAGCAGAAAAGGGTGCTGATCCTCATCCCCAAATTCAAGCCTGGGTCTTACCATATCCACAGGGTCTTCTGCTCTCTGGCAAAGAGGAGACAGCTTACGTCTGCTCCTTCACAGAAATGTTGCGGAATGGCTCGGTTACAGGAGATGTAAGGCAGCATCCCTCGGGTCCTTCATGCCACAGTTATTACAGATAAGCAATTATCTTGGGTATTTAATGTTCCTGTGTTGTGAGTTTTCAGGGAGGGGTGAGAAGAAGTCAAAAGTTCATGACAGTCGGTGATTCCGTTCTTGCAGGAGTGAAGCGTGGTGAAGTGCGAAACTGACAGCTCTAACCTATCAGACCATAACCAGTGTCCAGCAAGATGAACTTTTCCGGATGTGGATATATTGGCTTTTCTGTAGTTAGTAGCCAAATGGATTTTTGGTCAGTGCAGGTGTTTCATCCTGCCACGTAATCTGCCTAAGACCTGTGTATATAAAGGGAGATAATGAGACTCCTTAGGAAACAGGGGTAGAACAAAGGAAGGATAAAAAGAAATGATAAAATCTATGGCCCAGGAGCGTTTATTCCCTTTATCCCTAGCATTTAACCCAGGGGCTGGTTTTATTGAATATTGCATGATTAAAAATAATTGTAGAAGACTGTGACCGTGCCATCTTTTTTTCTTTTCTTTTTTTCTTTTTTCTTTTTCTTTTTCTTTTTTTTTTTTTTTAACATTTCACTCCCTTAAACCTATGCAGAACCCATCACAGTACCATATACAGGGTGGGCACCCAGTGCTTTCTGGTACCAAAAGAAAATTTCCAGAATATTCAACACTCACCAATAAAGTGGAAGGCCCTGGAAGTGTTGACAATGTCTAGATGATGTCTAGACATCATGTCTGTTTCTGGCAGTCTGTGAACTAACTGAACCATTGAACATCTTTGCATTGTAAGGGTAGGAGTGGCCATGCTCTGAAGCCCAGACATCCACCTGAAATGCCTGGCATCTGGGCATTTCCCAGCTGCTTTTGCAACACACACCCACAAGCCTTTGTTGTGGCAGGTTGGGGGTGTGGAGGGGAGTGGAGAAGCAGAAAGTAGAAGCTGCCTAAGTCCTGTGAGCCTTTGTGTCCTCATCTGTAAAATGGGCTAGAGCTTTTGGAGTCCCAGAATTGTAGGAAATGAATGAAATAATGTAGGTTAAACCTTATCCCAGTGTCTGGCTTAGAGGAAGCATTCAACAAAAGGGAGCAACTTTTATTAGGAGGAAGCATATAACTCTTATCTTTGAAAAGAGCCCCTTGTCTCTCCCTGCCTCCTCCTTCAAGCCTTTGAGGCATTTCTGTAGTAATTGGCTGCTGGGGCTTGGCATCTATCTGTAGAGAAATACATTTTTGTGAAAGGGCTCTGAGGTGGTGGTGTGGAGCATTTATTAGTGATCTAAGGCAACATAAGTTGCCTCTGGTTTTTATTGACGGTTTCTAGCTGGAGGCACAGAAATGCACAGGCACTAAAGGGTGAGTTACTGTTGGTTGCTACTCTCTGGACCAGCAGGGACTTGGCGAGCTCTTGGAGGACAGAGTGTCTTGCATCAATCAACAGTGACCCCTCTGGCTGAATATGTACAGGCATAAAGAGGCTCCTAAATTAGCCCCTGTTCTCCTTAGCTGGATGGATGAAAGATGAAGTGAAATCCCTGGAGTGGGAGGAAATGTGTGGTAGAGGACTGAGCCACACTCTGGAAATTCAGGCTGACCCCTTCTGCCCAAAACAAATCCGATGTGGTTCTATTTTCTGTGGGCCTACTGAAGTGTATGTGTTTAATAATCTGACATCGTGGGAGAAAAAGAAAGGAATGGAAGATCCAGGGATAGAAGAGAATGGACAGGGGGAATAATACCCAGAACTATTTGTCTGATGAATGCATTAAAATGGAGCAGGGGTGGCTTAGGACTAACTTCAGTATTTTTCCCAAGTGTGTTTTGATGAGATGGACTAACACTCTGGGCAGGCATGAGAGGTGTAGTATTAAGCCAACTGATCAGTTTTTAATACGATGTAGAAAATTTTCATGTGTTTATTAACATTTTCACTGAATATTAATTTACCTAAGACTGCTGAAGAGCTGGCTAAAGTCCATAAAAGCCAGGAATCATACAAAAGCCACTTTTCTAGGGTATGGTGAGGTCCCTCTAGAAATAATGCTCTTGTTTTAATGTTTGATGTTTAAAAACTGTTAACATAGGGGTGCCTGGGTGGCCCAACCAGTTGGGTGTCAGACTCTTGATCTCAGCTCAGGTCATCGTTCGTCAGTTCGAGCCCCACATCGGGCTATGCACTGCTTGGGATTTTCTCTCTCTCTCTCTCCCTCTCTCTCTCCGTGCCTCTCTCCTGCTTGTGCTTGCTCTTTCTCAAAGTAGATAACTAAACTTAAACAATTTTTTTAAAAAGAACCTGTTAACATATACCCAAGGAGTCTTTTTCTCCCCGCCTCCCTAGTTGTAATTTCTCCTTTGGTTGAAAAAGTGAGGAAAGTGGAAGATTCTCCAGGTAAAAGCACACCTTTGTGCCTCACATTTTCTAGAATTTTGATATGGCTCCATAGCATTCATTTCAATGCCTGTTTGAGAGCCATTAGTACTCACCAAGGCTAGTGAGAAAATAGTGAATCCATGAACTCAACATTTTTTTCCTGTGTTAAGAAATGTCCTTTACTTGCTTTCTATGACACGTAAGACCAGTGTATTGAATCCTGCTCCGGATGAGTATGTCACAAAACTACATCCAGGAGCATGGAGTCATCCCAGAGACAACGGAACCAGATAGGGTGGCTAACTCAACACAAACCCAGTTCTGCCGCTGCCAAAGTGAATTCAGAAGGTTTGTTACGCATATGTGTGTGCATGCATCAGTCACCACCACACACGCCCGAACTACGAAGAACCATGAGAAGGGTTTCTTTCTCAGTTACCAGGCCATCTCGGGATTATCTTCCTTGAGTGGGGATAAGTTGTGAACTTCAGAGGCTGTGGTGGTCTGGATATACATGAGGATTCCCCTCTTAATAACAACAAGTAATGCTTACAGGGCAGTTAATAAGTGCCTGATGCTGTTCACATCCCACTTCATATATATAGATGTGTTTAAATCTCTTAAGAACCCTATGAAATTGGTCCTATTATAATCCCCATTTATGACGAGGAGTTTAAGGCAGAGAGGTTGAGTGATTTCTCCAAGGTCAACTAACCAGTGGTAGAGCTGGGATGTGAATCCAGGCTGTTTGACTCCGTGTCATATGATCTTTTGCCCTAGGTTTGCACCGGGGAGCCTGGAAAGTAAGATGGACTCTTCGTCTACAAATTATACCTCTTTTAATCTGGGGGAAAGGGCTACTAAGGACATCCAGATTTGGAGAGCATTCTTAGAATTGCCCTTCTAGAATCTGTGGGTCCTACATCAAACAAACAAAAAACCCAAATTCAAGGGACAGTTTCCAGATTCAAAGTTTTCCTAAATAGGACTCCCTCTGGGACCACTCTTAACAATATAGACACAGGAGATAGCCTCAGGGTTCCCACGAGGAGACCCTTAGCTCTCAAGTACTTTTGACTCTACTGAAGGGGGTCCATTGCTGTCAGTAGCAGCAAATGATACAGACAAATGTCAACTTGAAGGTGTGTACCATGTTATCACAGGTGTGGGATTAACTTGTGAAAATTGTGAGTATTCAGGAATGCCACACCGTAACTCCATTCATTTCTGTTTGCAAATTAATTCAGGAAGAACCTTTGAAATTTATGTTTTGCAAAGATACAACCTAGTTCCTCCTCTTGTACCTCCCCCTTACTGCTCACCTCCCCTGCCTTCCACCACTAGTACGTCCATACATTTTTAAAGTCCTTTAAAGTTTTCAAAGTGCTTTCATATACATACTCCATTTTTTTATGTCAGGTAAGGGCAAAATCTTAATTGCATTTGGCCAAAGGCCATTTTGAAACTTTAAGACAAAAAGGGACATACAGTGTGATCTTTGAAATAAAGGGGATTAAAACAGAGCAAAGTTAAGGTTAGACAGAATTTTTGAGTTTTATATATATGTAATGACCAAATACTTGATGTGTTTTTCTTTTAAACAGTTGGGGTTTAAACAAAAACAACTAG
This sequence comes from Lynx canadensis, assembly GCF_007474595.2. Classification (NCBI taxonomy): domain Eukaryota; kingdom Metazoa; phylum Chordata; class Mammalia; order Carnivora; family Felidae; genus Lynx; species Lynx canadensis. Next base: position 76,717,472 of record NC_044305.1, read on the forward strand.
AAGATGTAAACAAATTATTTGAAAATAGCATTTATCCGTCTTTGATTTTAAATAGCTAATACATGCTCATCATGTAAAATTTGAGAAATGTGAAAGTGAAAAATCAAAAATATAAACATCCATAATCTCATTAGGCAGAAAAAATGATTATGTTTAGAGTACAATCCTCTAGTTTTTATGTTACACGCACACACACACACATGCACACACACACAATGGAGTTGGAAATTTCTTCATGCTACGCTCAGATATGCAGAAAATAAATACGGCCCTTTAATTTCTAAAAACTCTGATCTGCTCCATGTAATTCCACTTCACTGAGTGGTAAAAACAACTTATAATCTATCCATTAGCAACATTTCAGTCACTTCTTTCATTTTCACATTCAATCTATTCAAAGTTACGATTGTTCATATAGAGTCTTCTTTGAAAGACTTAGTGTCTTTAGGAAAATGCTCAGTCTTTCAGCTCGTTCGCGTACTCCCCTACTTCTCTTCCTCAAGACACTGGCCTGGTGTCTGAGAAATAAGGCTAAAGCTAACACAGACTGCAACTTAGAATGAAATATGAAAAGGCAAAGAAGGCCTCTCTGCTGAGATAACTGATGTCAAAAAATCTCCCTTACTCCAGACTAGGACACACGGCTTGCCAAGCAAGGGCAATACCTCGCAGCACACATCAGTGCACAACTTTCCTAACCATAAGGTACATATTTGCCAAGGGGCTTGATCCATCTATATGGGGACAGAGGATGGGGGTGCTCGAGTCCTTGTCCTGTGTCTGGCCCTGCCACTCTCTGTAGCAAGGTCTCTCAGACTGGCTGCTCTTTGGCCCACAGGTGTCTACAGGTTTGAATTGAGACCTGCTCTTCTATTGTTTGGTCAGTACTCTCAGATAACCCCGGGATGCCTCTGACTCATCTCAGGTTTTGCTGATGCTTTTTGAGTCTGTGCTATATAGCGTAACCAGCCTCTGTCTGGGAAAGTCCTCTTGGAGTGTCTTCTGGGAAGGCACCATGCCCTCCATCACAGGGGGCCCCATGCTAAGCCCACAATGCTCAGCTAGGCCACTCTGAGTCCTCTCTTTGGGGGACATTAATAAACTTCCGGGTCTTGCCTATGCCACATGGGAAGTGGGAACAGCTTATAGAATATAAATTCTCCACCTTCCTCTTTCAGCCTAGGCAATACCAACGGGTTCCTTTTATGTGGCCATCCCCCATTGTGCATCTAATTGAAATCATTTCAGCTTCTACCTGATTTAGAACTGTTGAATTAACGGAAGGTCAAAGCGATAACGGGAGAGGTTTTAAAAAAAAAACTTCTGTAAAATTTACAGCATGTATTCTGTGTCTTGTCCCAAGTTCACACTTTTTCCTCATAAAGAGCTTGAAACTCTGTGGAAGTGTTTTAGTGCTGCACCTCTGGAGTCCCGAAGAATCTTCAAGGGAATCATTTGCTTCAATGATTTTGGCTTCTGCTAAGTTTATGTTTTTTTATCTAGAACAACTCTTGGTGAAAACTCACAGCATGATATACAGAACCAATTTTAGCTGATTATTTATACAGTTGATTGAAAGCTTGCATTTCTGCTCAAATGCTCACTTCTTTATTTTTTAAAAAGGAGCCCTTCTTTAGTGCTCCTTGCGATTGTTATGGAATTTAAACATCAGCCTTTGGAAACTTATACAGGATGAAACAGCAGAATCTTCAGCATTGAGAAGAGGTTTCCCTCTGGTTAATTAAAGGAGCAAGAATTATGGAACTTTATAGCCATTTAATTATGTCATTAACATGAGAGTTGGCTAGCAACAAGGGAAGAGACAGCCACGGGCCGCCGCGTAAACTGAGCCTGATCTTTCAGGGCTGTGTCAATGCTCCGACCATGACTCACTGCATTTTTGAAAGATTGTGTCTACATTGACCCATTTGTTAGAAAGATATTTGATAACTTAGTTAAAATGGCATCAGTACGTATTTTCCTAATAGGTTTTCATTTTCTCTGGTTAGAAGTGTTAAATAAACACGGACAGGTCACCTCTGAATATTAAAAGCTAAAAGGCGAAAGTTTTCCTTCTGTGTGGTCAGCAGCGTGGTTAGGCACACTTCGGGACATGTGTGTTGATATGTCTGGTGGGAAAAAAAAGTAGTAACACCTTTGCCATACTAATTAATCCTAGGTGGCATATTTATTTATTTATTTATTTATTTATTTAATAAATGAATCTTATTGATTTTATCCTATGTACCAAGGCCTTTATTTTCCCTTGTTCAATATTCACAACAAACTTACGAGGTCGGTTTTATTATACCTGTTTTACAACTGAGCCTCAGAGATGTTCACTAACCTGCCCATGTCCTACAGCTAGTGAGTGGTATTTGATCGAGGCATTAATGACTAAAAGTCCATCCTCTTACCTACTTCAATGCGCCACCTTTCTTCCCTCCCCCACCCTACCAAGTTTGTTATGAAGATCAAATACAACTTTGTATGTAAATATATAAGCTATTTTCAACTAGGCAGATTCTTTTCAAGGTTTCTTCTCTGCCTATGTTCGATGTGTTATGTATCTTTGCATTGTTGATAAAAATATGTAAAGGAAGACAATGGAAAATAACAATCGTGACGTGATGACATGATGATTATAAAAAATTAAAAAGATTATAATCATGGCATCTGCCTATTTGCGCCATTTTTTAAATTTGCCTTCGGTTTCTGTCAGAAGAATCATAAAATTATTTATAGTTTGTGTATTAGAATATGTGGTTGGGAGGGAATGCCTCTGATTTTCCATCAGTTGTATCTCAGTTAATAAAGAAATGTGACCGAACTCCTCATTAATGTTATCCCTTGAAAGAAAAGTTGTCTGGGAGATTCTATGTTCTCTGGGAGATACACTCTCCTACTAAAATGATCTTCGAAAAAGACATACACATACATGAGAAAAAATTCCTTTTCAGGAAATTTTAGAAAAAGATTTGCTATTAGAACACTGAATCTGCATAGCCCTCCAGGATGGTAGGAGGAGAAGTTGGAGCAGAGTGATAAAGAGAGAAAGAAAGATAAATATTGGTAAAAGACCAACTTTTCCATGTCACTGGCACAATTTTGTTCTGACAAATATGAAAGATTAAGAACTAGAAAACAGACATAAAACAAACACTTTTGGGGATATACATTTACTTCACAAATTCAATTAACTAAACACTTTCCAGCTATCTTCAAAATGCCCTCCATTAAGTCAGAAAACTTTTAAATTGGCTGCATAAACTCTTGACCCCTTGGCCTCAGGGCACCTTATCTTGTCTAATCAATCAACCCACAAGAATTGTTTTTGAGTTTCTCTGACATGCTCCAGACTCTGATGATCCTTTGTCCCTTCACACCCTCATCTTGGCAGATCAAATTCCATCCTGGTTTCTCCTTTATTATAACATTTGGTCTTCTTTTCACATTCTAGACTTTCTTCACTAACTTCATAATTTCTGTTTACAGACTCCAAGTGCCTTTCCAAGAAAAAAAGAAGAAGAAGAAGGCACTTTCAACAAGTGGACACACTGCTTCAATCAGTAGATTTTTGCTTTTCTCTTTCCTGGAACGATTGCTGTTTTTTTGCTTCCTTGCCATTTCAACATGTTCCTTGAGATTGTGGTAAGGTATGTATACTATATGCCAGGAGACAGTCATCTAGGACTCTGCAAACTCTTCTTCTTTCCTTTTCCATTAGTACTAAAGGGTGTATGTGGTCATCCATGTAATTTTCCTTCAGGGATACGCTGGTATTTATTTTCTTATACGGGGCCACCTTCCTATAAGCATCAGTGAAAACATGTTTGGGAACATTTCTTTCACATCATTATCTCCCTTCTGTATCTCCTTTTCTATTTCAAATCCCACTCTCTGTTGGTCCCTCAGTATCATTTAGATGCCCTACTTTTGTGTTCTTATTATGTACTGTTCAATTGTACCATTTACTTTAAAGCAACTTAATCTGATTATTTGTCTTCCTTCTCCAGTAGACACCTTGGTGGCAAGAACTATGTCTCACTTATATCCCCAGGCTTTTGCACAGTATGTAGTCCATAGTAAGGACCGCGTGACGATAGATGGAAAATAACCCGTTCACTGGAATTACTGCATTAAATGAAGGGTGGGATATTTGGGTTAAGGGAAAGGACGGCTAAGGAAGAATAAGAAAGTAACATGAGTTGATTTGGAGAATATAAAAACCTAAAAACCAGTTCTCTTAATATCAGCAGAGTCTCCTCCCTTTTCATCTGTGGAAAGAGAGGAGAGTACTTCGGTTGACCCACAGGCATAATCTAGCTCCTCCCAAGTTAGAGAGTTTCTAGCAGAGTGGAGAATTAAGCACAGGCCTGCATTAGTCGCTGATGTCATCTTAATATCTTCCATAACTGAAAGCCAAGTAGGGTACAAAAAGCTTCTATGAGCTCTGAAAGTCGATTCATTTGCACACACATGTATTGAGAGCCCACTTTGTGCTGCAACTACAGATATAAAGACAACTGGGACATTGTCTCATAATAATTCTCTTTTCTCAACCAAATTAGCTATTCTTATCACTACAGCTGTCTCTATATCAGACGTTCATAACACCACTTGAGGAGATCTTTAATACTTTCTTGTGAAGAACTCCAAATGGCTTCTTTTCCTGTAGGTATGCCATTCTTCTCTGCCCACTGTGAATTCAACCTTAGGTTTTCAGTAAAAGAGATAGCCAAATAGGGTTCTAATAGTGTTAAATTGGTAGTTCTTACCGTATATTACATTTTTCATCTGTTCATTTAATATATTTGTTGTGCAATGACCATATGCCTAGAATGTTTCTGTACATAGGAATATATACATGAACAACATAGTAGACCTTTTATGCACATGTGGGCAGACAATAAACAAACATGTAAATGGCGTCAGCCAGCATTTTTTCTACAATAATGCTGTGAAACAAATAGCTCTAAAATCTCTGAATTAAAACACCAAACATTCACTTGTCTCATTAGCAATTCTGTGGGTCAGCTGGAAGATGACTGATCTTATCAAGGTTCAGCTTATCCTGGCTTGAAACTGTCAGTTGGGATCTGATCCACTGGTCCAGAGACACCAAATCCATGGACCAGAAGCTACCGGGGCATGTGCTTCTCATGAGGGATGGCAGGAGTGCAAGAGAAGAAGCCAGATCATGCCAACAAGTCTAAAACTCTGTTTCTGTTACATTTATTAAGATTTTATTAACCAAGACTATTCACATGCCAAGCCCAATATGAATGGATCAAGGAAATATTTTTTCATTCATAGTGGGAAGACCTGTAAATCATATGGAAAAAAAGTGAATGTATAATTTTATAAAGGAAATGAATGAAGACTTAAAAATAATAATTCAATCTCTCTTGTCAGTGTCTGCCCTCTTGGTCACAAGTTTTCAGAATCCCTCTGCTCTTAGGACAGACTCAGTGCGATCCCATGAAACCCACAAAGGCTCACCCAGATATAGTTTCAGGTTCAAAGTCCATGATCTCATGATCCGTGTCAGGTCTAGGTGGAACTACTCTTGATCTATACATCTATAAATTGAAAAGATATGTTATCTGTCCCTACATATCTAATATGCAATGTTGGAATAGGGACAGGGTAAGAAACACTTGCATTCGATGTGGAGAGAACTGAGAGAAAGATAGAAGTCACTGCTTTATAGCAATTTTGAAATTCTGCTAGCCAAATTTTGCCAGGTTCCCCTACAGGGAGGTTGGTTTATATCTTGGTTAGGCCCTGGTTCTACACCTGAGAGGTAATCACCAGCCTACTGTTGTACATGGGTCTTTGCTCTGCCCTTGGAACTTCTTCCTTTTTCATCTTGGCTTTTCTGATGAGTACTGGAGAATATGCCCTTCTTTGTTGCTGAGCAGATTTCTCACCCTGCTTCCTGCCTGTGAAATTTGGGGGCCCAGAGATCTTTATATATCTCAAACAGAGATAGTCTTTTTAAACCTAGGTAGGTGGCAATTTTTCCAGTGCAACATAAAACTCCCTCAAAAATTTTGTTGGTTTTCAATGTGGATTCTAGTCAACTGCATGTGTCAAATGCCTCACCCACAATTCTTTTAAAGACATGATTCCTTCTAGATGTAAGTGTAGGTACTTTGCTCATTTATGAGTCGCACCTTTGATCTCCTTCATCTTTTCAGGGGTCTTGACAAAGGGTGTGACAGCCACTTTTTTAATTTTGTCTTTGCTGTATGGCAGTGTTCTAATGCCACACCTTTAGAGAGAAGTGGTTTAAGGTTTCAAACTTACAATCCCCAGAATTTCTAGGTTCTTTTAATTCCCCTCAGTCCTGGGGCACCTGGGTGGCTCAGTCGGTTGAGCGCCCGACTTTGGCTCAGGTCATGATCTCACAGTTCGTGAGTTCAAGCCCTGCGTCGGGCTCTGTGCTGACAGCTCAGAGCCTGGAGCCTGCTTCGGATTCTGCGTCTCCCTCTCTCTCTGCCCCTTCCCTGCTCATGCTCTGTCTCTCAAAAATGAATAAACATTTAAAAAAAAAATATATATATATATATATATATATAAATTCCCCTCAGTCCTGCTTGAAAGCTAGTCAATTTTTTTCCAAGCTCATTTCTTTCTTGTAGTTACTTATCAAATGTGGATAATAGCAGCCAACTCATACCACAAATATTCTGCCTCAAAAACTTCCCAGCCTGTGCTGTCAGTGCACTTGGCACATTCTTTTGCCTTCCAAGTCATTGCAGTCGGTGGTTGTATCAAATGTTTTGTTTCTGTACAATATAGGTTGTCATTTTTCCAGCTTCTTATTACAGTTTTTTATAGTTTCCTCTACTTACTACATGATCCCAAGTCAAATGATGCATTTTTAAAGGATTTTGACAGCAGAAGGCCATTGCTGGTGTAATTTCTATATTAATTAGCAATTGCCACATTAATGATGGGTGATAAGCCTCACACTCAAACCCAAACATCAGAGGCTCAAACAACAACTGTTTATTTTCGTATTGATGGTCCCATGGGTTGGCTGAAACGGCACTACTTCAGGTCATGGGGGGAATTGGTTCTAGGCCTCCAGTTAGGTTCAGTTTTGTTCCAACAATGTCTTCATTCTTTGAAAAATGACAACTTACAGCATATTTTTTATACAGAATAGCAAGAGCTCCAGGACGCAAGTAAGACACACAGCACATTTAAAGTCTCTGTTTTCATCAAGTCTACCAACATTTAATTAACCAATGCAAGTTAGTCACATGACTAAGCCTAACATCAATTGGGTGGGGGGGGGCACCTGGGTGGCTCAGTCGGTTAAGCATTGGACTCTTGATTTTGGCTCCGGTCATAATCTTACAGCTTGTGGGTTTGAGCCCCAGGTCGAGCTCTGTGCTCATAGTGCAGAGCCTGCTTGAGATTCTCCCTCTCCCTCTCTCTCTCTGCCTTCCTCCCCACTCATGCTCTCTCTCTCTCTCTCTCTCTCAATGTAAATAATTAAACTTTAAAAAAAAATATCAATTGGGTGGAGGTCATTTTTCTACCCATAGTTACACAGCATGCATATTACAGTAGCAGGGGAGTGGGAATCAAGAATTGAGAACCGTTCGATCTAGCACACATGCAAACAAGAAAATATCAACTAGTATAAATGCTGTTAAGGAAAAAAAGTAGAGTAGTGTTTGGAGAATGCCCAGAAAACCGTTAAGAATAGTTTCTTGGAGATGACATTTAAACTGAGGCTGAATGTCTTCCAGGCAGAGAGAATAGAGTATAAAGACCTGGACGCAGGGATGAGCTTGGTGTGATGGAGGAACTGAAATAAGACCATGGGGAGGATGGTAGGAGATGCGATCGATGAAGCAGGTAGAGGCCAGGGTATTTAGACTTCTGTTATAATTACTGCTATATGCCATATCATACCGGACATTTCGGAGGATTATTTACCAAAATGCTGAAAATACATTGTTTGTGAGTTTTACTGGCTGTCACGATAACCCATGAATAGGGTAGCTGAATTCAACCAGTCTGGAAGGTTTTATACACATTGAATTGTGTAATCAATTCTAAATGATTTACCCTTTCACTGGGTCTTATTGGAGTGTTGGCCTACTAAGTTGTTTCAATGGGAACAACTGAAAATACTAAGAATTCTTGACTAGAGAGGTACCAGCTAAAATACTCAAGAGAGAAAATGGTGGCCTCTGAAACTGTTTGGCTTCTTAACAACTCCAGGTATTTATTTCCCCCTGGGCTTCTTAGAGCTAAATGGAGATATAAAGGCATTGGAGCCTCCTTTCTCTCCTTACTCTCACTCTTGGGAAAAACCTCATATTCCTTTGCTCCCCAGAGGGTTTTCTAGATCTGAAATAGCAACAGCTCTGATTGCTGGTGATATCTCTTCCTGGGGAAGTTATGTGCTGGCACTCTGGACAGGGTGGCGACCTAGGGTGTAAACTCTAGAAGTACAGCCCACGCCCTTGGGAAGTTCATGACTAATCAGAGTGAAGGATGACTTTAACTGTGGTCACATGCAAAGTTGATTATAAGTACCTCCAAATTTCACTAAACCAGAAACACAAAGATTCTAAACACGCAAATTTCCCAAATCATGAGGTCTTGAACACTTCCTAGAAAAGACCATTGATCTTTGTCCTATGTAGAAAATGTTGTTCAAAATTGGTATTCAATTAACGAGATTTTCTTCTGTCCTCATCTTTCTCTAGACTTAAAGAAAAGAGAACCATTCCCTTTTCAAATACATGAAAAAAGTAAATCAAAACCAGTGACAGGGACAACCTTCCGCTGTCCCTGGGTTATAATGACACCTCTATAGGTGTGCCCTTGATTTCTATTAAGAACGACCAGCTAAACAAGTGAAACCCACAGCTGTAAATTTTCACCGCAGCATCTTTTAGCAAGAAAGGGGCTGTGTCTGGATGAATCCGAATATGCCGGCTGGCAGAGCTCAGACACAATAAGGCAGTTTTTCAGGAGAAAGAAATGCGACAGTGTTTATTTCACACGCATTTGTTTGTCAGACTTCAAAGCACCGGACAGAGATCAGTTAAGCATTGCCACCTGTCCCATAGGCTGCGCCTCATTTTCAGGTGGGTCTCTGAGGTCATTAGCACTGAGGCAGCTCAGCCTCTGTTCAGCTCCTGTGCCACAAGGTAGGATAGGAATCCCGCCAGGAGGAGGACGTGGGTCCTGGCTCCTAACCATCCCCGCTGGACTCCAGCTGCCAGAACCGCCCAAAGAAGAGAGTGTGCCGCCTGGCCTGAAGAAAGCTCCCAGCCCAGGAGAGTGGCAGGTTAAAAGCCTATAGGATGGTTCAATCAAAGGCATTGCCTTCCTCTGTCCTGTGCCGCTATTGTACGTGGGAACACATGCTGCTAGGAGACAAAGAGGACACACGTTTATTTTCAAGCGTAGGACTTTGGAACCACTTGGGAAGAATATTCTTGATTGAGAACCAAAACATTCCATGATGCTTAACAAACCTGCAAATTGAAAAATCAGCATCGGCCTGTGCAGCCAGGAAGCAGGAGAAGGACCTATACCCTGAAAAGAAAAAAATTCAAAATATTCCTTAAATGATATTTGTGTGCATTTGCAAAATTACCGCTTTCTGAATCAAAGTCTCAAGCTGTTTTCATCTGAGAACATATGTTGTGCCGTTAGACAATATCTCAGCTGCCGCCGCCCATGACATACCCCGCCGCATTGCATAATGGACAGTCCCGCGAAGAAGGCGCTGCGGCTCAGTCAATGCCCCTGTAATAATATTTTAAAATAAATGATATGCATCATTAAATCACCGAGGATGACTAACTCAATTTTAGAAAACCCACAACTCCAGCAATCATAGTTACAGCTCTGATTTGAATATTTTCACTTTCACCTGAGCAGCCAGTGGGAGCCAGTCAAGCAGATTCGCATCCAGGCTGTACTCTCAGAGGAGCAGGAAGGAACCCGTGATTATGTAGTTACAGTAACGTCGGCATCATGCCTCCTGTCCGCCTGGGCTTTTTAGACTTTTCCTTCCTCCCTTCTTGCCTTCTTATTTACATATCACAGGCATCCTCTTTGTAAAGTTATTTTAAATAATTTATTAGATTGATCTTTTTAAAATTCTACCCTGGCTAAATGTCATAAGGAGAGAGAGAGAGAGAGAGAGAGAGAGAGAAAGAGAGAAAGTCTTCTAAACTTATTTAAAGGTTTCTACTGGAGTAGGCCAGTTACCTGCTTCACTGCTGATATTCTAAAAATACCTCCATGTCCGTACTATTATCCATTCTTCACGTCCAATTGCTCTGTTATGGTAATAGTCAGAAGCACACCATGCAGTAATTACTTACAGCTGACTGAAGAAAAGAATATTCAACTCCCCCACTGTTCCACTAGAAGGTCTTTATGCACTATTAACTCATTCCTGTTTATTAATACTCTACTGGTAATTCAGACTGCTGCCTCTCAGGTTTGTAATAGGAGGACTATTAAACAGCAATTACTGACCATATGGGTTGGTGAATATTTGTTGTGGTTTTTTTTTTTTTTTGGTGGGTTCCCCCCCCTGCCCCCTTCCAACTTGTTTTTTAAGAAGCCATATTACAACATGGTAAGAGTAACATCGCATCTGCATAAGATTAACGGGCTTGGCAATAGTTCTCCCTTAGAAAATGCGCATTTATTCCCAGATTATCATTGCTGGCTTAGGAGGACAAGATCATGGGAGAATGAGGGAGATATGGAAGACTGTGTACGTGTGGGGAAGACCCCTGCCTTGGAAGATATTTTGGCTCTTATCTTCCCTATGTCTCTCGGTAGGCTGTTTTCTCTTACTGCCTTTAAGAGGCACTGACCCATCCTCAAATCCTGCAAAAATAAGCAATATGTATTGAGGAATCCAAATGGAACACCCTTTTCCCTTTCAAGTTCCCCCAAGCATTTGGAAGTAGCCGCTTTAAATTTTAACATTTCGTAAGTGCATCTCCCAAAGAGCAAGTATGTATAGGACCCTGGGAGATGGCGAAAGGCCCCTCCTGGGCAAGGGATGGCTTGAGTAGTGGGTTCAAGTGGGGCAGGCAGTTGGTAAAGGAAGATTATGGTAATAATAATGCGTGCCTCTCTCACAGGCAGTGAGCTCTGAGCACGTGACAAGCATTAGAAGCATTCAAATGGAGATGCATCTTCCAGATAAACAGGAGCCCAGGAGCTGATCTCCACGCAGAAGATGATGAGTTGAGATCCTGCCCAGGTAAGTCGCTTGGCGGGCCACCCCCACGGAGGCAGGGGCAGAGACGTATCCGGGCTCTCCACACAGCCAGCTTTTGCTCCAGAGCAGCCAGCCTCCTTAGTGCTCCGTGGGCTTTCTCTTCCACTTTCTCTCCTTTCCCATGAGGGCCATTCTCTGTGTCCAAACCCTTTTAGGCCTTCAACAAACAGGTCAAACCTCTGAAGACTCCAGCTTGCCCCAATCTCACCCTTTCCATTCTGCCAAGTGAATTGAATTTATTGTTTACCTTTGGTAGGTGATCGTTGCTGGCTTAGCACTCTCCCTTTGTTACCTGCTGCTGTTGTGTGTGTGGGAGTGCTTTCTCTCAGACACACTAAATTCTTGAAGACAGGCGGCATGTTCTTTAAACTTTTCTTCTATTTATCCCTGCACCTCGTTTGTTAGTGGACATTCAGTTGGTGTTGAGCAGAGGTTGGAAGAATTCAATGGAAATAAGGAGAAGAAAACACTAGTCGCTAAATTTTCTTACTCTATGGAGGTCTAGGAGTTACAGTTTCTGTGTGAAGTATGGAAAAACAAACAAACAGTAACAAAAATAAACAACAAAAACAAAATGACAAATATCAGCCCCAAAGCATAATAGTACCAAACTAATGCATAACATATAATTGATGTTCAATGAAATGAATTAAATATGTTAGATCAGAGCTTCTTCACGGTGGGTCTAAGCCCTGAGCAAATCTGCACTTCATCCATGACCTGATTTGAACTAGAATCCTGGATTGCCCATTGCTTGGGTGATCCTCAAGGGGAAGGGGTGCTTCTCGCAGAATCTCTGTGGTGAGCACCTTTGAAAAACATAGTACCATAGGCTCAGCCTGCCCCCAAATGTTTCATTGATTAAAGGACCTAGTAGGCACCTTAGAGATTAGCTACTCTGGTGGATTTCCAAAGTGATTGTGTTTGTTTTTATTACTGTTGTTTTTAAAGCAGAATTTATTTTTTCCAGTTAAGCATGATGCAGGATACTGATGCAGATTAAGATAGGACAGCTCTGGTTGAAGTCAGGTTGGGAGCTATGGATGCCCAATTTGATAACTCAGCTGATAAAGCCACAGAGGCCCTTCTGGGAGACCCTACTGTTCCTATATGAAGATATATGAACATTATATGGAAAACATTTTTCTACTCCAGCCCTCTTTTGATACATACGTGTAGACTGAATGCCTAATTTCAAATCCACACAATTGGAGAGCGGTGGAATTATCCCTGGAGTTCAATCTCTTGGATAATCAGCCATTTTTTTTTTCCTGTATTCCCCACCTGTGCTAGTGTGTTACATCTTTGCCACCAGCAGGCCACTGTTAGTAGCTATGCACGGGACACTGGAGGACCAATACGTTGGGCCTCCTCTTAAGACAGAGCTGAGCCAGGTTTGAAGTCCAATGAGTGCAGGCAAATTGGCTGGAGTAAGCAGAAGCATTTGACGACCCTAAATGCCAAACACATGTGGTGTGGAGGTGGCTCTCTCCTACTTGGCCTCTCCTGGACTTCATGATTAAACTTTCGGCACTGGCTTCAGCTCAGTTTGGGGGTTGCACATTTGCCTGGTCCTTGGTCACACTTGTGTACCCATTTCAGTCCAGCCTGAGTTGAGTGGAACTACCACAGAGACTTGCTGAGGGTGCTGGAAATTATGCTTCTGCTCACAGCACCATATAGGTTATGCTATCATCTTTTATAGTGTTTAAAAATTGTGCGGCAAGGGGGTGGGAGTATCCATATTGCAGACCACCCTTTCATTCTTTCACGGATAGAGGCAGCAAGACATAGAAAACAAAATGGCGTGGGGGCTCAGGGCACCTGTATTCTGGACCAGATTTTTCACTGGTTAGCTGCATGTCTTAGGGACATATTATTTAACTTCTCTGTAGCCCCATGTCCTCATCTGTAAAACAATGCCTTCTGGCCTAGATTTGCTTCTAAAATATATTTGGCTTCACTGGGCCATCAAAAATATATATATAATGGTCTTTATATAGTAACTCTATGTTAAATTGTATTAAAATAAAACAAATGATTATGAATAGCCACATTATGAATAAAATGCTCCTCTATGCCAAGAATTTTAAATTAGGCTGCATGACAAAAACATTTATTTCTGATATCAGTGAAAACTCGAGATAAGTCAGTAAAGATGGTATTAAGCCTTGTAAATATCATCCAACTGTGACTTGCAACTGTGGAGCTCTCCCCATGGGTGAGAACATCTGGGCAGTCTGTTGGCTTCATTTCAGGCATTCACTTATTCAGTGCATACTCACTTTTTTCCTATGCTATCTCATTCTTCAATTCATAAACATTAAGTTGATGCCGTTGATTCATTCAATAAATGCCACTCAATGCATCTTTAAGTAAGAACCTGCTGCATCTGCAACAGTGTTTTGATAAGAATAAAATGGTGAGTCCCTGACTGTGAGGGGCTAACACTCTCATTCAGGAGGGAAAATGTATATGATAAAAAGATGAATAGCTTTACGTGACAGTGAGTGATTAGGGTCCAAGAGAAGGATAGAGGCTATAAGGGTTGGGAGTGGGGGGGACTGGTTATATGGCTAGTATGGACCGGAAGGGTTCTAGCATGCCTCTGGTTATTCCTTGACGCGTGATATTAGCACAGGTGGAGAGGATGAGAGAGGTCACTTAGGTAGGGGAACAGTATGTGCAAAAAGCAGTGAGTTGGAGAAGATTAAGAGGTGTATGAGTTTAGTGTAGATCTCCATCTGGAGAAAAGGTTTCCGTAAGAGATTAGCGGAAGCAGTGAGTACAGAGTCTTGCATTTTGGAGAGGTAAGGAAAGTCAGGCGAAGACTTTTGGCTATCATCTCACTGGCAGAGAGGTTTGTTTTGCTTGTTTTGTTTGGTTTTGTTTCTTTATAGGGTGTTTTAGTCAACGGAAATGTTTTTATTAGTGAAATCACAGAAGAGTCCTCAGGATCAACACAGAAAGAAAAAGGGAGACTGCAGAAAACCACTGGGGAGTCAGGTGAGACAAGGGAGAGATTTTAAAGCCTCAGAAAACATGACTGAGGCAGCAGAGCTTGGAGGGCCTGTGGCAAAGGCAGAGAGCACACAGAGCCTCCATTTCGGGGTTTGGTTTCTCTTGCTCTGGTTACTGTGGGCTAGAAGGTAGTGTGGGGTACACAAGGAAATGTCTGGAGGAAGGCACTGGAGAAAGAGAAGAATAAAAGGAAGAAATGGGGAGGGGATAGATAGAGACAGAGAATCAGACAAGAGTAAGGGATGAAAGGAACAAAGAGCACATGGTCAATGAGGTTTCGGGAGACAAAGGAAATTAATCAAAATCATTATGTGGCAGGTTGGAGTTCAACTCACAGATTCAGGTTTGCAAGTAAATATGACCATTTTTTTTTGTAAATTTATTCTTCTCTGTCAAGGCCCTGTTTTGCAGGAGACAGTCATGTCAGCTCAATGTCTGTAACTTCCTCCCATCAAATCCCTGAGGTGGTCTCTCATTTTCAGGACCTTCGGTGGTACCGAGGTGATGGAGGTGGCTGGAGGGGTTGGGGCCTCTGCCCTTGGTTGCCATCTGTCCACTGGGCATGTACCAATCCTGCCAGTCACCAATCCATACAGACCACCCCAGAGGCAAGCTTGCGTTCAGGGCCTCCCAGGGCTGCTTCTATGCTCTTCTCCCCCACTGTAGAATCATGGTGCCTGTGCCATGCTGGGGGTGGGGAAGTTCACAAGCCCATCGGCCTGAAAGGACCACGGAGTGCCATCTTCCCAACAGAATTGCTCTATCCCTGGAGGGCTCTTCCTTGCTTTCATAAAACAAAGGTATCTGGGTTTGTGTCCCCCTGCCATCCCCCCACCCCCAGAGACCCAACCCTGCAGTAGGACCAGCCTGTTTCTACTCCAACTGTCCTCCCGCCCTACAAATGTAGGCAATTGTCTCTATTATTGAGCACATCCCATTTATGATGAGGCTGAAACAGTTTATAGGTGGGGAAAATGACATAGAGGGTTATGTGACTTGCTCAAGGTCACACATCTTGTCAGTGAAAAAAATGAATAAAAATGAAAATATGCTAGCTTAACCTCCTTTTTCTTTTCCTTCCACTTTCCCTCCTTTCCTTTTCTCTCTGTTCTTCTCTCTCTTTGTTACTTTCTTTCTCTTCTTTCCTCCTGGTCCCCAGAAGGACTTATTACATGCCAGATAGTATATAGGTACTGGGTATACCATACCAAACAAGTGAAACATACTGCTTTCATGAATTGTGATTCTTATAGGGGAGATGGACATTGTGCACGTGCATACCCAGACTCATAATTTAAATTGTGGTCAGTACTCTGCTCACTCTGGCAGCACATATACTAAAACTGGAACGATACGGAGATAGGCATGGCCCCTGTGCAAGGATGACAGGAAAATTCATGAAACATTCCATATATTTTAGGGAACAGACTGATGGTTACCAGAGGTGGGTGGGGGGATGGGTTGAATGGACAATGGAGATTAAGAAGGTGCACTTGTGGTGAGCACTGGGTGTGGTATGGGAGAGTTTAGGCACTTGTGTTGTACACCTAAAACTAATATTATACTGTATATTAACTAACTGTAATTTAAATAAAATGTAAAAATATAAATTGTGGTCAGTACTGTGACTTCTATGAGAAAGCACAAGGGGGAACTTAATTTAGGTTAGGCAATCAAGGAAGATCTTTCTAAGGAAGACACATTTGAGCTCAGAACTCAAAGACAGGGATGAGAGCATTCCAGGTAGAAAGAATGGCATAGGCAAAGACTTGATATGTTCACAGAGCTCAAAAACACTTGTGTGACAGAGGTACTTCAAAAAGGGAAAATGGAACAAGATGTGGTTGGAGGAAGCGACAGGATCAAAGTCTATAGGGCTATTTTAGGCAAGTCAGAAATTTGGATTTTATTTTAAGCTTAATTGAAAATCAACTTAAGCAGTGGAATGACATAATCTGATTAACATTTAAAAAATTCTTCTGGCTGCTCTGTGGAAAATGAATTGAAGTGAGGATGGATGGAAAAGGAGAGAGTAATGGGAGTTGGGGTCTCTTCAGGTAGTCCTGGGGAGAGATGATGTGGCTTTGGACCAGGGTCCTGCAGGTGCAGATGGAAAGAAATGGAAGAATCAGGTCATGTCGTTGGAGGAAGAGTTGACAGATTATTGGATTTCAAGTGTTAGGGG
Source organism: Lynx canadensis (assembly GCF_007474595.2). Classification (NCBI taxonomy): domain Eukaryota; kingdom Metazoa; phylum Chordata; class Mammalia; order Carnivora; family Felidae; genus Lynx; species Lynx canadensis. The sequence goes on from NC_044305.1 coordinate 76,733,968, forward strand.
GACAGATGTCCCAGGTTTCAGACATGAATGACTGATTATATGTGGTTCTATTTACTGATGAGGAAGACTAGGAAAAGAATAGGTTTGGATGAGAAGAGTTTGGTTTCCTGTGAGAAGATGTTTCATCTTGTGGTGTTGTGACTATAGCGGAGACCAAGGTGGACACTAACGCAGTGTTTCCAGTTCCTGAGCATGAGAAAGAAAACGTTTACTAGCATCCCTTGTCCTCAATGGAAAGCTTTCAACCAAGTTCAGGAAAAAGAATTTTGAGGGAAATAATGTCGTTTTCTGTCCAACTCACGTGACCATCCCGCCTCTTTCTGTAGCAACTTTAGAGGCAGCCTTTTCTAGATGGCACAGCTGAAAGATGATGGAACCTTTTTAGCCTGGGTTCCCAAGTGACTGCCTCAGAGCTCTCTGCTCACCCTCAGTGTATGCTTCATATGAGTGGGGATATGCTGAGATTGTGAGAATCGATTGTGAGCTCTTCAGGAATTTTCCAAGCTGCTTGTTAGGTACAACCACTATTAAAAATTAAAAAAGGAAAACTTAGAGAGATTATGTTACAAACAAAGGTAATATATATCCAACACATATCCCTTCCCAATTATTTTACCAGATTCATCTATACTCTTGAGGTGTTTAGATCAATTGTATTCATGTGGTAAATAACACAGGATGCTGTGATGCTATGCATCTCTCTTTCCCACTCTGTGTTCAACGGCATTGCGTTGGGAGCCCAAACTCAGCCTGGTGTGGGCATTTATACCTTGAAGGTCAACACATGCTGTAAATCAGGGCTTGAAGAATTGCTGCGTTGATTATTTAGACGTATGAAAATGGTGAGAAAAATGCCAGAAATACAGATTAACAGTACTTAGGGTGTGTAGCTGTTACATTGTGAGTAGCATTCAAAGTTAAGAAAACATTCAAAACTATTATCTTATTCAGCAAAGAAGTTGCCAATGCCATTGACAGTGAAGCTCTAAGAGTCATCTTGACAGTTTCACTTTTGTCTAACTTGTCAATGGAAACAGGTTATTTTTTTTTTTAATTTTTTTTTTTCAACGTTTATTTATTTTTGGGACAGAGAGAGACAGAGCATGAATGGGGGAGGGGCAGAGAGAGAGGGAGACACAGAATCGGAAACAGGCTCCAGGCTCTGAGCCATCAGCCCAGAGCCCGACGCGGGGCTCGAACTCACGGACCGCGAGATCGTGACCTGGCTGAAGTCGGACGCTTAACCGACTGCGCCACCCAGGCGCCCCTGGAAACAGGTTATTGAATCAGAGATGGAATAAACAGGTGTGGTTTTTGTTTGTTTGAATAGCAAGAGTGAGTGATGTGTTTCTATGCTCTCTATAGACGGTCTTTATAGCCATGGGTTTGTTTGCCTTTTTTTATTTTTTGATATGGGGTAAAACACTTAACAGTCTCAACAAAATCCTGTGCTGGGACACCAGTAGAGCTACATGAATTCAGGGTAAGGAAGGAAAACCTCTCTCTCTCTCTCTGTCTCTCTCTCTCTCTCTCTCTCTCTCTCTTTCAGACCCAGCATCTAACTCTTCACCACCTGTTGTTCATTCTACTTCCTAAAGTCTCTCAACTTAGTCTTCTGTGCTCTCTCTCTCTGCTGACGTTGCCCTATTTGAGCTCTTCATCATAGTTTGCTGAGCTCAAAATAGTTCCGGGGTGTCCCTCTGGGTCTTCCGCCGCATTGCTGCTGGAGGTATTTACTTTAAAATGATGAAACTGGATTCAGGGATTCCACAAGTGTGGGATAGAGATGCGGTAGAATATTATTCATCCATGAGAAAGGGAGAATTCCATTGTTTGTACTAACGTGGATGGACCTTAAGGGCATTATGCTGAGTGAAATAAGTCAGAGAAAGACAAACACTGTATGATGCCACTTGTATGTGGAATGTAAAAGAGCCAAACTTAGAAAGACAGAGTAGAGTAGTAGTTACCAGGGGCTTGGGAAAATGGAGCGATATTGGTCATAGGTTGTAAGCTTCTGGTTATAAGGTTAAGAAGTGATGAGGTTAATAAGTTTGGGAATCTAATGTACAGCATGGTGATTATAGGCAATAATACTGTATTGTATACTTGAATTTTAAAAAGAGAATGATCTTAAATATTCTCACCAGAAAAAAAAAAAGAAGAAGAAGAAGAAGAAAACGGCAATGTGACACAATGGGGGGGGGGGAGTAGATAATACTATGGTGGTGATTATTTTACAATTTGTAAACATATCAAATGAACACATTGTAAAACTTCAACTTAGACAATGATATGTCTCATTTACGTTTCAATAAAGCTATCAAAAATAAATTTAAAAAATAATAAATACTGGTCCTCCTGGTCCAAAAGACAGCATCTGGACAGTTCAGCATGTATACAAGGCCCTTGACCGTGTGTCCTTGTCCTACTCTCACACCTTCACTTCCATCTCTCTTATTCCTTCACACAGCCCCTGCCATGAGTGACATCACCACTTGCTAGTCACTGAACATGCCATGCACTTTGACACATTCATCCCTTGGGGTGCCTGGGTGGGTCCATCAGTTAAGCGTCCAACTCTTGATTTCAGCTTATGTCCTGATCTCTCAGTCTTGAGATCAATCCCCGCACTGGGCTCTGTGCTGAGCGTGGATCCTACTTGGGATTCTCTCTCTTCCTCTCTGTTTGCCCATCCCCTGCTTGTGTATACACATGCTCTCTCTAGATAAATAAGTAAATGGCAACAAAAAGTCCATCACTTGCCCCACTTTTCTGCCTGTAATCTCATTATTTAAAGCCCGGTCAAATGTTACCCTGTCATTTAAGTCTTCCTAAGTCTCTCCAAGTTGTGGTCCTGCCAAAGTGTCCCTAATGCTCTTCCATCTGTGCCTCTGTCGAGCAGAACATTGTCTCATAATCACTCAGGTGGGTGTCTGACTGGTCCACCACCCTTGAGGGCAGGCCCCTCAGGTAGCCCGGTGCTCAGCACAAAGCAGACACTCAAATTTTTTTGGATATTTTTTTTCCACGTGATTTGCATGGGATTAGGAACCTTCAATGTCATCTACAGCCCTGAAATGAAGTACCATTTATTGAAAAGCCCAGGGCCCCTGACCAACTTGCTAAGTAGTGGTTTGCCTAAAATGAACTGCATATGTGGCAACTTTTCCAAGGTCTTTATCACAAGTCAGGCAGGATATACCACTGACTTACATGAAGGCATTTCATGGTACACATCTGGGCATTTTTTCTTCATGCCAGGAGGTTCCCAGAGCACAGTTAGGTTTGATGAACATTCTCATATGCATGTGTCTAATTATATGCTGAACAATTGATCAATTAATTTGTTGCAATTTAGACAACTTACTCTAATGTCATGTTTGTTGTTGTTTTACTATTTTAAAAAGTAGTAGATCCAGAATGATCCTTGGGAGTGAGAGCTCAATGCTCTCTAGTCCATAAAAAGTGAATGGTATCATAAGAGTGTTACATCCAGGCTCTTCTCACTGATATATGCTCCTCCACACTCATGCATAGGGTCTGAGTTTCCAGACATGTGGTATTAGATAGTTAAAGCACATCGATGTTAATTTGTGAAAAAGTGTGACTAATGTAGCCATGCTATATGACTATATATGTGTGTGTATGTATATAGTATATCGTGTGTGTGTGTGTGTGTGTGTGTGTGTGTGCAGTATATCTAACCCAAGACTAGATTTAAGAAGAAGCAGACAAAATGGGATTTGTTCCCATGTATTAGTTGCATGACTTATATATCACTTACTGTTATGGGCTGAATTGTATCCTCCCAAAATTCATATGTTGGAGTCCTAACCCCCAGTACCCATGGCCCACAATTCAGAGCCTGTTCCTTTAGGAAGGATGTGAAATCATTGCTAAATATTAGCTTTGAAGGCATAAGAGGAAAATGGTTGTTATTTTCCCTTCTTCTCTAGAAACCCTACTGAATCCCATTAAGAAGAAAGTTCAACTATTATAATAGGAAACTATGTGAAATGGCCTTTTCTAGAATAGCAGATATCAGTGCTTTGAGATGTATAGCATCAAGAACACTGTATATTTTGTGGCATATAGATTAGATAACAAGTGAATAAATAGGGAATCTTGTATAAGAAATATGTTTACACCATCCAAGGTACTTATTAATAATGATCTTTTTTACCAAATAATACCAAAAATTGTTACTAACATCGATCACAGGACACAGTTTGTAAATTTTCAACCACATTTATGCCTCTTGCCTATATTTGATCCCTGTGATAAATAAGGTGGATTTTCCCCCCATGCAATAGAAATAAATAGGACCCCAGTAACTTTTGACATTTGCCATAGATCAAATAACAATTTGGAGCCAGAGGAATGACTAGAGCCTTCACCTTTGTAACAATCTTTAAGATCTAGGGAGAGACAAGAGCTGCCTAACTGTCCTTTACACATGTTGATTCATTCCAGTTTGGGTTGTTTTCACTGTAAAATTTAGGAAGGCAGTGTGTAAAATGGTCCCTGGGCTTTGGTGAGATTTCTCAAAGGCAGTCTGAGGTCCGTGTTAGCAGTATGTACCATCAGGATGAGAATAACAACCAGTATTTCACAGTATGTGCTCACTCTGATATCCAGATTCTTATATCGTCTTCCAATTTGGGCCAGTTTGACATCCTAAAAAAAGGTAGTTTAGTCACCTTGTAAATGACTTTATGTAGGTTATTCTTACAGGATGTAGTTCTACGGAGCAGAGAAAACAAACTTGAACATAAACAATGCCGGAGCAGGTGTTCTAGCCGTTGGAGAAAAGTCATTAGAGTGACATTACTCAATCACTTTGTTTCCCTTATAATAATATATTATTTATTAGAAGCATTGCTTTTTTTTTTCTGTCTGTGTCACTTTTTATAAATTTCACATCTAACATTTTCCCCCTTTGGGTGTGCCACAGCAGAAGCAAGTTATGCTTGCAGAAGGTGAGCCAGAGAAATTTTAATCCTGTTTTGACTAAAGCTCTTCCCTAAGCTTATTTAGAAACCAACAGAACATTTAGCAAGACACTGCTGATATATATATTTTTTTTGTCTTTTATTTGGGTTTCTCAAATCCGAAATGTTGCATTTCAGAGCTTAAAGAAAATTAAAACAAAAGCAAAAACAAAACCTATTCCTCATGTCCCTCCATTGGAAAACATGAAAGGAAGAGTAGCTGCATTAAATGATTCTATGAACACTTTAATAAGCAGACCAGACACAGATATTCGTGGTAGTGCATTTTCTTTCAGTGTGGAAAGAGCAGTGATACTGTGGAATGTTTTCCCCTCCACATACCAATTGAGAGTAAAAGGGATTCTTTTTTCTAGGTATCTTATTTAGTAAAATTAAGCAAAGCTTCTGGATTTAAAGCCTTCAAGTGAAGACAATAGAGTGTGTTAAGTAGCCAGCTAATATTCTGCTAAAAACCTGACAACCCTCAGGGAGGCCTCATAGAGTGTCTATTATTGGATTGTGAGTCTCATCCGACATGTTTTTGATTTGGATAACTCCAATTCTACCCCATTCCCTCGCCATTTCAAGCAGCACTATCGCAGTTCAGGCAATCAACAGAGACCTGGAGGAAGAGAACATTAGATCTGCTCTTGGGAACACAGGGGAGACAGCATGTTAAAACTGGGGCATTCGCCTCCAAATTGGGGCATGTGGTGCCCTTACAGAGAAGACTCTCCTCAGAAACTTCCTGTCATTCCCTCGAGACTGTATCAAGTTATCTTGGATATGACACTATGAAAATGCTACAGATGCAGCAGGAGAAATAATTTTTTTTTCCTAAGATGATTATCGCAAACAAAGAATTCATGTCAAAAATAAGTAAACTTATCTGAGGAGTTTAATAAGCACTGGCTGGTGGAAGGAGAGGGAAGGTGAAACTTGGAAATTTTGTACTTCCTACGTGTTCATCTTCTGTAGTCTGGCTTGGGTGAGTAGGGTCACTTAGAAAGGAAAGTAGGCCAAAATGAGAAGCAGACAATAAAAAGGAAATTTTTATCAGGAAGTTTCCTGTATTATTGATAGTGTCATTGCTAGCGTCTAGTGTTTCCACTGGAAACATCAAATATGCAAATAAAAAGGTGCTCATGAGCGCAGCCACTTCACAATTAGCCACACCGAGGGAAGGCAAAAATTCTTGGGGATTTTGGGAAGTAGAGAGAATACATACACTTAAATAGATAATTTTTCATTACTTTGGGCTCCTCTTGGCATTGAGACATTGGCAGTGTCTCACAAGGGCTTACAATTTAGGAAATAGGTTGGATAAAAATGAACAGGTAAAATATAGTGTATAATGAGTGTATATAAATGCCATCCAAGGCCAGTATGATTATTGCAGCTTCCATTACAATCAGCGAACATTTACTATCTCTTCATAATGGGCCAGGCAAAGTTCTAAGTCCCCTCCTACGACAACTTACTTAAATCCCCATGACAATGGGAATTGCTATCTCCATTTTACAGAAAGTGGAACTAAAGCATAGAGAGGTTGAGTAACTTGCTCTTAGGACCATGGTGCCAACAGCAGAACTAGAATCCAAAGTACATGTTTATGGTTCTTCACAAAGATGACCCTGTACTGCAACTGTACTGGGAGAGCAAAATGGAACTCAGGCCTGAATGGAAAACCTATATAGCAAACAGGCTGTACATGGCTCACTAGCTTACCTGTGGTGTATTATGTTTGAAGGGTTGCCTAAATGATGGTTTAGGAATAAGTCAATTCTAGAAATAGTTTAGGAATATGTGGTTGAACAAATAATGGTATAATACCATGCTCACTATAATACATAACATGTGCTTTTTATTCTTTCTTTTTGAAGTAAACTAATTGCCCTCATGAACAATTGGTCATACTAGGTACTTTGGCCCATGTACATTGATTTGGAAACCATCTCATTGAAGTACTGGGACATTCCACTTTTAAATCTCCAGCTCTCATTCTGACAGGTTTTGGATAGGGATTGTAAGGAATTCATCCTAAAAAAATGTCCTATTTCACTGAAGATGTTACTAAGAACTGTGCCTAAATGTTGTTTGTCTTCTAGAAAACACAGTAAAGAGAAGAGCTCAAGGATTTGAGAGAAGGTTTGGCACATGATGATGAAGGAATAGGTCTTGGGGGAAATGAAGGGACTTTCTCATCCCTGGTTCACCTGAATGTGCACCATACAGTCCAGTGAAGGTGACAAGAAAGGATGGTATTTGTGAAATGCACCCATGCGGTGACATCCTCACCTCTCTAACACTGATGCCATTGTAGATGTTTTTTCCAGCCCTCTTTTCGCTATCCACACAGCATGATGTACCTTGGCAGGGCTTTTACCTAATTTTTCACCCTCAAAGATGCTGAGATGGAGCTGAGCATATGGTACAAACAGAATGAATGGCAGAAAATAAGTGCAAGGAGAAACATTTATTTAACCTCAGGAAGACAAAGAAGTCTTTGGTAAATTGGTATAGAACTATTGGATCATTCTTTACGTGATTGTTCCTTCTTAATTTTAGTAAAATATTTCAGTTTGGGGGAAATATCGTTCCTCACCAATAAGATATAAAAAGAGAACAACTTGGGGCACCTGGATAGCTCAGTTGGTTGAGTGTCTGATTCTTGATTTTGGCTCAGGTCATGATCCCAGGATCATGAGATTGAGCCCCGCATCAGGCTCCATCCTGAGCATAGAGCCTGCTTAAGATTCTCTCCCCTTTTCTCTCTCTCTTTCTCTCTTTCCCCCTCTGCCCCCTGCCCTACTCACATGCTCTTTCTCTCTCTAAAATTAAAAGACAGAACAGCTTTAACTATTTGCAGCTCTTCCTTTAGAATTTCATGCTAATTTTGCCTCTCTCCCTCCTCTTTAAGAGTATTTCTTTCTATGCAAATAATTCTTGCATATTTCTTCCAATGTATTTTTCATGAAGAAAACATAATAGAAAAGTGGAAAATCAAAGGTAAGCAGAACAGATCAAGGCAGAGCTTCACCTTTCTCCATGAAGTGCTTCTGAACTTCTTTAGATGTAATGCTCTTGAAGGCAAGAAACATGTCTATTTTATCTTTGTTTGTATCTGCAGCATATTAGGTACACAGCAAATTATCTGACTCTATCAATTAATGAACAAACAAGAATGGATGAAGAAAGTAGATGTTTTTGTAAGGCGCTCAAGGAAGATTTATAGAACATTTTGGAAATAGGCCCACTTTGTTTCCGAAGGAAATTTTACTTTCAAATTAAAAAAAAAAATTTACCCAAATGAGATTTTGGGGGATTTCATGTGATTAACTCTTTACATTATCTTGTAGTAATTATACAGAAATCTCTATTTATGTAAACATGGTGAATGCATCATAACACTAGAATAAGTGTACAAATACTGCATGTCAAATTAGGTTATAATCACTTTCAAGGGACGTGATTTCCTAGTTAAACAGATTCGTTTACATCTTGTGAAATAAAAAATAAGTGAAAATAACTATATAAAATCAGGCTTACAGCTGGACAGATCTTCTTGGCAATGGTCCAGGCATTGAGCGGGGGTGTTGTCGGGGGGGTGGGGAAAGCCCCTCCAGCTGAAGGATTCTCAGGAAGACCAAGATGACTCTGTAGGCTCGGCCCAGAGAGGGCCCTTGGGCTGCTGTCTTGACTGCTGTCTGTCCCTGGCTGTCTGTGGGGAGGTGGGCTGTCTTCACATTTCAGATGAGACTCTCTACTGGGAAGGGGTGGGGGAGGGAATGGAAAGTTGCTTGGTAGAGGAGAAAATGAAGTCAGTTCAACATTTCACCCATAGGTAAAAAGCATAACACAGTAAGTCAGGGACCCTCTAACTAAAAAGCGAATAGTTGAAGTAGCATTGGAATCATAGTTTAGAGTCAGAGTTTGAGAACCATGGATCATCTGGTACCATGCTCGTAATACAGATGGGGAAACCGGCCACGAGGTGAGAAGCAGCATGAGAGGGAGACCCATAACTCGTCTTCCCAAATCTGGCACTTATTTATGAGGTGACTAAAGCTCACCCTTTCAATGAGATGACTTTTGAAAAGCTGCTCATTTTGTTGCATATTTTGGAGACATACATTTCACATTGCCCTGACTTAGCCAACACTTTCTGCAGTGCTGCCTTATTTCAATGGCAGAAAGGCATGTTCCGAACCTCGGCCAGACGTGGCATGTAATACGGTGGCATTCTCTATGGCTGATCGTACATAGTTTGCCTTTCCCTAAGCTTTGGTAAGCAGGGGCTTTGGTTACCTTTTCACTGTGTCCCCATCATATTCAACTGCTACTTATTTTTGTTAATTACGAGAAGTCACCAAAGCCATGATTTTTTTTTTTTAACCCATGAATTCTGACTTGGATATAGCTCCACATTTCTGAAGTTGAGTAAATTTTTTTTGTTTAGTTGATACTCATGTTTGTTTAAAATGTTCGTTGAACACTTGTTCTATGCTGTACTGCGTGTACATTACCTTCTTCTCGTGTTCCGTTGGTTGAATTGTCCTGAGCAGGGCTTGGCAAACTATGGCCTGTGAGCCAGATCTGGCCTACTGCCTGTCTTTGTAAATAAAATTTTATTGGAAGACAGTCACACTCATTTGTTTGCATATTGTCTATGGCTGTTTTTGCACTACAACGGCAGTGCTGAGTAGCTGGGATGGAGACTATATGGCCCATAAAGACTAAAATATTTGCAATTTGGCCCTTCACAGAATATTTTGCCAACCATGGTCTTGAGTGTGAACACTCAATTATCTGGCTGGCTTCATAAGAGAGCCAAATAAAATAGATGACACTAAATTAGCCACCCTGAGTGCTTCTCACTCTCAAGTGTTTGTGGCCACGAGTCACAACCATGGCACTAGGCAGTGAGGAGAGACCTGGCAAAATAGTCTCCTAAGAAATACAAGCCTTCTCCACATTCATTAATTTTCAAGCCCTGTTCCTAGAACCATCCCTAATCTGTACTAATACTACAAACTTGTAGCTTTTGCATTACGAATTTATTGTTATTTCTTTTACCTCCTTTTTTTTCAGGGAAAAGGTAATTAGGCTATAAACAGACGCCTGACAACTAATTTCAGTCAAGGCAAAATTAATACAAAGCAAGCAGATAATTTCAGTCACGTGAAATCAAAATAGATATTTTTTAATGACATTCTAAGAAAAATCCAAGTCTATTTTTTTCCCTTTGTTTTCTCTTACCTCACCCAGTTCTCATGCAATCCCCTACTTGTGCAGGTAGTGACATGTGCTAATTTAGGTGAACTACCAGCCCACGGCTGTAGCTGTCCTCACGGCTCCTTCTTTCTGTCCTCGCTGTTGATCTTTGCATGGAGACCTGCTTCTTCTCTCTTCTTCTCAGGGATTCCTGCACACAGAAAAGACAGGACATTTGAGGGAAAGGTAGTCACTGCCCACCCCTTAAGTTTCTAAATTTTCATGGACATTGATAAGAGCCCATTCGCTAAATCTGTTTTAGAACTTCAAGAATGTAAAGGTTAGTGCCACCGTGGGTGTGTGGGTGTGTATTTCTGGGGGGAGATTCCAAGCTTGCTGTGTTCTGTCACTCCAAGAACGTATTAAATATGCATCTCAATGTCAGCAGCACCTTGAGATGCTATCTCCAAAATTATCACCTGCCTTCTCAAAACCATAACCCTAAAAATATTGATTGGTTAAAAGGCAGGATCTGAAGGAATGAGCCAGTGTCTCTGTGAATTATCCTAATCAAATAAGGTTAGTATTAACCTAGATACTCACTGATCTGCCAGTATTTGGTTTGAAATGTAGGCATCTCAACTGAAGTTATGTGTTTCATTCTTTTGAATATTTCTCCCAGACATTTAAATACATTACCACTAAGCCAGAACCAAGAAAAGCATAAAAAGCATTTTAGGGAATAAATTCAGCAAGTTTCCATTTGTACCAGATAGTAAAATTGTTGACATGCATTATGAGGCATGTGTATTTTTCAGCCTGTCAGGTCTCAGTCACGTGCTCCAGGTGGAATATTTTGGCTGCTAAGGGTTACGCAGGAAGGTCTCAGACCATGTAGGTAGTAGTGCTTCCTGATGAAAAGAGAATTTCCAAGTCACCTGGCTAGCTATTTAGGCAAGTCAGAAGAAAAGCTTATTTCATTAATTATGCTATAAATGTAACTTCAATGAAGGGTAGCCAGCTAAATATAAGATTCAAGAGCTGGTAGGGATTCTCTCCATTGAAGTGTTGAGCTTTACGCAGTTTTATTTAGAGGCACTTCCATTACTAAGGAGGCTATGAGTTGATCGACTGTGTCTTAGAATTAACTACAGTGGTGAAAACACAAATTGCAAACCAGCATGAAGTCACAAAGGGAAGGGAGAAGAAAGAAGAAGTTAAAGTCGGGGACTCACATGTACTCTCCGTTTTCCTTTACAGGAATAAGTGTCGGACCAGCTGCCTGGAGTCCGACGTTAGCCGGAGCGAGCCTAATTACTGGTAGGCAAGAGGGCCTGATGCAACAATGTGCTACACACATGGCCTTCCTCTCTGCTCTCATTCGCTTCTGGTTTCAGAGGAGCCTGGAATTTTGTTGGAGGCAAACAATTGCGTTCCCTCTGCTCGATATGCTAGGATGAAATATGATTGGTAAGGAAAGAGAGGACCTGGCCCGGAAAGTGTCTTGGCCACAAATTATTTGTGTGGGCACCAGTGGAAGGTTCCTGTGCTATACTGTGTGGACAGAGGGGAGGAGGCCACGAGGGCTCGGGGCCGGCTTAGCGCCACCACCAATCCTGAAGCCTTTTGTGGGCACCCCTCATTCCCGCCAGAGACTGTCAGCCCCAGCCTCATCAGCGTTCCCTTTGTGCTTCCCAATGGAGAAGGCAAGTGCAGATCAAAATTAAGCTTTAATCCTCTCAGAGACTAATACTACTGTTTTTTCCCCCTTTTCCTGATTCCTTGACTGATTTCTCTCAAGATTCAGGGCTCAGAAAAATGTTTAAGTTTCCCACAAATGGCTGGGATGCAATTTTTTCACGAAAACACTAAATCACAGTCTATCGAAGGGTAATTCTTTGTACTCTGTTATGCACATCTCTGTGTTTCCTATGGTGACATCAAGACACTGTTGGTGACTAAATTGTTAAATAAACGCTGAAGATATTTAGCTTTTATTGGCGTTTCCTTTTCAGTTTGCCAATGATTCTACAACTGTTAGTTCTTTTGCTATTAGAAGATAAGCCCACAGCAGAGCAAACTTTATTCTCATTGCAGACATGAGGAAATAGATGCCACGGCAAAGATTTGACACAGGTTAGATGGTTGGTAGTTGCCAGATTCTTGACAAAAACTCCTAACTCTAGATTTGTAAGCATTGTGCTACTGGATGGCTCTACCCCCACGGGCCAGGGGAGACCATTCCTTCCCACCTCCAGGTTCAGTGATGTCATGTCAGTAGCTTGAAATTGGCCATGACAGCAGTGTTTACACCATGGAAATTGTCGAAAGCCACAAATCAGAGAGAGTTGGTTAGTCACCTCCCAAGGGAGTTGGCTGTCGACTATCTATCGGCATACCACCGGTTAGAAATCTGGGCACTCGGCAAAAAACTCTCATCCAGGTTTCTTCATGTTTAGGATATGTTCCAATGTGCTTGATTTGTACGACAGTAAGTTTCTTTGTAAAACCTTTTAAGTGTATCCTTTTGCAGTCTTTTGAAACTACGCTTAGGAGAACATCAAAGTATCTTCTTGGAGAGGGAGAGCGAGGTCTGGGAATAAAATTAGCTACTTGTTTAAGGCTATGGGTGTTTGTGAACATGCAAGTGTGCTTTAAATTACACATAATTTTAAACAACTGTGTAAAAAGAGTTTTAAAAGTTTAATGGTGCTGAACCACGAATAGGAATTAAAAATTGAAAAGGAAATACAAAACTATACCTTGTTTTTCTGCTTTAAAAAAATAAGTTCCCTTCTCATTTGCAATTAAGATGAAAGAATTTGCATAAAATGTGTAAAATTAGAGATAATTGAACTACAGTAGCTATAAAAGTAGCTTTTCCGCTTAAAAAATAAATCAGATGTCCACTAAAAGGGTGTAAGAGCCATGCCCCCCTCCCCCGCCTCCCTCTTGCATTTGGGTCTCTGGTATTTTTCACACTTTTATAGCTGATTTTTATTGCCAAACAATCCTTGGAGTTTGTGGCAGTTCGGAGACAGCAGCAGGCCCAGGCAGGCCTGTTAACTCTGGCATGTTAAGGACCCTTCAGAAGATTTCAAATCTAGCCTCAGCACCCAGGTCAGTAGATCAAATCTAGGGAGACCTTAGGGAGGCTGCAAGTGGGGGTGGGAGGAAATGGGAACATGGGGAGAAAGGAAGACAAGAAAAGCCAAAGAACGGAAATGCCTTTAAAGTAAACATCAATAGCTGTTTTTGTTTCCCTGAACCAGCATTTCCCCCAGGGAACCTCCAGTTGAAAAGGGCCAGTCTGGAAAAGAGTGCGCCAATGATCAAAGTGGCCACATATGATGGTCCCAGACTGATGCCTGTGTTCCCACTGAAAGAGACTTTCTTCCCGGGATGAGATCCAGCCTCCACTCTAAAGGTAAGCTAGGGAGCAGCCCTGAGTAACTTCAGGAAACACGCGCTAGGCCTATTCCTGATGGCCCCCAGCAGAGGTGGCCTTTGCCTCTCCCATGGGGGCCCAAGACCCATGACGATGCACCCGCCCACGGTGCGCTATTTATTTGATGCTCTCCAGAGCCGTTTGTAATATTCAGTGTTGGTAGGGTATTCTTTCCGTTTGCCTCATCTGTCCTCTTCCTCGAAACCATAAGCACTTCAAGGGCAGAGACTACGCCTGTCTAAGCAGAGTACTGGGGGCGGGAGGGGAAATTTCACTGAGATGAAACGTGATATCGAAAGTGCCCACGTGGGGGAAAATGTTCAATTCTCAGAAATGTGACAAAGCTCTCAAAGTGGTATAAATGGAAAAATGCTAGTTGTAGTTTTATACTTTCTGTGGCTGAGTACAAAAATCACAGTTTAAAAAAAATCATCATAATAAATAAAAACAAGGAAAAGCGGCCTCTTCAAGAGCAGTGAGATCTCTCAGACTAAGCCATTTTTTCTGTGACCCTCGAACATCTGCTCATGCCACACCTGTGCATTATGCAATGGATGCCAGGGCATCTAGGAGGTATGTTAAAAATGTTTGTTGATTGGATTTGACATCCTTTACCCTCCGGAACCCAGAGCCTTCACGGTCAGCTCTGTCTGGAGAGGCCTTTCCAGCATAGATCTGTGCTGCTAACGCTCCTACTCCATCTACGTTCCATCTCTTTAAGATAAATAACAGGAAAGATCCTGCAGTTCCCTTAGCTCGTACCCTCTCTTTGGAAGTTATCAGCTGCTTTGATATTAGGGAATAAGCTTATTGATTTAGTGCGTACCCCTGCGTGATAGTTTGCTTGCCTTCAACTTGAGGCATCCTGGAGATGATACGTCAACTCATAGTAGCAATTCTGCTGGCATCAGAGGCCAGTGGGGGAGAATACTGGCAGGATGCAAATATTGTGAATCCCAGCAAAACTTTACTACCCAGAGAGCTGTCTTCTCCATTTTTCCATTAGGCCAACCTAGATGGGCTCCCCGTTAGCCATGGGTATGTCCATTTTACTTACACCATGGCATGTCCATTTCCCAAAGAGAATCAACATAAACATAAAATTATTTTTACGTATTCCATTTCCCATGTGAAGGTATGCGGCTAAAACCTGATTCATATTTAATAACACATATAACTACTGTGACTGGTGTACACTCATTCTTTATGTACTCCAACCCAAAGTTCTTAGCACGCCAGGGTGAAGAAGTTCTGGAAGTGTTCTGTGAAGTTGCATCTTGAAGAATGAGGAATGCAGAGGGGCCTCTCAGACCACAGAGGATGGCAGTGCTGGGAATGACGTCTGGAACTGGTCATTGGCACCCGAGGGTGGAGAGAGCTGGAATCCACGCCACCATTCCCTTCTTTGTGCATGTTGAGACCTCCTGTGACTTCAGAATCTTTGTCAGCATAGTGTTACAAGAAGCAGTTAATTGAGGTTGGCCAGAGCAACAATGCTTCTTTGGCACTCTTGGTATTTATCGTAGGAGAGTATGGTAAATAGTGCTGGAAGTAGAATGTGCCACTTTCTGGATTATTTTCTTCTAGTTGATGAGTAGAATCTCTTCCAAACCTTGGGAAAGACTTGTGCTTTATAGATATTTTTTTTCTTCCTAATTATATTCCACTACCAGCTTTTCAGCCTGTTTACATGGGTATGTAAAAATACAGAACTAGCTTTCATTTAAAGCTAGAAAAAAAAAAAAAACAAAAAGAAAAACATAAAAGTAAAATACGTACTATAGGATCTTCAGAGCTCCTGCCAGTGGACCTCAAACTTGGATTTCAGTTTTTTAGCTCTCTACAAAGAATGGCCTTCACAAGCCCGTCCAATGACTGCAACAACAAAGACAGGGCCCCACAATACTTGAGGTCATCGAGGGGCATCGTGGCACATTTGGGGCCACCTTAACTTCGTCTCTGTGCTCAGTCTGTCCTTGAGTAATCACTGAACTCCCTTTCCGTCCCGTGGGAAATGACACCTTAACGCCTTCTTTCCAAATAGGAAACCTCCACCTTCATGGAAGCGATATCAATTCTACTCAAGGTAAATTCTATAATTTTTCAAGAGTCTTTTGTTTAATATGGAAACTTCAAGCAGAGGACCCAGGGCATTTTCTTTCATCAACGTGATTCTAATTTTATCAGAGCACTAAAAAGAAATCTACTTGGCTTTTTCTTGTCCAGTACTCCACTTGCTCTGAAGCACATTCAAAAGCCACCTCTCTGATCTGAAGACGTCTCCACAGAATTATGTAATTGGACCAACGGTTGCCGGTTCCCCACACTCTTGCTACTTCGCATTATTGCAGAGCAGACTACTGTTTTGCAGACCTTCCTTATTGCGTAAATGGCTACATTATCACTGTGTACACATTAGGACAAGCAAATGGGCCCCTTAAGGCAAATAAGGGTTCAAATAACCCAGACAAGGTAGCCCAACTGAATTGAGGATTCACCCTTGTTACAACCTCATTGCTTTATGGCACATGAACTAGTGGAAGGGACAGACTGCTTCAAGTGTGTTTCTACTGATCCTGCTGGCAAATCACAGCTTTATTACAGTAATGAGCCTGACCATATTTCTGTGCTTATGCATATTAGGCACCAAATGTATTTTCCGGCCTGCCAGCCTGTGGTAGTAACTAACACAAGCAATTTGTCCTGGGTTACAGTGTGTGTGCATGCATTAGGTATGAGCATGTTAGTTGCTTTGGGGTATAAAATACTACATGTTTCATCATGCGTATTTTTATATGCACAACTTAACTGTATGCAAAATAGCTTGGCAATTAACCAACACAACTTATTAGTTTACTACAAGATTATTGCATAAATATGTGAACTGGGGACAGCCACAATTTCAATTTGGCAATATTAAAAATTTTGTTGGATTATTAAATATCTGAAGAAATATCTCCCCCCTCTATGGTATAAGTGTTAAGGTTCTTTAAAAAAAATATCTTGATTCTTCTCCCATTTTCATTTCCATAAATAACCCTGAGTGGGACTCTTTTCGGCAGGCTGTGGGATTTGAGCCGGTGAATTCCCCCATACTCATTGTGAGCTGACATTTGGCCTTTGACCCCGTCAGCTTTCAGGCGAAGGTGAATGGTCATTATTGCGATTTCTTCCTCAGGATCACATTTTATGTATGCCAGTTATTGGGTCCAGGGTTATTAAAAAGGAGCATCAGCATACTTCAGCTCAACCGCTAAGAACAGTGTATATGTTTCCTCTTTCTGTTGACCACTGGGATCGTAGAGCTCAGTGCTGTTGGCTTGTGTGACTGCCTTGGAGGCGTACAGGACTTACTCCAAAAGCGCAGACCCACGGAACCACCTCTCCCTGAACTCTTAATTAAAATGAACTCTTTCTCCCGCTTCGCTGCAAAACAAAGAAACGAACAAAACATTAAGTACGGAATACAGGATTGGTACGAAATAAAGGGTTAGCTTGGTGGGAGGCTGCTGCCAAGGGAATGGCTGCTCTTGCTACTTCCGCACATGTCACATGTCGTAAGGTGTCAGAGAATTACTTTTTTCCTCCATTCAGGTTGGATTTATGTAAATGACTGCACAGGACAGGTGCCTTTATTTAGTTGCTACTAAAGCCGGAATCATGTTGTACAAGAGCTGATAACATGAAATAACACGAAATAAGTGGGCTTATCCCTTCTGAAGCTTGTTTTACAGTACTGGTATTTCTCTTTAGCAAATCCTGCTGCGTTTTTAAGTAATACGATAAAACAACATAAATGTCTTTGTGGCTAAAACTGATTGTTTCAGGAGGAACATGGCTGTTTTATTCTTGTCTTTTATCTCCTCTACACTGAATTTTTGAAAACATGACCAGCTCCCTGGCCTGTGTGTATATAAATAGGCTATTTGCGTAGAGACCCCACAATTATTCATGCATCAAAGAGAGGGAGAATGGGAGGGAACCCCATGCTGATAATAGCAGCACCCCAAATCAATATAAAACCAAGACCGAAATGTGCCTTTTGCAGTCCTGTCACAGATTAATATGGTTCATGATAGATACTTAGTTCTCTGACAGTTTCCCCTGCACCTTCGCTGGGAAGTTGATAGAAATTACTCCAGCTGAATGCTTAAAGCAGATGTTATCCCATTAATTAGCTCTGGACCCGGGTACACTCGAGACTTTCCCATTTTCAGGCCGAAAGGAATTGGTCCCAGTGAGCGTGCTCTATATCCACATTTAGTATCATCTCATAAACAGCAGTGAAAACACAGCAGGCCCTTGATGAAGATACATTAGCTTATTTCTAATTTAAAGTTATGTTGCTTAACCTTAATGTAATTGGTCACCGGTGGCCAACTGTTTGTATAGTGTGTTGATGACCAAAGAGATGTAATAAATTATAAAACTCTCTGCTTAAATGGAGGGAACGACTGTTTTGTTAAAAGCTTTGCATGTAATAATGGTAAAATAATTACACCTCAAGCCGAATAACTGTGAAGCTGTTAATACTAACAACAGAGTTGTTCTCAGGATCGGTTCATCCCCATTTAAAACCAGTACGTGAACCTGGCTCTTGTATTTAGCAAAAGAGTAACTTTGAAAGTTCAGTCTCACCCTGATTAAAATAAATGGGTAAGTCGTCCTGTTATCTTAGTTGGGAATGATGGTGATGGGTAGTAGGGTGGTGGGGTGAATTAAAATAACCAATTGCTATGGTTAACTAGGAGACAAAAAGCACAAACCGGTTCGTAGTCACTGCCAGACACGTCTTTAAAGAAGACTTGATTAGCTGGTGGAAAAACTGGGATAATCATCAAATATGAAAGTAATTGACACAACTTTAATGTTTAATAATGAATAGCCCGCCAGAGGCAAAATAAAGGGAAATGGTCTTCTTTTCTCAGAACAAGTTCTGACTTAAAATTTCTTAGGCCAAATACAGAGAGCGATTGCTCGAGGTTTGTGAACTACAATTCCAAGATTATAATTAAAGTTATAAATATGGTTAAAATGAAATCACACGATTAACAATATTCAATCTATCAGGGGTAATGATATTCATTCCATAGGTTTTCTGTATGTCACTGTGAAAAATCTAGTCCCCCCTCTCCCTGTTAAAGGCTTGTGACTTATTTTGAAATGCAAAAGTGAAATAAACAGAGTCGTGCTTCTGTCTGGATATGCGCTTTTTTTTTTTTTCTGTCCTGGTTGGACTGTGTTCACTAGCTTCGCTGTAACAAGTAAGAAAAGTAAAGTTTTTGCTTTTCTTGAAAGATTGTCCTTTTCTCTAAATATTTGCATTCTGAATTTGGATCACCTCCAAAGGGTACTCGCTTCACAATAGAGAAAAAGCACTTCTCTCCCTTCTCACGTTACATTTCTTAGAAAGACCTTCGAATAATTTAAACTATTTACAGTACCTCCAGGTCATTATTTCCCCTGACTCCACTGAAATACCTTGGGACACTATTTACGGCTGACTTTCTGAGTTACCCCACAGGATCAGTTTACAAAATGAGACTTCACCATGTGAAAGTCATTATTTTGTTTAACACAACTCGCAATGTTAAGGGATTCCACCCCCCTTTTCTCTTAATTTGCCACTTTCACACAAACGCTGTCATAACTGGTAGTGTCAGTTATGAAAACGTCAGCAGCTCAGATATGAAGAGATGTACTCTTCAGGGCCAATATATCAGTATTATTTGGGGCTAATTCATAAAATCAAAGATATCGATCTGAAAACAACAGGAGAATTAATAGATTTATTTTTTCTTCCAGGAAAACAAAAGGGGGGGGGACTTCCTATGCAATGAACAATTCTGCATTATGGATAATAACCTAACAGACACTTCCAAGCAATCAGAGGACAGTGGTCCATGCCACGAAGACCACGCTAATTGAAGCTGTAAAAGGGGAAGTCCCCAAGTTTGTACAGAAAACAGTTGTGCTCTGGGAATAAGTTCAGAGCTACCCTTCTTAATGGTAAAAATGACTCTGTGGCTGTTCCAACTAAAAATCAATGTGGCTCACAATTTTAATAAGGAACATGAATCTGAAAACGTGTTTAGTATCAGGTTATATAAACACACCCTAATGAGATACCATAAAATCCATCACATTAAAGGCTGGTTTCCTGCAAGGTATATTAGCTAAAAATGCTCCATATATTAGGTCAGTATACAACGGTACACATAATAAAGCAGCTCTGTCAAGATAAGATGCATGTTTTGCCCCTTAAAACTGTTATGTTTTGCACATTTTATAAGGTTCCTTGAATACATGAATAAGATAAGTTATTCCCATCTCTTTCTTAAGCAATCTCAGAAATGGCTCTGACCTGAAATTGGAATTCTTGTAAACACCCATCCGAAGAAAATGTGTGCGGCTCTGTCTTAAAGAGACGGTACATGTTTAATTATCCCAACTTCTTCTAGCAGAATACTATTAACGTGCACATTAGCATCATCTCATTGGCTCATCGTGCGGCTCCGCCTTAGGGGCAACAGTAGGAGCTAATCTTATTGCTCCCATGCGCATAATAATGAAATTTGGTCTTGTCTCAAGGCAGCGTTCTTTGGTCTAAAGTACAGCTGGAGACATTACCGTTCTGGAAAATTTCTGACCGATTCCTTGTCAAAGATAAAGAAATAAAATAAAATATAGTCCCAAACAACGACTGTGAAATATACTGCTTTTACCTTGAGTATCGAATATTCAGCGATTAAAGATACGGACGACTTCATGTTTGAATAAAGACAGGAGTGGAAGCTACATTAGTAGATACCCATGTTTGTATACATACCAAGGAGCACACCCCACATGTAAACTCCAGATAATCAGCGGATACAAATGCAAGTTCTGCTTCTGAACGCTATCTTCGGCTGTGTATAGGTGGGTTACAAAGAAAGCAAAACCATAGAGAGAACCCTTTTCCTCGTGTCTTTTTCATCTGTTTGCCAAGAAACAATGACAAGATCTCATGGAATATAAAATACCCTTGCCTTTTTGCATGCAATGTTGGAAAGCTCTAATAAAAGAAATATGCATACACTGCCTAGCACACACAGAAATACACGTGAATTCAAGGCTACTGAATTAAGGGAGGTTGTTCCAACATTTCCCCCACTGTCCATTATTTGTATTCAAGGTTTTTGAAATGACATTGTAATCTGATGATGCACCAGCCTATTATATTGTCTAGCAGGACAAATATCCTTGCGTTTTCTCTGTAGAACTAACACAATTTTTCCATGTCAGAGGTGCATAATATCCTGGCGGTCATAAGGAATGATGCTATTAATCCTCTTGGGCAATCTCCAGGTCTGATTATTAGGGAAATAAATTTGCATGCTGCATATGAGCTAGGTGAATCACCGAGAGCACAAATTATATTTCCTGACAGCAAGTTAGAGGATGGAGCCGTGTCGCTTTTTTATCTTTCCCCCCCTCTGAAAGCTATAGAATTTCAATTCATTACATGAGATTGGTTAGAATTCAAGTCTCTTTTTAAGTTGATATTAAGTTGAGTCTGTTATCTCTGTGAAGGCTGGTAGGTTCCCCAGAGTATCCACCTAATCACTACTTAAAAAAATCGAAACGTATAGTTAGTGTCATGATTTAGGTACCCGAGCTCCTTTATTTATCAGCACAGAGTGAGATAATTTCAATTTGAGCCTCCATAGCCCTCATGAATTTAACTGACTTGAAAGCTTTTCACCCCTGCTCCCTTTCCCCCCCCCCCCCCGCCTTTTGTTGCATATTGTAATAATAGTTATTCTGGGCACCTTCCGTTCTGCCATGCCAAGCATTGCACTAGGTTCCTTCCTCCATCGGAGAGACTCGATTCCCGCCAGCCAAGCTTGCGCACACAGCCCCGACTTCTCTCTCCACATCTGACTGCCTCCTCTTTGCCAGCAGTACTGCCAGACGTGTCTGCATTCAACATCCATGATGAATGTATTTTTATTATTTCCAGGGGTTGGCATCTGAGAAACCTTTTTGCATTATTAAATTTGAGCAGGGAGAATGATAGCAAATAAGAGCATAATAAATTGCTTTCTGTCCTAATGTATTAATTAAGCAGACATTTATTATAATGGTTGTTTTATGGACCCATTGTAAAAATGTATGATTGTGTGGTGATACTCTTAGCTGGAGCCACATATGGTGACTCGGGTGGATGGGTGGTGACGTTTGTCAGATTGGAAAGGGTTCACCAGGTCTGGTCTGCAAATTCACGAGGAAGCAAAGGGGCTGGTGAAACAGGATCGCTAGCATGCAAGCAGGTCAGGAATCCTTTTATTATTATCGTGGTTACGTGTAAAAATAAAAAAGGCACATAGCACCCACAGTAAATACCTTCTGTTGTATAGTGCTTTATGGTTTTTAAGCTACATTTACAGATGAACGCACCACAAAAAGATACACTAGATTATAGAGCCTTCCTTCAATTCAAAAATGTGTCTTATTACCATTGTTTGAAACAGAAATATGTGTACGCTTTGGAATAATAAGAATAGTGGCAAATCCAGGAGGCAGACAATTTTGGAACACGTAAGATCTAAGTGTTTTAGATTATATTTATCTATTCAGAGCGAATCCACAGTGGCACAGCTCAGAGGGTTCTATCGTGGCCTTCTGATTACTTGAGCCACGGGTAATTGTCAGAAAAACAATTCTCTCTTTACCTTGCTTCTCCACGGTGGGTTAAGTGATTCATCTACCATTTTTTTTTCCAAATAAACAAATAAATAAAAGGTTCCAGCAAATTCTTCCATCACTTTGCTTTCCCATGCAGTCAGTATGGTTCCGGTACAATCATTTTCAGAACAGAAACACCTACCATATCACAGGTGTGCTTTGTAGGCACATGGCTTGTGATTCTTCATAGTCAGAAAAATATTCTCTACACTTAAGAAAAGGAAGTAACAGTTGGAAGGAATTCAGGGAATGTCCATGGGGAGGGGCGCCTGGGGTCTCAGGGGCTGTTTCCTGTCCCTCACGTGGGGGGCTACTTTCGACTTCAAGTAGTAGTGTCTTTCGGTACTGTTTAGCTCCTGCCTGATACTGGACATTGAAGCTGGTAATTAGAGTTGATTTGTAACCAGCTCAGAAAAGGACATGAGATTAGAAGCTAAAAACGCCTACAACCAGTTACCGCAAATAACACAAACCAAACCCATTCCCGTAGCTCTCCTAGACCCTTCTGCTCTGGAGTTCAGCCCTTGCGCTGGCTGCAAAGCAGGTATCAGAACCACTGGGGAGGGGAGAGGGAGAGATGGAGAAGGGACGAGGCTGGAATATATTGATCACCAAGCACATAGGACAGGCCTTGAGCCTGACCGCTAGACAACCATGGAAAAGAACCGTAGAGGCCATGCAAGGTGCATCCACGAACCGGTAGTCAAATGACACACAATCCTGAAAAAACGCTGCCTCCCTCTGCATGATGTGAAAATAGTCACTCGATTCAGTAAAAGCACGCCAAGTTGACGAGAATCTTTATATTTAGAAAGTGATAAAATCTGAGTGATCTGAGTTTGCTGCTCTCATACCTTTTGTTCAGATATTATGTACAGGTTAGAGAAGGAATTTCCATTCCTTAATGGAGAGCACCCGGCTAGGCACCTTGTTTATGCTGTTTTCCATGGTCCACCCATGGCCTTACGTAGAGAGAAGGAGCGTGGGTTTATTTCAGGTGTGAGGATGCCGAGGTCTGAGCAGTTAAGTCAAAACCTAAGTGCAGAGCTAGAAGGTAGTGGAGCTGGTGTCCCCATATGGTTCTGATGCCTGAAGTCTTGTGTTCTTATTCCTGGGCCAATGTTTCTCCTAGAGAGAGGGAGAGAGAAAAGGGAGAAGGAGACATGGGAAGAGGGAGGGAGAGAGAGAAAGAAAAAAAATGCTGGGAGGAGAAGAGGGACGGAAAGAAGGAGGAAAAGAGAGAGAGAGAGAGAGAAAGAGAGAATTTGAGTCTTCTAAATGAAAGGGAGAGGGAGGTAAATTTGGTATGTTTTTCATACTTCTGCTCCAAACGTGAGACTGGGTGCTCTGTCTTTACATCTACAAGAATCGCATGTAAACCGTTTCTCTCTGCTCTTGAGAATTAAAGGAAAGAGCTGGTCATCGCCTTTCTCAGAAGCTTTCTCAGGCACAGAGTCTATGAAGCTGCATGTCTCTGGATGATGCTATTTGGACCCAGACAGAGTCAGGTGTAAATTAAATCTTGATCTTTACTAGCTATTATGTCTTCCAGAGAGCCATTTACCCTTTTGAGTGTTCAATTATTATTATTATTATTGTTATTATTAATATTATTACATTTAATAGACTCCATTGTAAAACCTCATGAAGCACAGTAAATTCTTCCAGGTCTCTGGTCAAAATGCAAATTTGTAGAGTCCAGACCATAAACCAGGCAGAATCCAATCCTCCTAGGTCGTTAATCGACCCAGCATTAAAACAGTACACTGATTGGCTGAGCCCAACACACTGAGTGTAAAACTCAGCGCTGAGAGTGGCAGCGATTAGCCTCTCGCCGTGATTGTGTGGAATCTGATAACACGATCTACTATAATCATGGTCATTTCCATGTCTACATTTGTCCCGGCTGGTGCAGTGAACAAGAATTTTTACTTCCGTGTTTTCCCACGAGTCCCGTAATTACTCCAAGAGAGAAACGGTACTTTCATTGACATTTACAGATGTGGAAACAGTGGCAGAGATTTGGAAAGACCTGCCCAATGCCACCACTAAGTAACAGAACAGGACCTGAAACTCAAGGCCTTGGCCCTTTGTGGTACGCTTTCAGGTACCAGCATTTTGGATCTTGAACCTTAAGCTGAGGAGCTTAGAAAAAAAAGAAGAACGACATATTTTCTGCCACGTTTTTCAGCCAGCGTGAGGAACTAGAGAACACCAAGCTTTGTGTAGGGTCTGGATCCACAAGGTAAGTTGATTGATATGTCTTTAAAAATTGCACAATTATCACAATGCTAATGCCACTTACATTTATATAGGGCTTGGATTCCAACCATAGCGCACTTGTCCTGAAAACAAAGGCTAGCTTTGCAGGATTTTGCCCAGGGCCCTGGCATCCACTGGGGAGATGGCAGTCTCCGGTTAGCTTCAGTGCAGTGACCTATCATGACAAAAAAGGAATTTCACACAGCCCAAGCCTCTGACAAAACAGCTCACCTTTCAGGGAAAATGTAATATTTTCTGATAAGCAGCTTATGCTAGTTTTCTTAGCAAATAGCCCAGAAGCGTTTCTGTCTGTGGCATTTCTAGATGTGATAAGTTGAAGGGACCCCTTCTGACCATGCCATAGTCAGGCAGGCCCTTTTGGTTCAGGGGACAGCTATTTGGAAAGATGTAAACATGTGGCAATTTGAAAATGATATAAAGTAATTGATCACAGAGACAGCCCAGAGCATGCATTGTTAACAGAAATACATGTCCCTGTTTATGGAGTTGTAAACAGAGGAGTGTATATTTATTGTTGGAGGTAGAGGCCGAAGCCTGGGGCAAGATTAGGTCAAAGCCTTGTCACTTTTGCACATGGGCATGCATAAAAGCTATGCACATATTTTAGTAGCAGTGTTTTCTAACGCGCGTTCAAAGAACAAGGGACAGGGGCTAGACCTTCCCGTTCTGGGTTTCATTTGCTCGACATGGCAACTTAATGAGGTGGTACCGTTACCGTTTCGTGAATGAGGAACTGAGGGCCAGGAAAATCTAGTAGGCCACGTTAGGAAGCTCATTAACAGCAAGAGTTACTGTTTGAACTGATTTCTGACTCCAAAGCCCAGGGTCTCCACCACCCCATTCTCCCTCCAGAACTGAAAAAGTGAGGTACGTCTTGGGGCCCAGGGCTCACCCAGATCTGCTCCTTGGTATGAAAACCTAGGGTTACGCCATCAGACCCGAGCAAGGACGGGCACTGTGATATTTTGTCCCTCTCTAATTATACATCAAAGAAAACCTGAGGAGGTGCCATATCTCCTCCCGTGTCTGAGTACCACGGGCTTGGTCAGGCTCTGGTAAAAGATGAAGACAATCCTTCAGGGAAATTTCCAGGTGACTTACAGCCTTTGCATTGCAAAGAATGCTACGGTGCCTACAGAGTTTGCTTTCATAAATTTGGTTGCAGGCTATTTTGAGGGAAAATGCATCCCATCTTCCCTTTACCTTGCAGGTATTCGGGAACTATTAGACCACATTTTAAAATGAATTGTGTGCACTGATGTTAGAGAGGGTTAGACTCTCTGAGCTGCCACCAGTGACATATGACTACAGTGACAGACAGTCAGCGGTATTCAAACTGAATTAATCAGAAAACACAGCCTACTTCAATGTGACGTTTAGAAGGAGGAGGAATAGCTACTTATTTACCAAAGGGATGTCACTGAACCATCTTTCTATCTGGAGATAGCCTATGGCTACAGAATCCTTTCAAACCAGCAGTAGAGCGAGACACTACACTGGGAGCCAGGCCTTTCAGGCCAGTGGCTCTTGTTCTCTTGTCTCATTCCTCGAGCCGGCCCTGGGTATTTCATTTTGGGCAAGGCCGCGAGATGAAGTGGGGGCTTTGTGTGCCTTGTATGGGGACCGCGGGGACACAGGGAGCCTTTGGAGTTGGAGGCCCTTTCTCTGATCATTCTCCAAAGTGAACACGCACACGCAGCACCCTGCAAGGAAGGAAACGTGCTGCTAACGGCGATAGTGGTACCTTAATTTTACAAATATGTGATGCTAATTATGCAAACAGGTGAGAACTCTGAAATCTCTTCATCGTGCGTGTCATCCAATGGAAATATTATGCGGCCCGCCGCGACATTATGCAGTAATAATGTTATTTCACACCGGCTAGTTGACAAGCGGGGGCCAACGCTGTCTATCAAACAAAACTGTTGTGCCAGATTGTATCTTGGCGATAAGAAGAGGAGCCACTTGGAGTCTGTTTATGTATTAATCAAGGCATCAGACTCACATCAGACCTTCAGATACATCCTTTACTAGAAAATATGAAACTCTTCTGGATACGAGGTGTCTTAGCTAGAGCTGCTGCAACAAAACATCATAGACGGGGTGGCTTAAACGACAGAAATGTGTTTCTCACAGTTCTGGAGGCTTTAAGTCTGAGATCAGGCTGCCAGCACGGTCACGGTCACCTTCCTGCTGTGGCCTCACGTGGCAGGGAGGGAAAGAGAGAGAGAAAGAGACAGAGAGAGAGCTGGCTCTAGTGTCTCCTCTTATAAGAACTCTACCCTCATGGTTTTATCTAAATCTAATTATTTCCCAAAGGCTCCATCTCCAAATACCATCACATTAGGGGATGGAGTTTCAACACATGAGTTGTAGAAGCACAATTCAGTCCATAGCACCAGAGAGTATGACTGATACCCCCTACCACTACCCCCCCACTCCTCCTTTGTCACAAACTTCTATTTAAGCTCCAAGTTAAGTAAACGGTATGGAGTTCTTAGAGTTGGTCCCATTTTTTTCTCAGCATAGGAAATCATCTGGCTGTAACTCCCCCAATTGCGTATGCTCCTCACATTTCCACAAGTGAGACAGACACCACGCAAATTTGTCATGAAGGCAAGCACACTACTTTGCACCCAGGACCAGTTAGGTGTGGTAAGACTTGTGGAATGGTTATGCCACTTGTCCCAATAAAAAGTGCTTTGCTTCTAGAACAGATCCAAAATGACATGTGCATTTTTACACTAAGTCACCACTCCTCCTTCCTACTTAGTGCTTACCAGATACTCTCAAATTCCAACATTCTGTAATAATCACAGTGGGTAGGAGTATTCAGATCTCAGTGCCAGAAAGGTCTAGGATTCCAGTCTGAAACCAAATCTGTGACATCTGTTGGACACCTGAAGGTGACACCAATGATTTTCTTCACCCAGTTAGTGTTGGAGTATTTCAGATGAGTGGTTGAACTAAAAGTACTTTCAGTCCTTAGGTGATACATATCTAGGTGGAAATCAAGGTGAAATTCTTTTCTTTCCTTGTTTCTATCTCTTCCTCCCTCCCTTCCTTCCTAACTCTTCTCTCCTCATCCTTCCTTCCTTCCTTCCTTCCTTCCTTCCTTCCTTCCTTTCAAGAAGCTGTAAAAAATCTGAGGGGTTTATACCACTGAAGGAAGAGATTATTGAGTAATTACTAGCCACGACTGACTTGTTAAGAGCTTGGTAGAACTTAAAGGCTGAGTCTACATAGCACAATGTGAAGAGGATATTTGGTAATTATTATTTAATTTGAGCAATCTTTGCCAAGAGGTCCTTTTACAATTAATTAGTCTTCATTTAAACACAATTTCATAAGTGGACCTCCAAGTATCACCTCAGGAGAAAAATGCAGTACCAATAATGTTACTTTTATCAGGAAATATCATAATGGAATCTATGACATGGCACAAATAATTATCTATAACCCAAACAAAGCAGTCCTTAATGTTCAGAATATCAGTCCTGTGTTTCTCTTTCCCTGTCTCTCTCTCTTTCTTTCTCTCTCATTCAAAGAAAGAACATTTTTGACACCTATATAGAAAGACTTAGTAAAATGTTTCAATTAATGCAGAGTAGTTTTGCTGTGTGCCTTGAACTTAGAAAATGCTGTTAGGTAAACTTCTCAAGGATTTATCAGGGAGTTTCTTCCATAAATTTGTAGTATAAACAAGGACCTTTCAGTCTGATTTGGAGGTGATGCCAGAATGGGAGCAACGGTTCCCTTGTATATATTTTAATTTGGCTCAATTCATTTCAACCACCTATAGGTGACACGTACTCTGTTGCAGGCACTGTGCTTTATAGGTAATTAGCTCCTGCTAGATAGCAAGTGTTTTACAGACAGGAACCAGATCTTAATGGACTTCGAGTTCCTGATGCCTAGCAACGATAGGCAAGTGTGAGCGAGCACAGTGTGTTTGGGGAACACAGTCCTGGATGAGACTGGACAATGAGTAGGAGAGTACCAGGATAGGGGACCTGATCATGGTGGGTCTTGAATATAGCCAAGAGAGTCTCAAATAATGACATAGAAACCAGAGAACGTTCCTGCAGTAAAGACTTTAATCCACATAATATCCATGCTATTATCTAGTGCAATTTATCCAGTTGGCAATTTTTTGTGTCTGTAAAGAGTGAAATAGTAAATATTTTTCTCTTTTGTGGTCTCTGTTGCAGCTACTCAATGCTACAGCCATTATAGCAGGAAAGCAGCTACAAACAATGTGTAAGCAAATGGGCCAGGCTGGATTTAGTCCGTGGGCTATAGTTGGGCAACTTTTGATCTGGTTCAATGTTTGCTATTTTTTTTTCTAACAAAAGAATTTTTGACTGAAGTTTTATGAATGACAGGAGCAGTCCTTAATGAACAGTGTTATTAGTGTTTTTCTTTATCACACACACAATGTATGGATCACCAAAAAATAAATGACAGTAGAACTCAGAAGTCACCATAACTCCAAAGCCTATGTTTGTCATGCTCAAGTGGAATTATAGGAATATGGATTGAATGGTGGAGTGAATACTGCAATGATCTTACCGAAAATAATGTTCAAACAAAAAAATTGAATTTCTGTGACCCGGTCAGACTAATTTCAAGTCAAAATATCAAGAAACCACTCAATTCTCCTGAGACATCTGTATCCACTTCCAGATGACTCTCAGCATGAAGACAAAGACGAGCTGAGATCTTTGACCCGTGCCAGGTTTCCTCACACATGAAAACTTGAGTCACAAAAGGTACCTGGTCAGATTCTCAGGTGAGCCTCCTGCCGTTCCTGTCAGGTAATGAAGGGATCCGAACCCTGGACCGCATCTGTGTTAGGAAGTACCTCAACCCGCTGGTAAGAGTTTTTCAGAGCACGGTTGTAGCCCTTGGAGTCAAGTGTAAACAAACACCTGGAACTTCTACCCCCTTCCACATACTACTGGTACAAGACTTCGTCACATTTGAAAAGATAGTGGTAATAATAACAATGGCCCAGCCAGAAGCTGACGGTAGCCCTTTGGGTGAGCGAAGATTGAGCTACAGTTTCCTGTGCTTCCTCTCCTCCACTGGCTGCCTGAGCATCCCTTCTGCCCAGGCGTGATTTTTCTCTCTGTAGTAGTTTTTGAGTATTTGAATGGTAGATCACACACCTTTAAGGCTGTTATTTTCAAGTTTTAATAATGTTTTGCAACTCACTTCCTGTTTCTCAGCTGCCAACCTTGCCAGAAGCATTCCTTGTCAGGTACTAATTTGGGTGACGTGACGACCACTTGATCTAAATTTTTGGTGGGTAATTACTGAGTCAGAAGTGAGTAATTTTTTGATATCCAGTGGCAGTCAGAAAGGTGGGTATTTTACTACCCACTCATTAGAGATTCTCCAGTAGCGAAATGTCCTGAATTTTGCTCTGTTTGCAGACAGAAGAAAAATCTGACTGCTCAAATGAAAAGTAACTTCCTGCTTATCTGGCAGCACTTACAGGGTGTATTGAAGTTTTTTATTGTGAACCCGCTCCAGAGTTTCATTGTAGCTGCAATATTAATTTTGTATTGATCAAAGTCTCATGAAGTGACTTTCTCCATTTTTTGTTATAAAGATCTTGCATTTAATTTGAAGAATAGCTGAAGATATTTCAGTGATGAAGGATTTAAGAAATAGTAGAAGTCCTCACTGGTAAATCTTAGCACTTGAGAGTAAAGAGCGCCATCCTTTCTGGGAAAGTGCTAGCCCTTTTCATGTAAGGCTTTTGAGTGGATACCTTTCATGTTTCTAAAATTGTTCATTTTCTTTTTCTACCAGAAGACATGAGCAATGGAAATGTTTTGGGTGAGAAATTAAATACCACTGGAACTTCAAGAAACTTCATGTACCCATTTATTGGAAGCAGTAAAATGAAAGACGCCATTTTTATTGTGGTAAACTTCTACTTTTAGTCACAGACATCAGCCTATCATATGATATCCCTTTAACTTCAGGCGGAAAATTGAATTGATGTTATATACACTCAATGATTTTTTTTTCCTTTAGTAATGTCCTAGATCAAATCACACCTTTTTGCTGTAATTAGCCCAGTGCACATTTAGAATTACATATTTTTAATGCTTATTTATTTATTTATTTATTTTGAGAGAGAGAGAGAGAGAATGTGAGCAGGGGAGGGGCAGAGGGAGAGAGAGAGAGAGAGAGAGAAAATCCCAAGCAGGCCCTGCACCCAGTGCAGAGCTCGATGTGGGACTCAATTTCAAAACCATGAGATCATGACTTGAGCCCAAATTGAGTCAGATGCTTAACTGAGCCACCCAGGAGCTTCTAGAGTTACGTCTTTATAACGCATTTTCAATATTGAGAATTCTATGCACAGAGATCCAGTTTAAAAGTGAAAAATTGTCTAATTGATCTGAATAAATTATTTTAGAAATATTGATTTGTGTTGAATAATTCTGTGTTGGTTTCCCGTGGCTGCTGTGGCAAATTAGCACAAAAACCTGTGTGGTTGAAAGCAACTGAAATTTATTCTCTCATAGTTCTGGAGACCGGACGTCCAAAATCTATATTGTTGGATCTAAATCAAGATGTCAGCAGGGCTATGCTTTCAGTGGAGGCTCTAGGGATAGCCCGATTCCTTGCCTTTTCCAGCTTTCTGTGATCGCCAGCCCTCCTTGGCTTGTGGCGGCCCCTCCCAAATTTCTGCCTCCATGGTCACATTGCCTTCTCATTTTCCATACGTGTGTGTGATCTCCCTCTGTGTCCCTCTTATAAAGATACATTTGATTGCATTTAGGCCCCACCTGGATAATCCAGGGTAATCTCCCGATCTCATTCAGACCATTAACTTAATCATACCTGCTAAAACCCTTTTTTGATATGTAAGATAACTAACAGGATCCAGGGAATAAGATGTGGATTTCTAGGGGGAGGGTGTTTGGTACCTGACTCCAAATGCTTACTGAATACTGATACGGTGCAATACAGAATACCGTCTACATCCTCATTGCAGTACTATCTTTTGCAGGGTTTTGGACAAAGTAAAACTCACTCCCATTTGAGAATAACAAAGGTTGTTAAAGAAAGGGAAGTACAAATTATGCAAATAGGTATGGGTTTAATGTTTTTTTTTATTTTTTAATTAAAAATTTTTTTTTAATGTTTATTCATTTGTGAAAGACAGAGACAGAGCACAAGTAGGGGTGGGGTGGAGAGAGGGTGAGGGGGGACGCAGAATCTGAAGCAGCCTCCAGGCTCTGAGCTGTCAGCACAGAGCTGAACATGGGGTTCAGTGAGGGGCTCGAACCCACGAACCGTGAGATCTCGACCTGAGCCGAAGTCGGATGCTCAACCGACTGAACCACCCAGGCGCCCCTGTTTTTTTTTTTTTTTTATTTTTGAGAGAGAGAGAGAGAGAGTGCGAGTGGGGGAGGTGCTGAGAGCAGGGGAGACACAGGATCTGAAGTGGGCTTCCCACTGACAGCAGTGAGCCGGATGCAGGGCTCAAACTCACGAACCGCGAGAGCATGACCTGAGCCGAAATCAGATGCTCAACTGACTGAGCCATCCAGGTGCCCCGAAAATGGGTATGGAGTTGAAGGCAGGAATAAGGTTGCGAGAAATGCCTAGTGAGTGGAAGATTCGGATGGAGGCTGTAAAAAGAGGGAAGCTTGGCAGATTGGGACTCTGGGTTTGAACCTTGGGTTCTAAAACCAGATTCTTGGATTTGAATCCTCACTGTTTTTTCCCAGATGTGTGTCTTGGTTTGATCTCTCTGTAAATCAATTTTCTCATATTTATAATGGAGATATGAGTATCTAACTCATAGGGGGTTTGTTATAATACTTAGGACACTTGGATCCGTATTTGCAAGATAGTAAAATGTAAGTTTCTATTATCATTCTTAAATGTCTAACATCTCATGGTTATTGACTTAATTGCCCCAAATCCCTTCAGAAGTAAGTAGGGGTGCAAGTCTTACATGAGTTACTGGGAAGGACAAAGGTTTCTCAGATGAATCCTTTTCTTTATTAATCTCAGTCCAGCCCTATTCCTCACAGAGCCCTAAGATTAAATTTTAATGACAATACTCCGTGTGGTCTTTTTACCTACAGAAACTTCAAGTAAGGAGAGGGTAAATTTCAGTAATTCTAACATGCACATTCTTTCATGACTGTGTCTTATAATCACTGCTATGTCATCATTTAGCAGTGAACAATCTTTCTTTCTTAGTGGTGTATGAAATAATGGCAAATTCTATAACCGTGGCCCTTTAGATTTGATGAAATGTGGGTTCTGTCTCATGATATAGGTGGGGAGACTGAGACGCTATGTGCTTTGTTCAGGTAAGTCAAAAAGATCCAGGTTTAGTGATAGCATTCAATTTCTGACTCAGTTGTGTATTTTCTTCTCCAGACCAAGCCTCTCTGGTGGTTTCTAAAAGACCCTTCAGCTAGGGAAGAGGCAGCACGGTAAAGCAAAAAGAACACATGATTCAAGGCCACACAGAACTGAGTTCATATCCAGACTCTGTTGCCTGCGTGATGCTAAGCAAGTTGCATGTCCTCTCTGAGCTTCAGTGAGCCCATCTGTTCAAAGGTATTGATAATACATTTCTCAAAAGGTCAAGGTAAGCATCTCATCAGTTTCCTGTGGCAAATGGAGAAGGCTCACCAAATACTCCATCCGCTGCTTGAAATCAGGTAGTGCCATAAGACTAGCTCTGGCCCAAGGCACCCAAGAGCTGGTATGCAATACTGTATCTGCCTCAGCCCCTGAGAATCTGAGGGATCATATGTTCTATAAGGTGCAGCTCATCCTCTATTTCCAAATAATTCTGGGGGGCATATCCCAGCCCACCCCCAGACATTCACATGAGACACAGAGCAGGAGAAAGAGGTAACCGTGTGTTCTGTTAACCTGCTGAGGTCTGGAGGAGGTTACTTATTACTATAGCATGCCATGGCTGTATCCATTTCACAATACTGCATAACAAATGACCACAGACACAGCAGTTGAACACAACACACATTTATTTCTGTTTATGCTGATCAGAAGTCCAGGTTTAGAGGGACCAGATCCTCTGTTTAGGGTCTCATGGAGCTGGAATTGAGGTTTCCGTGAGAAGGCAGGTTCTCATCTGGCATTAGAGTCTTCTTCCAACCTTACTGGTTGTTGAGGGAATTCATTTCCCCGAGCTCCGGAGACTGAGGTCTCCTCTTCTTTGCTGGCTGCTCTCAGCTCCTACATTCCTTACCATGTGGTCCTTTCCACCTTCAAGTCAGCAACAGAGCGTCATGTTCTTCACATGCTTCGAATCTCTGGTTCCCTCTTCTGTGGCCGGTCAGAGGAAAGTTTCTGCTTTTAAAGGGTTCATGTGATTAGTTCAGAGCCACCCAGATAATCTCCTATTTTAAGGTTAATTGATTTGGGGCCTTAATTACATCTGAAAAATCCCTTCTCAGCAGTACCTAGATTAG
The DNA here is from genome assembly GCF_007474595.2 of Lynx canadensis. NCBI lineage: Eukaryota > Metazoa > Chordata > Mammalia > Carnivora > Felidae > Lynx > Lynx canadensis. The sequence goes on from NC_044305.1 coordinate 76,768,119, forward strand.
TGTCTGTGTGTGTTCATTGAGGGGTGGGAGTCCTGGGGATCATCTTATAATTCTGCCCATCACAACAGGATATCTTAATTTACAGAATACCACCCACCTAACAGGTGCTTACTAAATATGAATCATCACCACACTCCGATTGGACATTTATCCACATATCAGTATTTCAGAGTACTTTTTATTTTTAATTCTTTTAAACAAGGAAATATCACAAAAACACATCCTCCTTATAAAGAATCTTAGTTCTTCAGTTGTAAGAGGAAGAGAAGCTCTGTTATAAGTTTGGTGAGAATAATATCAAATCATTTGCTATTATTATAAATAATACATGCATAATACATGCATAATACATGCATAAATACCTGTATTGAACAAAGAGTATGGCCTGGTGTGTGCATGTGTATGAGGTTTTGAGTGTTTGTGTACATGCTTGTTTTTACATGTTTTTACATGTTTTTACATAAGCAGCATCACATGTTTTTACACACATGTTTGTACACACGTTTTTACATAAGCAGCATCACACTAAATGTATGCCATGCTTGCTTTTTCACAGATGAGCAAATCTTCTAGATGTTTCCATATTAAAGCATATGAAACACATCATAGTCCACAGTGTTCTACCCTATTGCATCAAAGGCTTTTGGTAGGCACTTAGGCTGATTCAAACTTCAACTTCACAGTAATTGCATAATAAACATTCATGCATAGGACTCTTTGTAATCATGTATGAAAGTTTCTCTAAGTTAGATGGTGAAAAGCAGATTTGCTGTGCTATAGCATACGTATGTTTTTATTTATTTATGTATGTATTTATGTATTTATTCATTTAGAGTGAGCAAGCATGAGCAGGAGAGGGGGAGAGGGAGAGGGAAAGAGAGAATCCCAAGCAGGCTCCACACCCAGCACAGAGCCCAATGCAGGGCTTGATCTCATTACCACAAGATCGTGACCTGAGCTGAAATCAAGAAGTCGGATGCTTAACCGACTGAGCCACCCAAGCACTCCAGCATATGTATGTTTTAAGTTGTGATCAATGTTGCGCCTGGGTGGCTCAGTTGACTAAGTGTCTGACTCTTGGTTTCGGGTCAGGTCATGATCTCACAGCTCATTAGCTCAAGCCCCACATTGGGCTCTGGGCTGTCAGAGCAGAGCCTGCTTGGTATTCTCTCTCTCTCCCTCTCTCTCTGGCCCTCCCCGGCTTATACTTTCTCTCTCTCTCTCTCAAAATAAATATATAAACTTAAAATAAATAAATAAATAAATAACTACATAAATAGTGATTAATGCTATAAAAGTGATCCCCTAAATTTCTGTAACAATTTTACTCCCACCAGCATTGTAAAGGAGCACCTGTTCCACATACCCTCATTGATAATGTGTTTTGTTTTTTTTTTTTTAATTGGATTCTGAGTAAGTTACAAGGTATTGAACTGCTTACTTTCAGCTCTGTGACAACAAGTAGTCTTTATCTAATGTGGTTTGATTTCCTGAATACTCAGCTCCTTATTCTATCTTTGAGGTCTAAGAAGGACCCATTTCTGTTGATACTCTTTTTTATGTCTTTGAGTCTCCTTTGAAGTCATCAGCATTTTGGAAAGTCTTAGCCTGGAGATAGGAAAAAAGAAGGCAGTGGGAGATAATAAATTTAATTATTAATATAATAAAAACCGTCATACTCCCCCTGCCCCAGATGAATCTGATAATATTAACCGTCAACTGTGCCTATGTGCATGTGCTGTGCCCATGTGCTTTCATAAAGATACCTGTAGCAGCAAACCCAGAGCCACCAATTAAGACTAAAAGAGTGAGAAGCACTACTTTTGTAACATGCATCAAAGGCAGCATTAGCTGGTCCAATACCAGCCTACCGTTTGCTTTCTTCTACTAGTAAAACTCTTACAGTGAATATGGAATTAATGGGGAAGATATTGATTTCGGTTGTTAATTTGCTTTCAAAAATTGAGCTCCTGCAATCTTGGAAGAGTAAGTCTAAGACATATCTGTTTATCCATTTATTCCTATTAAAATGGCACTTCTAGAAAATATTATCTGGTATTAATCAGGTGAATGGTGTTATAAATGCCAGGGATTATGTTTATTATACTTATTAAACTGGTCCTGATATCTCATAAAAATAAAATAAATGGCAGGGTTAGAAATGGAATACTTTGTATAATTCTTCAAATCTTTAATATTCTGTTTATTAAGTTTTTATTGAAATACAATACATGGAGGACAGAGTGAGTGAGTGGAGTCTCAGATCTAAACAGCAGCTGAGCTCTAGCAGTTCTAGGAGAAAACAGTCCGGCTTCTATTTTTTTTTCCTATGAAAATCTCTTAGACTTCTGAAGTCGCTCCATTCCTGGAAATATGCTTTTCAGAACTAGGAGGCGAAAGTCACCTTTTCCTTTAGGAAGTGCTTTTGTTGAAGAAGCGCAGGCTTCTAGACTTTCCCATCATCCAGAGCTGATTGCATTTACTGTTGCCGCTTTTGCAGAGAAACAGCGTCAGCCGTGGGAACAAGGAAGGGAAGAGAGGCTTATAGAAGCACACGGGCAGAGACCACAACCCCGGGAATTCTCCAGGACAGAAATAACAGTGACACCTGTGCCATCGTTCCTTCACCTAACAGTAACAGTGCTGAGCACGGAATATGCCCTTGGCCTGCACCATTTGGGGGCAGAGAGCAGGTAAACTGAAATGAGCGCCTGGAGGACGAGATTCAAGGCAGGTCAGCTGAGTGGAAGGCTAGCTCTTTCACGGGCTAGAACACGGGAACCACCCTGTTGCTAAAACTTACAAGTAACTTTCGCTGTCAGGGAATCCAGCCCTTTTAAGTGAATTAACTCCCAATGCCTGCTTTCACAACTGGACAGTGATAATACCAATGATGTTTTTTATATCCCTTGTATATTAGAGAAGCTAATTATGATAAAGCAATTTGAAAGCTTCTAAAGTAAAGCAAGATATTATTAGAGCAATACTAAAGTATTCCATATGCACCTCGAATCTGAATGGTCACATTTCTTGTTTTTTTCTAATCTGCATGTCAACTCTGACCTAGACAGAGGAATAACGTGTAGAGGAGGTACACCAGGTTATTGCTTTCATGGGACAAGCAGAGAAATTCCAGAAATACCTCCAGTGTCTACTACTAGGTATAGAGACTTCAGAATCTTTTTTTTTTTTTTTTTTTTTTTTTTGTAGAAGTCACTGAAACCGTAAGGAGAAAAAGACCACATTCGCTAAGAGATAGAATATAGAGCTGGAACAGTCAAAGATGGACCTCGAGTCTATCAGCATTCAGCAAACTCTTTCTGTGAAAGGCCAGACAGTAAATATTTTAGGTTCTGCAGACCATACAGTCTCTGTAGTAAGTACACAATTCTGCTGTTGTAGTTGCTGCAGGGAAACAGCCACAGACAATACATACACAAATGAGGGTGGCTGTGTTCCAATAAAACTTCATTCACCAAATCAAGTAGTGAGTAGGATTTGGCTGTGGTCCTTAGGTGGATGCTCCTGCTCTAGACTGCAAGCCTCTTGAGGACAAGGACTCCTATCTTCTTCATTAGGTATCCCCAATAACCTATGTGACTGACAGATAGTAGAGGCGTAATTAAAACTCACTGAATGAATAATAAATTATTACTTTTCTCTGTTTACTCATTCCAATTAAATTTTGTGTTCAGATTCTGTTTCAACACACTTTTTGTGGGTGCCTAAAATGTAACAGGCACTGGGCTATTTTATCTGACAGCTTTAACTGTTTTCCTTCTTGGCCTTATCCTTCTTTAACGTCAACTTATTTTTTGTTTTTGTTTTTGTTTTTATTTTTTTTCTTGTTGCTTCTGTTTAGTAGCTTATTTTGACTGTCAGAAATTCCTCAGAAGGGATTGAAAGTAGAATAAGCATATGTGAGAAAATAAACAATGAGTGTTTTATATGAATTTGCATTTTTGATGTATTTATTTTACTGAAATTTATCCTGTAAATGAGACATCATTCCCTAACACACATTCTATGTAACACCAGCCCTGCAAGATGCTTCTTGAGAAAAGGTGTCTTTAATCAAAAAAGTCTGGGAAGCTGTATATTCTTTCTACTGGAGAGTCAATCAGCAAGGACACTAGGTCCTATGGTAAAGAGTCAAAGAATCCTGAAAAGTTTTCTTTGAACCCTTCATGGAACAGCCTGTGTGCAAACACCAGCAAATGCCATTTGGTGCAAGGTCTCAGCAGGTGCATGGGTCCCTTGTTCTCCCAGAGTCCTGTGGAGATGAGAGAGAGGTATACTGGGGCAGGGCGCTGCTGAATATACTGAGGGACTGTATTCTTCTAAAGGAATCTGCCACTGTATTGCTCTCCCTTTGTATGATGGAAGCATGAGAACAGCCTTCAGTGGGGAGAACTGGGCTCAGACACCTTGCAGTCTGAACTTGGATACCAGCCACCTGGGGGATTGCTGGAAATCCCAGTTGCCTGGCATCCAGAGTCTTAGGGTGCCTTTGGGAAATTGAGTCTCATTGCATCCCCTGATGCTGAGAAAAGAAGGAGCTTCTGAACCTTTGGGGCATTGTGGCTGCCCCTGCTGAGAGAGTTGGAGACACTGACCCTGCTAGCTCATTTCAGGACATCACAGAGAGCGGTCTCATAAGTGCAGTTTTCCAGTGGTCTTTCGTCATGGAAACCCATCCTTCCCCTTTGTATAAGTGTGCAGGCGTGTTGTTTTGCAAACCCCTAGTTAATATTATATGGAGCCTGTGTTTTGTGGAGCACGCTTTGGAAATACTCTATTAACTACTGTGATACAATGTGTTTTTTGTTTTGTTTTGTTTTAATGGCCAAAAATGTTCACTTTTCCCTGTATTCACACCCTTTGCAATGTAACTCTATGGCCTCTCCCACTGAAAAGTGGAATCTCTTTTCTCTACCCTCGAATCTGGTCTAACGCTGTGGGCTGCTTCTGCTAATGGAATTTGGTGGGGGTGCCAGTGCACCAGATCCGAGGCTTTCACTCATTCTCTTGGACTGCCGTCAACATCATAAGTGTGGACTAGCTTACTGGGTGCTGAGATAATAGATGAGTCACGCCCATTGTCCCAGTCAAGAATTAGCCAACCATCAGACAAAATAGTGAGGCCGTCCTAGACCAGACAGCCCCCAGAAGATCCCTACACATGCGAGAGATCCCAGCCATGACCAACACAGCTGATAAGAGTAAGCCCAGCAGAGGCTAGAACTACCCAGCTGATCTTCAGCCTCATGAGCAATAATAAGTGTTTAATGTTTGAAACCACTGACTTTTGGGGTTCTGGCAGCTGTGGGCTATTGCTGTAATGCAGCAACTGTCCCTGAAACAGCTACTAATTTTTGGCCTTTTTATATTTCATCTCGTCTATGAAATTAAGGCCTAGGCAGTGACATTACTGAAAGAGAAAAGTGGATCGTACACATAAAAATGATAATCAATGTAGAGTATTATACCAAGAATATATGTGTTAGCAAAGGATTATTGTAGAGTATTGTTTTCACTCAACATAGGCAACCTTGTATAGTCATAGACCAATAATATGAAATTAGTGTGCGGGTGGGGGGCAGGGATCTCAATGGTCTAAAAGAACATATGCAGAGATTTTTTTTTCCTGCTTCTCTCCCACCGAGCCTTCCTTCTGACTGAATCCACAAGGTAGCAGAGAAAATCCACATGCGATCGGGGGACATTTCTGGAGATTTCTTTCTGCTCTGAATTTTTTTGACAACCTGTTTTTGTCTGGAAATACTAATGAGTGATAATAATAAGGAGGGGCTTTTTGTTGTGAGATTTTAAGCTTGAAAGGTAGACGAGTCTTCTCAATGGCTAGAAAGATAAAAACAGTAAAACGACACGGTGGTACTCTGCTTCCCCCGCTCCTGGTTTCTGTCCAGGGGGAAAATATCGAAGCACAGAGGCCTCTCGCCTCTCAAAAAAGCATTCATGGGTAAACAAATTGGTGCCATCTTCCCTGTGCCCTGAGAAGCTGTGAGTGTAGCATGGGGAGAAAGGATCTATCTTCCAAAGCAGTAAAACAACTGTCGAGCTGCTCACAGAAGTCGGGGGCTCACTGGACCCACGGAATTCCCACACCACACACTCCAGCCTCTTAACTAGTGCCGTTTGCTGGGATGCGGCCAACTAATTGAATCTAAATTAATGATGTACATTTCGTTTCGTTTAAGTTGTTAAACTGTATTTCCATGTTTGATAGTCATTTGCTAAATCTTGGGAAAACATTGCATATATAATAATATGCTTGAATCCCCTGTAGCATTAAAAAAAAAAAGCTAACAAGTTATATATGATTTACTCATTTGAAACACATCTGTATTTTAAAGAAACATTAGTATAATCAGGAGAGGGATTGGGTTATTGATTTGAATTCCAATTCAGATATTATTTAGGGAGCGTGTCTCAGAAACAAAAGACGTGCTTCTGTCTTTCTCAAAAACGGAAAGACGTTGGCTCACCTTTTTATAAAAAAGAAAAATGAGATGTAGAGAAATAAATAATATTTCATGACATAATCATTCTTTTTTAATTTAATCAGGCATAGTTCTTTTTACTTTTCTTTAGGTCTCTGAACCCTAAACAGCAGAGGTAAAAAATAATTTACTCATAGCCAACTAATTTGAAAAACTAAATATGTAATCTTTTCCCGGCATAAATGACTTGATTCTTTGCACTTTGCTAATTTGGGAAAAAATGCAGAAGGTTGCAAAAAATTAATGAAGAGCATTTAAAGCAGATTTCTTGAATTTTTTCTCATTATCTTTATCTATAGTGAATTTATCACAAAACAAACATAGACAAGATGCTTACGTTTGGTTTATATTATATGTGGATATGCTCTTTCCTTATATATAATATTGTGGTGGAAACGACACAAAGTAAGAGTGAGAAGATATGGATTTCTAGAAGTTAGGAACCAGGAAAGCTCAGGTAGATTGCTTAACAACTCTATAAGTCATTCTAATATTAGATCAAAATATATAAAACAGCCAGTATATGGCCACTTGTGACCAGAAAAAAATTACAGTTTTATATGATTTGACCTAATACCACTCTTATAGGGTTACTACATGAAATAAATTTTTTAAAAACATTTTGTAATACTATAAAATGTATGTAAGTGCAAAAATATTAGGTTATTATCCCAGTGTGTGTGTGTGTGTGTGCACATGCGTGTGTGTGTTCACACAAAGGAAACCCATCTGGTACAGCTGTGATAATAACTGATACAGATAACCACACATTGATTTGCCTGGTTCGCAAAGAGGATTGAGGGCACCGGATGGCATGAGCCACCTTTTATGACGACTCATTTCTTCTCCATTGAGATGTCTGATATTTGGCCTTTACTTTATGTTATGGAGCGCCTGGGTGGTTCAGTCAGTTGAGCATCTGGCTCTTGATTTCCACTCAGGTCACGATCTCACGGTTCGTGAGTTTGAGCCCAGCATTGAGCTCTGTGCCGACAGTGCAGAGCCTACGTGAGATTCTCTCTCTTCCTCTCTCTCTCTCTGCCCCTCCTCCCTCTCAAAAATAAAATAAAATACAACTTACAAAAGTATAGGAGTTAGGGATTGAAGAGCAAGCAATGGATCCATTGCCTCTCTGCAAGTCTTTCTGTGTAGACAGACAAATTAATAAACTGGCTTCTCTGTAGCCATCATTAGGCTACAGAGACTTCTTCCTCCAAAGACATGTAAGCGCTTGATTCTGGTTCAAAGGCAGGCCACGTTGGGTATTCACAGGTTACCAAACAGTGGACGCGCATGCATCTTCAGACTTCTTTTGGGCCATGTGTGAACACCTAGCCTCCTCCGCTCCCCCCTGCAATGTGTCTGCTGGCCTCCCATACCCCGCACCCCCCATCCCAGAGCATGCTCAGATCCTGCTTCTCTTTCTTGCTAATCTAGGTGTGCTCAGCCCAGTGAGCCACAATAGTTCCTTGATTTGAGCTCCTGTGGAGGTAGCCAGCCCATCTGCACGGACAGGCTGAAGAAGGGGCACCGTGAACCGCAATGGTGGGATCGAATGGTTTCTTATGACTTTCTGATTTATGACTGTGGCCTGGTAACTTTACTTCCTGCCCTAAGATTATGTGAACTCTTGTGCACTCATATTTTTTCCTGATACCAGTCTGAGTGGATTTCTGCCACCTTTAAACATGGGGCTCAGGCTCAGGGTGTTCCAGCAACACTGCTCTTGCTTCCACAGAACTTTGGCTTGTTTATGAATCACTAGACACCACCCTTCTCACTTTAGACTTAATACCTTGCTATCTTATGTATGTTATGTCCACATACAATGCGTTTTTTTTAAATGAAACTTATCAGGTTTATTTCAAGTGATGTTTGGTTTTTAATCAGAGTTAAGTTCATTAATCATGGATGGAACTAGAGTGTATTATGCTATGAAAAATAAGTCAGTCAGAGAAAGACAGATATCATATGATTTCACTCATATATGGAATTTGAGAAACATGATCAGAAGGGAAGGGAAGGAAAAATAAGATAACAGAGAGGGAGGCAAATCATAAGAGACTCTTAAATACAGAGAACAAACTGAGGGTTGCTGGAGGGGAGGTTGGGGGCAATGAGCTAAATGGGTGATGGGCATTAATAGGGCACCTGTTGGGATGAGCACTGGGTGTCATATGTAAGTGATGAATCACTGGGTTCTACTCCTGAACTCAATACTACATTGGTAACTATCTTGAATTTAAATAAATAAATTTTAAAAAATACTTGGGACAACAAAAACAAAAAATTTTGGGATTATTACTGTAAAAAAAAGAATTTAATTCATTTCAACTTAAAAAAAAAGATGCATGATTTTATGATTGTTAAAGCTATCCAAAGGCCTGTGCTATTTAGACCAGAAAGTTCCCTTCCAAAGAGTATTTCCAAGAACTTTTGAGTAATTGTAGCACTCTTGGAATATTTGGATAGCTTCCCACACTGACAATTTTTTAGGTAGAAACTTTCCTTGGGCACACGAAAAAGAAAGTCACATTTTAGATTTACACCTTGAAATGCATGCTTTAAGGTATGAGTGATACTAATACCTTTTCCACAGTGAACCCCAAATCAGTGCTTCTTAAATGATGGAGTTCAACCCTTACAGGTGCCAGTGGCTTAAAATAAATAACCATAAATAAAAAGCAGAAAACCCAAATTAAATGTTTTCCCCCCAGTCTGGTTGCTTCCCAAAGGTGTAAGCAGATCACGTGGACAGCAGTGGATGCTGTTGAGCGTGTTTGGCTAGAGCCTCTTACAGACCTGTTTTATGTAATCCTGGCATGGATGTCCTTTCGTATTTTGCAAGCAAGAAAAGCCCTTATGCTGTAGGCTCATTGAAGGACAGAAGTGACACCGCACTCCAGGAGATATTTCTTGTTTAAACAAGTTACAAGAAGATTATTTGAAGGGTAACAGCCAGGTTATGTACCCCATAAAAGTACGAATGATTTACAAATATTTAACAAGGAAAAAACTAATTATGCCTCTCCTGTCACACAGAGGCCAGCCTCAGAAATGGTATAATCAATATGGGAATGTTAGCTGTAATACAGTCTGTCAGCTTTTTAACCAACCAACCGACCAAAAGAGAAAAAAAAAAAATCAGAAAGTCTATAAACAAAGTTGAGGCCTCTCCTCCAGCCTCATGAATTTTGTCTATACAGTTGCATGTACCTTCCACATGTAAGGTATCTGAACATTCAGGAGTTATCTTCAAGGCCATCTGGGAAGACCCGGATGGGATTCTAAGAGAACTTTTGGCTTCACAAGGGGTCACTGTACACAAACTATAACAATTTTGTTCCCTGGGCCTGCATTAGTGTTTTTGAGAACATTTTTTCTTTTCCACCAAATTAACAAAATTAACAAAATCCACTATAGGCTCAGGGAATTTTTTTCCCATGATGTACGTGTGTTTGAAGAGGTGCACGTCGCTTCATACTTTGCATGGTTTCATATATCTATATAAATGTGATGATACAGACGTGTAGGTGTGCATCTAAGAGCCCAGGAAAATTGCCTCATAAAGAAACATCACCCTGGAATACAAACAGTACAAAAGTGGCTCTCAGAATCGGGTGAATAAGCGGGGAATCACATAATCGTCCATGAGCAGAGCTGGAGTCAGACTCTATGAGTATAGTTCCCAGCTCTGGCCACTAGGTATTTGTGATCGTGGGTAAGACACATGCACTACGAATGCGTCCTCAGAGAAATAAAGCCAAGAGTGGGAGTTATTTTATAGGGTTATGGTGCAGATTACATGGCAAGTTCATAAGACAATCTCTAGGACATAGTAAATGCTCAATAAATATTAGCTATTACTATCAAACTAAAGCCTTTCCCATTTGTAATTCATGTTGTCTTTGTCTTGCTAGCTTCCAGGTACAAATAGGGTCACGTTCATAGTAACAGCCCAAATTTTGCTGTTGTTTGCCAGCCAACGTTCCAGCCCTTGGAAACTAAGCACTCTATGAGATGCTCACGTATGTCCCTCTCTCTCTCCAGCCCCCGCCAATATTCACAGGTATTCCTGGACAGTTTCACATCAGCCCATGGAGAGTCTCTTACTTTTCTTGTTGATGTTGCTTCAACTTAAAGCACCTGATGATGATGTGTTGCCATGGTACCTGCGGCCAAGATCTATGGGAAAGTCGAGGCCAATGTCAGGGGCTCTGTCTCCCTTCTGCCCCCTCCAAAATCACCAACTTGTGAGGATTCTGGTTGGGGTCATGCCTCTTACTGTTCTCACTAGTTGGGAGCCCCACAGTGGAAATGTCTCTCTCCCCTACACCATGGCTCATTTTATTACCAGGGCATTAAAACAGTTATGTGGTACTCCTGCATTCATGGTCCCTTCAAAACAAACAAACAAACAAACAAACAAAACAAACCGTCAACCTTTGCCTCAGCACCCTCCAGGAGGTGCAAGCATGCATTTGGAGATTCCAAATAAGGACCAATATATACAATTAATACTCTGCTTTCCTCTCCATCTAAGCCTTTTGTCAGTCATCTGTACAAAAGAGCACTCTCCCAGCCAATTTTCTCAGGAAAATTGGTTGCTCAAGACCCTGACCAACATACCAGTCCTTCACACATGCACAGGCACATCTGAATACCGGCTTAGGCCCAATGGAGTCTCTCCTTTCTGTGATGTAAATGGCATGGAATTTTTCTATGTTCCAACAGAATTTTACCCCATATGGTTTTGGGGAACATGATTTGACCCACGGCAAGTATTTGAGTCATTTAATGTTGATGGTTATGACAGGGCTCCCCGTGTTACATGGTCGGAGATGGGAACCCTCATTGTTTCTACACATAAAGTTCTCAGAGTTGGGCCGCCTCTGATTTGTAGCTTTGTTTCAGTAGTTTGGGTTGGTTACCACATTTTACATTGTAATAACTTTACTTTATTGCTACTGTCACAACAAAGCAAAGCAGCTATTATCTTATAACAAACTAAAGCTACATTTCTAAACCATCGCATCTAACCAAACTACAGTGCTATAACACCTAATTTACAGTTTATTCCAATTGCATGGACACGAGGAGCATAAAATAAAAATAAAAATATATATATCAGATTTCATTGGCTCGTCTGGGCCAAGGGCTTTGAAGTTTGGGAGGATGGTTATAAAACAGCTGAGGTTTCCATGTTTCTCACAAGACTTTTTTGAGCACTGGGCAGCTATTTGGAGCTGACTTAAAAGTGTCCCTGTGATACATTGACATCACACTCAGGTTCTCTCGCCTCTGTCCAACCACGATAGAAACCTGCTCCCCCAAGACTTGTGCAGAACTGCCTCTCCTGAACTATGGGCACTGCCGTGAAAGGGATTGTTAAAGGTGCCCAGAAGGTGAAAGATTCTTAAAGATAATCCACCAGACTAACCAGTTAAGGGTTTGGAGGGGTGAGAGGGAAGAATACAAGTGCAGAGGCAGAAACACAAAGTAGCTTCTGGGTGCCCCTACACAAGTGTACTGATGTGTTTCCATTGAAGAGTGTGGCTCTGGTTAAAGTTAGGGATGAACTACCTTTAAAATAAATGAGAGAAATGAAAGCTTGATTCTTTTTTTTCTTCTTATAGGCTGCACAAGATCTTACAGGTTCAGAATGGCCTTACCACTCCTCTCTCATCTGAGACAAATCTTTCCTTTAGAGCCAACCGCTTCCAAAGGCTCCTAACAAGTTCTTAACCTGGGTGTTATCCCCCCGCCCAATGCACACATATGCACCTGACAGGATGGGTCCTTCCTCTGAACTTCCATAAGTCTCAATGATTCCGTAAACCATGGCCCATATGTCAGCTGGTGGCATTGCACTCAGCAATGTGGGTGAAGAAGCATTTGGGAAATGGAATGGCTGAGGCATCATATGGTAGCATGGGACTAGGAGAAATTTAGAGTGACTCCCAGGTTTCTGGTGGCCGTGGGTCAATGTGGTAGTGCCATTTATTGAGAAAGGTAGAGATTTGTGCAGTATGAGAGTTGATTGCCTACTTTTTTATACAGCCATTTAACTATACTAATCACTTATCACGTAAGCTGTATCTCCTTACACAGCTAGTCATATTTTTCAGCCTATCATGGTGGCTTCCACAGATTAGTGTCCCAGAAACACCAGTTAGTGACAATGGAGGTGGTGCTCCCCACAAACCTGGGCAAGGCAAGGCCTTGGATATCAGGCTTTAGAATTCTTCTCTCTGATCCTCCCTGGCTGTACTCCTCCCCACAAGGTAACGAGTTTGCAGGATTATGGGGATGAGCCCAAGCAGAGACTTTGCCTTCACTTCCAGACAATGTTCCACATATCCTGAGCCTGCTTCCAGGACCAGTGCAGGCTTCCCTCAGTGCCAGATCTGTATGGACAGACTACACCACTGGTAAGTGCACATCTGGGCCTCAGGAGTGGTCAAGGTAAGCCAAGGGGTGGCTGTTTGAGGGGATAAGAGGTGGAAAAGTCCAGATGTGCAGATGGGGATGTCCACATAGATGTAGTGTGGATTACAGCCTGTGTGGGATGTCAGGTGCTGTGTCATGAGGCAGGATTTGGGAACTAAAGACTAGTCTTCTCCATACTTTCAAGTTCCAGTAGAGGATTCCAAGGACACAAAAAATTTTAATTTGGAGCCTAAATGTCTAGGTTATTATAAATGTATATTCATCACAGTAGAAGGATAGAACATATTTTTTTAGAATACATTGTCAGCTTAATATAATTTAATATTTAGATCTGTGATACATTTACTCTTGATCTCAATCCTGATACGTCAGAGTGTATCTGACAGGGGGGCACCAAGAAGCACTTTATAGTCAGGTTCCTCTAAGCACACCTTGTAGAATGTGACCATCACAGGTCCCACATGGAGCTCTGTCACTGACAAAATTGGTGTTTTAGTAGGTCTAAGACACGGAAAGTGAAATGTCATGGGTTCAGGAAAGTTGGGCAGCAGGATGGACTTGGTTCTTTTCTCCTAAATTATTTTGATCTCTCAGTATTTCAGACTCAGCCCCACTGTCTTCAAGCTTAATCTGTTCTTTCGGATCATATCATGCTAATTTTTCATCTTTCCTTTGAAATAATAACATTACAGTTTTGATTTTGTTTGTCTCTCCCCACCCTACCTCCTGGGTGTTGTACTAAATTTCTTTGTGTTTTCATAAACTGCACTACTCCTCCACGTTCTGTCCATCATTTTGAGGGTTAGAATACTTTCTTTTCCTTCTGTTTTTAGTAATATCTGTATTACTCAAATCTGAAGTATTGCTTTGACTGTTTTCTGATTCTCTCACCTTCTCTTCCTACCACTCTTTTAAATTTGTTTTTAAATTTTATTTTTTATTTTTTTTAAATTTACATCCAAATTAGTTAGCATATAGCACAACAGTGATTTCAGGAGTAGATTCTTTAATGCCCCTTACCCATTTAGTTCATCTCCCCTCCCACAACCCCTCCAGTAACCCTTAGTTTGTTCTTCATATTTTTGAGTCTCTTCTGTTTTGTCCCCCTCCCTGTTTTTGTATTATTTTTGCTTCCCTTCCCTTATGTTCATCTGTTTTGCCTCTTACAGTCCTCATATGAGTGAAGTCACATGATTTTTGTCTTTCTCTGACTAGTTTCACTTAGCATAATACCCTCCAGTTCCATCCACGTAGTTGCAAATGGCAAGATTTCATTCTTTTTGATTGCCCAGTAATACTCCATTGTGTGTGTGTGTGTGTGTGTGTGTGTGTATCATATCTTCTTTACCCATTCATCCATCAGTGGACATTTAGGCTCTTTCTATACTTTGGTATTGTTGATAGTGTTGCTATAAACATGGGGGTGCATGTGCCCCTTCGAAACAGCACCCCTGTATCCCTTGGATAAATATTTAGTAGTGCAATGGCTGGGTCATAGTGTAGTTCTATTTTTAACTGTTTGAGGAAACTCCATACTGTTTTCCCCTTAACAGCCTTGTTCCAGCACCAGCAAATGTGGTTGTTCTCCAGGGTCCACTGGGACCTTGCCTGTGGGGAAGCTGCATAGCCTCTACCAAATGTCCTCCCAGCAGAAGAACCACCTCTCCCCGTGTGGCCCGAGGAACCCCCCCCGGACTTCACCCTGCTCCTGGGGATTCACCCTTCCCACCAGAGCACCACCAGTTATTGAGCTGCGGAGTTTCAGACTCTGTGCTACCCCCCTGTTTATAGAGTATTCATGGAATTCAAACCCTCTCCTTTCTCCTTTCTCCCTTTTTAGTCAGTCCTGCGGCTGTTTCCACTTTTCCACTTTCTCTCCAGCTACTTTTGGGGGGGGTGCTTTTCCTTTGCTCTCCCCCCATCTCCATCCTCTCTCCGCAAGCAAAAACAGCTCTCTGCCCTCCATGGCTTCTCTCTCCCCCAGTTCACCTCTCCGCGCCACGTACCTGCTGAGTTCTGTGGTTCAGGTTGTGCATTGTTATGTCGATCCTCAAATCAGTTTTCTAGGTGTGCAGGATGGTTTAGTGTCGATCTAGCTGTATTTCATGGACGCGAGACACCCCCCCACCAAAAAAAAAAAAAAAACCTTCCATGCTGTTCTGCCATCTTGGCTCCACCATCCCATGTCTTTTTTAGAAGGAATTTAGAGGGCTGTTGAGTTGTGGTCAAGTAGGATTGTGAGAGCACATTCTATGCCAACAGACAAAGTAGCCTTCAGCCCAGGTTGCGGATAGGACATCAGGCAGGGGTGGATAGAAGGTGTGGCAGGTCTGGGGTAAGGTAAGTTTCTGGGGAAAGCTAAAATGTCTTGATACAACAAAGAGAGGAAAGAAAGGGCAGGTGTTATATCAGACACAGATGTCATCCATGACCACCAAGGGGAACAGGTGTTTCTGAAAACCCCTACCACCTACACCCAGGTGATGTTAATTTTCAGCAAAGTTAGGTGACAGGGTTAGTCTACATTCAGAGTGGGTTGGGGCCTACAGTTAGCACTGCAACTGTTTTCTTACTGAAGATGAAAAGGTACGGAATATCAGCTCCATCATCCAATTTATGGTGGCCACAACCACCCCACTTTGGGCTAGACTTTGGGAATTTGAGCAAGCTGCTCACCAGTGGGAAGAGCTGGCCAGAAGAGGGGATGGACAGGCCAGAGATCAAGCCATAGCTGGGATTGGCACACAGCCAGTAGCAAAGCAGGCAGGGCCAAACTGACCAGGTGACAGGAGCGCAACAGCTTAATCTGATTTTAACAAAAGTAGGGGTTTTATTTCCTTAAAAAATAACAGAAACAGAAAAGAGAGGGCCATTGCAAATAACCCCCCTTGTACCAATTCATGCCTGGTGGCTAAATTTTAGCTCCGTGCTGAGATGGGCATTCTCAGTTTCTCTTCATTTGTGCTTACAAAAAACATTTGCCTATTGCAAAATACTCCATAGGCATAAACTTAAATTCTGGTCCTCATACATAACATGTCCACAATTAATTATGTCCAAAAAATGAAACTGACGAATATTTACAGTTAGTTAGGCACCATAAGAAATAGAAGTAAAAGGGTAAGGCATGAGGCTGGCAATCGAGTTACAGTGACAGACATCAAAGTGTGAGAAGCAGGTGACTGCCCACAGCAAGAAGAGATAGACTCTCAGTACAGCCAATGACCAAGACACCAAAAAGGAAGAGATCACTTCAGCTTGCGTGGTTGGTGGGGTTTACCCTGGAGAAAGAACCAGATGAAGGGTAGAAGCAGGTAGTCATGGGGCAGGAAGATCAGCGTACCAAGGATGTACAAAGATGCTGTAAATAAGAAATATGGTGCCGATTGCCCCGGCATGAAGCTCCTTACGTAGGCTTCACACTGTAAACCCGCCCAGCTACCAATAAAGCAGGCAACACCATGGTGTGAGAAAAGGACAAGCCCCTTACAGGCCGTACTAGCTTAGAAGAGGATATTTGCAAGTTGAGAGACACAACCCAGGTTTGCCTCCAATAGCAAGAGCAGCTTGCCAATACCACCTGATATTATAGCTCCTGGAAGCTGAAATTCTGTAATAAAACAATGGGTGTTTTAGTGCCATTCCCCTGCATTGTATCAAGACTTTACCAGGTACAAGTAACTAGCGCTATCCAATCACAAATAATAAAGGTGGGAGTGAGGTGGGGAGGAAACTGTGAAATGAAAAGCAATTCCAATGAAATTGAAATATTATGTCCCATTCAATTCATGTTATGAATGTGTGGCCAAAGGTGTAAACATGTTATTATTTGAAATTTGGCTTTTGAAAGAACACCAAATTGTCAGCTGTCCACGGTGACCACTCGTCTCAGTCCAGCCCTGAATAGAAGCAACGTTTGAGCTGGATGTTAAACAGAGGGCATGGTTTCAAAGGGCAGAGAGTCAAGATAAGTATAAGGCAAGAGAAATGCATTTCTGACAGGGAGGACTCATCATGTCTGGACTTTTACTACCTAGTACATGAAATTTGGGGAGTTCACATGGCAGTGCTTGCGAGGCTTATTTGCAAAACAGAAACGTTCTAACTAATGCCCTGTCTTCTTCAGCAACTATGTATTCCTCTCCCCCCCAACCCCCCGCCCCAGATCTGAAAGCTTAGCTTTCCTGTGCCTCTTGGCCAGACCCTGAGATGGCAGTGTGGAGATAAAGAATAGGAACTGTGAAGTCAGGCAGGCTTGGGCTTGAATTCTGGCTCCATCTCTTACTGGTTGTGGACGTCAGCCAAATTTACTCACCCTTTGTAGAAAGTCTTCCGTCTTCTTGTTTTAAAAATGAGAATAATATCAAATGACCACATAGAGCTATTGTATTACTTGAGATTAAAATATCTATCACCTGGGAAGAACCCAGCGAATGGCAGCTTTGTCTTTCTCATTGGAAAACTGGCAAAGAATAGCAATGGTTATTCTTTCTGCTGTATCCAGGCTTTCCCTGCCTATAGCTTTGGAAAGCAGGTATGCAAGTATCCGATACGTGTTTAAATAACCATTTTCTTGGCGCATCTTGACATTGTCTCACCTGATAATTTACTGACCTTTTTGCTCCAGAAAACAATTCACCCAAACACGACTGAACATGGGTTTTCATGACCCATGAATCAGTTGCCATAGTAGTAGATCTACTTGCACATTTTTTTTATATTCCAAAGTAGACTATGGTGGCTATTGATTTTGCCTGCCCATTATGCTTTTCCATCTCCCTGTTTTGAATAAAGCCTCTTCCCTTTAGTTACAGGGTTAGAGTTCGACCCAAGCCTGGCCATTCACAGTACTCCATCCTCTTGGCCGCTGTGCTTGGCCCGAGATATAGCCATATGACCCAAGCTGGTCCAGTTGATACACTGGGAGAAAAAAGCTATTGATTCCTCTGAAGTTATTAAGCTGGATGTGTTTAATCTGGTGCTGGAAGATGCCATTTCCTTATCATACGAAGGGAACCTTGCTGCTAGCTCTAATGCTGACTATGTGCAAGTACTGTTCTAAGAATTTTATTTGTATTATCTTAATCCTCACAAGATGCTTATCTTGCAGATAATTCCATAGTCGTTATTGGAGAGATAAGGAAATTCAAGCACAGAGAGGTAAAGTAACTTGCTCAATGTCACATAGCTAGAAAGTGATGGAGATAGAATTTGAATCTATGCGATTTGTTATTAATCTCCTGGCCAGTGGTTCTCAATCGGTGACAGCTTTTTCCTCTGGGGGACTTTAAGCAACGTCTGGAGACATTTATGGTTCTTGAAACTTGAGCAAGAAGCATTGCTGGTCTGGCACCCATGGGGCAGAGGCTAAGGAGGCTGCTAAACATCCTACAACACACAGAACATCCCCCCAAAATGTGAATAGTACTGAGTCTGACCATTCAAGTTCCCAAGTCTTGATGGACAGAAGTGACAGAAACACCCAATTCATGCTAGTGTTAGTCCCTGGGGCTCACGGTATCATGAGCTAAAATCAGAACCTTCTCAGTGATTTAAACCAGAGATGCCCTTTATGTCCAGTACAGTTTTGAATGAAGTGTTGTTTTGGGGCTGCGATCCGGAGAACCCTAACACATATACAGGGCCCCTTCTTACTCTACTCCAGGCACAGACATCTGGAAAGATGTGTATGATTCCGTGTGTGCTGCTGATTTTCCACCTCCGACCATCAGGATTATAGGGATTGTTTTTCTCTCTACATATCAAGAAGCTTAATTAGCACTTTTGGGGAAATGTGATAGTGATGAGCTATAAGCCATCACACTTATCACATGGGTCAGGGTGGAAATGATCCTCAACAGTGTTTTTCTCTATCTTTAATTTAGAAATTATGATTCAGTGAGAGATACTTTCTCAAACATTTAGACTTAGAGGCAAATGCATGCTCAACACATCTGCTCGAGGAAGCATGTTTATGTACATTTTACTTTCCTCTCTTTGCATCCACTTCAGAATTCTTTCTCATCCTATGTGCATAATAATAGACTCATGTGTTGTACAAACCCATCAATAAGTCCACATGTCTCTGTGCCTGAAGGTCAACAGACTACTTTCTTTTTTTTTTTTTTTTTTGTTGTGATCAAATGACTACCAACACCTAGAAACAACTAGAAAGAGCTAGAAAAAAAGTCTACATGTAACATCTAGTACAGCTGTAAATTTAAGAAATGTATAACAGATCTGGGAAGTAGCAAGCTCACATTTCTGTGTAAACCACCAATATATGGGATGCTACTATTTATTTAGGAGCCTCACACTTAGAAATTCTGCTATGTATTGGGCATGTCACTTGCTTGTAGCAATGAGGTGAATGTTTTGATACTTAACAATAATAAATCTTATAGGCAAACTCTTGTGGGGTGTGTGTGTGGTTGTTTTAACATGTCTGGGTCCTTCATATATAGATATCTTAAATTATGAAATAAATCCTTAAGTAAACCAAATCTTAAATAACTAATTGAATTACACTGAACTTTTTAGATGGTCTTAAATGTTTTCTGTGGGACATGTTGCTTTAAAACATTTCAAGTTGTCCACTGAAGCTAAAATGTGTTTGGATTCTTCTATTAAGGCCTTTAATCTGATTAAAATAAATGCTCTAAGATCTCTGTCCTATAATGGGGACACTAAATAATTCTCAGATAGACTTCTTCAGGGGGTTACAGAGATAATAAAAAGATAAAAATGACTTTGCTCAGCCCCACTGAGACCACTGTGAATGACATCAAGATGTATTAAAATCAGACACTTCTCACCAATGTCAACCATTTCATTGGATATTTTCTAGGTATTATATTTTTCTCTCTTTGTTTTACTTGTACTTCTTTCACATGTAAACATTTTTCTCTGTTAAAACAACTTTGCAAAACATTGTCTTCCATCATCTTTTAACTTTGCTAGCACAGATGGTAAAATTCACTATCTTATATGGTTTTGTGTGGATGTATCATTTTATTCCAATTAGATAAATTTGAGGGATTCGTTTTAATCTAGCAATCTTCTCTATGTTCCATTAATATCTTCTCAGTAGTTAAGAGGCGGCATGATAGAGTGGAAAAAGTATTGTTGGAGTTTAATCATATTTATTATCTGTATACACTGGAAAAGTTACCCCGAGTCTCCGTGGCCCTCATTGGTAATAGCACACTAATGTTTCTGAGTGTGAATTAACTGGTACCAGACTTACTGAGTGCAAACAACCGGTAAACTGGACAAAATATATGAAACAACTGTTTGCAGATGTTGGGCAACAGGCAATCCAGAACTGTGATCCCTCAGAAAAGCAAACCAGCGATGTAAGCCCTACAATCGCCCTGGCTTTCAGCCCGGAGGCATGTAATGGACCACAAGAAAAGGAGAGAAATCCAGTATAGAAACAGTCATATCACTGATACGAACAGGCAGATGTTGGACTTTGTGATGCACAGCAGTGGAGAGGAACAACACAGAGAACAGTTTTAGGAATCTGTTAGGGGTGCTTTGGGCATCTGGAGCTCGAAATTGCACAGGGGAACACGACAGCGCTCGGCAAAGAAGCACTGGAAGCCACAAGCTGAACAACCCCCAGGGCTCACACGGGCTGGAGAGAAAAAAAAAGCCAACATCAGAAAAGGAAGAGGTGATAGATAACGATTGCACATCCGAAATTCATTAAGTGCATATTAAGACAATATAAAAAACATTAAGCCAATGAAGTTGACAACTTAGATGAAATAGAGAAGTTGTTTAAAAGACAGAAATTACCAAAACTGACACTAGAATAAATAGAAAATACAAATAGCAATATATGTGTTAAAACAAATTGAATTGGTAATTTAAAAATGTTCCCAAAATAAAAATTCCGGGCCCAGATAGCTTCACTAGGGAGTTCTGTCAATCATTAAAGGAAGCGATGATACCAATTTAATGCAAATTCTGTCAAATACTAGAAGAGGATAGAACCTTTTGAACACAACTTATGAAGCCATTATAACCATGACACCAAATCAAGACAAACATAGGAAAAAATTAGAAATCAATAGCCCTCAAGAGCACAGATGCAAAATGGAACAAAACGTTTGCAAATCAAATTCAGAAATTATATGAAATGAATATAATATACATGATGACCAGGTGGTCTTTATTTCCAACATGCGAGATTAGTTGGACATCCACTAATCAACACAAAATCACCATACTACCAGAATAAATGAGGTAAGTTGTGGTGTGTACGTATACATGTTTGTGTGTGTGTGTGTGTGAGAGAGAGAGAGAGAGAGAGAGAGCAATAATCAAAATAGATGCAGAAAAAGTGTCATCAAAATTCAATATCCATTTATGATATACTCAGAAAATTAGGAATAGAAGGGAATTCCCTCAAACTAAGAAAGTTAAGTATCAGAAAACCCACATGGCTAGGTCTCACTTTCAAGCACTCAGACGTCCCTGGAACCAATGGCTTACCTTCCCTGATCACCTCCTATTGCTTGATATGTGGACTTGCCCCAGTGTGGGCCCCATCTTTGTGTGAGAAATGACTTTTTCTGGTCTGCTCAGACTTTCTGTCAATACACCTAGAGTCACAAATCTATGGCACTGATTATTGCAAAGATTGTCCAAATTAGCAGTTATTATTCTTATGTTCATTTGTAATATTTTCAAATAATCTGTCATTTCTCTGAGCGCATGGGCGAATTACACAACTCCTCTACCGCTACTCCCAAACTTATTGTGGCTACATACTTAATATGTGCTTTGTCGTTGGTGATGGTGTTGATTTAATTTGTTGTAGCCAATACCGTGGTATAAGTTAGAATTTTGGATACTTGTGAGCAAAGATAACAACCTTATTGTTATATCAACCCTTCCATGGCTTAAAAGTGCATGTTCTGATTATAGACATTTTGATAAAAACAGGTGTTGAGGCACCTTGGATGAAGACCTATCACTTTCATAAGCATGGACTTCGGTAACAGAAATGACAACTAGTCGTGCATTATCAGGGAATAAATATTTCATACCCATAGATGCTTTCAAGATGAAAGCATGGGTTATTAAGTAATGTGCAAATTATTAATAATGGGAGCCTGATTCACATTAGTGTTTTCTCAGTAATCTCTAAATGTTGCTAATTTTCAGCAGTCTCCCAAAATATATGAAAGCTACTGCTTAGATGTATCCTCTACAGATGCCAAATACAGTGATAGGTTTGTATTCTATTTTTCATTTTCCTTGGTGTATTGTTGAAAAGTGATATTCATACCCATTAGACAAATGTAGTTGGAATTGTTGCAGTTATATATAACACATCAACACCTGCTTGTTTCTTCTCATTAAAAATGTGATATGTCCTGAAATCTGGTTGCATTTGAAAGGGTGAAAATGCATATCAAAAGCAAATCAAAGATTTTGTAAAAGAGCAGTGGTGCAAACCTCTGAGAGTATCACTTCTTGAAGATGATGTATTGAAATCTATCCTTTCTATGAATTTCCATGTGCAGCCTCTTTAACTGGTGAAGGCTCTCTCTCCTAACCTGATGGGTTTTTAATGGATGTGTTGGGGGATAAGGTGCAGGGTTTTCATTTGTGTGACCTTTCCAGTAGTAGGTGAATAATGAGAGTATTCAACAAACATCTTTTTGACTGCCACATCTTATCCTGCATCACTGTGGAATTCACTCAAAGGACACTTGGACTGTGTTGGCGTCTCAAATTTGTGAAAGACTCAGTTTCCAAGTATCCAGAACCTACCTGTGTTTTTCAGGCTGGTGCAGCTAGAGTAACTGAGGCTGCTCCAAGAACCATTCTTTCCATGATGACAAGGGTTTTCAAAGGGGGGATTAAACAAGTCTTGGTTATTTCTTGCTTGACACAAGAAGACATGGGCTCATGATTACTGACAGAGGCCATTTAGGGTGCATTTTCATGCCTGAACTGTGTTTGATCAAGTCAGAAGGTCTTTTATTTTCATCAGTGTGAATTGGCTATATGTTGTTGTCTTTTATTGCATTGTTGCACAATGCAGGATCTACAATTTGGTTATATTTAATATTGTCCTTAGAAGGGTATTCATATGATTTAGCTATTCATCCTTTCTTACGTTTCTCAATAATAAAAAATTTTTCTTATTTAGCTTATTTCCTTTTTTTAATTATATGCAAGAAGATGCTAGCAATTAGGCCAGCTAAAATTTGGTTAAAAAATAGAAACATGTGAAAAAGACACAGGAAAGATTTTGTATTTGAACAAATCAGAGAGTAGGCTACCCACTGTAACAACCTCCAACTGGAGTGACCTTATACAATAAAAGTGGCTTCTTGCTCATTTTAAAGGGAAAGAAGATCTTTAGAGTCATTCAGGAACCAAATTTCTTCCACATTCCACATTTCTCCACCACCCTCTAGGTCTTTGGATACATCTCCATTCAACTGACACAAAGGGAAAGAGGCAGAGTAAGGCTCACTTGGGGGGGGGTTGTGGACTAGGAGATTTGTCAGAAACCTTTGAGGCTGGCCACAGTGTGACTGCAAGGGAGGCTGAGAAGTACAGTCTAAATGTGTGACCCAAAGGAGAGGGGAAACTATTTGTTGGGTAACTAGCAATCGGTGCTACATAAGTCGATAGGCCAATTTCAGAACTACAGTGTGAAACTCAAAGACTCAGATACAAATCCAAACCTATCATTAGAGACTTCTGTGAAAAATTGTGTGGGATGTTTACTCATTGAACCACTTGGTCAGAGACATACACCGAAGTGTTCTTCCACAATATGCTGGATGCTAGTAATGAAGGAATGACGTGTCTTCACTCCCATCATCCATTTTCTCTTTGGTTGGCAATGGATTGGCAACCACATTTGCTGAGTTCTTGAGCTCCCAGGCTTAAGGCAATATCAGTCTTGAGTGTGAAGCTATATATCCTTCAAGTCAAGATTCCCAGAGGCTCATCATATAATTAAAACGTTTCCAAAATAGTCATCATGTTATATTCATAGTAATAAGTAAGGCTGTACCAGAAGCTATAGAGCTGTGGGGAAAAAAAATAGGGGTCATTCTCCTTTAAATAAAATGTGGCATATTTTCTACTAAAAATGAAATTTTTTGAAATAATAGGTAAGCTGTCCTTGTTATTCATAAACATCTTATTTATGCATCTTCACTGTTGTGATAAATTAGCTGGGTTTGTTTTATATTTCCCTACAGTTTACTTTAAATAATCCTTCACAGTCGTTCACCACAAGACCACATAAGGTTCTTTTTTTAATACCCAGAATGCTGAAATAGCATTTTGAGCACAGACTGTAATGCATAACAAGTGTATTATTTCTTCTTGGGAATGCCATGCAAAAACTTGTTCCTCTCATATTGTCTGTTTTTAGTTTGATTCCTTAAGGCTGCTCTGTATTTTAATGGGTGATATTCTTTGACCTTACAACCACAAATCACCCCAACTTTCCTTCTCCTACACTCCCCATCAGCCATATTCTAGCATAACCATATCCTGAATTTCATTGCCACAAAACACTAACCACTTAAATGAGGTTATTAACATAAGACACTGCTCACCCTTTTTCCCTCTAAAACCATTTCTTTACTTTTTCCACCACACCCACCTTGCCTGTTGTACCTTCTCAAGAGGCATTTGTGTATTCCACCCACGCTCCTCACCCAGTCCATGAGTGCTGATGTCAGTGACAAAGGTGGCTTTTAAATTAAAAAAAAAAAAGCCTGGGGGCACCTGGGTGGCTCAATCAGTTAAGCCCCGGACTCTCTCTCTCTCTCTCTCTCTCTTTTTTTTTTTTTGGAAAAATATAACTTTATTGAAAACAGTAAACAAAAATATACACCTTTATTTTATTTTTATTCTCAAATTAGTTAACATACAGTGTAGTCTTGGCTTCAGGAGTAGAACCCAGTGATTCATCTCTTACATATGACACCCAGTGCTCATCCCAACAAGTGCCCTCCTCGATGCCCATCACCCACTTTCCCCTCTCCCCCACCTCCCCATCAACACTCAGTTTGTTCTCTCTACTTAAGAGTCTCTTATGGTTTGCCTCCCTCTCTGTTTTTATCTTATTTTTCTTTCCCTTCCCTTCTGATCATTTGTTAAGTTTCTCAAATTCCATATATGAGTGAAATCATATACCTTTTCTCTGACTGATTTATTTCACTTAGCATAATACCCTCCAGTTCCATCGGCTCAGATCATGATCTCATGGTTAGTGAGCTCAAGCCCACTTCAAGCTCTGAGCTGACAGTGCAGAACCTGCTTGGGATTTTCTCTCTCTCTCTCTCTCTCTCTCTCTCTGCCCCTTTCCCATGCACGTGTGTATTTACTCTCCTCTCTCTCTCTCAAAGTAAATAAACCATGAACTCTGGTTCATGGAGTTCATATTAAGTGGGAAAAGACAGTCACATCAGGAATAGAAGTGTGGTAAAGGCTGTGAGAGTATGTGCAAGACTCCACACAATGCCACATTCTTCTGCTTTTCCCTGTTATTCCCTCTGGTCCAAATGACATTCCACTTTAAATTTTAAAACACTACTCATCCTGTGTTATATCCGGTATTTGAATGTCCTTAATTCTTGCCCCACCCTTCCGGGAAGAAGCACTACTTTCTTGGCTTTCTTGGTACTAACAGTAACCTTTCTGTGTATTCTACATTATCGATGTTATCACACTTATCTTAATCACTTGTTTACATTCCTCCTTCCCTGTGAGAGTCCTTGAAGCCGGGATCATTTCTTATTAATTTTATATTACTGGTGCCTAGGACAGGGTCTAGAAAATAGCACATTTCTATATACATTTGAACTGAACAAATTCCATCAGGACAAACCAGGGAATATTTATACAAAGAATGACACTGGGGAAGGAAGAGGGAGAAATATGCCCCACATATACAGAGGCACAAAAATACAGGAAATCAGAATTGGGGCAGGGTGGGGACAAGGATTCGGGGTTGCAGTGTTTCATAAGCATGTGGTAGGTGATGGGAGGGAGCCATAAGAATGTAGGGAATAAGATTGCTGAAGAAGGTTGGGTGGGTAGTAAAGGTTTTCATAAAGCAACACTCTGAGAGAAAACCTAATTCAAGGCTGTGGTCCTGAATTTTTGAAGAATACAGAGCGCTTTGAAATTTGAAAGCATCCATAGACACAATCCACAGAAAATAAGCAATTTGTATGCACAACTACTATCACTATTTGGGGGGCCTTGAAATACCCAAAACTCTCCCAAGGAACCCTGAAAAAAATGTTTGTTTGGCTTTTGCTTTCTCACTAATTGAGATGCATCACTTTTAAGCATCACTTACTAACGACTGAGTTGTCTCACCACTGAGACTTTCCCCCCACATATCACCTGCCCATTAGAATATCAGAAACCTATGTATATGTGAGCTTAGCAGAAAGGAGGAAGAAGCCGCACAGTCTGGGCTAAGGCCTGAAGTGATCATGCCAAGGGAGTTCTTGTAGGTCAGCTCGTCACAATGGAACACCATAGAGAAGGTTGAAACCCAAATCTTATTGTGATGTCTTAGGTATCTTTGTGGAGTGTCCCAGTGACTCAGTTTTCTAAGAAATGACTAATCCATAAGAATGCCATCCTGAATCGAATTCTAAAGTTTGTCCCGTCCTGCACTCTATCTCCAATACCATGAATGGGTTGTGGGGAGGTATGGCTGGGTATGAAAACAGAATATGGCACTAAACTTGGAAACTGATGGATGTTTTCTGTTTAAGCCTCACATCCCTCCATCTCCTGCTGTGTATCTATTTTTCATAATATTATGTAAACTTTTCATGAGACCAGTTATTGTTTATCCCTACACTGTATCTTAGATTAAGATCTTTTATAAGCTAAAGAATTCTCTGAGGCAAGAGTAGTTATGCAGAAATATTAAATAGAATATCATTCCATGCAGGGGTTCCTGGGTATAGAAAGTGTGGAATGTTCTTTTCTGAGATTTTTATGTTTTCTTCCAAAAGTTTCTCCCATTATGAAGCTCATTATTATAGAGGTTTTCAAGCACAGACTCTTTGGGGTCCTGAGATTGAGGAAATAATGCAAGCCAGGTTTCTTTATGATTTCTCAATTTTTGTAGAGCAGAGAGAATTAGTCTCCATACATTATAGAAACATGTAGTAAATTCATGAATTCGATGAAAAATGATTCAAAACAATGAGTTTATTCATTCAACAAACTTTCAATACCATGTTGATGCTGCAAACACACACATGGTTTACATTAAATAAATATTGAGTGATTGTAGTTGGAAAACAAGGAAAGTGGGGGAGGGACTTAGTAGATTTTCCTATAAGAGTAGAAAACAATAGAAGAAAAAGAGAAAGGGAAGTGGTTTTGTTTGTGGTAGTCTGTGAGTGGTTCTGATTTGTAAGACTTTATTGGGAACCCTGATAAGACCCTGAGAAAAAAGACTGATCTAGTTAAGTAAAGGGAGAAATAATCTTTATTCACCCAATTTAGGCTGGAATAGGTGGAAAGAGGCTTTAAATTATGAATTTTGCAGCAACAAAACTTACTGAGGCAGTTTCTTAAAGCCCTGGAGAAATTATTATGGTTTTCATCTTTAGGTCGGCACCGGCTTTGAATAGCAGCCTCGGAGAGTTTGAAGCTTCCTCTCTGTACTCCCGTTCCCCCCTCTAGCCATCCAGTGTTGGAAACCCTTTCATTTCAGAGACCAATTGAGTGTGTTTGCCAAGGAGAAAGTTTTCACTAGACTCACTTCTCTATTTTCTTTCTGACGCAGAAAGCTGGAGTCAGACCTCTGGCCAATAGGAGGGCATTGACAAATCCCTATACTGGCCAGGACATAAAATATTTATACTCAGAGAAAGCTAGACTAAGTAGTCTGCAGAGTATTTTGCAGTATCGAAGCTAAACTTAAAGAGCAGAGCATGCTCACAAAACTCCTCTTTTAGATTGAAAAGTAAAGTATGATTTCCATAGTAGAGGATCGCTTGATGTTCCTTTGAGTGATACACACCATGGACCTTCTTAAATCACAGTTTGCCTGATTGAAGTGAGGGGAAATTGGCGGATTCTTTTTGGAGTTATTTATTTACTTGCTTATTCTTGCCATTATCAAAGACATCAATTTCTGGATGGGAGGGGTAGGTTTCAAGGAGTACACAAGATTTCCCTTCCTGGAGATGAGTCATACAACCCCTGACCTAGTTGGTGGCCTTGGGTGGGGGTTTTGAGCAGGGCCTCTTGTCTCACTGCCTCGACATTATTTGGAATTGTGGAAAGAGGAGACGAGCTTTGATGTTGAAGACACTCAAAGGAAAGCAAAGGACAAGGGGAAAAGCGCAGCGAGTGTAGCACCGCTGACCCTAGACAAGACTTGGCTGGTCCTCCTGGCCCCGCCTCAGAGCCACGGCCTCTCCATCAGCAGCAAGGGGCAGAGAGGGCTTTCCTTTTAGTTGAAAGCAGAGGGTGAGCTGAGCAGGCAGTTCAGAGGGTCATTAGAAAGCATCAAAGGAGGCAGCCTCATGATGGTAATAAGACGGCTGTGAGGAAATAAAGTGGGCATTGATCTGCACTATCGAGTGTGACATTTTAACCGAAGCTAAAAGCCAAGAGCAAATCTAGCCCTCTTATTCATCTGCCTGCCTGTTTTAGTAAATTGTCTTCCCCCTCCCCCCCAAACCACTGGCCTCAGAGGTCACTTCATATTAGCTGGCTTGTTAATACTGAGGCAATCAATACTTAATCAACAAGTAATGGGATTTTGCAGTCATCCTGTATGATCTTTCAATAAAGCCCCGAATCCATCTCGGCCCATTCCAAGCCTGACGAAAGGTGTGCGGTTGCAGCAGACCCTGGATTTGATGGTCTGATGCTCTTCGGCTGATCTGCATCTTATTAAGACACCAGGCAGCCACCGTCCTTCACCCCTTTGTTTCCTGATCCCCACAGAGCACAGCGTGGCACAGAATCCAGGCATCTGAGATTTTACATGCATCAGTAGGAAAACTCAGATGTCTTTACTGTATAAGGTTCAGGACTCTTTGGTAGCATTATACAATTAAAAAATGGATAAATAAAGGCCTGGAGAGGGGAAAGAAGCAGCAAATAGGGGAATTTAAAAAGGCGGGGGGGGGGGGGAATGGCTGATTTAATATATGATATCAGGCCAGGGAACTGGAATCCCCACATGTCCCAATTATTGAACTCTGGGCTGCTCAAGATATCCTCTGAATTGGCTCAATGAATGATGAGGGGAAGGACACAGAGCTTGGCATTGGCTCTGGACACCCAAAGGGGGTTCTGAAGGAGCCACCTGGGTACTACACTATGGAGAGAAATTGGTTTTGTGACACAGGACTTGGTTTTCAGTCCCTTGGTATCTTGATGAATATAGGTGTTTTGTCCACTTGTAATACTGTAGTAGCCTTCTGTAGACGCTTAAAGGGGTCTCACCTTGCTGCAGTCCTCACAGGATCCTCCAAAGCAGGTTTTTCTTTGATGCATTAGCCACTTGCCATTGTCTTACCTTTCAGGCTCAGAAAATAGATCTTGACAGTGTCTGACTCAATGGTACCAATTTATGCTAATAAAGGTCAGTGAGTGATGAATAAAACTGGGATGCTCATTTATTATTATAACTTTCAAGCAGATAACCTCTCAGATAAATGGGGCAGACACAAGGGTCTCACCAACGTATACTTTCACATCAGAAAAGAAGCTATGCTATTAGATGATTGATTGGCAATCACAGAATTAGATCAAGGGGAATTAGGGGATGATATAAACACAAAATGACAACAAGATCTAGCAACATGATCCATGCAACTCTACAATCGGCTAGGCCAGCTATTCTGAATTTATGACCAAACTTTCCATCTGTGAATACTTCACCCATTATGTATACTATTTCACGGCCACCTAATAAAATCAGTATCATCAGTATCCCCATTGTACAGATGAATAGATTGAAACTTTGAAAGTGGTTGAATTGCACACCCAAGGTCATATAGGTCATATAGCTAACATATAGGGAAGTAGAGATCCGAACCCACACAGCCTGACCCCAGAGCAGTGATATAAACTACTAAGCCATATTGCCCTGGCTCTGCCATTTACTAGCTTCATGACTTTGAACATGGTCCTGAAAAGAGTTAAGACCTCGTTTCTCTAAACAACACACTGGGAATACTAATCATGCCTGTTTCATTGGGTTGAGATCAAATGAGTTAGGCCATTATAGCCCTCAGTATAGAGTTTGGCTTCAAGTAAACACACACAAAATGTTAGCAATATTATGATGCCATTATATTCATGGCCATATATATATGGCCATATATATATATATATATACACACACACATATATGGCATTATATTCATGGAAGCCTTGTACGTTGTCTTCCCTCTTCCACTCTGCTTCTGCTTCTGCTTGGATGGGCTTGGCCAATATGTCCCTCTGGATCACTTCTTTATTTAGGGCAAAAGCTGACCTACCATTCCTCTAAATGGCACAGTCTTCCTTTGGCTATGTCTGTGACCTCCATAGTGGAATAATATCTTCTGGGAGGCATAGGAGCTATTCTACCACTTTTTGGTTCATACTGTATCTCGTGGAGGTAAAACAGATTTCCAGGTACTCTGATGGAAGCTGTGAGGAGCAGGGTGCCAGCTAAAAAAACTTACGGTTTTCCTTTTATATTATCTGTGGCTGCTAGGAGGATGCACAACATCCAAGATCTATTTTCAAGAAAGTCACTAAATTTGCATTAAAAATAGTTTTGAGGATCCTAGCAGCTAGGGTAAAATGAGAAACTGAAACATATTGTTTCCTTTATCCTACTTGGTTTAACTGTTTTTAAGACAGACAAAAATGTTCCTTAATTCGAAACTTTTCTTTTAACAGTTCATTTCCTTTTTTTAAAGGAAACTATCTTTCCTAATAACAGAAACAATTCATGTTCACCTTTTAAAATTCAAACCGTATAAAATTTCCAAAATGAAAAGAGAAAGTTTTTGGTGACATAACTCCTTAGTTGATCTTCTTGACCTCAGCCATTGGCGTTTTCCATCACCAGCTTGGTTGGATTGCTCTTCCCTACATGCCGTGCCCATCAGGCCCCTCAGCTGCTAAATGGCTTTTCACAGCTACCTAATCACTGCTGCATAAAGCTTCACCCGCCCCATTTCTCCAGCCCAATGCCGCTGCCACACCTCACCTCTCTAGCACGAATGCCACAACATCGTTTGAGTCGTGCAGACTTTTGTTGGAGTTGTGTTCACCTCCCTTGGTACTTTCTTCCAGTTGTTAGGACCACAGGGGTGTCTTTACCTTAGCCTCAGTAACCCACACCTGAGTTGAAGGGTTTTTCTCCATGAAATTGGTCCTGAAACTTCAATCCTGTTGATCCTGTTTTCTGAACCTCTCCTGCAGTAAGAGTCTGTACTCCATGATTGGCCAAATTATGTCGTCCGTATTTTCTGTTCTGTTTCCCACACCCGCATCTTATCTCCCCTGCTAGATCACAATTTCCCTTGTGGAGGGATCCAGTCTTAGACTTCTTCTATCAAGTTGGTATGAAAGCATTAAGTGCATGGCAGGATTTTAATATATACATGTTGATTAAAATGATTGTATTTAGTCAATTTGTTACCATGATAATAATATTAAAACATTATGAGTATCCTCATCATTATTAAAAGCTATAATAATGCATATTTTATCATCCAAAATATAATAATTAGTGAATTATTATTGACCAATCAATCTACCAGCCAAACGGTTGATGCATATTTTCTAATGTAATCCTCATAAAGTGATCTGGGCTAGGTATAATAGCTTTTACTTTGTAGCTGAGAAATTTGAGTTTCTAATAATTTCAGCAACATGGTCAAGACTGCAGAGGTGGGGAATGGTGGGCTTGGGATTTGAAAACAGGTTTCTTTGATTCTTATTTATGCACACTATACCATATGTATCTGTTTGCAAATGTTCTTTCCTTTTTTTTTTCCCCTTTGGAAATTGACCCCTGTTTGTGAAACTGACCAAAAGAACTTTCTTTGAGTGAAAGGATTTCTACCTTTTACTCTCAACCCATGCAATGTTTGTTGCCCCAGCCAACCTCGGCCTTGTAAGGCTATCCACCTGCCCACCTCCCTCTGACACTCAACGGCATACTTTCTTCTTCCTATTTCCCGGTCATTTGCTCATTTGATAAAACTGAACATTTAGTTCAGAGCCTTAGAAGACACTTCAGAAGGAACACTTCTCGTGCCATCAACCATGGCTCACTTTTCTTTTGGAAAACAGAAGCATCAACACAAGAATAGATAAGTGACTTTGAACCAGTTCCCTGAAATTCCTAGAGGAACCTCTCAGAAAAGGGCAGCTTATTTTGGCTTTACTCTATTGCTTTACAATTGCGGAATGTGTGTATCACGTTCGGAAAGGGATTCTGGTAAAGAGAAATTTTCTGAGCCCTCCTTGAGATAATAACATTTTTTTAAATGACTAAACTTCATCTTTAGAGCAGTTTTAGGAATCGCAAAGTGGAGAGAAAGGTAAAATACAGATCTCCCATATACCCCCTACTCTTGCATGTGCATGGCGTCTCCCATTACCTGAGTCCCACACCACAGTGGAAGGGTTATTACACCGGATGAATAACACTAACACATCATTATCACCCAAAGTCCATAGTTTACATTAGGGTTCACTCTGTGTTGAACATTCCATTTGATAAATGCATAAATTGTATGTATCCACCATTATGGTATCATACAGAAGAGTTTCATTCTCTTAAAGCTCCCCTGTGCACTGCCTATTCATCTATCCCCCCTCCTAACCCCTGGCAGCCATTAATCTTCTTATCATTTCCAAGGTTTTGCCTTTTCTGGAATGTCATATAGTTGGAATCACGTACTATATAGTCTTTCAGATTGGCTTCTTTGACAGTAATATGCATGTAAGTTTCTTCCATGCCTTTTCACTGCTTGATAGCTCATTTCTTTTTAGCGCTAATAATATTACATTATCTGTGTGTACCACAATGTATTTATCCACTCATTGATGGAGGATATCTTGGTTGCTTCCAAGTTTTGGCAACTATGAATAAAGTTGCTATAAGCATCCACGTGAAGATTTTGTTGTGGACATGTTTTCAGCTCCTTTGGGTAAATACCAAGGAGCATGATTGCTGTATCATATAGTAAGAGTGTTTACTTATGTAGTAAACCACCAAACCATTTTCCAAGTGACTATACCATTTTGCATTTCCATCACCAAAGAAGGAGAGTCCCTGTACAGCACGTCCTCAATGGCATTTGATGTCAGTGTTCTGGATTTGGGCCATTCTAATAGACATGTAGTGGTTTCTCATTGTTTTAATTTGAAATTCCCTAATGATTCCCTAAAGCCATTTTTCTTTCTTTTTTTTTTTTTTAAAGTTTTTTTCAACGTTTATTCATTTTTGGGACAGAGAGAGAGCATGAACGGGGGAGGGGCAGAGAGAGAGGGAGACACAGAATCGGAAACAGGCTCCAGGCTCTGAGCCATCAGCCCAGAGCCTGACGCGGGGCTCGAACTCGTGGACCGCGAGATCGTGACCTGGCTGAAGTCGGACGCCTAACCGACTGCGCCACCCAGGCGCCCCGCTAAAGCCATTTTTCATATGGCTTACTTGCCATCTGTATATCTTCCAGGCTGAGTGGTCTTGGAAGGAGAAAGGTACATGTTCATCACTTCTCATTCAAGGTAGAGTATTGATCTATGAGGTTGACCTTTACTCCTCAATGAATGGGAAATATGAAAAGAATGAACACAGGATAGCTTGTGCCATCTGTGAGGGAAACCCATTGAAATGAAAAGATTCAGTAAGACTTTTATTTTTTAAGTTTACTTATTTATTTATTTTGAGAGAGAGAGACAGAGAGAGAGACAGAGAGAGCACATGCATGAGAAGGGGAGGGAAAAAGAGAGGGAAAGAGAATCCCAAGCAGGCTCAGAGGTGCCAGCATGGAGTCAGACACAAGGCCTGGACTCAAGGACCAGGAGATCATAACTTGAGCTGAAATCAAGAGTTGGACTCTCAACTGACTGACCTACCCAGGTGCCCCTCAGTAAGCCTTTTATTTATTTATTTTTATTATTATTTCTTAAAGTATATTTATTCATTTTGAGAGAGACAGCGACAGTGTGGGTGGGGGAGGGGCAGAGAGAGAGAGGGAAAAAGAGAAAGAGAGAATACCAAGGAGGGTCCACTCTGTCAGCACAGAGCCCAATGTGGGGCTTGAACTCATGAATCGTGAGATCATGACCCAAGCTGAAATCAAGAGTTAGGTGCTTAACCTCGGTGCCCCAAGACTTTTAAAAATAGTAACTTTTTTTTGTTCCAGTTTTGCAAAGGCAATAAAACAACTTGAAAAGTCTATCATTTCTACTTATTGAAGCTACGAAGCCTCTCCCTTTCTGCAAGCTAACTGTCCCTTTCTGCCCCCTTGCTCATAGAGCATTAGTGTTCCAAGTATTTTCCAGTATGTAAGTAGCTGTTTGGGTTGATGTAAACCTTCAAAATTCAGGAAGTTATATCTCAGAGGGTAAAAAAAGTCATGATTGCATAGAAAAGCTACTCAAAATGCAGCCATAGCAATAAACTACATGCCAAGGAGCTTAGCTGGGGGACCTACTGACTATGTCTGTCCCCTCTCCTTAGCGTTGGCATCAGCATCAGCATCAACAACTTTCTGGCACTGAGGCCCTTCTTACTTCCTGATGGTTCTCCAGCCTGTCCTAATTTGCCTTTTAGTAAACTGGCTCTTCATTCAGACTCAAACCTGCCTCTTACTTCTTGATGTGGAGTTCAGAGGCATCCAAAGACTTGACAGATGTGCTCTAGGAGGCCAGTGATCTTAGAGTCATCGGAGTTCTGGGTCCTCCCGATGCTTTCAATGCAGGGCAACAAGAACCAGTGACTGCAATGGCTTTCCAAAGAAAAGTCAGGCTTACCTCTCATTCTGCCTGGAAAAATACCCAGTTGCCATCTGAAGAAATTGGCCCTGCCTCTTCATTGTGAGGAGAGCTGATGAGCACTAGTTGAGTAGGTCCTTCTAGTCACTAGGTGAAGAAGGTTACAGAAGAGAAATAAAGAAAAGTCTCAAGACCACTTAGAGGGAAGGACCCAAAAAACCAGATCTGTGAATGCATTTAGCTTGATTTCTTTTATGACCTAATCTAGAGGTCAGGGCTGACTTTTCTGGCTTTTCAATGACCATAGGGGAAGTGATTTTTGTACTTGCTTTGAGATCCCAATTGTCATGCCAAGAAAAGTTCAAAAGATTTAAAGTGATTGGATATAAAAGGAAAGAATCTATGTGCTGGGTAGCTCCCATTGTATCCCCACCGTGCCCCCTCCCCCCACCCCGCCCTCGCCCTCTACACCTCTCCACTCTGCTCTGGGCAGAGAAATCTCATACGTGGACTATTTCAATACCCTCTGGCTTATAGTTGCTTTTGGCTAACAGGAAGCACCAGCAGGAGGTCTGCAGGTGAGAAGACAGTGGGGTGGGTATTGTTCCTTCAGTTCCCTTCCTGTTGGGTCACTGTGGGTTGACTGTGTTTCTCTAGTGAAGACCCCAGCTCTTGTGAGGCAGTCTTCTCCCCTGTTATGGCCAGGGGTGATAATGGATCCCAACCTATTGCCAGACTCAAAGTACTACACATACTTTTATGTTCCTCATATCCCTGCGCCTTTAATTGCCCCTTTATTAGGGTTTCTTTAATTATCCTATTTGAGTGTGCTATCACTGGCTTTCACTGATACCATATATAATAATACCATATGAGAAGGAGGAAATGCCTGAAGACTCTTCAGATCTAAATAAAAATTCAAAATTTGGAGGGCTTCCTGAAAGAAAAACATATTGTACTCTATTTTACCTTCTAACTTGAGAGGACTCTTTTAAGTGAGCTATGAGTATAGTATATGTTTATATTTTGGAAGGGGATGGTGGTAAACTTAGAAATTAGGATGAGCATCACATGTGAAAATAAATGATGCTGTGAATGGCATACTTCTCTAGTGATTATGATAAAGCCCCAACTCTTAATTTGGATAAATTGCTAACAACCCAACTTAGCACACCCATTTGCAGTAATCATTATTTTGCTGACTTGGCTCTATGTCTGGTTTGCATTTCAATAGTGAATGCAAAGCCTATAAGCATTTAAGGGCTTTCTTGCTACATATCTCCCTATTCACAAGGAACCCAGCCCAGAATCAGAATGTCCCAATGCCTGTGCTGTATTTCTGGTAGAACATTAAGAAATTTTGAAGTATGGTTTAACTCTTAAATGCTACCGAGGGTCTTTTGAATCAGTTGCTAAAGCTACTTATAAAGTTCAAAAGACATCATTTCAAACCTAAAACCATTAGCCAACTGCTTTATTGACATAATGAATTCTATTTAGATGGAGCGCTTAACCTCAGCATGCACTCGTTCCTTGGTCTCTCACATGTACAGGAGAAAGGACGTGATGGGTCTGTGCATCAAATGAGTCTAGTCTAATCATTACCTGAATGTCTTTCTGACAATCAGCCAAATTAACAAACTGCATTATAATGATTTTTCCCCCCATTGGCCACTTTTATGAGTTAGGAGATTCCATCAGTTATTCAGAAAAAGAGCCATAATCTTGGAGTTCTGGCCCCAGGTCTATTATTATCCAACCAGTTTGAGTGTCTTTGAATAAGTCATTTAACTTCTCTGGGCTTCAATTTCCTTATTTATAAAGTGGAGCATTTTTTTCTCACTGAAGTGTTCTGGCCAGGCCCGTCCAAATGGTTGTGGGTTCCATTTCTCTGTAGTGCTGTTACTTTGGTATCTTGACGATGTCTGGAGTTTATCAGGGCATTTATTTGTGTGCCTGGACATCTCAAGGTAGTTGAGAAAGAGACCTATGTATTCTGAACATAGATACTCAGTCCCCAAAACACAGTGATACCCACCTCTGCTCTCTAGAAACCAAACTCATCTGCTGGCTTAATATCAGCTTGACCTTCCAAGTCCATATCTCTGTTCCAGGCCAGCTTTGATTTCATTTTCAGCTGAGTTGTCTATTTTTCTTTGATGTGATAGTTTATAAAGCAAACTTGAAGGGACTCTGAAATTGGTCTGGGCAGTGTTGTTGTAGCAGGGGCCTTGAACTTCAGTGGAAGAAGGCCAATCATACATTCTGCATGTATTTTACCAAAGATGACAGTCCGCAGCTAATGCCTGAGAGCCTGCATTTCGAAGACACCTTTAACTGAATGCAGCTTAGATGGAGAGAAGGGCAACGGAAAGGCAAATGAACATCTGGTGAGGCCAAGAGTGTGATGAGTTGTATCCAATACCAGGCATGTCC
Source organism: Lynx canadensis (assembly GCF_007474595.2). NCBI lineage: Eukaryota > Metazoa > Chordata > Mammalia > Carnivora > Felidae > Lynx > Lynx canadensis. The sequence continues at coordinate 76,805,525 of NC_044305.1, forward strand.
TGATTAAATATTTCATGCTTTCCCCAGCCAGACATCACCTAACTCTCAGCTGTTCTCTTCAGCAGGGATAAATTCACCTTTATGAGAGGATGCACTAGCATGGGGTTAGAACAGCATGTTTAAGAAGTGTTAGAAAAAGTCTGTTTGCATCTGCTCCCGTGATCCACCTCCCTTTTCTCCTTCTTCCCTCCTCTCTTTTTCTTTCTCTCTGTTTCTTTCTTCATACCCCAACCCTAGGCTGTCTTGGAGAACAGATTTTACCCAGAAGGATCAGGCTGAAAATATTTTCTTTCCTTCCAGTTCCCATATCCACACTCTTCATAGGTTAAAGGTGGCTACAAGCTGGTTCCTGCTGACTCTGAGACCTTTTTGCATTGGGCCAAGAGCCTGGCTAGACAGAAGACACAGTGCTGTGTGTCTGTGACTTTAGTATTTTTTTTTCTTTTGCAGAGTTCTTGGCTATGCTGTTAGGTGAATAGACTTCGTGGTTCCTGTATCTTCTGGTGGATTCCTCATCATTAATATGTGGCCTCTTAATCCCATTAGAGCTTTTTTCCTTAAACTTCATTTTGTCTTATATTACTATTGCTACCACCTTCTTTTTAGGGAGTATTTACACTGTGTATATATTTTTTCTTTTCTTTCTTTTTAACCTTTTAATGTGACTTTGTTTAGGAGATCTCCTTTATGTAACATAGAACTTTATCTGTTTAACCTAATCTGATAATCTCTATATTTAAAAAAACATTTTTAATGTTTATTTATTTTTGAGAGAGAGACAGTGTGAGCAGGGAAGCAACAGAGAGAGAAGCAGGCTGAAGCAGCTGCAGGTTCTGAGCTGTCAGCACAGAGCCTGACGCGGGGCTCGAACTCACACACTGTGAGATCATGACCTGAGCCGAAGTCTGATGCTTAACTGACTGAGCCGCCCAGGCTCCCCTAATAATCTCTATATTTTAATGCAGGTGTTTATGTACTTACTGTGCATTTGTACATACCATTTTCATTTACTGTGTTTACTGATATATTTTTGGTTATATCTACCATCATACTTCATTTTTGTTTACTATCCTCCTTTTCTTCATTTTAAACTTCTTTTATTTTTTTTTAAAGTTTATTTATTTACTTTGAAAGAAAGAGAAAGCACACCAGTGGTGAGTGGTGGGGAGAGGGAGAGAGAGAGAATCCCAAGCAGACTCCGTACTATCAGCACAGAGCCAAATGCAGGGCTCAAACTCATGAACCACTGAAATCATGACCTAAGCTGAAATCAAGAGAGGCTTAACCAACTGAGCCACCCAGGTGTCCCTCAACCTTCTTTTAAATTGAAGTTCTTTATACTCCTCTCCAACCATCACCATCTAATTTCTTTGTTGATTTGGAGTATATGCATTACATTTCAATTCACTTAGTTTTTTAACATATTATGTGACTAAATTTTTTAAAATATATCTACAGCAACTCATTTTTTCTACTTTTGTCCTAAATAGTCTAATATTAGCACCATCTAGTTACCACCAAACATTTCTCTCTTCCTGGTTTTATTTTCTGAAGTCATAACTTTGCTTATATGAACTTAAAAATAAGGGCTTGAAAAGGCAACCAATAGAGACTTAAATTATGTGTTCACTTGAATCAATTTCTGTGCTTTTCACAATTTAATTTTACCCCTGAACTTGTCTTTTGGAATGTTTTATTTTATTTTTGAAGAAACATATGTTTATTTATTCTTTTAACGGAGACCTGTGTGGAAAAAAGCACCCTTCATTTTTATGTGTCTCAAAATGTATTTATTTTGTCCATATTTTTGAAAGATAGTATAGCTAGGCATAAAATTCTAGGGTTGACAGTTAATTTCAGTCAGTTCATTGAAACTAAGAATCCATTGTCTTTTGGCTTCTCAAAAGCCTACTGTACAAAAAATCAAAACCAAAACCAAAACATCTATCATCTCCTCTGGGTAACATTACTTATCTTTATGGGAACATTTAAGATTTGTTCATTTAATTATTTATTTATTTATTATTTTATTTATTAACATATGACAGTTCCAACTGCTTAACACCTTTATCATCAGTTGGTATTTTTAATTTTAGTCATTCTAACGGGTGTAGCATATTGTCATTTTAATGTGCATTTTTCTAATGAGTAATGATGATGAACATCTTTTTATGATTGATTTATTTGTGTTTGTATAAGTACAGTGTTTCCTTTAACTGAAGTGTAGTTGACACACAATGATACATTAGTTTCAAGTGTTCAACATAATGGTTCCATAACTCTATACATTATGCTATGCTCGGAACAAGTGCAGCTACCATCTGTCACCATACACTATGCAATACCACTGACTGTATTCCTTATGCTGTACCTTTTAACCCAATGACATACATTCCATAAGTGGAAGCCTGATTCTCCCACTTCCTTCACCCATTTTTGCCCCCCCTGATCCCTCCCCTCTCTGGCAACCATCAGTTTGTTCTCTGTATTTATGGGTCTGTTTTTGCTTTTATTTGTTTGTTTTGTTTTGCTTTTCAGATTCTACATATAAGAGAAGTCATATAGTGTTTTGTCTTTCTCTGTCTGACTTATTTCACTTAGCCTAATACCATCTAGGTCCATCTGTGTTGTTGCAAGTGACAAGATTTCATTCTTTTCAAAGGTTAAGTAATATCCTATTGTCCATTAGAACATCTTCTTCACCCATTGATCTATTGATGGACTCTTAGGTTGTTTCCATATGTTGGCTTCATAAATATGCTGCAATAAACATAAGGGTGCATATTTCTTTTTAGATTAGTGTTTTTGTTTTCTTTGGGTAAATGGCCAATAGTGGAATTACTGGATCATATATTTTTATTTTTAATTTTTTGAGGAACTTCCAGACTGTTTTCCATAGTGGCTGCACCAATTTACATTCCCGCTGACAATGTACGAGGGTTCCCTTTTCTCCACATCCTTGCCAACACTTGTTATTTCTTGTGTTTTTGATTCTAGTCACTGTGATAGGTGTGAGGTGATATTTCATTAAGGTTTGGATTTGCATTTCTCTGATAGTCAGTGATGTCGATCATCTTTTCATGTATCTGTTAGCTATATGTATATCTTCTTTGGAAAAATGTCGATTCATGTCCTTTGCCCATTTTACTCAGATTATTTATTTATTTATTTATTTTGGTATTGAGTTGTATGTTCCTTATACTTTTTAGAAATCAAACCCTTATCAGATATATCATTTACAAATGATATATCTAGTAAGGGGGTAGGCTTATTTATTTATTTATGTATTTAAAATAGAAAATATATGTTGAGGCACAAAATTATGGCTCCATCTTTAATGAAAATACTTTTTTAAAGAATTAAGGTGATGTTTAAAAAATTTGAATAGTTTGAAATGCTGAGAAGCAAAAAGAAAATTTAATCCAACCATATAGAAAAGCTATGGTAATGTATATTTTTGTTTAACTGTGCTAACATCTTTCCAATTTAAGAGATAAACATCTATATCGTACTTTAATGACTTCATAGAGAAGCATCTGGACTTTAGCTAGAGGTACTCATTAAAACTTTAGGAAAATCACATACCCACATTGTCTCCCTTTTGTAATATTCTGTTAACTTCTTAAGGGCATGAGGAAAGGACGATGTTATATCCATTTCATAATTTGAGGAAATGGATGGGTAGAATAATAAGTAAACAACAAATGGTTGAATGTATCAGTAAATGAGTAAACAAATGAATAGGTGGTCATATGAGCAAGAAAATCACCACAAGTTGCACCCTTCCATTTATTTAGTCATGTCCCCGATCAGGTGGTTAGAAGTAATGATTCTGTTAAGACCCTTAAGTCTTCTAATAGTTGTCAATGTATTTTAATATAGTGCCAATGTATAAAAGGACTATTTAGGGGCGTCTAGGTGGCTCGGTCAGTTAAGCATCCGACTTTGGCTCAGGTCATGATCTCACGGTTCATGGGTTTGAGTCCCGTGTCCGGCTCTGTGCTGACAGCCCAGAACCTGAGCCTGCTTTGGATTCTGTGTCTCCCTCTCTCTCTCTGCCCCTCCCACCCCCCCCTCTCTTTCTCTTTCTTCTTTCAAAAATAAATAAATGTTGAAAACAATTTTAAAAAATAAAACAGCACTATTTAGAGTATCTTATTGTATAGGAAGTGGCTCTATGGCTGCCTCTCAGATCTCTCTTAGGTCTTGGAATCATTTAGAGGATCATTCAATCTTAGAGAATGAGTAATTTCACATTTTTTCGAGAAAAGAGAGTGAGTTCTCTTGCATGTTTGTTTACCCATTGACTAGAAATGTGTGTGTATATGTATGTGTTTGAACACATACATGCATATGAAGCACATTATTCACTAGGTACAGATTTGTTCCTTTCTGGAATTCCATGATGGCTAAGAGACACAGTATTCCCTGCGTCAGGGACCAGCATGCCATGTTCTGAAGATGCAACATGAATCGACATTAAAATCTTGTTTGAACTTATTAGATCTGCAGTAGAAAAGACCATGTTCCTGCACCAGAAAAACGCACCTTTGTATTTAGCTATGATCTTTGTAACGGAGAGGACCAGGCAAGAGATTCCATGTCATTTGAGACCTATCTCTTATACCAGAAAATAATTTAATGCTCATCAACTGATGGTTGGTTGGTAAAGGCTAACACATTATATTTTGAAAATTATCATCATTTAAAATACAATAGTCAAATTTAATTTCTATCCATTAGAAATGTCTAATAAGTAGTCATGAATCTTAGAATTTCAGGGGCTCTCTAGAGAGCATCTCATTTGATGTTTCATATTCATGCAGGTAAAATGCTATTGTTTTTTATTTCAACGACCATTATTTAATAATACTAACATTTCAGGCACTGCACTAAGCCCTGGTGAACAAAACACAAACCTACTACCTTTAGTAACTTTAGGTTCAGTATTTTATAGATGAGGAATCTGAATGCCTCATGTTATGAAAAGGGTCTTGCCCACAGACATACAGCCAATTGATGATGGAGAAAAGATTAGAACTAACCTACAGATAAATGGTTTGCCATCCACATTATACGAATTCTACATATGTTAACCAATATTAGCGTAAGAAGATTTTTTAAAGTTTATTTATTTATTTTGAGAGAGAGAAAGAAAGAGAGAGAACAAGCAAGGGAGGGACAGAGAGGGAGAGAGAGAGAATCTGAAGCAGTCTCTGCATTGACAGCACTGAGTCTGAGGCAAGGCTTAAACTCTCAAACCATGAGATCATGACCTGAGCCTAAACCGAGAGTCCGTCGCTTAACGGATTGAGCCATCCGGATGCCCCAGTGTAATAATTTTTTTTTTATTTTTTGTGTTTAAAATTTTTTTCAATATATGAAGCTTATTGTCAAATTGGTTTCCAATTATTAAATGGAGTTCCAGAATATTAAAACAAAAGTACCCAAATGTCCAGCTCTAGTATCATTTATTGTAATGGTAATGGTTACTTCTTTATATTTACTAAATAATTTGCTTCTCATAGGAACCCAATGGAATAGGCTTATTAAACCCATTTTACAGAGGAAAAAACCCTAAGGCACTAAGTTTATAAGTAATTTGTCTTAAATAACAGAGCTTACAATTGGCAAAAGAGGATCTAATATCCTGGCTCTTAACTACTCTGCTATCTGGCCTCTCAGGAGAGTGATCATTGATGTTACAAGGTCAAGAAATACTTTCAAGTCATGAATAAGTAATAAACCTCTTTTTTTTTTTTTTTGCTAGCCATTCCCTTGGTTTAAAAATCGTTGAAAAATCAAGAAGAAAAGAGACAAACCAAGACCAGACCCTTAACTGCAGAGAACAAACTGGTGTTTACCAAGGGGGAGGTGGGTGAAGGTACGGGTGAAATAGGTGAAGGGGATTAAGAGTACACTTATCATGATGAGCACTGAGTAATGTATAGAATTGTTGAATCACTATACTGTCCACCTGAAACTAATATAACACTGTATGTTAACTACACTGGAATTAAAATAAAACAAACCAGGGCTCCTGGGTGGCTCGGTTGGGCGTCTGACTTCAGCTCAGGTCATGATCTCATGGTTCGTGAGTTCGAGCCCCATGTTGAGCTCCGTGCTGACAACTCAGAACCTGGAGCCTGTTTTGGATTCTGTGTCTCTCTCTCTGCCCCTCCCCCCGCTAACACTGTGTCTCACTCTGTCTTTCAAAAATGAATAGATGTTTAAAAAATTAAAAGAAAATGAAACAAAAACAATCTTTGAAAAATCTATGGTTTAAATTCCTATTAATGAGAAGAACTCATATCTCGATGATGCCCAATAAAAGGCTATCTTTGAATGCAGTAGGTCCCATTACTCTTTGAAAATTGGTACTTTTTTAACATTTAAAATTTTCAGATTCCTATTTATTCATTTAGCTACTCACACATTTCTTGTTGAACCTATAGTTTTCTGAGTACCTTACAGGTGTTAACAGCCCTCTAGTTTCTAATGTTGGATTAGCATTGGTCTAAAAGCATCAGAAAAACAGAGATGTATTTCTTGATCTATATTTTTTATATCTGTGTTTTAGTTCTTGTTCTCTCTTAAGTGCTCTACTATTTTTCTCTGAAATAAATTTAATAATTTTTACTTCAATTGTTCATATTTTGGAGTAATCCCACCAGGATAGAGACAGGCTCTTAAATCTATAGTAAAATAGAAACATTCCACCAGAAGAGATTTCTTTTCATTTTTAGCTCTCAGATTTATATCTCTTATGAAAATGAGCTTCACACTTCCGCTTGCATACCCTTGCAGCCCTCGTAAGAAGGCGAAGGAAGGAAGGAAAGAATGAAGGAAGGAAGGAAGGAAGCTCTCTGGGAAATATGCAAGTACCACACCAAGTACTAGATTGTGCTTTTAGTCCTAAAAATTGAAATTTATAATAGATTAGACCCTTTATGGTTGCAGGTTAAAAACATATTGTCAATTTATCAAAGAAGAATGTAGATTTTTTTTCAGAGTGACAATACAGTAACACAGGTACTTATACTAATGTAACACAGTGTTCAATACCTAGTAGGCAATCAATGCTCTCTTGCTGATTTGTTTGATATACTACTATTAATAATATACCATTAAGTGAAAAGCTAATAATTGTTCTCAGCCTGTTTATACCATTTCAATGTTAGCAACATCAAGAGTTCTAGTCTTTATTCTTTAGGGATGATTAAGGCTGATCACAGAGAGAGCCTTATGACTCTGAGTATGATTATCAGCTAGTATATTCTATCTAAACAATTAAACTATTGTATAGTATAGAAAGAAACTGTGTTTCCTAGGCTATCTCACTGCAATATACGAGATAACACTCAAATTTTCTACTTCAAAATTAAGAAGTTTTATGTACTAAATTTGGGAAACACATGCATCCCAAAGCAAGTCTTTGTGTCCCATTATAAAGCACTCAGTGGTAAGTTTCTTCAAAAAATTGAGAATGATACAAAAGCAAAAGAGTGTTCTATAGAAAAAGCACAAATGTAGGGAAGGATATTGTGGGTAAAGAATGCTAGTTATCCCCCAATAACTGTGCTCCCCTAGTCTAAACTACAGACAAAATTCACGGACAATGACTCAAAGGCATTGGAGATTGAACAAAGCAGGTAGATTCTGGCAAGATATGGCACTATGAAAAAGAGATGACATGTTGATTTACCAATTTTTATGGCTTTTAGATTACAGTCAAATCACAGCTGGCACTGACTAAGACTCTAAAATCTCTAATAGAAAACCTCCAGGCTTTTGACACAAAGGAACAGAAGAAAGAGCTTGAGGCAAACACAGCAACTAGAAAGTAGGGTTCCATCCCAGAAAGGAGAAAGACAAGGAGAAGGAACTCCAATTTCTGTGCCAAGAATCTGCCCAAATCTCTGGCTTTACTCTGATCCATACCTGGGTAAAATGGATTCCCGCTAAATATTAAAGAATTGAACTGGGATTTGACGTGTAGCTCAAGAGACAGAATTTTTGGCTTGAATCTGACCAACTTAGTTACCTCCTAAGAGAAAGAAAACAACTTGTCTTTCTGGGGTGATATACCAGAATCCAACATCTTTGTAACAAAATATTTACAACATTCAGAATATACTTAAAAATGTTACCCACTTTTAAGATAAAAGACAATCCATGGAAACCAACCCTTTGATGACCAGGATTCTGGAACAGACAATTATAATTATGCACAATGAGGAAGAAGACAATATGCTTATAATTAATAAAATATGGGATAGCTTAGCAGAGATATAAAAACTTAAAAAGGAACTACACAGAAATTCTAGAACCGGAAAATTATAATATATGAAAGAAAAATATAATTGGATGGGCTTAGCAGGAGAGTGGAGATAAGTAAGGAGAGTCAATGAAGTGGGAGACAGGTGATTCGAAATCATCAAATCTGAAGAACAGAGAGAACAAAAGATTTAGAAAATAAGAAGTCTCCGGGACAGGTAATGTACAGGCACACCTTGTTTTATTGTACTTTGCTTTATTGAGCTTCGCAAATTATTGTGTTTTTTACAAACAAGTTTTGTGGTAACCCTGCGCCAAGCAGGTCTATGGGCGGCACTTTTCCAAAGGTATTTGCTCGCTTCGTGTCTCCGTGTCACATTTTGGTAATTCTTGCAACATTTCAAACTTTTTCATTTGGATTAAATTTGTTATGGCGGTCTGTGATCAGTGATTATGACTTGATGAAAGCTCAGATGATGGTTAGCATTTTTTAGCAATGAAGTATTTTTAATTAAGATATGCACATTTTTTTAGACATAATGCTGCTGCACACCTAATAGACCACAGTATGATGTAAACATAACTTTTATATGCACTGGGAAACCAAAAAATTCATCTGACTTTCTGTGTGGTGATACTTGCTTTATTGCAGTGGTCTGGAACCAAACCTGCAACATCTCCAAGGTATGCGTGTAATAACAAAAGATCAAACACCCATGTAATTGGAGCCCCAGGAGGGAAAGAAAGACCTACAAAAACTGTTTGAAGAAATAATGGCTGACAAGTTCCAAGTTTCACAAAACATACATTTTCAGGATCAAGAAGCTTAGAAGATCCCAAGCAGGATAAATACAAAGAAAAAATGTGCACAGGAACATCATAATCAAACTACTCTAAAACAAAGATAGGGGCTCCTGGATGGCTCAGTTGGTTAAGCGCCTGACTCTTGATTTCGGTTCAGGTCATGACCTCATGGTGTCATGAGTTCAAGCCTCACAGTGGGCTGCATGTGGAGCCTGCTTCAGATTCTCTCTCTTCCCCTCTCTCTCTGCCCCTCCCCCACTGGACCTCTCCCTCTCTCTCTCTCTCTGACTTAAAAATAAACATTAAAAAAAGAAAAAAAAGAAAGGGCAGATGTCTCCATCCCCTACCACTGTATATTTTTTTTATAGTAAAAAAAGAAAAACCTCCAGATTTTCAGCTGGCCATATGGTTGCCCAAAATAAAACTACATCTACCAGTCTCCGTAACAATCAGGTGTGGCCATGTGACTAAATTGTTGACCAACTGTATCATAGGGAAAGTGAGGCATACAATTCCCAGGACATGTCCTTAAAGAAAGGAGATGTTCGTCTTTTTCTCCTTCCCTGCCTCCTTGCTGAATGAAGTGTGATGTGGTGCAAATCTTCCACGAGAGCAATGCCCTACATAGCAAAGAAACCACTGAGAAAGAACCCAAGGTTTCCAATGCACAGAGGACCAGTCTGGCTCTGAATGACCTCATATCAGCCTCACGATGCTGTCTGGGACAGAAATAAATATATCTTTTTATCTTGGAGAAAAATGAAATTTTTATCTGTTGCTTTTGATTTTCTGATCATACAACTAAACTTACACTACATTAATACAGCTGAAAACATCTTGTATCAATGTCAGGAAACACTTTACACAGGGCAAAAAGCAAAACATGAATAAGTCAGAAGTCTGGCAAAGAGGTAATTAGATTTTTTTTTAATTTCTACTTTAATAAGGTAAGAGGTTATTAGTGGAATCAAAGTGCTATTCTCTTTGGTATTTTTCCCAAGCTTAATGTAAGTAATGCTTTGTTAAATGGCTCAGAGGAGTTTTCAATCAATCAACTTCAAAAAACAAAGGAAGAAAGTCATAAACATAATTGAAGGAGCCTACTGATATTTTCCATTTTCCTCTCATTCTGAGTTTGTTTTAAATTAAAGTCAGTGCTCATTCACTGTCTCTCACCTGTTCTCATATAACTTCTCCCAAAGGTCTTGACTTGCTATGAGGCTTCCCTAAGCCTCTCTTTTCACTAGACAGGAAAGACTCCATTGTTTCTGCATGTCAGAGAAGTGGCTGCGTTTCTCTACTTTGTGCTGGTGTAGAAATGTGTTCCCCCAAGGGATCGTGGATTATGGTTTTCCTCTAAACATCCAATTGGACTGGCCCCATCCTCACAGGATTTTCAGCTCTGCCCCCAACTCTCCCCAGAGTTGAGTGAGATAGCTACCATTTAATGATGTTGCCCTATGAGAAAGCAGGTATCTCTTACATAATTTTTCAGTAAAGTTTGTTTTTAAGAGTATAAAAGAGCCAGTATCTTTTTTAAACATCAACAATGATCTATCTATCACCTGTCTGTCTATCTATCTATCATCTATGTATCTATTTATCTAGTTTGTCTAAATACTTTGTCTAATATATAGATAGATAGATAGATAGATAGATACACTTTCTAGAGAAAATGTTTAGGAAACAAACCACTAATTTAAAGCAGGATCTTAAAGTAAAACACTTCATTAGGCCACTGAGGTGGCTGACTACTGGTGAATGTTCCTCCTGTTTTTTTTATTTTTTTATTTTTTTAATGTTTACTTGTTTTTGAGAGAGAGAGAGAGAGAGAGAGAGAGAGAGAGAGAGCAGGGAAGGGGCAGAGAAAGAGGGAGACACAGAACCTGAAGCAGGTTCTAGGCTCTGAGCTGTCAGCACAGAGACTGACCGGGGGCTCGAACTCAAGAATCGCGAGATCATGACATGAGCCGAGGTCAGATGCTCAACTGACTGAGCCACCTAGAGGCCCCTCTCCTGTTTTTTTTAAATCTTGTGAGTTGCCTCTACTAGGGCTGGCCAGCCAGCTCTCACGTGACTCTCACATGGCTTGTCAGCAGCTTCTGATGCTGCTAGAATCAACACTTTAATGCTAAACATCAGGGAGATTTGATGTGAAGGCTTTCCCACTAAATAGTGCTGTCCAACCAATACCTCCTCTGAACATTTGTACAAGGAAGCAGCGCTTTCCTCTCTGAGTCTGTTTTGCACTTGATTCCGATTTTAATTAAATACAGACAGGAAGATGGCAGCTGTCCAGCTTCCTTCATTTCCCATACCTGTATTATGACTAATCAAGGGAATTCTGGTACTTTGCAGGTTGTGGGATCTTCTCCTGTGTCACCTCAATAAACTCCCTGTACTCAGCTCCTGTGACCTTCTCAAGCTCATAGCTCTGGTTGACCTTGAGGGTCATTGCATTTGTTCTAATGTAGGCAGGCTTCAACCTGCCTTCAACCCAGGCTCTTTGAGCCCTGATGGGCATGCAGAGAGAAGGCTTAAGACATTAACCCATGTTTCAAAGGAGCAAGTAGGAGCTTAGAAATGGAAGAAGATTAAGAGAGGTGTTTGGTTAAAGACAGGAGCTATGACTGAGACTGTTACAAGTTGAATTGCATCCCCATCCCCAAAATTCAAATATTGGAGTCCTAATCCTCAGCACCTCACAATGTGACCTTATTTGGAAGTAGGATCATCAAAGATGCAAATAGGTTGGAGGAGGTCATACTGGAGTAGGGTGGACGCCTAATCCAACATAACTGGTATCCTTATAAAAAGGGAAAATTTGGGTATAGACACACACACACAGGGAGAATGCCAGGTGGGGTCTGGTGTTCTGCTATCTAGAGTCAAGGAAACACCAGAGGCCAGGAGAGGGGCCCAGAACGGTTCCTTCCCTAGTGCTTCCAGACACATGGCCCTGCTGACACCTTGATCTCAGACTTCCAGGCTCCAGAACTGCGAGACAATGTAGTTCTGTTGTTTGAGCCTCTCAGTTTGTGGTACAGCAGCCGTAGGAAACTACTACAATGAAAAACACAGAGGCAAGAATGTACAGGGAGGATCCTAGGGAATGCTAAATCTACAGATACGGTTAATATCTAGCCCTTTCTGAATGCTTATCGTGAGCTACATGTGTGTTTTCCCATTTAAAGCTCACAACCTCTCTCTAAGCTCCACCGTCATCCCACTTGATGGATAGAAAACAGAGATTCAGATTGGCTAAGGACATTGTCAAAGCTCACACAGCTAGGAAAGTGAAGGAGGGTTGGTGAGAGAGATACTGACAGAGCTGGGGAGAGGAAACGGCACGGAGAGTGGTACAGATTTCAGTCTCTATAATTGATGCATTTCCCTGTATTGCACATGAAGCACAGACCAGCAAATATACACTGCTGACCAAAATAGAGCCACCATTTTTTGTTCCTGGAAAAGAGCATCAAAATGGTTCTGCAATTCTCTCACCTTACCCATGGGAATTAATAACCAAAAGAAATAAAAATTTCCATAAGGCCAAACAGCGAGTGTGGGATTATCATGAGGGATCATGCCCTGTGGCCCTGTTCAGTATGTCTTCCCTCCATCACCTACCTGTGTAGATCACACTGACCAGGGAGGCCTCTGGGCCATGCATGCTGTCTTCCATCCTCTCCTATGAAAGGGAGATCCCCCCTGGCTAGGACCTACTGGGTCCAGGGAGGAGATCTCCAATCAGTGGTGCCTGTGCCTCGGTTTTGCACCCTCTCTGTGCTTGGTCAAAAAGAGAAATGATACCTCTCTTTGGAACTGACATGTCACTCTTTCACCAAGCATGCAAACGTCCTGCCAGGCCTTCTTGGTAAATATTTACTTTGAATTATCACAGGCCAGAGACATCCACTATCCAGAGAAGCAGAATGGTGAGTTTGGACGTTCGGAATCTGGAGCCTGTGATGAATAGAGAAATACAACCTTGCATGCCGTCAGAGGCTCTGCTCTGCCAAGGGAAAATGTACTTTATACAGCCACAGGCTTGACCTCCAAGAGCCTTAAAAGGCCTCACATACTCAAAGGTGCATTACCAGGCCTTACACTAATTCATCATGATAGCTAAAGTGCTCTGTGTAAACCACAGGAGATCTGAGTCCCCTGGGCACCCAGGAGTCAGATTTAATTGCTTCGAGTTTAGCATAGGGAACATAAGTGAACATAGGGGAAAGACTATTTGCATATTGTTTGCAATAAAGCTTAGAAATGGTTCCAGATGTCTGAGCTGAAACCTTCTCCCCAAAAGTTTAGCCAAGGTTGGAACTCCACGCAGGCCAACCTGATGGACACTCTACCCAGCTTCTCTCTTCCTACTCTGAATCACAGTTTGCAGGTTGCAACAAGAGTACTCAAGACAAATTTCTATTCTGAGCAGGCCGGACATGATTTATTAATTCACTTTTGAAATAACAATTGCAGTTGGGAGGGATCTGCTGAAAGCCTTAATTACATTAGAAAATATGCTTCGCAGCAGTCTGCCCCTATCCAGTGTACAGAACACATAATTATCATAATTTTCAAATTTTATTATTATTTGAAAAAAAAAATGGATGGAGAGCAGACTCTACCAACTTAGCTACTTCAAAGCAGTGGCTGAGTCACATCTGAACTTCGAAGAGATGATTTCCCCAACTTGCTTGTTAAGGCCCCTTAAATGGGAGAGCATCTACTGGCTGTAGTGGCCTCAGATACTGTTTGTCCGACAGAACTAGCTTCTGCGTCCCTCTCTCCTCCTTTGTGCCGAGAGGGAAATGCTCAGGTGTGCTGTTGCCAGAGTGATTAGGCTAGCTGGGAACTCTCCTTGGACAGGAGGTTGGAAAGCCTTTGGGATCATGCCCTCTCATCCTTGTTAAATGACTGTGAGTGTGTGTGTGTGTGTGTGCGCGCGTGTGCTGCCACACACACACCTGCCTAGAGGGAAGCGGTTTGATTTCATTTTTTTCAAGGCCCAGAGTGTTTTTAAAGGGAAAGCAAAACATTTCCGGAAACGAAGCGGGGGTCTGTGGTAGGCAGCAAGGGTACCAGGCAGAAGTCTCAACCGTTATCATCAGCTTTGTTATCAATGGCCCATGTCTTTAGAAAGCCTCTGTCTCTGAGTTTTCTATCTGTCACCCCAGGGCAAGCCGACCCTCCCTCTGTTTCTTTGGGTGGCTGTGATATTTATCAGACTAATGAGTTCAGTTCTCGTGTCAATGCTAAAGTGGCAGTAGCGAGCTGTAGCAGGCCCCTGCCCGCGTTCCCCCTTACCTATGGATTTTCTGCTTTCCGTTCTCCAAGTCTCCTCATTCCACATTTCTTTGATCTTTAGATATCAAGGACACTCGGGCTTGAGTTAAGCCATTTTGAATAATTCAAACTCTGCTCAAGTGGATCCGTTTATTTAGGAAAACCAAACAAATTAAAAAATAAACATTTTTTTTTTTTAAATAAAAAGCAGCAGGGCACGTGGGTGGCACAGTCAGTTAAGTGTCTGACTCTCGATCTCGGCTCAGGTCTTGATCTCACAGTTCATGAGTTCAAGCCCTGCATCGGGCTCTGTGCTGATGGTGTGGAGCCTACTCGGGAGTCTGTCTCTCCTTCTCTCTGGCCTTCCTCCACTTGTTCTCTCTCTCTCTGTCTCTCTCTCTCGCTCCCAAGATAAATTAAATAAAAATTAAAAACAAGTAAATAAATAAATAAATAACAAGCAGCAACAAAAGGCATAGGTAAGACTGATCCAAATTTAGCTTGAAGCTAAATCATTGTTCTCTAACCTCTCTTCTCCCAGAAAGGTATCCAATGGTGATCTGAATAGGGGGCAGCAAAGGAGAAAGCAGGGTGGATTTGAACTGAGCGATTTGGAGTCCAGCCCTGGCTTGGCCACGCAGCAGGGCCAAGACCAAGGGGACTCTCGCATACTTGTGGGCTTCTGCTCCCCCATGTAAAACTGGAGACATACTCCTGGGTCGTCCTCCTCAGAGAACTTCTCTGAGGATCCTCTAATATAGCTCATGTTGACGTCGTTTCAAATCATTTAAAGTGCTTTGAAAATGCAACGTGGCATTATCAGAACTGACTCAGAGCCCCAAACACAGTAGGAGCTAAATAAACATTTCTTGAAGTGGGTAGATTGCCTATTTTCCATTTTATAGTAATAAACAAGATGGCTGTTTTGCTGTCCCCTGAAATGACCCAGCTCCTGCCTACATATTCTCTGAATTCCTGGGCTCAGGTTTTTCTCGGTGAGAAGAACTGAAAAAGCAAACATATACACTGAGGGTACCAATCTTTCTTAGAAAAAGCATTTTATTCTCACTCAAGGACGAAGACAAAACTTGTTTATATGGACCAAATGATAAAATTTTGGTCATGAACATCTAAAGATGAAGGGGCTTTGGGGTGCCTGGGTGGCTCAGTTGGCTAAGTTTCTGATGCTTGATTTCGGCTCAGGTCATGATCTCAGTTTGTGAGTTCAAGCTCCATGTCAGTCTCCATGCTGACAGTGAGGAGCCTGCTTGGGATACTCTGTCTCCCTCTCTCTGTCTGCCCCTCCCCCACTTGCATCTCTCTCTCTCTCTCTCTCTCTCTAATAAACTTTAACAAAAAGATGAAGGGGACTTAGAGAAATTAATGTTCACTTTCCAACTTCCAGCTTCATTTTCAGAAAAAAGAAGCCAAAGTTAAAAGTTTCAGTGACTTTTCTAAATTGTTTAGCTTTGTCACACAGCAGAAGAAGGTCTCTGATTTCCCACCAAGTCCTATAATCTTTGTGTTCCTTTCCCACGAAGCATCCGGTAGGACTGCTGCTCTGAAGGACATAACTTCAGAAGTACCGCCCTTATCTAAATGCCATGGCTTACAGAGGAGAAGCCTGAGGTCTATAGGGCCCTCTGCTGGGTCTGAAGCAGGAGTAGCTATAGTTACCTGGAAAGGCACAGGAAAAGCTTTTTTTCTCCAGGCTCCAAGCAGGAGGAGGAACTAAATAAACATTTCCCCCCATGCCTCACATGGACAGCTGTTTCTTGAGAGGCATCTGTGTAAAAACCTTCCTCTCATGGCTGTTCTATTGGTTTCTAAGGCCGTATGTGAAAAAGAATGCTCTGCTTCGGTTATCACCGGGGGAGATGACCAGAGGCTGTGTTCCAACCCCTCCTCGCTGGGAACATCCATGTCTCTTCTTGGTTAACAGGCAAATGTTGCCATGTGCCTTGTGTTCCTTCCAGCATTCACTTTGGTTTCCTTCACACAAGTAGATGGATCGGCCTTCTGATCAGGTTAAGAAAAAAGATTGTTCTCTTTGGTTTTCTTGGTTGGGTTTGTAGATCTGACAAGGAAGAGTAAAGACTAAGGGAAAAAAAAGTTTAGGAGTTGGAGCTTTTTCAGGTCTTCTTCTGCAAGAGTTAAGCGCACCTTGAAACAAGTGGAGATCATGTTAAACATCCCTGCTTTCTACTCAGGGGTTTATCATTTCAGTTCTTGTAGTTCCAATGGAAGAATTGATTGAAGCCTTCCCTCAAGGACATATTACCTCCAAGCACTATTATTTCAGAAGTCAGAGTTTATACACTTTGATAATACTCTGGAGACCTGAAAGGAAAAGAATAAATGGACTGTGTGACCCCAGGAGTAGAAGGAATAAAATAACATGGAATCTGAAATCTGAACGCACTATTGCCTACTACTGGCTTAAAAATGTAAAAGTACTTTGCTTAACACGTTCACTAGTTGCTAACACTTCAGATCACAGGCAAATAACTGTGCATAGTTCCTGGTGCACAGCGGTTGGGAAGACAGAAGGAAATGGCTTGTGTTTCAATTCCTCTCACAAATCCCCCCACCTCTTCCTCCTCCTAACTCCAAGCTTCTGTAGCACAACTGTCTTATTTTTAAACCCATCTAAATAATGGCGTTAGTGGAAACATCATGACCATCAAAATATCAGAAAATTGGAGCACATCAAGATGGGCCCTGCTCTTGGGAGTGTAACATGGGAAGAAGGCCCATACTTCTTGGGGAGAGGCTGACTCAAACCGTGAGCACGAAAGCAGCCTACAACTCTCCCATATCTGCTAGGTCTACAGTCTACGGTTTCCACATCTCCGCCATTGCAAGACTGCCCTCATCCTGACACACATGTCACATTTACCACCTCTCCCCTTTCAGTCTTATTGTGGATATCTGTTTCCGCTTGATTTTATCAGTGGGAAGTGGGATGGAGCATAACAGTGCATTTTCAGCACTGCCTTGAATGAATTTCTTGGTCAGCTCGGGGATGGCGGAGTTGACCCAGTGAGGTATAGAGGAGGGTGTGGAAGATCATGGAAGACCTCAGTAAAGCCCTAAGACAAAAATGTCAAGGTGCTCAGATCAGTGACCCAACGAGTGGTGCCATGGACGCTCTGCCTTGTGGGGGCAGCGGTGCGCAGAAAGGGGCGGCACAGAACACAGAACAGCAAGGCTGACAGCTGGTGAGACCAACAGTGCTCTCTCCCTTTGGCGTATCCTGAAACTGAAGAGTTGCCTTTCGCACGTTTGCTTTTAAAAAATTCTTCACCTCCCTTGTCTTGAATGTTTACTGTCAACATCCCTCCTCTCCTCCCACTCTTCTCCCCACTTTGGAAAGGTGTAAAAGAGGTACCATATGTGGACTCCCTCTGCTGACATGTTTCTAAGAGACCTTGTCAACTGGTACTAATTGTTGTGACTGCAAACTTTCATTCATCTCGGATGCTGCTGCGCACTTCTCTTGCCTTTACCATTCTGGGCCAATCCCACGTTCCTGTGTCGTTTCATTGCCACGGACAAGACTTTCCCTTCCAGAGCCTCCTCCTTCGGCATCACAACACCTCTCCTATCAGTCCTTTAGCTTGTAGCCCAGCATCTGTAGAGCTCAGTGTGACTTGAGCTGAAGACTCCTGTTACTCGGGACCTGTGGAGAGGGTCCAGGCACCAGCTTTATCCCTTCATTCGGCTACAGCAGCATATTCATTATGGGTGGGCCATGTTTAGGAACTCAGTGCATTATTCATCAAGTTACCCCTGTTGATATGCGCGTTGTTGACCTGCACCTCACAAGGGCACCAATCAGTGCTGCAACTTTCTATCTCCAACAAAACCCTTGTGATCTGATGGACTCACTGGGAAATATTAAAACCTGAGGAGGGAAGCGAAAGGGGAGGCTTTATGAAAGTGACTTCAGAACACTATCCAATTATTAGTATGCTTTTTCATAATACTGACGGTTTCACATTTTATTGAGAGAGAGAATTTTTCCCTAGCTCTCTTGGGAATGATTTTATTGAAAGCATCAGAATGAAGAAGATGGCTGCATCATTTCTGCAGTGCCAAGGGTCAGAATCTTTGACTGGTTCAGTGTAATGTGCACATATAAAATTTCACTCAGTGCTTATTCATTGCCTTTTATTTAACATATAATCTGACTGGATCCACTTTTGCTTCTTTACATTTACTGCTTGCCTGCATTAAGGTCTTCTTTTGGCTGCTTGAATATGTATATATTAAATTCTGTATATACACACACACATATTTACTCTGATCAAAAGTCTTGCTTAAAGGGAGCACTTCCTTACTTTTGCTCTTTTTACACAGTAAGTCCAATGGCATAGATAGAAACATGAAAGGATCCATAGGAAACCACTTTCCTGGTGACAGCCATTTAGTTTAGAATACTGCTGTCCCTTCAAAAGTAAATATCTGCTCCTTTCCTTATCCCTCTTTGCTTTCCCTGCATTCCATACCCACCCCCATCCCATTAAAAATCATTCCACAGCCAACAGAAAGCACTTTCAAGTACAATAGATTTTTTTGAGTTGAATTATTAAAATGCACAAAACCAAATCCAAAGAGCTAAGTTTCTAAGGAGAGCTTTCTGACTAAAAGGAGTGACCTCTCCTCCAGGTTCTAATCAATGGAGGCAAGTCCCAAGGAGACAAATGGAGAATGGTCAGTTTTATTCATGAGGGTCCAATAACTCTCAGAATATAGGACTCTTTCATAAAGTTGGGTTAAAGAATGACTTTGAGACCAGGGCCAAAATTGTTCCTTCTTATATGTCCCCGCTGGATTGATGATAACAACTCTTGGTGAAGAATTGACCTATAGGTTAGCAGTTCATTAAGCCGCGTTTATAGAAAGATCCAAAATAACATTGCCTAAACAAAACAGAAATTTATTTATTTCCCACATAAAAGATATCTGAAAAGGAGCAGTTTAAGATTCCCCTGGTGGCTCCATTAAGTCATCAAGGACCTAGATTCCCTCTAGGTTATGGCTTTGCATTGCAAACATTACGAGTCTATACTTGTGATCCAATTAAGTGTATCCCCTGACTCTTTAAAGAGACTTTTCAGATGTTCCATGTAACACTCTCACACCTCTTTGGCCAAAACTTAATCACATGGTTATACAGAACTGCAAGGGAAGCTAATCTTGTAGCTAGATACTTTTGGGCCTGCTGAGCATCAGGGTGCTTATTTTTAGAGAAGGGTAGAAAGAATATTGAGAGCCATATAGCAGTGTCTGTGAAACTTGGCTGTGAAAGGGTTATTTCCATAACTTAAATCTAAGCTTGTCTCCTCCCTGTTGACTTCATCAACTCTAAAATAAAAACACGTCTTATAATCATGACATATAAGTAGGGTGACCATATAATTTTTCATCCACGCTGGGATATCTTTGAGAATAAAAAGGGAAAACTATTAATAATACACCAGGACAAAAGGAGTATACTGACTCTCCTAAGCAAGTGGAAATATGTGAACTAAGTCCTAACTACCTTTCAGGTCTCTCTCCACATCCCCACTTGGACTTCATTCTATATAAAAATAATTGTAATTTTTGCAAACGCAACATGATTCTCTACTTGTAATCACTTGTCCTGGAGTTTCCTTGCCAACTTTGTACCTGGCAAATCTCTGTTCATGCCCTCCACTTTGAACCCCAGCTCAGCTATTGCCCTGAGAAATCTCCCCTAACCAATCTCTCTCAATTCATGGAGCACTACTCACTTCCTCTTCTATGCTTTTGTCCATTGAAAACTATTTGCTTGCATGTTTAAGTTGCTGTCAGCTGAAGCCAGGTTATGCTATGACAGCAACCAAACTCATCAGAGTTTATTTATGGCTTATACTTCACGACCAATGCCATTTGGCTGAAAGGCTCTATTTTTTGTCGTTCATTGTAGGTTGAATGAAGCCACAGTGAATTCGAAGTAAGTAGCCAAGTTTCTGTGTCCAAAAGGACTAACTAAACCAGAAATAATCAGGTGGGAAGTGAGCTCCAAAAAAAGATTGAGGTCAGCATCCTATATTTCAACCCAGATGTGTAGGCCAATATTCCAGTGCCTATAAGTTAAATGATCATTGTTCAAGGATGAAGGTTGGCTGAGTTTTGCACTAGTATTTACCACCCGGCCAGAAACACATGGATAAGGTTTGGTAGAAAAGCATTAAGAGCCACAGAGAGAGAGAAGACACCCATGAAAACTCCTCAGACAATAAGCGCAATTGGCAAAACTCATCTAACAGGAAATAAGCTGCCAATAACTGAGGAATGGTCAGTTATTATCAACAAAACTAAGACCTTCCTTCCAATCCATTTTTCATGAAGCATGCCACACCTTTTCTCACCTGAGTCATCAGAGATGCAGTTACCAACTTCCGAAGGCAGAAGAAGTAAATGGCAGTTGAGCACCTTTCTGCACACCACATTGGGGAAGGTGTTGTCTCCAGGCATGACTAGAATGTCTGAATAGGTAAGCATGTAGTCTACTTGACTGTTAATGACCACATAGGACCCTGGGGAGGCCCTTGACGGGAAAATATTCTGCAAAACAGAGCTTATTCTTATTAAGGCTCATTGAGGTGTATATTACTCTTAGGGAATGCCTACTAGTAATAATAACGATGGCCAATTTCTCTCTGTTTCACTTCTCCTCTGTAAGATGGGCTAATAAATTCTTCATTCCATACCCCACCTATGTCCTGAGAACAAATTCATAGCAATCACTCAGTCATCATGCATTTATTATTCAACACATAGAAGTAGACCAGGCACTCAGCAAGGGGCCACATAAGTGTGCAAGAGCATCGCCAGTTTGACATTCCTTCCGAAAGCACTTCCTCACACTGACTCCCCTAAGTGTGCACTTGATTGCATTAGCTAACTTAACTATGATAGGCAGACATCAGATTGCCTCCACTCCACACACCCCTAAAGGAACAGGAAGAAGAGACAGTGTCCTGCCTCTCTCTGCTTTGGTAATTGTCTGGGATGCAGTAAATGTTAAGCTGAGGGGTAGAATCATCTTTGACGATGGGTTTCTTTCTTTATAGCTGTTGGAGAAACAGGCCCCAGGCTGTTCAGGAGGCTGCTGTGAATTCCTTTAGCTTTCGGTGAGGCCAACCCGCAGAGCTGAAGGGGTCTGTGAGAATGTTATTGCAACTTCTTAATTCAAAACATCACTGGAAGAAGACTTCTTGGGAGGGGGCTGGAGGGACGGGTGGGGATGGGGGTGGGGGCAAGAGAGCTGCTCAGCTGGGATGAAATACTGGGACTGATGGGTTGGTTTTGCCCCCTAGTGGTTAGAGGCTTAGGGACCCCAGAGCTCAATGGCTCTCAGTACCATGGGAATACTCACCACTGATTGAAGGCAGCAGCTGGGTGGAGAAAGACACTACTTGGGATCAACAGAGCCATTACCCAGTGATGTGGCCTCAGTTCTCAAGACCCTGGTCCCCACATGGCAAATTGAAAAGGATGGACTAACTCACAAAGTGTTCAATTCTCTCTGCCTTTATGGTAGATGACTCTAGCAACATAACCTGTGACACCAGGATTCCCCCCACGTATTTCCCGAGGGCAACACAGGCAGAGTTGAAGTCCCGGCGGTCTCTCCTTCAGGGTCAGTACATCTAAGTGAAAGCAAAGATACAGAACATATTCCTCAAGGATGTTTGATTAAAGGCAGCACAGGAGGATGAACTCGTGGTGGCCTTTGGAACAAAAGCTTCCGTCCTTCATGGACATCCTCTGTGCCCTGTCTGAATGCCTTGAAAGTGAGTGAGGAGGGGAAACTGAGCAGGGTAGACAACCCATTTCTAACACCTCCTTGAATGAATTTACAGAAAATACCACTTTCATACAAACAGGAACACCGTCCCCGTCTGACTCGTTTCTCACATCCCAATAGTCTATGGACCACAAATCATAAAAAGCAACTCACTCTAACTCAGAAAGGATTAAGACCACTTCCAACCCCGGTATCTCAAGGGGCAGTAGGTGACCCACCTTTAAATTCATGGAGGGAGAAGTATAAAGATAGCTCTGAATTGCTGGGATATTGACCATCTATCACTCTGTAAGAATGAGACTCCCTTGGATGTGATGTTGGAGGCTTGCTTTTCTCCCCTTTCTGGAACTTGCTCACTGAATGTCACAACACTGTAAAACAGATGACTATGCTGTTGATTCTTCTCTTCCTATGTCATCTTTCTAGATTTTCTGATGCTGTATTAGGCAGTTAATTCTCAGGTTAGAGGTTCTGACCAGATCAGGCTGAAGACATGCATTTTGGGGACTAGTGCTTCCTAACTCAGTGCCTTATTACCATCTATTATTATTATTATTATTATTATTATTATTATATTAGCTTAAAGAGAAATGGATTTTCTAAGAGAAACGGATTGTTTGCTCTTTTCTGGAAGCTGTACCAGGTTTGAATGAAACTAGGGATACCATTTTGTCAGTCAATCACACTGAGAAAATGAAATGAATTTGGGGTATCTTAGTCAACAGAGAGTTATAGTTAATTTTTTACGGCAGACAACTGATCCTTAGTCACCAGGGATTGTTAACAAGAAGAATTCCAGGTAACTAGAAAAAAAAAATGGAGTACACTATTCAGTTAAACGTGGTGGGAAAAAAAGAAACCCATAAACTCCTTTACCAAAACCTGTTTCTGCCTGGCTAGAGTGAAAACGGAGACAATGAAATCATTTTCAGCGAATTATTAGTGCAATATATTTTTTTCCTTTCAAGAAAAGGAAACTAAAGAATGGTTGTGGCCTTTTGTTGTAGATAGCTTTTCAGAACAGTGTAACGTAAACAGATTATCTGCAGTGTTTATTCAGTGTGAAAAAACAGTTCCAAGAGCCCCAGGTGCTTGCCAAGATCATAATTGTACCTTCTTAAATACTTTCATTACTTGGAAGTACAATAAGCGAAGCGGGGACACATGCTTTCCATTTTCTTGTCAACAAAACACCTCCAAGAAATTAAGCTCTATTTTCTCTAGAAAATTTCTCTAGAACCGTTCAGGGTATATGAAAAGGGAAAGGAGGAAGGGCTTTAGCTTAATTTCTTTATGACCTTGAAAAGAAACACTTAAAATGGCCCCTCCAAAAAAATAAAAGCAGGGAGAAGTGACATAAGCCTGGGGTATGGGATGGCTCAAAATTAGAATATTAAAAGTGAGGTGGTTTCTGTTTGGCTAAATGTGACTATGAAAGTGCAGGGTACTCAAGTAACGTGTCCAGCTCTCTCGTATGGTAGATTTTTCCGTGGAAGGAGCCGAGCTACTCTGGGAGGTGAGCCAAGCCAAAGGGCGAAGCTCAGGCTGTCTGCAAATTCCCTGGGTCAAGTCCCGTCTTCAGGGTGGAATGAAAAGTCCGTGTTGACCTTCACGAGAGCTTGTCTGATCATAAGATGGATGGAGATCTATCTCTGTATGGGCATTTGAAATCACTTCTGATATCCAAGCACCCAGTTTCCGGACAGAGAGTGAAATCGGCCTATGTGCCCAGGGGAGGTTCCATTCCTGGGGAAAAGGGCTTTTATGTCTTAGTCCGCTCCTGTCCTGGGCGGCTCTTTTCTTTCAGTCCCTTTTCTCTGAGCTTCTCTCCATCCTCCCTCCTCATCTCGCCTTTTCCCTTCACCTTCAGTCTCTGCATTATCACCAGCCTCACCGGGCTTCAATCTCCGGGGTGTGTCACAGCTGCTGGCACTCAGGCAAACATTTACCTTCACGCAGCCACTGCCACGCTCTTTTTTGCTCCATCATGTGAGGGCGGTGGAAGTGCTCCTAGATCCGGAGCAGTCTGCAAAGATCTCTCTCTTCCTTTCTTTGCTTTCTTTGATCGGATTCACCTCCAAATCCCTGCTTGAAGGAATATGCTCACTTCTAGAGAGACAGAGAGAGAGAGACAGAGAGAGAATTTCTGTGTGTTTGTGTGTGTGTGTGTGTGTATGTGTGTGTACGTGCATGTGTTGGAAGCAAATTCACTGGAATCTGTCTAATCAAAATGGTCCATTAGTTTTTGCACCTGAATTTTAGGAGAAATGGAAAGGATGCAAGGAATTAACAATATTGAACTCTTTGGACAGATGCTTCTGTAAGCATTATTTTCGTTCATCTTTACACCTACCCTGCCAGCTAGGTTTTTCTAAGCCCATTTTACTGACAAGGAAACCGAGGCTTCAAGAGTTTCAAACTGAGACCAGAAAATTACAGCCCATGGACCAAAACTGGCCCACGATTGCTTTTGTAAAACAATCCTTTGCTGGAACTCAGTGACACCCATACTTTCGTGCACCATCTATGACTGCTTTCACACTACCATGGCAGAGTTGAGCTGTTGCAACAGGGACTGCATAGCCTGCAAAGCCTTTAGGGAACAGGTTTGTCAGCCTCTGGCTAAAATGCTGTCACTATCTTCACCCCAAAAAATACATGCTAGAGATAGGATTGACCTTTAACCTATACCTTTATGGTTCCAGACCTCATTTGACTTTGAAACAAGAAACAAGAAAATAAGGTGATATTTGGGTTTTTATTAACCAATAGCAATTTCAAATATTTAATTTACAAAAGAGAGAGAGAGAGAGAGAGAGAGAAATGACATTGGATTGCTTTGAGGTCAATTTAGAGTTAATACAATGTTTATAAATCCTTTTTTTTTTTGTCCTGGATCTCAAGAATGACCCAGAGGAACTGCAGGACCTTGCCAATCGTGTGTGCATCCCTATCCTTATTAGGGGAAAACAAAAGTTACTGAGCGATTCAGTAGTTCTGGGGTGGCAAGCAGTTAATACACTCATGCCAAAATCCTCCTCGACCAAAAGATTTTTCAGGTTAAACCTAAATTATTCAGAAAAATTAGATAATCTACACATATTCCCATGACCTTTGGGTTAGCAGTTGTTTGATCAAAAGTGACAGATTCAGGTTGGCTTGTGCACTGGTTCTCAAAGTATGGTCTGAGGGTATAGCAGCATCAGTGACATTTGGGAACAACTGGGTTCTGTTTTCTGACAACCCTTCCAGGGGATTCTGTTCTACCAAACCCACTCCAGTAATGCTGATGCAAGCTAAAGCTGGAGAATCACTGGTTTGTGCTATGGATATTCACTCAGGGTTTCTTGGTTGGTTTCTGAGTTGACTTTTAATTCATTCATTCATTCATTCATCCACTGAGCATCCTATAAATCTATCTTTATATGTACAGTCTCTGTTTACAAAGTGCCTACATCTTTACTTAGCAGAGGAGATAGGAAAATGTGGAATGGGGAAAAACACATTCTGACATTATTCTAGGACTTCCTTCCTCTTTAGTGCGGTACATGGCTATTATTTGACGTCAGTTGATATTTCCACAGCAAAGTTGCTTATTTAATTAGTAAAGACTACTACGTAGTCCTGTTCCACATTTGTCAAAGATGAAACAAGGCCCTGATATATCCCAGGGAAAGGCCTGGGAGGGGAGGGGAAGGTGTGTTTTGATCTTCAGGACTTTTTGTTCAATGTCTTTCAATGTTCACTCTTTCAGGACTGCTGTTTTTTAAGACAACCACCTGAAGATTAAAAAATGATAGAATTCATGGAATTAGGAGAAAAGGCTTGTCATATGAGTCAGGCACCTCCGTGTGCCAGTTCAGATGATCTCAGCTCACTTATGAAGCTTCTGGACACAAGTGCCACTTCAGGGATGAACGGGTCTAAGTGCACGCTCCCCCATCCTGGCTTTTTCTCCTATTGACTCCAAGGTGTGTGAGGCTACAGGACAACTGAGAACTCATGTGCGCACAGCCCCGGAGTGTAGGGAAGCTAAGGTCCCATGGAGGGAACCTTTGGCCATTGGTAGGCAGAAGCTGACAGATAAATCTTCCTCCTGCTTCTTACCAACCAAGTGTTGTGGGATGCAGCCATGAAAGGGCATCCTTTTAGGAGAAAGTCCACAGCATGGAGCAAGCAGTGACACTTGCTCCCCAGCAGGGGCCAGCTCAGCACTCTCTTTCTTGTCTTATCCCCTTTTCCCTCATTTGCTTCCTGAGCTTTATTCCCTAATCAAAGAGAAGCACATACACCATTGCCCTAGGCTCTGCTTTCTTTGAAACTCAGGCTACAGTGTATATTACACCAGAACAGAGGCCAAAAGTTTCTTTCTTAGGCTCATCTCAGACTGTGGTCAGTGGAAGTTCTAGATTATGGAGAACATTTGAGAAGTAGGGGAGAACACTTAGATGATGGCAACAGATGACTTCGGGGCAACTTCAATAACCTCACGTTGAGTCTCTCTGACCACACATTGTCACCGGAACCCCTGTGGCACAGACCTGGCTCCTCACCTTGTCTACCTCATTTCCCCATTGCCTTTCACTGCTTCCTGTAGACACGTCTGGATTTTACTCCTGTGAGATCCTGCCCAAACTCTGCCCTACCGTGAAGCCCTCAGTTATGTCTTCAGCCTACAGTGCACTCCCCCGCTCTGAACTTTTCTGGCACCCATTGTCTTTTCTGCTTAGCATCGGTTGCGTCCCATCCTTGGTGTGATTTTGCCTATCTCTGAGTAATTTTATTTTTTTAATTTTAAGTTTTTATTTTCGTCCCAGTATAGGTCACATACAGTGTTATAATAGTTGCGGGTGTACAATATAGTGATTCCACACTTCCATACGTCACTCGGTGCTCATCACGACGCGTGTACTCCTTAATCTCTGAGTAATTTTCTAACAAGATGATACTGCTTGAGAGGATCTTGTTACTTCCTGGTAACTTCCGGGTCTCGGACTTCCTGGTAACCCTCAGAGAGCCGCAGAGACCTTTCAGTGTTGGTTGCTGGTTTCCGTTGGAGAGGCCATTCTCCCTTCCTGGAGAAAACCGAGTGAGTATGAGAAAAATGGTACCAATTACGTACTCCCAGACTCCAATCCTGAATCCAGCCAAACTGCTTAACAACAGAAAAGTGTCTGTTTTTCCCTGTTTGGTTTAATGATTTTCCTGTAGATCCACATCTCTTTCTATCACAAAGAAATCACTTTATCCTGCTGGGTAATTAATACAAATGTACAGTATGGCAAACATATTCCTGTAGACGGCTTATTTTTGCTGGTAAATTACAGGAAATCCTATATAGTACACCTGGGACACCCTGCAGTTTGAAATTAGAATATAAAGTGTCTCCCAGTTCCTCCTGCTTGGCTAGGATACTGGTCTGATTGTGAAAGCCTTTCTAGTTAGACATGTAATAAACTGGAATGATGGCAAATTCATTTACTTCCCTTTAGCTTAAAATTAATAAAGATTTTAATTCTAAGCTTACAAAAACCCACCACCCTGTTTACAGCCCTCTGGGTTACTAGAAGGGGATGGGGTGTGGTGTTGGCTCCCAGTTGTGAATTCGTTCAAAAAACACACGCCACATACAAATTTGTAACCAAATCCTTAGAGTTTAAGGCATTCGCCAGTAAAACTCCTTGGCCAAGCTTTAGTTCTGCGTGATGTCACATCTATATGAGCCCTAGGACAGCATTAAACTGGCCACAGCTGTTTCTGATTAGAGCAATCTAGACCCTCTTAAAGGCAGGCTGCACCTCTTCTCTGCCCCTTCCCTCCCTCTTCCTGAGTGGCTTTCTTTAACAAAAGAACTTCTTTATGAACATGGTCAGTGGGGTCTAGCTGTTTATTCTCACAGCAAGTTCGTGGTAATTTGGTTCAGCCTTGGAATGGCTTTTTGTACACCACATGTGGGTGAGGACACACACACACACACACACACACACGGGGAAGGCCCAGAAAGTCTTTCTTCTTGATAATTGCTGGGTAAATCCTCCCTAGGCCTGCGGGTGCTGAAGTATAAATAAAGCAAACACCTTGGCATCTTCCTTTTGGGAAACAGTATTCCAATCCAGAACCAAGAGCTTAAGGGAAGTGTCAAATCTCATCTCTTCTTGGAAGAGAAGGGGGTAATGTGAGGATAGGTGGTATAAACTTTGCTGAAATTTACCCCCTCTTTTTGTTACATAGTGTGCCCCCTGGTGGGACAGGGGTCCATCAACTATTTCCTAAAGGGCCAGATGGTAAATAGTTTATTCTTGCAAGCTGCATACCTTGTTGCAACTACTCAACTCTGCTGTGTCAGTGGGACGCATCCGCAGAAAACTCATACTGTCAGACAAAACTTTGTTTACAAAAACAGGGGTTGGGTGGGATTTGGCCCCAGGGGCCTAGTGTGCCGACCCTGCTCTAGTACAGTGGGACTCAGGATGTGGTGGCTGGGTGCCAGTTCAAAACTGTTTGGAAATGTCCCATGAAATGTCCCATGACATGGCAAGTACAGACATTGAAAGTAAATGGCTAGTAGCAATTTCACATTGCCAGAACATTCAAGTGCCTGAACACTGCCTTTCTCTTTCTGAAGAAAGAAGAGGCCAGTTCAGGTGTTGCTGACCTTGCCTAGGGTTTTTGCATGTGGTAAAGCCATATACGGATCATGCTCAGTTGGATACCTATTTGTCCATGATGCATATGAAAACCAAAACCAAAACCGAACTGATGAATGAGTGTTTACCACAGACAGTTCGAGGGGCAGCTCTAGCCGATGCCTGAGTGAGAAACGTGTCAGCGTTCCGATCCAGCTTCTAGCCCCATTTGTCTCTCTGTGAAGAAAGGTTGGGTAATACTCTCCGTCTGCCTGCCTGAGACCCTGAAACACCAAAGCTCCATCTGCCTTGCTGGCAGGTGAGGAACAAAGGGCCTGTGCCTCTGTTTCTGGGAAGTTAGGGCAGTAGCATCATGAGGAAGGTTGGAATTTTTTTTTTCTTTTTTTGGTCTTGTGGTAAAAATTATTGGTTAGAACAGACCCACAGGGAATGGGGAAGGAGGTGCAAATTGCTGGCCTTGGAGAAAAAGAGAAAGAAAGCATTACTTCTTGAACCCAGACTGTTTTGTCTCTTTTCTGACTCTATCGAACCTCCCTCCAGTAAAGCCACCTTCCCAGCCAGGCCTCTTTTATAAGGTGCTACTCACAGGCTTGGCCTCACAGTTTGTAAACACATAGAAACTTATCTGGGATCTGGGGTTGAAGTCTTCAAAACCCAAAGAAAACTTTGGAAACTTAAGGTTGTTAAGGAAAAGCATTAAATGCCAAATTTTGATGGGTTGGGAACATTTTAAGATACTAGTACCATTGGATTCCTAGCCTTAAAAGCCATGATGTCACTGTAGAGGAATATGATGTCAGGCTGTAAAAAGATCAGAAAGCTATTGAAAATTCCTAGGCCATGTTGGGAAGTTTATATGCAATGCTGAACAGAAAATACAGTGTTCTTTTTCTTCTTCCCTCTACCTCCTTCACAAGCAGGCCTGCCAAAAGCATGAGGTGAGGCAACTGCTGCCTGGGAATATAGCTGGCTTTTATTACTAGAACTTGTTCATTCTTTAACAGAGTTGCAGTAAAACTGTTTTTCAAAGTTCCTTGGCTTAACTACTACATGAAGTATTAAATGGTCAGCCATCCCCTTTTAGAAAGAACATTTGCTTTCCATGAAGTAGGGAAGACACTTTTCCTTGTGTTGACTCAGGGCTCTCAGTAACATGGCAAACATTTGTGTATTTTCATTTAAGAAGACTAGACTTCTTGCTTTAGCTCTCTTATTAAAGAATTATGGGGGTTCTCTCTCTCTCTCTGTCTGTCTCCTCTTTCTCTCCCCTCACTCTCCTCTCTCCCCAAGGACTCGATACTAATAATGTTTTTTTAAATAATTTATATTGATACACTTTCAAAGACAAGGATCTCACATTCTGATGGTAAACTATTGGGTAAATCATCTGTCAGGAATGATTAAGGAGCTGGAGAGACTGATTTATGGGGAAAGATTAAAAGAACTAAATGTGTAGAGCTTAGCTAAGCAGAGACTGGGGGCACCTGATAGTCATCTGCTAAAATCAGGGAGGGATGTGACTGGAGGAGAGGGGAGAATTATCTCACCTCGAAGCTGTGCTCTAACTGAGAGTAATGTGAAGAAATTCAGGAGAGGAGGATGTGAGATGGGTATCGCAGAAGTCTTTCTGACATTGAGATCCATTAGGCGTTGGACTCATCTCTCAGGAGAAGTGTAGGTCCCATTCTCTGAGATGGGAGTGCCCAGCTGGAGAGCTAGCCATATTTCAGGGACGCTTCAGATGGCGGAGTGTCTGTGAGATGGGCAGGTTCCTTTCATTCAGTTCTTTGTTTCTCTTTTCCTGGGTTGTCATTCTGTTGTCCCCAGTATTTGCAAATGCTGTCTAAAATGATAGGAATAAGAACCCAAAGGAGAGGCTGAAGAGGGGGCTGGGACCCCATATCTACTGGTTCCTCCACCTTTTCCTCCTTGGCAATGATCTCTCTTCCCAGGATCCTAAAACCTACTGGATGCACAAGGTGTTTTAAGTTAAAAAAAAAAAAAAAAGATAAGGTAAACATAGTGGAAGAAAATACCCACTTTTCATTCCTAACTTGGGAGAGATACAATGCTTTGAACATTATTTGAAAAATAAAGAAAGTCACCTGAAATTCCACTGATAAAGATAATTAATGCTCACAAGTCTGAATGTATCATTTTTTTTTTCACTGTCATTTATGAATTAAAGAATATAGAGTTGTTTTAAATCACTTTGAGTTTGGGGTGCCTCCACTTTCTGCCACTCTGAGAATTTGGTCACTCCAAATAAAAGCAGAGCGTAAAGCCAAGGCCCAGGTGATTGCCTTCCATCCCTCATGAGAACTCCTGGTAAATGCTGGGATTGGAACTGACCCATTGTGGGTGGGAATGCTGGCCAGATTCTGTTTCAATTATTTACATATGAGAGAGAGGGGACCACAAGATCTTAGAATAACAATCCTAAATATTTACTATTTTCCTCTTTTTCTCTACCCACTGAGTGTGAATAGGGGGTTATAAAGGTCAGACGGGCCTATGGAGGTGAGAGATTAAAAGAGAGTGATACTGAAGAGGGAAACAAGAGAAAGAGGAACAGCAAGAGGAAATAAAACTGATTCCAAGGGATTTACAATCTGGTTAATATTTCCATCCTCTCAAATCCCTAAGTTTCATATGTAGTTTCCCTGCGAAACACAATATCAGCATAAGGCTAATATTAATTTGAATCTCTCTTAGCAACGGATAAAATATCCTAAAATTGTAATGTTATTTAAGCAAGGTCAAGAGAGAGAGGGGCATATATTGATGTGACAAGTCACTTTGAGAAAAATCAGATTACATAGCTGAGGAAAGATCCTATCCAGTTAGGAAAGAAACTAAGTTTTCTGAATTTTGGATTACCTTCCATGCAAATAAAAATCTCAGAGAACACAATGCAGAAATCAAATGTCCAGCAGATTTCACCTGACCTGTGCATGAGAGCAAACACATAAATTTTCCGATATACAGATTCTTTCAGCATTAATTCAATCTTCTGCTATGACAAATGAAAACAACCATTTGTTTTCCTTAAAAGCCATTATATGGATTTTAGTTACCCAAACATTTAAGTATTTCTGTTGAAATTTTAAGCTCTCATCAAAATCTTTGCTAGTATGAAGACATAGCTAAATGTCCTTTCTAAGACTTTTCTGTACAGTTTTGGAACTAACATCTAAACTGAAAATATAGTGTTCCTTTACCCAGTACATTGCTTTCATCACGTGTATGTGAGATATGTAACTGGTCAGTAAAGAGAGAGTGCAAGCTATACTTTGCCTTTCCATAGGAATCCAAAAGGGGATAGAAAACAAACACTCTCCCTCCCCACACCCTTCAGCCCCAACTGACTTTTACTCATTTTCCTTCCAAATGCACATGCCTTTGCTAAAAGGAAACCAAAAAATAGATTGGAATCTTGCTTCTAGCTTTTCTGGGTTTTCAGTTTTGTTTTCCTCTGCTATTTGCTACTTTGTTGGATGTTTTGTGTGGGTCGGAACGTGTGTGTGTGCATATGCGTGTGCGTGTGTGTGTGTGTGTGTGTGGCTTAATTATATGAAAATTATACTGGGGGTTCAGTAACCAGTGGCTTGAAAATTAACTGAATTATGAAAGCTGAAATGTTGCTCATAGCATCAGTTAATGACAAGGTCGCTGCCACTGTCATATTCAAAAGAAATGTCACACTTGAATGGGGCTGAGATGGCTGTGTTGTCCCAGGGTCCCAGGTAGAGACAATGAAATGGGGGCTCCTTGGGTACTGTTTCATCCCATGTTTGAATCAAACGCATTCTTCTTTCAACTCATTTTGGTTCTGCTGTGTTCCCATAACATATGGAGTCCCTAGGTATTCTGCTATAACATGGAAACTTTTAGGGCTGGGACTAACAGATCATGAATAGATTGGAAATTCTCTCTAAATGCCCCCTTGGGTGGTTGATGTAAAGGCTCATTGTGTGTTGTTTCTATCTTTTACAAAAATCAAATATGTCTAGAATTATTTGAGTCCAACAGGCTATATTAGGGATCTGAATGCCAGCATACCCCATACACTACCAGATAAATAATGACAGATGTATGCCCCTAGTATCTCTTCCTATCTCCCCGGCTCTGGGCAACTGTAGTTAATTGAAAAAGAGGAAAGAGGAAATTGAGTTTGGGACAGAGTCAGTTGGAGATGAAGGGAAAATCCAAATAAAGGACTTTGATGTTAAGCCTGTCCCAAACCAGTTGGCAGAGCTGATACAAGTTACTGCATGGGAGCAGGGGCGGGGGTGGGGGGTGGGGGGGTAGTGCGGAACAGCAATAATTCTGCAGAGCAGTGAGCCAGAGAAAGAGCAAGAGGGATGGGTGACTTCTAACCCAAAAGGAGGTGAAGTGTGCCCCAGCTGTCTTGGACCCTGTTGAGCCCCCAAGGATCAGAACAGGGCTTCAGGAGAAGAGGAGACAGTTAGCTGCCCTGCCACTCCCCAAAACTACACCCCCATTTCCTCAGCAGAAATATATCGAATCTGCTATTGTACATGCAGTGTTTATTTTCCCTCCCTTTCTCTCTCAAGATGAGGGTTACCTAAGACATAAGACTGGAATACATAAACATGAATATACTTTTCTTCTTTTAATTTTTCTCTTTCCTACCTGGAGTCCGGATTCAAAGTGTCACCATATGGTCTTCAAGAAAACAAAACAAAACAAAACAAACAAAAACCCCAGAACAACTAACAGCCACTGTTTTCCTGTCACCACCATTAAGTCCTTTACCTATAACATCTCATTTTATCTTCACAATAGCCCACTGAGGTTAAAATTACCATCGGGGTTTTAGAGATAAGAAAACCAAATGAGGAGAGGAAAATGAGACAAGTTGCCAAAGCCTACCCAATTGCAAAGGAACTCACCCTGTATCCCACCCCGGCAAGTCTGTCAGAAGCCCAGGTCTGTGCATGAACCCATTTGCAGTCCACCTGTCAGCTACTGTGGCTTATAGCTGGGGTGACTTTAATTCCTGCTTTGCCCAGTACAAAACTCCTTTATATTTTTGTCCCAGTTTTCCATGTGTTTGAACTTAGCCTCAGACAGGAGTTTCCTGGTAAAGATGATGGAGACACTCTACACTTAACACAGCTCCCCGGTGTGGTGTGTTGACCAGGTTTATCCCACCCGTCAGAACCCGTGGTTCTGGCAGCAGGAACAGAGCTCGGACTCTGACCCCCGGTGCCCAGGGAAGCAGCAATGGCAGTTGAGAAGGCGGGATACTTGCCCTGGGCTGCGTGCTGAGTGCTGAATGCCCACAAGACAATAGAAGGACGTGGGCATGTAGCACCTGCTCTCTTGTCCCCATTGTATATTAGTTCAACTTCTCTAGAGACAAGAGAAGGTGAAAGACAGGGGTGGTGGGGTGAGCACAACTAGAGCAGTGAACCCTCAGTTGAGAATTAATCAATAATTCTGTCTCATTAGATAACTACACAACACGTTACAATTTTCTCTGATTACTCATGCTGAGCAGTAACATACAGGGGAAGGATATTCCTCAGTGTTTATAGTTCGTAGAGTGAGAGCAGTTGCAAGGAACTTTTTTGCAACTCTTAATCTTGGGGGGAAAATGTGTGTAGACACCTAAAGAAAATCTATCCTACGTTTGGGGCATTCAGTAGGAAAAGCACGTGACATGCTTTGGGATGAACATGCTGCTCAAGAAACCTCCAGGGGAGAAGTAAAAAGGAAAGACAAACCCTGACCAAAAATTCCATAGGCCTAAAACTTAGGATACACGTAAATGTCATTGGTATTCTGTGGGGATGGAGGTGTGTCGACGGTCCCCTCCACTTACAGGTGAAGAGAGCAGCATTTGTGCCAACTTCCAATTCCCACTCTGGTATCTGCCACAATGCCATACTGGCCGCTCTGGTTCACTACTTCAGAGAGGTAATACATAGATTTTTTTTCCCAGAAGTAGGTGGGTGCTATGGGATGCTGGGTGACTCAGTTGAGTAAGCCTCTGATTCTTGATTTCAGCTCAGGTCATGATCTCGTGGTTTGTGGGATCAAGCCTGGTATTGGGCTCTGTGCTGACAGCGTGCAGCCTGCTTGGGATTCTCTCTCTCTCTCTCTCTCAATAAATAAATGAACATTAAAAAAAAGTAGTGAGTGAGTGTTATTCCCTCTGTGTGGAGTCCACATCATATCCTTGAACTAGAATCTATGATGAAATAGTTTATCTGTAAGTATATAAAAGCCAGTGTGGTGACAGCAAAAACGTTTTTTGAACACTTGCTAGACCATGCTCTAATTTGAGGATTTTACTTGGATTAAGTTATTTAATATCCTCACTACACACCAAGAGAGGCAGGGACTCTTACGATCCCCACTTTAAACAGGTAACACTGAGATTCCAGATGGAATATCCCCTCCAGAGTTCTATCATTCTTCAGCCCATGGAGGTTGGCCTCCCCAGTGGGACGGCTCTGAAAAAGATGAAGAATAGTTTGAGTTTCCTTGGGTTCAAATTTGACAATTACTCTTTTTTTTCTTTTTAAATCTTTCCTTAAATATCACTTTCAAATCTCCATCATGTCTGCTCCTCCACTCATACGTGTGTCAGTGAGAATCATAGTAGGGACACTGCCCAAAAGCAGAGATCAAAATCTGATCATGTGCTGGACTGTGGCAGAAACGACGTATTGTCTACCCAATAGCCATTCTCCTCCTGCCTTAAACCACTCCCTGGTTGGGGGCAACAATATGCTCAGTGGTAACAAAACAACAAAAACTCATGTCTACTTTCCTCAGACTCCTATGCAGATATGTGGGCCCATGTGACATGATTCTGACCCAGAGGTATAAATAGATATTTAGAGATGGGTCTTATAGAGGAACTTGAAGGAAAGGGAAGCCAACTCTGTGGGGGGATTCTCTTTATACTTTATGCATGTCTTCACTCTTTTTGATGTCTAGAGCCGTCACAGACAGTCTCTTACAAATGAATATGAGGGAAGGACCATAGAATTGCAGAGATTTAAAGCTTTGAGTCACCTCACCAACCCTAAACCTCCACCTTCAGATCTCTTATTATGTAAGAAAGAACGTTATGGAGATGAAGAGGGTAGATGCATGTAAAGCTTATGATGATAAGTCACATAATAAGGCTATAAATGTAGCTATTACTTATGTTATTAAAGCCACTGTTATACAGGCTTCTCGTTATGCATAGAAGAACCTAATCCTCAACAAATATTAGTGCCAAATGTGAACAATTTATCTGATAAGCTCTTTGAGGACAGTAATAAGGCCTTCCATAGGAAGTTAACTGGTATCACCTGGAAAAAGCATTTTGTGGTCAAACTTGAGAAGCCCTGGAATAAGCGAAATTGACCAGATTTCTCTAGTGCAGTACTTCTCAGAGCCTTTAGTAATTTAAATATGCATTAAGAATCTTTAAGTGGGAGATTAAACAGGCAGCATTTTCCCAACTTCTTAAGTTTGGTTGGGTGTCTACACAACACCCATTCAGGAATCCTAAGTTGGATGTTTTTAAATATGCTTTCCATTTCTAATATGTTATGATTCTTTTCTAAGAATTCCTCTATTTACCGAATTTCTGAATGCACTGTGCCATTTCATCCCACTTCTTTGTTCAAACTTCTCCCCTGCCTGGACTATAGTTTTTTAACGAACACATTAACTGAGTGCTATTTTGTTTCCACTATCGTGGCAAAAAATTTTCATACATTTAATCTATGAAATTAAATGTATGAAATCTTAAAGGCACAGCATAAGGAATGCTTGTTTGTTTCCCATGAAAAACTAGATCAGAGTGACTCTTTAGGGGTCAACCAAACTCTGTGTGGTGACACATAGGTGACTCTAATCTCATGACTCCGAGGCTCTACCTCTCAAGAGGAGACCTCCTCTGAGTTTGCTATTTCAGGGAAGGAGAAAGCCAAGGGCTGCTCACCACCTCAGCTTGGAAGTAAAGCACACCACTTCCTCTCATAATCCACTGGCCAGAACTAGTTATGTGGCCCCATCTAACCACAAGAAGCCTGAGAACCACGGTTATGAAGATGCTAGGACACTGGTAAGCCCATTAATGTTTATTACAAAGTCTGTAGGCTGGCTAATATTATCATCTTTTATTTCATTGCAGGTGGGGAAACTGAGGCTTAAGAAAAGTAAAGTAACTTGTCCAAGACCACTCAACATAACCAAGATTTTAATCCAGACTGCCTCTTGGGATCACCTGACCTCCAATTTACCCTGGGTGGATTTGTGTAACAAGTTCCTCTCTACCCAGCCCCTGACCCTGTGAAGGAACTGCTCAGAGGAGGGACAAAAAAAATCTGATAGAAGGAATAGTGTCTACAATCCCTTTTCTCCCTCCCCACCCCCCGTGTGGACTGTGCCCCCTTTACTTTTCACCAACACTTAATGCACATCAATCTTAAAAAAGAGAAGAAAAAAACCTCCCCTCCCCCCCGCATCCCACAGACAAGTGATGCCCTTCTGCTGCTTTACAAAATAGAGAGAAAACAATGGGTCCCCGTGTAGAGAGTTCTAAGTCTTTTATCTTTCTACAGATTCAACCACAGTATTGATTCTTTATTGACCTAAACTGTCCTAAGCACAGCTGTGGTTTTTTCTCATATAGTGTATGGGAGAGTTAAGGCAGATACTACTTTAATATTGATTTTTGTGAAAAAGGTGCAGGAAAGAGGGCAATTTGTGTCTGCAGTCGCTCTTCACTATAAAAGATACCATTGTTAGGAGCTTATAGCATTATATCAAGGGTCTTAATCTGTAGCAATCTTTTTTTACAACTTAGAAATAGGCTTGGGCAAATGTGTTATTGGTGTTAATGATATTTTGAAGTGAAGCAAATTTGTCAGCCTTTCTAAGTAAACTGCTCAACTTAACTATTTGAGGACTTGGTCAGTTGGCTTGATGGTTGTGCAGAAATCCTGGGATTTATTTATTTATTTTAAAGTCCTTTGGAAAGAATGTTTTGTTGTACAAACAGTGACAACAGTGTTGGTTCAATGAGTCTTTGAGAAATGGGAATGATTGTCTAGGGCTGAGATAAGCTATGCCTCTCTCCCAAGGTGAATATTTCTTCTTTAAGAATCAAAGGATTCTGGTTTTTGGAATATTGTTCTGTGATTTGGGAGAGAGGAGGAAAAAGAAAAAATCACTTAAGGTAAGGCAATTTTATTGGCCAGAGTAAAATGGCTGTTGAACTTGTGGGTGGGATTTTCACGTTCTTGAATGAATATGTATTTTTAGAAACAGGTTCTGTTTGTATGATAGAAAACCTTCTGGAAAAGTTTCAAAAACTCCATAAGAAATGGTAGCTTCTCTGAAACGGGCTAGCTTAATTTGTTTTATATTTAGGAAATGCACTGAAAATCGGCATTTAACACTAAGTCTAGAGAGTTTGTCAGCCATTATACTGTGGTTTTATTGAGGTTATTTGCTTCCCTTCGTGTGGGAATAGCCAATGAGCCAGTGAGAAATATTAACTATGTATCTACTGCACAGAGAACATTCCCCAGGGCACTGGCCACAGAGGAGTACAAGACAATAGTGATTTAGAGCCATGACCCCAGATAATGATGACCAGGGACTGGTAGGCAATGCCAAGGCACTGAGTTATTTGCGGGTGTGGCAAGACCCCTGTCAGCTTGTCTTTAAAAGCTCCAGCTTTTAAGGGGTAGGGTCCCCTTCCATCACTGGATAAGTGTCATACGATAGCCTTCAAGGTCAAAGAAAAAAGAATCTAGTACTTCTCAAGATGCTGTGCACTCTCGCCCTGTTAGGGAAATCTATACACTGCTTAACAATATTAGAATGATGACTTCCACTGATGAATGGTGTATTAGTGAGCTTTAGCACACTGTCTACTGGGCAAAATACATCTCTTGGGTCTGATTCTTGCAGACAGATGCCAAGATGTATCAAATACTCAAATTATCACTTCCTTGTAACACCTGGTTTCTACTTAAAACCCCAGTAAATTCCAAAATAACACCTGCTCTTCAGATCATTAGTTGTATTCTAAACATTTTTCTTTAATCTAATGCTGTTGTTTGAAAATGTGTAATACTGCAACCACCATGAGCTGCTTCATTTATATTAACATAGCATGGTACTGGGTACATATTATACAAGAAAAAGGCCAGAACACGGATCATTCCATAAGGAATAGAGGGGCTAGTGATTTGATCACACCCTTAATCATCTTTTCTTTCTTCTATTTCATTTTAAATCTCCATATTGAGTTACCTGACAAAATTTGCAAACGTGCAAAAAATATGCCCCATATTGATTGACTCTTTGACATAAGAGTAAATTATCTTTACAGCTCATAAATATATTGCATAGCAAACACGTACACAGGTATGAACACACAGATAGACACATACCCCCTCACGCTCTATGCCACTTGAAAGCTGGACAGCCCTGACGATAAACGTAGCCAATATGCCAGGCTCTCAAAGAAACCAATAATATGGTAAAAATAGCCATTTCATATTCTTTTTTGCCATCCATAATTGCCTTTAGAATTTTTTTTTTCTAAAACTCAACTTGTGGAAGAATTCAGGACATCAGCTTGAGAAAACTGAAAGCCAAAACTTATGGTTTAAATGATGAGTGAGCTGGAAGCATGGAATGGCCAGTTGGGGAGACCTGCCATGTGACTTGATTGGCCCAGGAAGCTAGGGGCAGTCTAGAGGAGCAAATAGATTTTTTTGACTTGCTTTGTTCAAATAAAGCTTAAATGTGATCTTGGTGAACAAATGGCATGCCTTTTCCTCAGAAGTTTAGACAGCAGTAGAATAACTGGAGACTGAGAATCAGTAGAGAGTGGTTGTCACCAAGGACAATAACATCATAAAAATCGAAGCTCAGGGGTGTGCAGGCCTGCAAGTTTCCTTTAAAAATCCTCCCCCACTGCATATATTCTTAACAGTACCCAATGAGGGGATGGACAAGAGAAGGAGGGCAGTCTTCCTCTTACAATGTGTTTTGAAATCTTAGGAAA
This sequence comes from Lynx canadensis, assembly GCF_007474595.2. Classification (NCBI taxonomy): domain Eukaryota; kingdom Metazoa; phylum Chordata; class Mammalia; order Carnivora; family Felidae; genus Lynx; species Lynx canadensis. The sequence goes on from NC_044305.1 coordinate 76,845,447, forward strand.
CATTATTGGTTCTTGCAATGATCATGGCCAAGGATTCTAGATAATCTTGCACAATGAAGAACTTTCCTCTACCTATAAAACATTAGAATTCTCTCCATGGGGCACCTGGGTGGCTCAGATGGCTAAGCATCTGACTCTCGATTTTGGCTCCGATCTTGATCTCACGAATGGATCAGGGTCCCTGCTGACTGGGGAGCCTGCTTGGGATTCTCTCTCTCCCTCTCTTTGCCCCTCCCCCACTCACGCATGCATGCACACACACACACTGTCTCTCTCAGAACATTTTTTTCAAACATTAAAAAAAAATTCTCTGCAACAGCATATAATAAGTCCACAATTAAACCAACCTAGAGCACAACCTCACTTTAGTATTTACGTGTTTAGCAAAATTTCAATATACACTGACATTTCCAGAGTGTTATCATCATATAAATCAAAGGAGAGCATACTTTCTTTCATTAGAAGCACTGTCAGGAAATTGTTTACTGTTTTGGACAGCCACATCACTGCTCAAGCTTATGGTATTGGGTTTACCATTTAATTCACATGTACTTCTCAGTCTGCATGTATAGCTACTTGACATGTATGGTGATTCTATGTAACTTCAAATATCTGATTATTGTCGTATAACATACAACAAAATGTATGTTGTAGGAAAGGAGTATTGGGTTTGACGGAGTTGAGAAACAGCAATACATACATACATACATACTCCAAGTTTATCCATATACTATCTTTGTTCTAAATAGTCATTTCACGTCTTTCCTTATACTTGATTGCCTCCAATTTCTGACTTGACTCTCTTCTTTATTCTTACACTAAGCACTTAACACTCTTTTTCTGGCCACAACCTTGCTGAAGTGCCTTGAATAAATCACTTTCTCAGGTGAACTGATCTGTGGTACCAACTTCAGTTTGCCTTTGCCTTAGAACTAGAGGGAACTCTATGATCACATAATTCAATCTGTTCATTTGAAGATGGCAAAACTGATTCTCAAAGAGGTTACCTAAGACTTTTCTAAGTTTTCCTACAGAACATGAGGCAAATAAGACTGTGCCCTGAGCATTATTCTTCCAATCTGCACATAAGGATCAGAGCCCTGTTCAGCACAGCTATCTTCAAGACACCTAATAGCTTTGAGGCTTATAAGACTAGACGGTGATATGATTGCCATCTTCTGTTTTCAGAAATGCTAATATGCTTAACTGGAAGCTTCACAGAAGAAATATTGACAGTAGTCTTCTAAGCTCCACCTAGGGCTGAGGGAATGTGGGCTGTTGGACTTTGGATGTTCCAGTCCTAAGAGCAAGATTATCTCCATTATGAGATGGCTGCGTCTGGCTAAGCCCGATGCTACTAACCTCTGGTTCGCCTCATTCTTTTTCTTTATTTTGAGTTCATATTCACCATGGTTAGATTTGGTTCTCTAAGGAAGAAATAGGATGGTTGTAGGATGGTCATTTTGATTATAAATTAATATGTTGACAATCATTCAGTTAAAAAAATAAGTTTCTGACTACGATTGGCTTTTTCAAGTAGCTTGATCACAGACTACAGGGAGGGACCACACTGATCATGCTGAGGGGCAAATACTTTTCTTCTAAGCAACAAGTATTTCCCATAACGTCAATTTTCTGGTTTCCTTCATCAGTTTCTCTGGGGCTAGTTAATTGACATCTAGCTCTAGAAGATGAACTCCAAATGGGTGTTCGCTAATCAGGTTTCTGATCCTACAAGGCTGAGGTCTGAATAGCAATTTCCCACCAAAATAGAAACTCCATGTGGGCAGGGATTATTATGTTTATTTTCACTGCTTTATTCCCAGTGCCTAAAAGTGGGTGGCATATCTTTTGCATGAATGCATATTTCTCTGGCGGATACTAACTTCTAGCTCTTCCTTGGGGACATGCCCCACACCTCTACACACACACCCCCATACCACTGGTGTCAGTCATAACTATTTTTCCACCCTTGCTAGCAGAAACAGTGTCTTCCTTTCATCAGCCCATTGCATCAACAGGAAAGGGGATGAATATAACCCCCGTAGGCTTGTTCAGACTCAGAAATGACAACCAATGACGGGAACTGAAATGACCGGGGACTTTTTGTGATGTGGCTTCTGGCAGAGCTGAAGGATGAGAGGAATGGGGAAGAAAACCATAGGAAAACAAAGACATTAAAGAAAATTTCTCTCTTATTCAAAACTGTTTTATTACCTTTCACATGGCCTTCAGCAAATAAAGATACGGCTCATTTAGGCTGAATCTTATGAAATTAAAATTCAGGAAGGTAAGTATGCTGAAGACTAAGGGGTGTCAGTTTGATTTGTTAATACAGTACTTTCAACAAATGAGGGGGGCCTGAAATAATGATTGTAGTTTTAGGAAGGGATGAGAGGTAAGAGAATAGGCCATTTTTTTCTAGTTTGAGTCTGAAGGAAATGAGAGAAGGTTGTAGCTAAAAGAAGGCTTATAATCAGAAGAAGTTTTTATTTGTTTTTAAATTAGGAGATACTTGAGCATGTTTTGCAGCTCATCTAGACTGAAAATATAGTGGAGAGGGACTAATATGTGAATCAAGATTCTGCGTGAGATGGGAGAGGAGAACACCCAGAAGGTAGATGCTTGCCAAAGCAACTTCAAGGTGGTTCCCTAAGATAATTTCAACTTCTGTTATGTATTAGAAGTCCCACAAGAACTCTCTTGCAAAGAGACATCTTTGCTAATCTCACAAAGAAGCTTTATAATATAGCTTTGAAGGCAGCTTTATGGAGAGAGTTCTGTCTAAACTCGTACTGCATAGCTTCCCCTACATACACAGTCTGCTCCTGGTTGAATTGGTTCATGCTATCTAGAGACACAACAGAGGTACAATGATCACACTGTTCTTACTTCTTTAGAAAATCTTATTTACAGAATTGTTTTATACTAACTTGACATCAGTCCATTAGATCATGATGCTTCTGTTTGCTAGAGTACAATGGAGAGAAAAACCTTAGACTCCATTGGAAAAAAAAAAAAGGGTAAGAGCACCATTATGGATGAACCTCTGCATGTAGAATGATCAAAGATTCCAAATGAAACCAACAGATATCAGAAATGACACCCAGGTGAGCCTCTCTGGGAAGTCCTTAACAATATGAGTATATAACCACTTAAATTCCTTTTTCTTTAAATGGCAGATTCTCAGTAATTATATGTCAAGGAAGAGTTCAAACACATCTACTCAGTGAACATCTCCAATCTTAATATAAATATATAAACAGGGAAACAGATGTCAATCATCAAATAGAAAAGTCTTATAAATTCACTTCACTTCACTTATAAATTCACTTATAAATTCTCTGTAAACAAGCTCTTTAAAACAGAACCAAAACAAAACATCAGCAGGCCCTTATTTTATGGAGATAGTTACAGAGAGAGGCCTCAACTTTAGCATACGTGCCTTTTGATGAATGTAAATCTATAGAAGAATTACTTTGGGAAGTTACATGCTTTAATTCTCTAATGATATAATTGCTAGCACAGTATGGACATTTCTGTCCAAAAATACATTTTATCCATCTAAAAGGGTAATATTTAAGAGATTTGAATGAAAATAACTTGCTAAAAATAAAGATTCTGTTTATCTTTCCTTATTTTATTATAAATATGAGTTTGCCATATAAATTGATGAAAGCAGAGTAAATCTAGGGAACTAAAAATCATCCATAATCCCAATACCTAGAGGCCTCGTGTATTATATTTCCTTCCTGTTTCTTTTCCATGAATTTTGTACATAGTTGATAATTATGTTACATAGCAGTTTAGTATTCTGATTTTCTCATATAACAGCATTCCCCATATTATTCCAATTTTTCCAGAAATTTATTTAACAAATGCAAAAAATACCATTGAATATTTTAAATTGAATAATATAAAATTTCTGATATTTAACCTTTTTGTTTTTTGACTTCAGAAAATGGCAATTTCATAGTGTTCAGCTTACATATGAAAGAATTTATCTATCATTTCTCTATTACCACGATGGATAATTTGGTCATTTCTTGTTTATTTTTTTATTATAAGAACATGTTGAAATGAGTGTGTTTTTGCATACTCTTTATTAGCATTTCTGATAACGTCCATAGGCTCGATTCCTAGAAGTGATGTAACTGAACTAAAAATAAATTTCTTTATGGTATTTTAACTTCCATTAGAATATTTTTTTTCTAGGAGTGCCTGCGTGGTTTGGTCGGTTAAGTGTCCAACTCTTGGTTTCGGTTCAGGTCATGCTCTCTCGGTTCATGGGTTTGAACACCACGTCAGGCTCTGTGCTGATGCTGAGGGATCTGCTTGGGATTCTCTCTCTCTGCCCCTCCCCTGCTCTCTCTCTGTCTCTTTCTCAAAATAAATAATAAAATTTAAAAAGAGAAGTTTTTTTTCCAAAATACTAAGCAAAATTAATTGCAATCAACAATGTATGAAAATGCCCGTTTAACCACATGCTTATCAACATTGAATTTTTAAAATTTCTTCATTTATTGGAAATTTAACAGAAATACAAAAAACAAAAACAAGATAGAACCAAACAAAAGCCCAATGACTTGTTTACATTTGTCTTTCTTCTTTAATAGTCAAATAAAATATTTTTCAAGGTTTGTTAGCTATTTTAATTTCCTCTTTGGGGAACTGTCTTCCTCTGGATTTTGCTTGTTTAGATTTGAAGGATTATCATTTTCTCTCAAGTCCTGCTGTCATATTTACAGCCTTTCCTGTCTAGTTTGTTGTTTGCTTTGATTTTGTTTATTTGACATAGAAAATCTTTTATCACATATAAAACTGAGTCTTCTTCACATGGTCTTCTCTTTGTACCCATTCTGTGTCCAAATTTCCTCTTCCTGTAAGGACACCTGTCATATTGGAGTAAGGCCTATGCTAATGACCTCATTTTAACCTTTCCTCTTTAAAGACACTTGTCTCCAAATATAGTCACATTCTGAGGTACTGGGGGCTAGCACTTCAACATGCGAATTCTTGGGGGTCACAATCTGGCCGATAACAACGGTCAAGGTCATAATTTCATGGGAGCAAACATGGGCACTCTGCCTCCAGAGCCATTGCTCTTTCTTTTTCTTTTTCTTTTTTCAACTTTTTATTTTTAAAAGAGTTTAAGACTTCTAGAAAGTTGCAAAAATTGTACAAGGAGTTTTCATATATCTTTTTCACACAGATTCCCTTATGTTAACATTTAAATACATTTGTTTTTATTCCTCTTTATATAAGCCAGTACTGTTTATCAAAATTAAGAAATTATCAATACAATACTATTATCAAGTCATCAGACCTTAATAAAATTATACCAATTACCACATTACTGTCCTTTATAAAGAAAGAAAAACAAAGCTTTCTTACGTTCCAGACTGTAGTGTTTTCTTTAGTTGTCACACCTCTTGTATTTCCTTTAACTTTAAACATATCTTTTTTTTTTTTAATTTTTCCTATCCCTGACAGTTTTGAAGAGGACAGGACTGATATTTTCTAAAATGTTCCTTAGTTTGAGTTTGCTGATGTTTCTTCATAATTAGATTTAGGTCATGCATTTTGGGCAGGAATTTCACAAAGAGTTACTGTGTCTCTTAGTGCATCATATTCTTTTTAAGATTTTTTTTTAAGTTTATTTATTTTGAGATGGGGGAGGAGCAGAGAGAGAGAGAGAGAAGGGAGAGATAGAGAGAGAGAAAGAGAGAGAGAGAGAGAGAGAGAGAGAGAGAGAAATCCCTAGCAGGCTCTGCACTGTCAGGGCAGCGCCCAATGTGGGGCTTGAACCCATGAACTGTGAGACCATGACCTGAGCTGAAGTTAAGAGTTGGATGCTTAACCAACTGAGTCACACTGGCGCTCCTCTCAGGGCATCATATTAGGAAGTACATGATATTGATTTTCTCCTTTACTAGTGATAGTAACTGATCATTTGTTAAGATACTATCTGCCAGGTTTCTCCCCTATAAAAGTCACTATTTTTCATTTCTAAAATTAATAAATGTCTCATGGGGAGATACTTTGAGACAATATAGATAGCCTTTTCCCAACACAATTTTACCTCCTAATTTTGTATCTGCTGATAATTCTTGTCTAAAATAATTATGATGATGATTTTTCAATTTGATCATTCCTTCTATATCTATGAATTGCAATTCTGCCATTTGGATGAAATCCTACCGTCCTCCATTTATTTATTCATTTACTTGTATCAGTGTATACTCATAGATTCTTATTTTATTCTATGGGTAATAATCTCTTACCACCATTATTTATTTTGTTGTTCATATTATTCCCAATTTGGCCAGTGGTAGCCACTTCAAACTGCTTCTATATCTTTTTGACAAGTCCCTATTATTCCTTGAGCATTTTCTTAATTTCTAGCTCAAAAGATGTCCTGAGATAATCTTGTACTCTCTCAGTTCCAGTCCTAGAATCATCTATCCCTTCCAAGAATCATGGTTGCTGTTCCTGTAGAATGGCCTTTAAACAACAAGATCTGGGCTCTAGGTGTGCTCACTGTTACTGAGGTGTAGTCGATTCTCAGCAGAGAGCTAGTAAATGTATGTTTGTAGCTATACATCTATACTGACTATCATCGACCATTCATCTCTCTTCCTCTATCCAAATTGATTCTGTATATCTAAACATGTTGAAACCTTCGTTTCAAGTTGTGAAGATGGTCCTGACCTACAATCCTTCTAAATCTATGTTTCAGATGATCTAATATCCCTTTGTTAAAACTGCTCAACTTTAATTTCCAGTGTCTTTCTGACTTTTTATTTTGGAGGTTACCACCAGACATCACAAATCTAGGATTAGGAGCACAGGAAAGTTAGGTAACATTCCAAAAGAACTATATATGAGAAATGATTGGAAAGTCTGCAGACAGAATTTGGATCTTTTCAGTCTTTTTTGGTTTGCACTTATGTAATTTAGAGCATGTACCAGTATCACAATCGTATCGACCCTGAGGTTTGAGAATTACTAAGTCCCTGGAGGCATAGATAGTTGAGGGGTAGGTTTAGGATTACTGAACTCTGTCACAGACAGATCTGGCCTCAATTCCATATCCCAGAGAGCTCTGTGTCTTAGGTCAGAGGTCAGCAAATTATGACCATACCCATTCATTTATACATCGTCTAAGGCTGCTTTTCTGCTACAATGGTGACTTGAGTAGTTACTATAAACTGTAGAGCCTGTAGAGCCTAGAATATTTACCATATGACCCTTTACTGAAAAAAAGGTTGTCTATTCTTATACTAGATCATCCTGAGCCCTGATGTTGATAATCTTTTTGCCATATATCCATGTGTACACACACACACACACACACCCCACATACACACATACCATTGCAAGGCAATGCCATCAAGAGATATTTTATACATGAGTGCTAGCTGAGGGGAAAAAAAAATCTGCCAGTGGTTGACTCTGTATCACATCGATGGAATTGCATTGGCATGAAAGCCTCTTCTTAGATTTCAAAGTATACTACGCCCAGACAGGGCATCAGATTAGTCTGCCTGTCCATTCTGTGTGGCATGCAACCTCTTCGAAAATTGGACAAATAAATGAGACCCCCGGATTCGGCAGACTGTGTCAGTTCTGTATGACTTATCAGTTTGGCTTTGTGGTACTGTCAGAGGTGGACTAGTCCAATGTCTGCATTTCTCATTAATTATTTTGAGATCTGAAAAGAAAGGGAGACATTCTTTGGAAAGACTACGAATACAATACCAAGTTCAAAGCCATGTGGAATGGTGTGATGTCTGCTGGTAATGCCAAATTACCGCATGGGTGATCCACTTGCCAAGGTCAATAAGACTGCTGGAGCAACCCAAATCCCCCTTTGTTCTACCCATAATCAGACATGTAGAGATACGGACACCGGCAATATGAATTTAAACCTGGGTTTGTCTTACTCACTTTGGCCTTCCTGCGAAGTCTCCTGATGTTGACTTGATTTTTCTTTAACACCTTTTACTTTATGTTGAATTAAAAATGAGACTATGCTTCGGAGCTTCCTCAACCACATGTTTGCCTCAGGGCCCTCTGAACATTTTCTCTTGCTATGAAATAGTCTTTCTAGAATCAAAACATTCTGTGTGAAAATACCTTCTTCTTTGTTTTCTGATGACTCAGGCTGCTACTTACTTTGTGCACCTATTCGGATGTATTATGTTTTTATGTCCACTCCTTTTACCTGCCATAAAGCACCATCTCTGGGCTGCCGGCTAAGCTTTTTGTCTTAGAGATGGGAAGGAGGACACACACAAACATAGGCACCACCATTAACTCTTTGATTGCTTAAACGCAATGCCCTCCAGATCCACCTGAGGACTGCACTGAGAAAGTGACTAAATTTTAGTTTTAGTTTCTTACAACGCAAGCCTTTTTAATCTATCCTCTGGTCATTCGCCCAAATTGTGAGTTCTTTAGGTGGAAACTTTGGCTCCCCATAATATAAAATTATTATTCCTAGAGGACGGAGGCTTTTAAGGAACTGGAAGTAAATATTGCAGGACTCTTGAGAGTAAGAATGCTACTTTTCTTAGGTAATAGTAGAGGCAGTGTTTCAAATGTCTTTTAGCACTTAGGGCTCTTGTTAACATCAGAGATATTGCAGTCTGCCCTTTCACACGAACCTCAATACAAGATGCACACCATTCAAATCACCTGCAAACGCCCTACAGCTCTGAGTAATACTTATCCCTCACAGCCCTCCCATTCCCACTTGATAGACCTGATACCCTTGATAGTGTTCAATACTGAAGCCTTTTTAAAAAATGAAACATGTTCTTTTATTCCAGAGTTTTGGCATCTTTGACCCACTAAATCTAATCCAAAACTCTTTGGGACTGACATTTTTCAGGATTTAGAATATTTGAGAGTTTAGAGAGATGTATGTATACTGAATATTATAATACCCCCTGTGGGGGGATCTGGGACAACTTCCTGAAATAAGACATACCAATATTTCTACAGTAAATTATATAAATATTCCCAGTGGATAAACAAAAAACTATAAATAGCTTCGTATCAATTTAAGTAGGGCTATGTTATTGCTACTAAAAGATTTTAGGTCAGTTCAAGTTCTGCCACCAAACACATTTTTAAAAATTTTGACTTGGGGTATTGCAACTATGGGATTGTTGACCTATAGGAGGTCAGCAAAATGTTTCTGTAAAGGGCCAGATAGTAAGAATTTTAGACTTTTCAGGTTATACTGTCTGTGTCTCCTCCCACACTCTGCTGTTTGGCCTTAGAAGATACGTAAATGGGCGTGGCTGTATTCCAATAAAACTATGTACAAAAACAGGCTGTGGACCAGATTTCGCCTGTGGGTCATAGTTTTCCAACCCGTGATCTATACAATAGTCACTGTGTTAAAATTCTATACCCTGGGTGTCAAATCCACTGACTACCTTGCCATGATTTCTTTGAATTAACATTTTGAGAATGGGACAACTTCTTTGAGAAGAAGTGACCTCTGTTGCTTGTCACACCATTCCCTTACCCCCTCTCAATCTCACAAGCCAAAAGTATATACAAGAATGGTATTTAGATCTAGGATAGTACTTAGTATCTCGATCTGAGTATGAACGAGAATATACTTGTCATTAACTTCATGGTTAATATTATGTGACATTATCATTTGAAAATAAGGAGTGGCTAGAATCTGGTGGTGTCATTGATTGTCACATTAATGATTTTAAGGGGGGGAAAGAAACTAGTTTTCCAGGCTTGACTTTAACTTCTGGTTAACTTTTTGCTCTGACATTAGATTGAGCATTTGTTCTGTTCATACCTTACTTGTTTTTCTTTGTGTTTAATCATTAGAAATAAAAGTTTATAGTGGGACTAAAACAAATGAACCACTTGTCAACTGTTCATGGAAGTTTGTGTTTTTCTTCACACAATATGGAGCATAACTTTAATGGATCAAGTTTGAAGGGCTTCTTCTTCTTCTTCTTCTTCTTCTTTTTTAATGTTTATTTAGTTTTGAGAGAGAGGGAGACAGAGAGTGAGAGAGTGTATGTGACAGAGGGGCAGAGATAGAGGGAGGGGCTGACTGAGAAGGGGACAGAGGATCCAAAGCAGGTTCCCTGCTATCAGCGCAGAGCCTGATGTGGGGGTTGAACCCATGAAGTGTGAGATCATGACCTGAGCTGAATTCAGATGCTTAACTGACTGAGCTACCCCTGAAGGGCTTCTTTAAATGGGCTTGTTCTTTTAGTGGGTGTTGTCCAGTACTTGTGATCAAGAGTGACAATAGAGAACAGAGCAGTATCCTCTAAGGGTGGCTTTCCAATGTGCTGAAAAATTATGGGCCCTCAGTAGATGATTCATTGAGTATTTGAATGAGATTGAGTTTAAGAGACATGACCGTACCTTCTGGAAGTTAGAAAAAAAAAACAAAACAACTCTCAACAAACTCTGAGTCATGAAGACCTATTTCTTTAGCCTGGTTGTATGAAAGGGATGATTGGGGGCAACCTTGAGGACTAGCTAACATTTTTGCCAATTATCTGCTGAGCTGACTGAGTAGTGACCCATGCTAAGCGTGCAGCATATTTAGGCATTCTTTCCTCAACTGTAGCATCTGCTCTCTTGATAACTTCCTGTCTCCATGTGGGAAGCTGCATTCATGATTAGTTTTATGAGTACGTGGATCAGATTTTGTCATTGGAGGGGACATGATCCTTTTTCATTGTGGTTATAAACTTTCCAGACTTGGCCTTAATCGTTAAGTGTGTGTAGTTCTTTGAGAGTCTCTTGTGCACTTTCAAGAAACTTTTTCATAAAGTTTCTTATGTAGCTTCATACCTTGGTTTCCCTGCTAGATACTGGGCTCCCCGAGAGCAGGAACAGGACTTTTGTATGACTGTGATCTCAACATCTCCATTGGTACCTGACACACATAGACATTAGACTTCAGATTAAACAAACAAATATGCATTAATATGCAAACACATTGTAATGACAAAAAAAAAGTTAACCCAGTTCAGGGCAATGAGAAATAATACGGCATATCTACTGGAAACAGTAGTAGGAAAAAGAAGGGTAGATTTGAAGGACAAACCTTCTTGTTTTAAACAGGTTTGACTGGGCCACCTTTGAGGGCACCTACAAAAAGAAAAAGTGCCGATGGTAATAATTTCTGCTTAATTTCCTCTGGATTTAACCTGGTCACTAGCTCATTTGGTTGCGTTAAGAGACAACGAACTTTTATTATCTAGTTATCTTTAAGGACTATTCATGTAACAAATGAAGAAAAAAGAGTCACTTGAGCTTAGAAATCACATGCTAAGGTACGAAAAAGGAGCTGGGGTTTGGAGGACCAAGCACTAAGAAAGTAAAGAAGACAGTTTCTAAACTGTGTTGAGAGAATTCTTAGTGGTTGAGAGAATATTGTCTATTAGATCCTACATGTATATATTGCAATCTATACGGCTTCCCTTCTAGTCTGAATGTGTCAGAGAGACGATCCCCCTTCTCCCTTCCATCCCATCTAGAGATGAGGGCACGCAGCAAGCAGACAGTGACATCTACCCAGCTGCCAGGGCGGCGCAGTGAATGAAGAGGCCCCTCACAGCACTCTGAATGGATTGCCAATTTTTATTATGTTTAAGGCAGGCAGTAATTTCAGTTTTCAATTCCACTAAGTAATAATAGTTATTAATTAGCAAATTAGGCCACTGGGTTCTAGAGGTGAGCTCACAGAATGATTAAAAATGAGAGAGAAAATTCACAGATAATGCTCAGGTTTCATAGAAGCCTGCCACGATTGAGAGTTTATGTTTGTACATCTCTTCAGAATGGATTGCTGCACTTAAGAGCAACTTACATTGCCTACAGTGCTGTCTGTTCAGTAATTGCAGCAAAGTGAGGTACTGCACCATACATTGTCATAAAGATGTCAAGAAATGAAGGGAGATGTTCGAGGGCTCAGCTTCTAATACTTACATTTTAAATCTGGGGGCATTAAATCCAGGGAGGAGAATTCCTGAGTATTTTCCCCCACACACCAACAAAGGGCTTAGACATCTCTTGAGTAAAAGCTCTGAAATCAACCCCAGGGAGGATTTCTGGACTCTAGGTAGGTCTAATTCATTTTAGAGGCTAATTTGGGGGGCTTTATATTTCAAATATGATAGCTTTCATGGAGGTATGTGTACTCTGTCTAAAAGTACTTTTCATGGCTCTACCGAGATAATAACAAAATCCCTAAAATATCATTAAACTCCTTAAGGACTTGAAAGGCTAAAACTGAAGTTTATCTTGCAGGGTTCTAGATGGGCAAAAATTCAGGTAACATATCTTCAGACTTTTGGAGTATATTCTTGATACTAAGAGAAATAGTTGAAAAGTGGAAACATCAATCAAACTCATTCTGAAGATACACAAATGTAGCAATTTGTTGGAGTTTAACATGATTTTATAAAACTGTACAGAGGCAAACAAAATCTAGGTATGAATACAGACTTTGCCTATAATGGCAAAGCGAACTAAATCATTAAGACAGATCCCAGACTGCTTTTTTTCAGAAAAACAGCAAAACAAACAAACAAAGAAAAATAGCATCTCCTTATTCCTCAATTAAAATTAGCTATTGCATGAATTTTATTTAAATGAAAAATTGGTCTATTTTAGTTTGCTTATGTAGAAATAAGAAATAGGCATTGAGACTTTAAGACAAATTTCCCTCTTCAGTTATTCTTTTCATCTGAACGCCCTCTCCTTGACTTATCTTTATTTTTGCTGCCTCTGTAGAGATTCATCTTTCAGGGATTTTTCCTACCATTTTTTCTTTCTTTCTACTTCTTTTGGTCTTTTCTGAATACTTGCCCTTAGGGTCATCATGGGATAATAGAAAGAGTGGGTTTTAGTCTGACAGAAACTAAGTTAAGCCCTCGACTCCACTGTTCACCATTTATTTTGGCCTTGGGAAAATTGATCAACTTCTCTGAGCTTTGTTTCCTCATCTGTAATGCGTGGGATATGTAATACCTCACACGGTGGTTTTGAGTTTGCTATCGTGCAAAAAAATACTTGTTCTTGGAGTGAAGAAAGGAGAGAACTTGGAACTGCTTAGCACATAGACAAGAGCTTTTGTACCAGTACTCGTGTTAGACTAGATAAGACATAATCATCTGAGAGGTAGATAGACTTAGTAGCTATCAGCACTAATACTGAGCATGTAACTGTGATAGCTAGCACTCAGTGGGTACTTAATACATATTGGCTTCTTTCTCACCTTCCCGACCCTATTCTGACCTCAGACCACACGTGTGTACACAGATGCACAGACATGCACTCACTTACAGACATACCCATATGTTCATCCTTGCCTTAAGTGTAACCCGTGTCTTTAGGTGTGTGTGGATTTAGTGACCTCTTACCTATACTTACTATCCCTAGTTCCCACATAAAAGTGTAAATTTCCACATTAGAGGCTCTGGCCCTCTTCCATTATGTTCTTCTTAATATTAATGCATTAAGAAATCTCATTTCCCATGAGAATGAATGTTAGGTCTGTCCACTGAGTTTTGTAATTTGGAACTCTCATCTAATTTTGGGTCTACAATGTAAAGAGTATAACAGTCAATTTCCATTGGTGGAAGATAACCACAATTTTGGAGAGAAGGTATTGAAACACACTGGAAAGGAGAGAAGAAAGGGTTGACAGTGTTAAACTGACACAAGATTTTCAAATAAGATTTGAAATAAGCTCAAGTTCATCAGCTTCTATCATAGTAAGTCAACCAAATCTTGTCCTTGAGTAATCAACCAACCAAACAACCAACCAAACAAACAAACAAAACCAGAATGATCTGTGAGGGAGACCAAGAGATTAGATCTAATATTTGAACATCAATCCATTGTTCATCATTTGACTAGGAAAAATAAATGTCTCTGTTTGTGTCTAAGGATATCACATGTAAGTCCCTAGGGATCTCACTCAAGACTGAGAGTTCAGCAAAGGAGCTGGCTAGATTAAAAATGCATTTCAAGGTTAAGATGCTCTCAAGGAGTTTCTGCTTCAGTCATTGCTATCACTGAACTTTTCTGCCTTTAAGGGTTTGTAATATCTAAATTCAAATTATTCCATCTCTAAAGCTACTCAGTGATTTTTTTTGACCACCAGCACAATGCAGTTTTCTTTTTCCTGTCACCTCATATCATCACCTATGACACAGGGTTGTACAGGGAGCACAAACCTGGAGCTTTCATTCAAGGTCACCTCAAGCCCTCCATAGTGAGACATTTTGAATAATTTGAAATTATTTTTACTAGATGTGTTTGTGGCTGTCAGACTCCAATCTACATGGTTCATAGAAGCTCAATTTATTTTCTATATTAATAGCTTATTGAGCAAACATACTATGCCAGGCTACATATATATGTAGCTTTTTTTCCCAGTGAACTCAGTGGTCTTGAATACCCAATGAAAAATGTTTCTATTATCTTTGCCTGTTTGCATTTCAAAAACTATAACAATGTATTGATTCTTGAGACAATTATTGGGGCTTATAGAACTTATCCTCCTGCTTGGATATGACTTAAAATTAAAGGGTTCATTAGATGTCCCAAGGGGAGTTTTCATATTCCAGGACAGAAAAGGGATACCATGGTTATGCAAATGGCTCTGTCAAATGTGATGTAAAGTATTGGGTGAAATTGACAATTTCAGTCAAATATCTGAAGGTGTGATCTACGTGAGACTATCTTTAAAATATTCAGGAATCCTGATAAGCTGCATTTTCCAATTTTCTTTATATTTCATGGCTTATATTTGGTACTTGATTGTACATCAATTAAGCTATTGTACCAAGTAGAATTCAACTCCTCCGAGGCACAGGGGGCAAAACAAAGATATTTTGAGGAATTTACCATGTAACTGAGAAAATGAGCCTTGCATAGATGAAACAATTAGAAAATTGTTGAACCACACAGTAAGTGACTAATCAGTATTGGAAGGGATAGATCAGTATGGAATGTTAATAGCAGGTGATGACTTTATGAAAGAGAAAAAAAATTTAACATAAGTGTTGGTATTTAAATAGAGAGGAGAATGGGTTTGGGTAGTACTTTCAGTGCAGGAAAATAACATGAGAAGAGGCATAGAAATAAAAACAGACAGTGTGAACCCCCTTAATTAAGTTGGAAGTGAGAATTGAGAAATAGTGGGAATAATTTGGACAGACAAGAAGAAACTAATTTCTGGAAGTTCTTGTAAGTCAGCCAATGAGATCTGAGACTGATACAATAGGTATTAGGAAGCCTATGCAATACATTTTTAGGAGTGATGTGGCATATATAAAAGTGTTATTTCTTAGTATTACTCTGATAGCATATGCAATTGCATCAAGGTTCGCAGGTCTTTGGTTTTGAGTAAAGGATACGGCAACAAAGAGAAAACATGCATAAAATGATTGTGGAATTCCCAGTATTCTTTGGAGAATGTTGCGGAAGATGGGAATGGGAATGATACAATATTATTGGAATTAGGCAAATATTCTGAGAACCAAAAAATAGAAAATGTGCATTATGGAAAGTACATGTTAGTAATTTTCACATCCATTTCTTAGAAGTTTCAGAATTATTTTTTTATTTTTTTTCAGAATTAATGTTTAAATGTTCACCCTGTAAATAATAAAAAACAAAATACATGAGCATTGAATCCTTCATAGGTTCACTAAAAACAAGTGACAACAGATGTGAGATATTTTAATTTTTAATAGCATTACTATGCTACTATGTATTAATCTTATGTCCTAGGAAAGGGTCTGATATATGGTAGGTGCTCAATAAACAAATGTTGCATAGCTGCTTAAATACGTAAATCAGAGGAACAGATTTGTCTAAATCTAGATTGGTCAAAATTTCTGGCAATGTTCTATGGGGAAAAGACAAAGAAGTGTGTTGAAAATGATTTTATAGTTAGGTTGGTTCATTCCTTGTTGACTAGTCATAGTGTTTTGATTAACACGTTGATTTCAACTGGAAATACACTCAGTACCAATACACAGGCTGCGTTCTTGTCCCATCTCCACAACACTTCTATTGAAAGTTTCCATGTTGCTAAAAAAATAAAATGCCTATTATATTTGAATGGGTGACAAGTTGCAAAGTTTGGCTATACATTTGTTGACAGGTTCAGAACAACAAAAAAAAATCTAAATGGCCTCCAAGATAGTTAAATATACAACCTGAATTAAGGAATGTGATTGGGCCAGAACAGAGAGGGCAGATAGAGCTTTAGTGCAGCAAAGGAACAGCCCAGAAATTTGTCCCCCAGGTTGGGGACCTAATTAATTATGTAACAACTTTTCTCTTCCTGGTGGTGGAGGTGGAGGTGGAGAACCCAAAGTTGGCCTCTATTAATCTGGCCCTATGACTTGTTGCCAAAAGGTCCATTTTAGTCCCTGTTCATCTATTAAGTGGAGTTGCTCTCCATTTAGAGTTAATTGCTATATAAATAATTGAAGTTCCCCCAATGGGAAGATTAATAGAAGGAAGCTCTAGCAGAACCCCTTTCCATTAACCATAAGAAGGCAAAAGGTATGAATTGATTAAATATAAATAAGAACCTGGAGCATTGGCTCCAGCCACTCCTTTCCTATCCTTCTGTGGACAAGTGCTAGTTCTAGGCTACCCTTCAGTAGGGGACTGTTCTGTCATGGTGCTCCAAGGAAACCTGTCTTTTTCTGATAGGATAGCACTGGGTCATCCTCAGACCTCTTCTTCCTTATTGACAGCCCATAGTTACATTACGAGGCAGATAGTTTATTCAAATACTCTTAATTGCCCATAGTAACTGACCGTGTCATTCTTGGGATCTTTCCTCTATAACATATTCTTTTTCTGATCCCCTTGTAGATGTTCTGAGTCACCTACTATTATGACTGGTCTCTACCTGTCCTTGAGAAACATCTCAGACCTCTACTCAGAAGCTCATTCCCTTAGACCTAGTCTATCCAGTTTCTCTATCTCTTTCTCTCTCTCTTTCAGGGTTTTATGGGATAAAAAGTTATCTAATCTAAACAAGGAAATTAATGAAATATCCACCACTCCCCTAGCTACACACACACACACACACACCTACTCCAGCATTCTCTGCTTTAGGAGAAAAATGATGCACTTCTGTGTGGCAAAATTCTACATAGTCTTAAAGGGAGCACCTTGATAAACTATGTAGTGAAGGTGGGGGTTTGGGGTGACAACATCTCAAACAAATGTGGCACGTGGTGTGCTCTCAGTAAATATTTGTCAAATAAATGAGTTATGATTCCCATTCTATTCAGTCCCTCTACTGGTATGAGCTACGACTAATGTCCTCACTGATTTTCCCAACAATCATGAACACCAAGATAAGTCATCATGTTTTTTTGCAGAAAGTTGTCTCATAAAAGAGCAGGATTTTTATCTTACCCATTTTGAAACAATAATCAAGAAATAATTTTTCTAAAATCTTGTGACGATTTTGGGAGCTGAATTTAAATTTCAAATTCCATACCACATTCAGAAGGGATAGCCTCCTCTTTTTGCCCCTAATGGAAAGGATGCTGAGGCTTCCAGTCTATTCTGCCACTCCAATAATAGAAACCATTTATAATGCTCTGTTATGTTCCAGTTACTTCATAAGGTGCTTTACATACGTTATTGATTTAATCTTCAAAAGGGGCGCCTGGATGGCTCAGTTGGTTAAGTGTCTGACTTCTGCTCAGGTCAAGATTTCACATTTCATGGGTTTAAGCCCTGGTTCAGGCTCTGTACTGACAGATCAGAGCCTGGAGCCTGCTTCAGATTCTGTCTCTCTCTCTCTCTCTCTCTCTCTCTGCCCCTCCCCTGCTTGCACTCTGTATCTCTCTCTCAAAATAATAAATAAAAATGAAAAAAAAATAACAAAATCCTCAAAACAACCCAGTTAGGTAGCTATTGTCCTCATTTTAAAGATGACTTTAAAGATGATTTTAAAGATGATTTACTTGTAAATGCTGTGCCTGAGATCACAAAACAAGGTATGCAACAAATCAGGGGTTACACCAAGTGGTCTGACATTTTGGTCTTCCTGGGAACACAGTGGAGCAAATCCGGGGTGGCTGGATTCAGTCCTGGCTTTGCCACTTATTATCTGTTAATTTTGTTAACCTGTGGAACTCCAATGTACCTCAATTTTATCATGAGTAAAATATGGAAGGTAATACATTTATTCACAGGGTTAACCTAGGATTCAATTACTTAGTTCATGTAAAATATTTAGAATAAAGCTTGGAACATAGCAAGCATGTAATATATCTTAAAGGTTATCATTTGAATTTGTGTAGAACTAGTGCTCAACTTTTTTGTAATTTAGCAATTAATAGTTTAATAATCCTTTGTTTTATTTCATGATGTGATATCAGAAATTAGATGACCTCATGAAGGGGTCACTTAATAAACTGTAAACTCTTTAAGAACCGAATGCTTCATGTGTTTTAAAAAACTGGAGGATCACCCAACGAATATTAGACACACAATTAACACTTGTGAATAAGGATGAAAAATCCAACCTACTACTCTTCCCAAGCAAAGCCTTTTTTACATTTGTGTGGAATTTTATAGTTTACAACGTGATTCACAGACTTAAACAGGAAAACCTTCACATAACCTTTGCAAAGTATGTCCCTTTATCCTGCATATCACAACTCAGAAAGCCAAGCTTCAGGATGGCCATCAGATGAAACAAATCAAGATTTGCTTCTCTCACATAACAAGGACTGAAAAGTGATGTGGTGACTGGCATGGTTTTACCAGCTTGATGAGGTTAGGTTTGTCTCTGGTGTCATTTTTTTTTTTTTAATTTTCCTCTGTGGTCAAAACAGAGCCACCCCATTTCTGGCCAGGATGTTAGCATTTAAGGCCATGAAAAGAGGAAAGTTTTGCCCGATTGCTCATTGTCGTCTTATATGAAGGAAGAAACGCTTCTCTAGGGGTTTCCTAATGCCCCAGAAAATTTTCTTTACATGATATGGGTCACAAGTTCCTTGTATGGAAGCCCTTCATTGCAGGGAAGACTTGGGAAGGATAATGGCTTGGCTTCCTCACCTACAGAGTGAGTAGTAGCAAGAGCAAGGTGGTGGCAATAGCTTCAAGCTTCTCGATAGTGTCCACCAAAAATCACTTTTAATACTACTACTATTCCTGCTATCCCTACTACTGCTACTAGACATTTGCCCTAACAAATACAGTCTACTCATTTGTTGTTCCTCTAGTTCATCAGGAAATGAGAAATGAGAAGATTCTTTCTAGCATTGATGAATAAAAGTCCATATTTGAAGGTGAAGATGAGCATCTTTAATCCCACGGCTGCCTTTTGACAGAAGATATTGATGACTAGCATCGGGGCCTTTAAAAACCCTCAACTCCTAAGTTTGTATTCAGTCAGGAGCCAAGAGTTGTAGCATGTGTGTCTATGAGCTCCTGGTTATGTGATCACTGGAAATACCCACACTTTGAAATAAAAAGCTCAGATGAAGCTATGACAATGTCTGACAGATTTGGTTTGGCTTAGATGGGGCTTGAATGGTGCCGAAGCAGGAGAAGGACAGAATAAATACAAACCAAGTTGGAGCATTCCCAGTCACATATCTTTCATGAGAAAGTGGCTTCCTGGGAAGTGAATAGAGACAAACCCTGGGGCCTTTCTCACCAAATATGAACACCCTTCCAACACCATTTCTGGAGGCAGGGCCCAACAAGTACAAAGGAGGGGAAACTAATTGAAATCTTTCTGAATTTCACAAACACAACAACATTACCCAGAAGGATTAGGTGAATATAGGCTGGCATTTATCCAAAGGATGGACTTCAAGTCACTCTTGCCTTATCCATCAGCTATTTCCTCTCACAAACCCTGCTTGTTCCTCCCCATATCTGCAGGGAGATGATTATATGAATGTGGTCTGTTTGGAGAAGTGAATTGAGCCCACGCCACTGGAAAAGTCAGGAAGCTGGAAGCGGGGAGTGTGATGGAACTGAATCAACTCTGGCTTCATATCCAAGCTGGTGTGAGCAGGTAGCTTAGATCATTTTGAACCTAATGTCCTCTGGGAATTCTGTAGCCACTCTCCTGATTGTGCCCTAACCCAACAGTAGTTTGGAAAGCCAAGACTGGATTTTGGAAATGGGCAAGTAAAGAGAACTTTTCTAGTTATTGAATGTTTGGGAATGGAAGAAGTGGAGAAAACACATAGAATCACCTTATTTTTTGCAAAGTTTGAAGGCTGCTGGCAGTGTGTTTGCCTCACAGCTATGGTGCTAGCAGACCCAGCTGAGCTAGACCCACTGTGCTGTGTCTTTAGTATACATCTGAAAGTATTTGCAAATACTTGGCACTTGGGAAAATGATTTTGAGCCAAGTACATTTTCTCAATATAAATTGAGAGAAAGAGAGACAGAACAGACAGATAGACAAAGGGAGAGAGACACAAAGCTGCTTATTCAGATGAAGGGGAACTTCATCTGATCTTCTTCATTTATACTTAGCTCATCGAAATGAGTTAGTGTTGGGCTCTTTACTGTGCAAAATGCAGTCAGCTTCCATGGACATTCCTTTTCCTAGAGAATGGGCCAGCTGTGACAGGATGATGTTTTAGGATATTGGTCCCAGAGCTAAGATTCACAAAGTTTGGCTGAAGGCGAAACCTATTCTCCTCTGCTCATTATCAAACAGTTACACTGCATGCAGTTGGCCATTTAGCTGCCTCCTAACACCTTGCATTGCCATCTTATAAATGCTGCTGCTTTGTTGAAACACCTGCAGCGTTTCTTGGCTTATTAGCACCGTTTGATCACACAACAGGAGTAAGGGAGGCTCATTTGCCTCTTGGCAAAACAGGTGAGGATGAATTGAGCGCTGGATCACCCCTTCCTTTAGCATGGCAATCCTGTTGGCGAGGGAGCTTCCCTGCCATCAGCAGAAAGAAGTGGGGATCAGCAGCTTGAAGCAAGAAGAAGTCCACCACATGGCTACACAGTCAATTACTAGTAGATTAGATACTAGCTTCCCTAGTAGTTCTCTTTACCTTGTCAAGGCTACCCTTAGACATTGCTCTTCTTTCCTCTTGAGTTTCTCCCCTCAGAATAATATTCATTCTGGAACAATTTAATTCTAAGTCAGAGGTGGTTTTCGGATTTGGGCAAGAGGTAGAGGGAAGAAAATACGATATTGGAAATAAGTGTGATATTTGTGTCCTGAAGAGACATTGCATAGAGCAGTGGTTGTTGAACATTTTGGTCTCAGGACCCCTTCACACTCTAAAAAAGTTACTGAAGATCTCATAGAACTGTTGTGTGATATGTGCTACACACATAAAATACAGAAATTTGAGCATATATTGTTGCAAAACAAGATCACGGAGGTTGTAAACTTTTTGTTGTGTTTCCAAAAAAGAAAGATTTCCAAAGACAATTAATTTTTGGATTTCAAAATATTGATACACTAGATAATATTAGGGTTCAAAAACACTATAGCTAGTATACACAAAGATAGCTGGTGAAAGTACAGTAGAAGTAATGAGAAAAAACTGTTCATCTCTGAAAACACACTTTTAAAAACACTATTTCTCATCTGCCCTTTGCCCTCACACATGCATAGTCTTTCTCATCGTAAACATCCTCCACCAGAGTGGTAGACGTGTTATAATTAATATATCTGCATTGCCACATCAAAATTACCAAAGTACACAGTTGATATTAAGGTGCAGTCTTGGTGCTGTTCATTCTATGGGTTTGGGCAAATGTATAATGAAGATCCTCAAGTTCTACCTCTTTAGGCCCCCTCTCCACCCCCAGCCCTTGGCAACCACTAATCTTTTTACTGTATCCATAATTTTGCTTTTCCCAGAATGTCGTATTGCTGGACTCATACAGAATAGCCAATCTTTTTCAGATTGGCTTTTTTCTCTTAATAATATGCATTTAAGTTTCTTCCTTGCTTTTTCATGACTTGATAGCTCATTTCTTTCTACTGATGAATAATAACCTGTTGTCTGGCTATACCACAATTTATTTATCTATTCACCTACTAAAGGACATCTTAGCTACTTCTAAATATTGGCACTTATGAATAAAGCTGCCATAAATATCCATGTATCCCTATTTGTCTCAATACCCATAACACCTTTCTGTGTGCACATAAGTTTTCAATTCCTTTGAGTAATACCAAGGAGACAATTGCTGGATCATAATGTTTAGTTTTGCAAAAATGACCAAACTGTTTTCCAAAGTGATGGTACATTTTGCATTCTCACCAGCAGCAAATGAGAGTTCCCATTGCTCCTTACTCTTTCCAAAATTTGGTGTTCTCTGTGTTCTAGACTTTGGTCTTTCTAATGCTAAATCATGGTATCTCATCTTTGTTTTAATTTGCATTTCCCTGATGGTGAATTATGCAGAAAATATTTTCATATCCTTATTTTCTGTCTGTATATTTTCTTTGGTGAGGTGCCTGTGAAGGTCTTTGGCCCATTTTCTAATTGGATTGTTGTAGAGTTTTAAGAGTTTCTGTATATTTTGGATAACAGTTCTTTATCACATGTATCTTTTGCAAATATTTTCTCTCAGTCTGTGGCTTTTCTTCTCATTCTCTTTACATGGTCTTTTGTAGAGCAAAAGTTGTCAAATTTAATGAAGTCCATTTATTTTTTTTTTAATGGACGTGCCTTTGGTGTAGCTAAAAAGTCATTAGCCATACCTAAGGCTATTAAGTGTTTCTCCAATTTTATCTTCTGGAAATTTTATAGTTTAGCATTTTACATTTAGTTTTGTGATCCATTTAGAGTTAATTTTTATAAAGGATGCAAAATCTGTCTAGGTTCTTTTTATTTTTTAATGTGGACGTCTAGTTGTTCCAGCACCATGTGTTGGAAAGACTATTTTCTTGTATTGACTTCACTCCTTTAGCAAAGATCAGTTGACTATATTTATGTGGGTCTATATTGGAGCTCACTATTCTATTCCATTAATCTACTTGTATATTCTTTCCCCAATGTATTGATTACTTTAGCTTTATAGTAATTCTTCAAATCAAATAGTGTCTGTCCTCCAACTTTGTTCTTCTCCTTCAAGACTGTGCTAGCTACTCTGGTTCTTTTGATTTCCATATAAACTTTAGAATCAGTTTGTCTACATCCACAAAATACCTTTCTGGGATTTTAATGGGATTTTACAGAATCTGTAGATCATGAGGGGAAGAAGTGATAACTTGAAAATATTGAGCCTTCCTATCCATGAACATGGAATATCTCTCTACTAAAATTCACATAGTTATTCCTTGAAACTACTACCTTAAGTAATCCTGGAATATATGGGCACATATTCTATTAATCATCAGAGTGATGACATCATCATCATTCTTTATGTGGCTTATGGAAACTTCCACCACATACTCATCAAAGAGAGTGAGAAGTTAGAAAAAACATTCTAGTATACTTGTATAAGTACACTTGTATACTTTTAGCATACTTGTAAAAATAGTTTTAATCTCACAAGACTCTACATGGGCCTTTGAAACCTTCCAAACTGATCATCTGTTGAGCATTGTTGGGCTACAAGACCAATGCCCTGAGTTTGAAGCTGAGATGTACTGCTAACTAGAAAAGGGGCTGTTAAGAAGTTAGTTAACCGCTCCATTTCATTATCTGTAAAATCTGATAATGAATATTAGAAGGTGAATGTTGATTTTGTCTTACTGTGGAAAACTAACTGAAATTGCTCTCCCCTCCCCTTCCATTTGTTGTATTGAAAAGATTCTAGCATGTGGGAGGCAATGGTCACCTGCTTCCCATCACTCCAACCACTTTAAAGGAATTCTGGGCAACTAATTGTCATTACCCTCTGGTAAAAGTGGACCAGTTTTCCTCCCGTTGGTATTGTGGCACAAATGATATTACAAGATTTATTTAAAAAGAAAAGAAAAGAAAAAGAAACAAGCTTTTTTGCCTGTGAGGATAAAGGTGATAAAATGGTAGCACACTGAAAGAGGGCTGCTTGGGACTCATCAGGTCTTAGAAAAGCAGTTAGGGACCCTGCCTTGGTTGCTACAGGCAAGTGATCTTTTTATTGTTTCCAATTTACTTTAATATACTTCTATATATAGATTTAGAAAGAGTGTGGGGGAGGCTGTGTGTACCAGATGAGTTTGGAATATCTTACGTAAAAAAGAAAGGAAGTGCATATAAAGAATGATGAGTACATCTTGGGTGCCTGGGTGGTTCAGTCGGTTAAGCATCTGACTCTTGATTTTGGCTCAGGTCATGATACCACAGTTTGTGAGATCAAGTCCTGCATCAGGGTTTGCACTGACAGCGTGGAGCCTGCTTGGGATTCTCTCTCTTTGCCCCTCCCCTACTTGCTCATTCTCTGTCTCTCAAAATAAATAAATATTAAAAAAAAAAGAATAATGATGAAGACATGTTAAAAGAACACAAGTTTGAAGGGGACCTCCCCTAGCCAACTGGGACAATTTGAACATCAAGGTAAATAAGGACAGTAAGATATTATAACTTATTGAATACCATAATAATTATTAAGTTCATGGTATGGATATATGTAGAAGAAGGGGAAGCTCTCCCTTGCAGTAGAAGCCCAACTAGCAACCATTTAAAGAATGATGGAATTAGGAATCATAATTGGTTAATGTTAATTTCCTGATTTTGATTATTTTACAGTGGCTATGCAGACAATGTCTTATTTTTAGAAAACATACTATGTAGCATTTCAGGGAATGGGGAGTGAGAGAGAGAAAGAGAGAATGAAACAGAAAGAGAGAGAAAGGAGAAAGAATGCAACTCTCTGAAGGGTTTGGGGAAGTCAAACTTTTTGCATTATGCTTGTAACTTTTCTCTATAAGTTGGAAATGATGTCAATTTTTTAAGAACTAAAGTAAACTAAGTTTACTTCATCATAAGCTATAGCATAATATAAATTTGACAATTTTACTCTATGCCATAAGGACCATTGATTAACAGCTAAATACCAAAATCAGAGGCTGAGTTAGCATTTGGAGTATTCAAATAAGAAAATCATATCTAGAAATGGCTACACATCAGTAATTTTGACCAACCCAGAGGTACAGTTAATCAGCATAATACATGTTAACAAATTTTACCATAATTAATATAAGAAGTGGTCAAGATATATGGATTGGCTAGAAATACTCTAGAGTAGTTTCACCCTCTCATAAACAGAGTGTAAGAATCTAGCCAGCTCTAAGGCCTTCACTCATTTCACTTTAAGGGGACTCTAAACTTAGGAGTCCCAAACAAGTCCATATAACTGACTCTCACTGCAGGTTTTTTGTTGCTTGCCTCTAATTAGAAATTTAGCCAAATCCTGTCAACCAATAGATGTCTCATCTACATCTGGTGACCCTTTCAGGCAACAACTTAAAGAAATCCATAATCTTTGAGCTTATAACATACATTGAATAACTGTTCTTATGCCCACTTGCTGATGAATATTTATTTGGTTTGAGGTTGGCTTTCAGTAAAACACACCATCTGTATTATACCACCCTAGGAGAAGGAGTTTTCTAAGGCTTCCATAACAAAATACCACAGATTGGGTGGTTTAAATAGCAAAAAATTAACTTTCTCATAGTTCTGGAGGCTCTAAGTCCAACATTAAGGTGCTAGCATGATTGTTTCCTTCTGAGGCCTTTCTCTTTTGCTTGCAAAGGGCCACCTTCTTGATATGTCCTCACATAGTCTTTCCTCTGTGCATCCATGGTGTCTCTTTTTGTTTTTTATAGAGACACCAGTCACCCTAGACAAGGGCCTCAACCTAATGGGCTCATTTTAACTTAGTCATATCTTCAAAGACTTTGTTTCTAAATATGATCACAATCTGAGGCACTGAGGTTGGGACTTCAACCTATGAATTTGAGAGCAGTAAGAGACACAACCTAACCTGTAACACATACTTAGAACCCAAACATTCCTTTAACTGTTAGAGGCTCCACATATGTATCAGAAGACCCCAATAATTGTGAATAAACAAATGGGCCTAGGTCAGTTCCAGCATCCCTTTACCCGAGGCATGAGACAGTAGATCCTCCAGTAAGAGCCACTGAGGCCCCAAACTTTCCAAGCTAGTGCACAGTAGGCATAGGACTCAGATACTAACCCAAACTCTCCTGAGTCATTTCCAAATACACTGGGTATACAAACTGCAAATGTTCCAAAATACCAATAAGTGCACTGGGTAATAGAAATAGAAATTCATGGAGCGCCTGGGTGGCTCAGTCGGTTAAGCATCTGACTTCAGCTCGGTCATGATCTCGCAGTTCGTGAGTTTGAGCCCCACGTCAGGCTCTGTGCTGACAGCTCAGAGCCTGAAGCCTGCTTTGGATTTTGTCTCACTCTCTCTCTCTCTGTCCTTCCCCCGCTTGCACTCTGTCTCTGTCTTTCTCTCTCAAAAGTAAATAAACATTAAAAAAAGTTAAACAAGAAATTGATGAAAACTTTCTTAAAATATGTGTGTAGGAACTAGGGAATATATTTGCTCCCACTCCAGACTTCCAAGCTGGGAAAATGCTTAATGAGCACTGTCATTACGAACACTGGCTTTATGGAATTCCTGTGATGATTAACATCCCTGGTACACAGCTGATGAATCATTGACACTCCATAAATGCTAATATTATATAGGAAAGCTATTTAGCCCTCATTCTTTATGCCTAAAACTTATCAGATCATCCTGTGGTCTTCCTAAAAGTGACTTACCATTTATAGAACTGATGGTGAAATTTAGTTTAACAATAGGTGCAATCAATATTGATGCATACATTTGGAATAGTCAGGAGGTTTTTGAATGTAAAGTTCTTGATATCTCAAAATGAACAAGCTGATGAGTTTCCTGGTTATGTTTAAAGATGTGTGATAATTCTGTGAATACTGAATGTCATGGATGTAAGCAACCAGTAATTAAGGTGAGATATTAGAAAATGCTTCTCAGTCATGCTTAATAATGTCACTTTTGAGAGAAAATTTTTAGATAATACTTTTGTAATTTGGTTATTAGTTAGACACCCACAGGGATAATATTTACTGAGATGTATGTAATATACAATACTAACATATAGACATTTATGCATATATTCTGATAGAAAAAGTTCACTTGCTCGTAAAATATACATCAAATGTATAGGAGGCTCTTTTCCATGGCTCTCAAAGAAAAAGGCAGATTCCTTAACCTAACATCATTCATGTTCATCATTCCTTATTAATTCATGGCTGAGAGATCCTGGCTTTCAACTTTCAGTGATGGACATGTTCAATCTCAGCTTCAAGATACTTTAAATTTTTTTGTTTTGTTTTGCTTTTTGGCGAAAGTGATTCTAGTTAGATTTGGTGGGTTATGGCCTCCCATCCCCACTCCAGCCTTTACTGCTATTTTCTTTTGAGATGCAGAAGAAAAGTACATCACAAATATTTCTCTTCAAGACATCATGGTTGATGGTGCTGCTTCCTTTCTAGGGGCTAGCCAGAACCATTTTTGTCTACCAACACAGCGACTTTTAAGCTTCCTGTCCTGTGGCACTCACTCCACAAGCTTCAGGTGTTCAGGCTTAGTCACTGAGACCTGTGGTTGACACGGAGATGGAGACGAGCTGCCCAGGCCAGCCTTTAAGGAGGGATTTACTGACCTAGTGTAGGGAATGCAGTGAGCAGACTAGTGTCCTGAGCAGGCTGCCTCCTTCTGTGGGCTCCTTTGGGGTCTGTCAGCTCACAAGACCATCTCCCTGGACATGCTGCCCCTCTGGTGACAGACTACGTTCGTGACTGAGTGAGGTGACGGCATCCAGGCCTGGCAATTTTGGCCCAAAGTGGGGGCCCTGAAAAGCAAGTTTCTCTCCAGAGCCCCCTCCTGGGGGACTACAAATTTGTTGGGCCACAAAGCAGTTAGACTTCTTTCTCTGCCCAGTCCTGCTTCTGCTCTGTTCTTTTCACAGGTCTCAAGACCTAAAAAACATCTTACACCAAACTTCCCTTCAGGATCTGTTTCTAGAGAACCTCACCAGTGGCAGCTTCTCTTTCTTTAAAAAAAAATTTTTTAACATTTACTTTTGAGAGAGCATGAGCAGGGGAGGGGGCAGAGAGAGACACACATACAGAATCTGAAGCAGGCTCCAGGCTGTGAGCGGTCAGCACAGAGTCTGATGTGGGGCTTGAACCCACAAACCGTGAAATCATCACCTGAGCCAAAGTCAGATGCTTAACTGACTGAGCTACCCAGCTGCCCCTGGCAGCTTCTCTTTCCTTTTGATCTTTTGTCTTACTTGTCTTGCCTTCCCACATTTCCTGAAGCAGTGTAAAGAGAATATCTAGTAACAGCCATCAAGTTAGTATCTAATTTGTGTAGAATTTTTTAAACGTACATGACTTTCACATGTAACTTTCTTTTTCATATTTATTCCATCAACAGACACAGAGGGGTGAGAGATATTTTCTGTTGGCAAAGAGCCAACACTCAACAGTCAGGCCAGTGCCACCTGACTCAAGGGCATTGGGGACATTTTATAGATTCTGAGGGGTTTTACCCAAAACGCCAAAGGGCAAGTTGTAAGCTAGAGCCCACTCTGTTTCTGAACTGTGGTCAAGGAAGAACAGAATGCTGAAAAGATTGTAAAGGAAGACAGAAGGAAGGTTGAGGGAAATGTACACATCATTTTTTCCCCCACTTTCCCAGGAGAAAAGTCACAGTGAAATTCAAGCATCAGGAGACTGGTATATGACAACAAAATGGCCTCTGAAGAAAAACACTAAAATATTTATTTATCAAAGGAAATACTTTTTTCCCGTAGATATTCTTTCCTACATTGGTCATCACAGCCAGACACCTGTCTCTAATTTTCAAAGCATTGCTATCATTCAGTATTACCATGTGGGTTAATCTCCATGCATGTGGGCTGAATCTGTGTTTTAAGAGGCCAGGACCATCTGATACATATGAGAAAGTGACATGCGTTTTATACGAGGCTTAAATTCCTATGAAGGAATGGCTGGCTTTGTCCTTGATCTGCTCACCGAACTCTTTTTAATATTAATGTGCTATTTAAAAATGCATCATTTACCTCCAAAGTAGCTCGGTGGGCGGTATTAGAGCCCACGGGCAAGCTATGAGGCTGGGAGTGAAGCAGCTGATTGCTGTTTATCACACACTACCGCTGGCTCCCAAGGGTCAAAACTTCAAGTGCAAGTTGGCAGAGAAGAGGGGTTTCTATCTATTCCCTGGTGTTGAAACTCTTAAGATTAGTGTGACCTACGCCACCTAATTCTTGGCAAGATACTAATATAATAATACTTATTTTTTTAAGGTCAAAACTTCGGATTTCCTTCATTAGCGCCATCACCTGCATCTCCAATTAGACTGCACCTTCGTGGCTTCTTTTCAAACCATCGTAACTGTGTTTTGTAGCAGGCTCAAAGTACTCTTTTTGTTTCTACAGAGGCAACACACTGAAAGACACATTTCCAGTCGAATTTATGGACTGCTTCTATTCCCACCTTCATCCTGTGCTGCTAAAAAATATAGGATTAGACTAGAGCCAGACAGATGCTATAACTACTGTTGGAAAGAAATATAGATTTTAGTTGGGAAGCTATAGACACCAAGATAGAACCATGAAAATGTGAGCTGAGTGGTTGAGCTTTAACTCAGCAGAAATACTTGTTCTATTTAGTGTTTGTTATTCTCAAATGGTAAATCTTAGAGAAAACAGTGCTAGAGAAAGTGAAACCAGAGGTTTATTATGAAAATGAGCACAGAACTGAAGACATGTTACGAGTCCCATATAATTGCCTGACGGGGGCATAGCTAATCCAGTACAGCATCAGGCTAAGGCTAGCAACTGGATTCTGCACAATTTGATCTGTTATCTTCCCCCGAATATTCTCGTACTGTTTTGTTTGGGGGGTATTTCCATCTCCCTCTGACATAAACAGTGCCCAGAAATCTTGTTTTATCGAGTAGGGAGAAAGAAAAAACATTTTGTTTAGCATAGTGCACGGTTATTCTTCCCTGTGTTTGTAGACTAAGACATTTTCTTCAAAAAGTAGGAAGATGGTTCAGCCTACATCAGAGCAGGGCTGTTCGTTCATTCACGCATTCACTTATTCATGGATAAAGCATTTATTAAGCCTGCACTACAGGGGCTGAGGTTATAAAATGACATTCAGACTGAGTTCCTTAACCTGCCCCACTGCTTGTGTAAAAGCTCCAGTGGCTCACAACTGCCATGTTATTTACCCTTCCCTGAACCCATGACTTTTCCATGTGACCTTGGAGTTGCCTCTCCCTCTCACTGGGCCCAGCCATGTGGCTTGTTTGGCTGAAGTGATAATCACAAATATGAGCAGTCAGAGGCTTGAGAAAGCTTACATACTTGGACTTGCTCATTCTTTTTTTTTTTTAACTTTATTGAGGAATAATTGACAAATATAATTGTATATCTTTAAAGTGGACAATATAGGGCCACCTGGGTGGCTCAGTTGGTTAAGCATCTGACTTCGGCTCAGGTCACAAGTTCGAGCCCTGCATTGGGCTCTGCACTGACAGCTCAGAGCCT
The DNA here is from genome assembly GCF_007474595.2 of Lynx canadensis. Taxonomy (NCBI): domain Eukaryota; kingdom Metazoa; phylum Chordata; class Mammalia; order Carnivora; family Felidae; genus Lynx; species Lynx canadensis. The sequence goes on from NC_044305.1 coordinate 76,876,087, forward strand.
GGAGCTTCAGATTCTGTGTCTCCCTCTCCCTCTGCCCCTCCCCCACTCATTCTCTGTCTCTGTCTCTCAAAAAATAAACACTGAAAAATTGAAAAAAATAAAGTGGACAATATAACGATTTGGTATCTATATTTATGGAATGATTACTAATATCACAATATTTAATACCATATTATTAACTGCAGTCACTGTGCTGTACGTTATGTCCTGAGAACTTCTCATAACTTACCAGCATCTTACCTACATGGGTCACATATATCATATGCTGCCACATACAGTCTGGTTGTTTTTTGGGCCAATGTGGCCATTGGTGAGCGCTGATAGTGCTCAGTGACTGAATTTCCAAGTGAGTGTCCTCACATAGGACTATTTTTCCTAACCATGGGATTTTGAAGCTTACCCTGCCCTGTCTGCTTCTCTTCACATCTGGCTCATGGCCTCAGGCAGACCTCACCCAAAGGTTTTCAGGGGTCCCTGCCTTTCGCTGTGTAGAGCTATCTTCTTAGGCTAACTGAGTGGAATCAAGTGCATATGATTTGACTTGGCATGACCCTTTTCAACTAATTTAGATATTATTTAGAAAGATTAATAGTGTGAAGAATATTATTGATTAAAGGTTGTATATGTGATCATGTCTATGATCACTGGGCATCAGACTCTTGATCCAGAAAGGAACCTAATGTGTGACATTGAAAGCCGAAAGTTGTTTCAAATATCCTATAGCAACAGTGCCTGTCCAGGGAATAAGAGTAACCATACATTTCCAATGGCCTGCATATGGAATCAGAGAATTTTATTATTTTATTTTATTTTATTTTATTTTATTTTATTTTATTTTATTATTTTATTTTCAATATATGAAGTTTATTGTCAAATTGGTTTCCATACAACACCCAGTGCTCATTCCAAAAGGTGCCCTCCTCAATACCCATCACCCACCCTCCCCTCCCTCCCACCCCCCATCAACCCTCAGTTTGTTCTCAGTTTTTAAGAGTCTCTTATGCTTTGGCTGGAATCAGAGAATTTTAGATCTCTGAAGGTGTTGAAAACTATCTCCAAATCTGTGGTTGGTTTTAACAGGTGATAAAAATTGAAAAAATTTTGATGTCAAATTAGCAAATTTGAGACTATTATTTAATATTGTAATTAAATTAAAAAAATTCATTTCCTGTTAAAGACTTAAAGATGTATTATGCCAACCAATTTCTCACCTATGCGATATTTGTGATATTTTAATCCTTGGCTATTTAAAAACTTTTCTTGATAATCCCTTTGTCACTTTCAGGGCTTTAATAGCTACACTCAGGAAGCAAAGTAGAAAAAAATGAAAGCCCAGGAGTTTCAGAAAAATCCAGGTTCTCATTCTGCCTTAGCCACTTATGAAGTATGGGCTACTATTGGCCTAGTCGCTTCACTTCTCTGAGCCTTGGTTGTCTCTGATGCCTAGCTCAGAGGTGAGAAATAAATATACAAGGAGCTTAGTACAGTGTCTGGTGAATAGTAAACACTCAAAATTTGACAGCTACTTTACCTCTCCACTCCCTGCCTAATCTTTAGTAATATTGTGTCCAAGGTGGGCTGGGGTGGGGGATCCTTGGCAAATTCTAAGAAGCTTCCAATTAAAAAGTATGGAATCAGCCTCTTGGAAAACCACATAAAAGCAATGAAAGCAAAATTGCAACCCCGGTATCTCCCGCAGGACTTTATCTCCGTGTCAGAATGGGACACCAGGAAGAGGCTTCCTCGTGTGCTGAGATGCTCCAGGAAGGGTGTTGGAGGCATGAGGAGCTTCAGCATCTGCTCCACAGAAAATGGCTTATATTTAAAAATAGATATCTCTGTGTAGATATAGATATATATATCTGTATCTACACAGAGATATCTATTTCATATATATATATATATATATATATATATATATATCTTGAAACCAGCAGAAGATAGCTTCAGATTCTCCTCCTTCGCCTCAGGCATTTGCACTCAGAAGTGTGGAGGAGGTCATGGGTATTACAAAGGCATCTGTTTAAGAAGTTATGGGGGGGGGTGCAATCTGGGAAGGCAACTTGGTCAGGACTGAGTTCAAAATTATGATGTGTAGGTGGAGAAATTCTAGCAAGGATCTAAATCAGTTTTTCATCCTAACAGTTCTTTGGGATTTGTGGGTATGGGTTAACATTTGGCCAACTAGACTGGGCCATAAAATTATATTTCAAATATTGTACAAAAAGTAATAGCACACAAATCTAAAATCCAAAGCCTGGAGTTCTGAAAACTGATGTCTCAAAATCTTTCACTGTAAAACAAAAATGGAAGTAATTAATATTTTTTTTGGGGGGGGGTAATAATTTAAGTTACTCCAGGGTTCTTCATATTATTTACATGAAAGTAGAAATAGAAAGAGCCCCAACTCTTAGTGCCTATTAATATGGTTCATATCAAACTGCATGAGGGAAGTCACCTTAAGGAATTAAAATAATCACTGAGAAGTGACAGAAAGCATGCACTCACAATTTATTTCTATAACTGCAATACATTTGGACAATGTACTAGTTACCTAGGGCTGCAATGATGGATTACCACAAAATGAGTGGTTAAAACAACAGAAGTTTATTGTTTCACAGTTTTGAGGTCAGAAGTCCTATATCAGGTGGTCAGCAGAGGTATGTTCCCTCCAGAGGCCCTAAGGAAGAATCCTTCTTAGCATCTTCTTAGCTTCTAGTGAGCAACAGTCATAGTAAGATTTAGGACCCACTCTAATCCAGTATGATCTCATCTTAATGTAACTAATGACATTTGCCAAGACCGTGTTTCCAAACAAGGTCACAGTCTGAGGTTCTGGTAAACATGAGTTTTGGGGAACACTCCTCCACCTAGTCCAGACACCAAAATCAAGATAACATACAGCAGTCTTTCTGTCTTGCTTGAAGAAGTCAGTCAATATTTCTCAAGTGCAGGGCATTGTTTGCATTATAATAGGTTAGATCTGAGGGCCAGGCATGTTGCTCTGGGTATGAAACTGGCCTCTGGTTTGCTTCTCTGTTTTTGCTTTCTTTTTCCCTCCCCACCCCACATCCCTGCTTCTTTTGTAAACTGTATTGACCTCATTCAACTTTGAATTTGATAGAAAGAAAACAAACAAAAAATATATTTAGCAACAGATATAGACACTTATTGTCTATCATGTCTCGAAATAACAGCCAAAGCAAAGTTTTGACGGAGAAGAACACATGTAACAGCTACTTTTTTCCATTTTTTCAATTCATCGTATTGTGATGGTTATTTTATTCCTGAAGAATTTGCCGGATAATGGAGAAAAGAGAGATTGAGGAAAGGTTGAGCTACACAAAGTTCAATTAAGAGATGAAAAAAAAAAAAATCTTCAAACCCACATTTATACACACACACACACACACACACACACACACACACAATTTATCTGGCTGAGTTATTTGATAAAAATAATAGATAACGAATGTGCCTGCTCCCTTCCCACCTGTGGTCCAGACATTAGCGGTCCTGAGTTCGATTCTCAGCTCCACCACTATATGAGTATAATTTATCAACCTTTCTGTCTCTTTAAAATGTGGATAATTATATGTGTCCTATCTATCTTTCAAATTCATTGTGAAGATTAAATATGATAATGAAAATGAAAGGAATTTGAATTCTAAAAGAAAAATGTTCTCATGACTGCCAAAAGTATTATTCGATCCACTTGAAAACTGAATGGATATTCTTGGCAAAGCCTAAGATTTATTGTCTCCTCCAGCCTTGTAACAGTGGCTCCCTTTTATTGAGCAGTTGCTAGAAAACACCATGTGAGTTGCTTTATATAAATTGTTCCTAATTCTCACAATGACTCTGCAAAATCAACTTTATCTCCCCTATTTTACAGAGAAGTCATTGAGAAGGAAAAAGCCTCAGTGAGCTCTATCTGGTCAACTCAAACTTGAGCCTGAAAGTCACACAATTTATAAGTGTCAGGCCATGATTCTCTGCCAAAGTCAAGTTCGTTTTCCTTTCTCTCCCCTCCACTAAGTTTCTCCTGGGGCTTTTTATACACACACTCATCTGCATTGTCTTTCCTCTCCTCCATACCAAGGGTATTGAGTAAATTAGTCATTTAGTTAAAAAAAAAAAAAAAAGTCAATCTCAACCATTATTGGATGGCACTTGGGCTTAATCAAAAAAATGGAGAGAATTTTTCAGTTTTCATCTGGTTATTAGTGAACGCTGAGTTTCTGTGCATATGGAATTAAAATGGACCAACAGTGTTCTCTACACAGTCTTGCAAACCTAGGTACAACCATTTTCCTGTTTAGTCCTCGGCTTAGTGCTGGTGCTCGGCGATGGCAAACAAGGGGTTTCCACTTGCTCCTCTGTTCCGGTTCAGCTGAGACCCAGACCACTCAGGGACAACTGGGGCCCTGCCAAGCTCATCTGACTCTCCACTGCTGGGAATGAGGCGTACTGACATGAGGGTATACGAAAGATGGAGTTCAAGAAGATAGCACTGATTTCTAATGATGTTTTAGCCTCTCCTTTCAAATTTTCTGTTTTGCTAATGCTTTACAATGCATCTGACTTATTTCTTCAATTGTAGATGTATTGGAAGTGTGCGCTCAAAAATTTTTCACTGATTTGGGATAAGATTAACAAAACTGTTTAGAAACCAATGCTCCAGAGTAGTAGAGGCATGTAGCCCCAACACTGGCTTGTATCTGAGTTTGTAGGACCCCCAGTATGGCCTGTTTTCTTCATAACCTCTGCGAGAGTAATAGTTCTTTGGGGAGGTAGGATAAGAATGAACTAACACTTCATTTTTTTTCTTCCTCCTGATCGTGTGTTAGGTTTTTACTCACAATAATGAATTAATGTATTTGTCCCAAACACCCCATTCTTCATGGCCTCGCCTTGGCAGTCACAGTACAAGGGGGACATATCTAAATGGTAGTAGGAAGAGTTGACAACAATCAAGTAGGAGCTCAGCTTCAAATGGCCTTTTTCACAGAGCAACCAGCATCCCAGCACAGAATCACAGAAGCTCCGAGCCGGAAGATAACCAGATAACACCGAAAAATTCACTCAAGCAATTATTTTTGATTAAGCCTATTTGGTATCTAATAATGATGGGGATGAATGTATTTAAACCAAATGACTAATTTTTAATGCTCCCTTTTCCAGTGAGTGACCGTTGGGACTCCTTCTGTGACCCTAAGTCACCTTGGATTCACCTTAATTTCCTAAACAGGCATGCAGATTCCATTCATTATGCACGAAGCTCTTTTTGCCGTGGTGAGCATTGTCTCACCTCCTCTTGACTTCTGTTAATCTGACAGCCACACAGTCCCGTCTTGGGGAATATTGCAAAGCATCTCCAATTCAATAGCATTTCTGTGGTCGAGGGGTTTTATGTAATTACAGAAGTTCTGTCGTTGATTTGAATGTTATATCCCTGTTGTGGAATTATGTTTGGACTTCATCCTAAAGGACCAGGAAGGGATTGTGTTTGTTTTGTTTGAACATTTCTTATCACAGAACTATGTTGGAGACAAACCCCAATGACACAAACATTCAAACACCACCTTCAGATGTAATATTGATTTATAAAACAACAGTGCACAGCTGCCAAGCTTCACTCTTGAATACAGAAGGTCTTCAATTCCCAACAAATTACTGGCATTTCTACCAATTTACAAATTAGAGTTTCCTCAGAATATCTCACAGTTCTTAATATTCCAGTCACCTTCCTCTTCAGCCTTCCCTCTTGAAATATGTGCGTGGGGAGGAGGGGGGCAGCGAGAAAGTAGAGCATTTGTAAAATTGGAGTTAAAAAAATCTAGATCAACTTTTATCCTTAGGCAAATTATGCACAGAGTTAAATTAAACCACTATATGTACTTGTAGATTGAAGAATCAGAGGTGGAGGAGGGGTCAGAGACACTGAGATCAAAGTTTCTGTTCTTTGAACAAAATCCCTTTGAAAAGCCCCCATGCCACCTATTCTGCTTGTTAATGTTTTGACGGGGAGTATCTAGCAGTGTCATCAGCCGCAGCATATTTTTAATACCATATTTTTTCAAAATTTTCTGTGTGCAGCTAGCTCTACTTAGCAAAGCACCAGATCCTTTGCCAGCTCTGTTATAGGTCTCTTAAGGGAATATTTTTGTTAATTGCAAATATTTGATTGACAAACATAGGATGCAATTAGCAGTCAGGCACAGTAGGAATGTGCAGTGAACTGGATCCCTGAACCAACGGATCTCAACTCTCTCAGCTTGATCTAAAATCGACTAGAGCATTTCAACCATATGTTTGCCTCAAACTTCCTCTTTCCCGTGAACGTTGTGATTTCCCCAAACTCGCTTCTTTTCACGTTGGTTCACCAAGGGAGCTAATTCCTCTCTGATCAAGACAAATAAAGAAAGAAAATTCTTCACAAGTTTCAGTCTGGTGGGGCTCTTTGACCATGGCGGTAAAATTAATGTGGACAAGATTATACATGCCAGTGTTCCTTTCCAAAGCCCTGGGTGGAAAAAGAATCTGACCTCTTTTGAATTCAAACCTTTTTTTTCCCCCCAAGCTATTTAAAACAACCTGGCACCATCTGATTATCTTTATAAATTACATTGTGCTTCTTTCTACCCACAGCAAGATGAGTCCTTTTGTTTTGTCTTAGTGCAGTACATAGAATAAAGTTCTGTTTTTAAAACAGACCAGTCATTATTAAAGGTATTCCTTATGCCACAAATCAGTTGGAAGTGCTGAAAAGTCTGATTAAATATCAGATATTCTGTACCCCCCTCCTCCTCGGGGAATTAATTAAAACTCATTTAAAACTCACAGAATTTGGGGGGGAAGAGAACCTCAAAGCCTTTAATGCTGGCTTGAAAAGTCTTAAGAAAATTTAAGCTGTTTTCCTACCTGTATGATATAAAACACAGGAAGTTCAAAAACTGAAACAATAACCTCGTTGAACCGGGTTCATAGCATTGAAAGGCCAGTTGTCAATTTCTTTTCCCTGACTGACGCCATTCACGTGTATTTGGGGGGTGAGATATACAACATGAGTGCTCTCTCTAAATGATAAGCAAATAGATATCAACATTGTGGATAAAGAGATAAGAAACCTCTCAAGGCAGCAGGGACAGCATACCGCATGCTTAGGGACACCCTGCAAGTACGTGGCAAATGATGTAGGGGCTTCAAGGAAGATGGGGAGCCTGAAACCCAGGGAGATTTTAAATTAGTTCAAGGACACACTGGAAGTGCTCGGTGATATGGAAATATAGGGCAGGAATCCTGACATGCAGCCCATGAAACCAGAATGCTTGTCAAGTCTGTCAATTATAATGTGCCACACTCCAAATAAAGCTTTAAAAACGGGCATCTGAAGGCTGCAAGGCGCCACTGTGGTTCATCTTGACCATCCTCCTTTCTCTAGAAAAGCTGCGATTAATTTTTTAAAAGTAGCAGTCTGCTCCAAACATACAAATAAACGGTGTTCTCCGTGTTTGGAATATAAATAAAACCATGGAAGAGTGAAGTAGGAATCTGGGCAAAAAAAAAAGGCAATCTCACGTTCTCTTGCTCTTCTCTTTTTTCCCCATCTTGGAACGATCACCCCAAGCTCCCTGATTGTGCAAATGTAGGTGATAGAACTGACTCACACTGAGCGCACTGACATAGCAGGCTCATGGGTGCGTGTGTGTCCTGTGACTTTTGCCCTTAGCCAAGACTGTGTCTAACCCGGTCACAAGAGCCGGAATCTCCTAGTTCACATTAACTCACCATTTGGCTAGCGGTCCTGGGTCCTTAGATTCAGACAAATTTGGAGGTGGAAGGGATCTGGAAGGAAATCTACCCATTCAACAGATGAGGCATCAGAGGCTCAGAGAATGGTGGCCTGCTTTGAGTAACTGGAAGAGACTTCCAAAGTCTACTTCTTCATGGACTGATGGTTTTAGCCCCAGGACCCAGGAAAAGTATGGGAAACGGAGCAATCAATGCAAAGAAGAACAAATCAAAGCAGTTACCCAGGTGGATGTGGCTGATTAGGTGACAGCTTTCTGTGAAGAACATTTTGTAAGAAGGGGAGGGCGGTTGGTCAGGGAAAGGAGTGTGTGCTTTATTGATTAGCACAGGATTACTCCTCAGGTGGTGGGTCCATAACCAGAAGCTTTCTGATAGAAAATCAAATAATGCACCTGGTGGGACTGGTACACTGTTAAGGTATGTATTCACCTCTTGCACTGTCTTCAGAGAAGGCCACTTGCCCTCAGAGAAGCAAGTTTCTTTTCAGACTTTCTTCAGTTTGCAGTTTGTCTGCTAATGCTCTGGTCTCTACAGGACTTCACACGTCCGATTGTAAAGGCTTTGCACGTGGGGGCCTTTCTCTTCCTTGAAAGCCTTAGTAGGGGCTGTCACTCTACCAGAGCTTCTCAAACTTAAGTGTGTGACAGAATCAGCTTCAAGTCCTCTTCAAATGCAGATTGCTAGGCCTCATCCCCAGACCCTCTCATTCTGCAGGTTTGGGGTGGAGCTCAGGAATCTGAATTTCCAACAAGCTCACAGATGCTGCTGATAATGCTGCTCCAAGGACCGCACTTTGAGAACTACTGCTTTTGAGACAGAAGCAATGTTCAGTGTATATTATTGTCTAAAAAATCCTCGACTTCAGCTGTATAGCAGTAGATAATAAGAGTCAGAGAATGAAATAGTGCATGGTATCTTCTAGCTGCTCAATAAATATTTTTGATTGATTGAATTGAGGCTCTATTTACTTATATAGGCCAAAAACACAATTTATGGAGCTGAACAGGTTCCAAAACATTTCTCTTTTGGCCATACCCCAGGCTGGATTCAAATCGTGGCACTGTCCAGCTTTGTCAAATCGGGTAGTTTTTCCATTGTCCACCAGTTCTAAATCTTAGCTTCCTCGGTTATAAAATTGGAGGAAATGGGTATATTCTGAGGATTAAGTAAAAGAACTATTATTACACGTCTTCGCAGCACAGTGCCTGAGTGCAAAAATACTCAGTTTTTAAATATAATGATTGGTGAAAATATGTTTTCTGTAAGTAACAGAGATGAATAGAAGGTATTCTTTAACGTAAGAAATATATCTTAAATTATGCCGTATGATCTAATTCTCTAAATACAGAAAATCTGCATGTATATCCATGTGACTCCAACGTGAAAATAAGCATAGATATCCTCTGCCACTAAAAAATATTTTATTAGAACATTTGATGCAATTAATCAGTTTGTTTTAATTTATGAGCAATCACTAAATGGTTTAATGGGTCGGCGCATAACGAATACATAATGGAAAACTTTAAAAACCAGTGTACTAAGTGGGCCAGATGCTCATCAGCTGTTTAGAAGCCTATACACCTGTGGCTTGGTATTAAAAAGTGAATAATATTCCATGTCCTTTGTTAGTTTTCTTGAAGACACATATTTTAAAAGTCTTAAAGAACAAGAGTCTAAAAAGAACATATCAGAACAGGCTTATGGTTAGGTTTTACATTTGTTTATATTCTTTAAGTCATATATTTATACCTTATAAAACTAAGGGGAAAAAAACTCATTTTCTAAATGAGTTCCCATCATTGAATGAAATTGGAAGAATAAGTAGATCATGAAATTCCATAAATTTCATGATAAAATTACATATTATTTATGTATTTATTTTAATTTAACTTACATAAAAAACTTACATGGTTCTTACTATGTTCCAAGGCATTATACTAAGTGCTTTACAAATATGAGCTCATTTAATCCTCCAAATAACCTTACGGGATAGATATAATTAACATCACCTCCATTTAACAGTTGAGTGCAGCACAAGTAAATTAATAAAATTGCTGAAAGTCACATAGCTAGTAAATAGTGTGGCAAGGATTCGAACTGGTTCTGAGTCCCTGCGCACTGTGCCCTACCTTCTAGTCACCCACCAAATGATCAACTCTGGACTGGATGATGCAAGGAGTAAGTGACCCTGCCTTCACAGAATTTATAACCGCTGGGATTGAGAATGCTACAAGAATTCATCAAGTGACAAATGCCAATGTGTATGGTCTATAGAAGGAGGCCACAAACTGGGGAGCTACAGATCAAATAATGGCTTGTGGATATGTTTCATTTGGCTCATATAATTTTTTGAAATTTTTGAGTTACTGCTTTCAAAAGGAAAAAATTATATTAATATTCCAGATTTTCAGCTGTGAAAAACTCTTACTTTTAGAAATGTCATGCTCCATGAAACAATCAGATGGCACTAAGTCCTCTTCTGTTTGCTCCAGTCCCTGGCACTTACACAAGACATTCACACATATGCATGTCAGCTTATGGTATTTGCTTAGCCCCTGAGTTGTCATACATACTATATGTCCTATGAAAGGGGTGTATGGAGTCATGGGAAAAGTTGTTGCCTAGAGTATTTCTGGGGGCCCAAGAAACAAAATGTTATTTGCACTGAACTTCAAAAGAGGAGGAGGACAAGTGGATGTAACAATACTTGGATGAACCATTAGATTCCTTCTGATACCCTAGGCTGTATCCATACAAAATATCTTCTAAATTCTATCAAATATTGAATCAGCATTACAGTTTTCTGTTACTCACTTTTGTGGTGACTACTATTGGACTAGAGTCAAAATATTCTTGCCTGCATAGTGAATATTGTTTATTCACTAAAGTATTGCTAATCTTACTTCTCTGCACTGGAAATAAAGCTCCCTCAAAAATACTGCACAAAGACAGAGGCATTTGTTCTGATGAATGCTAAGACAGAGGCATTTGTTCTGATGAATGCTATGTTTCTAGAACTAACACTGTGCCTGGAATGTTAGAAGAACTCAATAATGTGAGAGGAGGGAGGGGGAGAAAGAAAGAGAAAGGAAGAAGGAAGGAAGATGAAGGAAGGAAGGAAGGAAGGAAGGAAGATGAAGGAAGGAAGGAAGGAAGGAAAAAAAGAAGGGAGAAAAGAAGGGAGGAAGGAGGAAACCATAGCATCTGGTGATCAATTTCCCTGAGAGCCTTCTCCCTCACTTCTAAGCATGAGTAATAGCTGCTGACCACAGGCAAGAATAGTACAAGAACTTAGTGGGAATTATAAAGCTCTACAAGCTTTTACCATGTTCAGTAAAAGTCAAATTTGTAACTTGTTTTAAGAATTAGGAAGAGCCACAATTTCTCAGGGTGTGGCCCCTAGACCAGCTACATGAAAATGAAGCACTGGCTGAAAATGTCAGGTCCCCTGCCCCACCCCAGATCTAATGGCACACGGGGAACGTCATTTCTGTGTGACAGGGGATTCCTTTATACGCTAAACTTTGCACACCCAACATTGGTAGAACCACAATTCAGTACAGGAGAGGGCTTAGCACCTCAAGACTGTGAGCCTAGAATCACAAGATTCACAAAATCCAATTCAATTCACTGGAGGTGGAAATTATACAGTGGGTTTTGAGTAGATGTTAATTCAGCCTCTCACTTCCTGATTAAGCTGAGCTTTTACCTGGCTGGTGAGTGCTTCGTTAATACATGCTATGTTACCATGTATCTACCAAAGTGTCACTAAAATTTGTCAGACCTAAGACTAGTACATTGGTTGCTTTATTTACTTGTTTGATATAACCAGGAAACGTGCTTTACTACAGGAGTTACAAAATTTTGTTGTTTGGCTGATGCTGTGGTTTAAAAATGAATTTGCATGCCTTTCTGAGTATGCTGTGCCCAGTTGGGCCACAGACTTCGTCACTTCCTCTTACATTTCACCAGGTTGTTTGACATACTTAGGCATAACTCTACTGAGTATGGCATCTGGAAACAAACCATTTCTTACCATCCTAGCCCAAGCCATTATTACCTTTCACCTAGTTACTGCTGTAATGTAATTATTGGTCTTACTGCTTCCCTCTTGTCCCTTTAACTCTATATTCTCTACCCAAGGGCCAGATGATCTTTTGAAAACAGCTTATAACCTCCTCATGGCTTCCCATCTCACTGGAATAAAATCCAACATTCTTACATGGGATTCATCAATGCTGTTTAAATTTTTTTTTTCAACGTTTATTTATTTTTGGGACAGAGAGAGACAGAGCATGAACGGGGGAGGGGCAGAGAGAGAGGGAGACACAGAATCGGAAACAGGCTCCAGGCTCTGAGCCATCAGCCCAGAGCCTGACGCGGGGCTCGAACCCACGGACCGCGAGATCCTGACCTGGCTGAAGTCGGACGCTTAACCGACTGCGCCATACAGGCGCCCCATCAATGCTGTTTATAAAATATGTGTAGCTCCCTGCTTAATGGACACATGGTAGAATTGTACCATTGCCCACAGCTGTCCATTCTCCTCACCACCACCATCATTGAATGTGGCTGTTTGACTAGATCTGGCCAATGACTGGTTTGTGCAAGTGATGTGTCACTTCCTCCCTGGGACATTAATTGCTGATAGGAGACCCTTATGAGATTTTTTTCCCCTGCCACTATGATGGGCATGCCACTAGTGTGTGCTCTGCCCACCCTGGTTCCCAAGATGAGGCTGACATACTATAGAGCCTCCAAACTAATGGTAGACATGATATGAGAAAAAAAAATCCTGGTGTCTTCAGCCAGTGAGATTTTGGGGTTGTTTGTTCCCCACCATGATCTTGCATATCCTGACTGCTACTCACTTTTGTCTCCAAGACCCAATCGGATCTAACTCCACGGACTTCTCTGAGCTCTTCCCTCACCTCTTTCCTCTCTCCCCATTCTGTTCTGCTATACTTACTGTCCTAGAGTGTATCAGCCTTATTCCCAACTTGGGATCTTTTCACTGTTCAAATGCTTTATGGCCACATCTTTACATGCTCCCTTACTTCATCCAAATCTTTGCTCAAATGTCTCTTTCTTAGAGAGGATGTCCCTGATTATGTGTCTAACATAGCATCATTCATTACTTTCTCTATCCTTCCCTTTTTAGTTTCCTCCATACCTTCCATAGGTTTCCTTTATCATTTTGCATTCTGTCTCTAAAGCTAAAATGTAAATTCCCTGAGGGGTGGGGATGTTGTTTTGTTCACAGATGTTTTCCCAGCACCTTGAACAGTGTCTGGAGTAGAGGATCACTAAACATTAATATTTGTTGAATGAATGAGTTTATTTGGACATATCACCTAACCATCCATGTGCTCATCTGAAAGTAGGGATTCACAGGGCCCTCAACCTACCCCATAAGGTTATGTTACACCTTTAGAAGTATAGAGCATAATGTGTTTTATGGTTTCAGCACAATGACAGGTTAATTCACTGAATTGTTCCTGTCTAAGGCATCAAGAAGAAACATCCTAACAATAAATGATACATCTGAGACCAATGGGTTTGGCTTCTTTGGTTCCTTGGGCATTTTATAGCCTCATGCTCATGCCTTACGTTGAAATAATTTCAGAAGGAACTGTGAGCACCAGTAGGCACTGTAAGGATGCACAGGAAGCTGAAATCCTTCATTCTTCTCAAAGGAGGATCTGTTTATCATTTATCTTGAAAGCGCCGGCAGAGTTTTGCTTTGTCATACAAAGTTTATTGATTCTTTTATAGCAGCGTTGTTTGAAAATTAATTTGGAACTTAAGCAATGACCTCTTTGAGAAATAGTGAACATTTAATTTTTTATGCTGAGCTTTCTGAACATTTAGTAATGGGGTATGAGTCACACTGAAATAGAAGCTTCATTTTCCACTCTGAATTCTACACAATACAGTTTTACCTATAAAAGACAGCACATCTCAGTAAACTCTGGAAATATAAATTTATAATTTCCCCCTTCTTAGAGTTGGCCATACAATACAATTACCATAAGAAGATTGCTTTAAACATGCAATTATAAATATGGCATGATTCTATAAATTATCTGTAATTTATTTATAAATCTTCTGCTAGGGCTAATGTTTAACACATGCACATATTTTTTTATATTCCCTTTCCCTTCAGTTCTGTCATATCATTAGATAAATATACTTAATGAGGGTTTATTATGGAAATAAAATAATCTAAACAGCATTGTATGGTCTACTGTATTATGAAGGAGTTATTTTAAAAGCCTATTAAAGTCCCTGCTTGGGCTTGTCCAAGTTTGTGTGAGTGAAGAATGATAACTTAGAAGAAAATTCCTATTTTGATTATTCAATCAAATACATTTTCTTGTATTATTCAATCAAATCAGCTCTTTTTCTCCTTTTACTACTCCTTGTCTCTAAGTCACAGTCGGATAAAACTATAAGTCAAGAGAATAATTTCTTCTTCATGACACTGCTAGAGGTATTCAAACGGACCAGGTGGTGAGTCAACTTCCTCATGCACTAGAAAGGCAAAAGAAAAGCATACTCCTTCTCTAAAAGACTGCTCTGAGGTCTAAGCATCAATTAGTTTTCGTTTTTGTTTTAAGAAACGCATTAAGAATTTGCAGCTAGATTTTTGCAAATTTTGTATGTCACAGCCAAATCTGATGTGGTATTGTAGTCAAAGAGGTATACTTTAACCTTACTGACAAAAGAACACTTCAATTTTGATTCATAAAATGGGATTCTTCCAATAAATGAGGTACAGAAGACTATTTATGACATTTTTATATTACAGAAAGTACTTACATGCCCACTCTACTACGCTTTCAAATAAAACAAGCGAATGTCAGTCAAACTAATACCCATGACTTGAGTTCTGGGATCCTATCCTAATCATCTCCGAATCCTTAGCACCTAACTATACCCTTCACCTACCACCTGCTAATTAAGATACTGTACACAAAATGAGATGCAAGTGACCTATCACCAGAAAGGCAATAAAACAAAGATGGAGGGGAACTCAAAATAATTATACTGGGATCCCACACTATCTGTACATACCTACATATATGAATAAAGATGGTTAGAGACAAAAAGGAGTGGGCAATGTTGAAAATATTTTAGCTTTATAAAAAAAGACAATACTAATATGTGTCTAATTCACAAGGCATGAGGCATCCCACAGTGATAGCATCTGGACAGGTGACTGTAATTTTTTCCATTACTTTTTCCACAGTCTTTTAAGGACAACCTAGGGCAATAGTTTTTAAGAAAACCCTCTTCTCCCTTTAAGAACAATTTTTTTTAATCAAAGGCTGCATTACCTCCCCTGGAATAAAATCTTACTCAAAATTTCAACAACCACAGCATATTAAAAAGAAACACAGACAAGCACAGATAGAAGACCCTCTCTCATGGTTTCACCTTACTTACCACGTATGGTATTCTCCATGACAGTGTCCAAAGTCTTTACAAAGAGCTTCAGGCCTCCTACTTAGAAAAACAGTAATTCAGATCTATAGGAATTGGATAGTTTTTTATTTTACCCAACAGATGTGTGTGTGTGTGTGTGTGTGTGTGTATCTTGATGTTGCATTCACTAAATAAAGAAAAACCCTATATTAACATTAAACTTGGTGTATATATATGTGTGTGTGTGTATCTATATAATGTATATGTGTGTGTGTGTGTATATATATACACATATTTATATTTGTCCGATTATTTTCTTTTTTGAATTATTTGTTGAGATCTATACAAATAGACCACTCTTAAACTGGTTGGTAAGGAAAAGAAAAAAAGATAGGAACCATATTTGGTTCCATATTGTGATTGTGGAAAACAAGTAGTGATATATTTTTCCTCTATTGGACATATTTTCAGAATTATGCATGGGGATTTATATGAATACCCCATGCCATTTATAACAGTGCTACAAATAACAAGGATTATGCTCATTAGCAAACATTGCTAATTTTCTGAAGGAGATGCTACGCAGACATGGCTGAAACGAAAGTCTTTTTTAGACAGAAAAGACAAACCTGGAAATGGGAATCTATATCTTGGTCCTGTGACTGTTTAGTGTAGTGTTTCATGAGACAGAGAGGAGGCAGGGGAAAGAAAGACAGGGAGAGAAAGAGGTGATGCTTTGTATAATATCTTACGAGAACCACAAAGAAATCTGATGTTCATCTTAACCAGACACAGCTATGATTTTGCTATCTAGTTTCTCAGAAATATTCATCGTATCTGAAGAACTTTCTACTCTAAGAAACTAGGGCCACATGGGACAGGGAGGAGGGGGAAACAAAACAGTTCTCTAAAAAAAAAATCTTTTCTCTCTACCACTAAGTTTGGACAAATAATTGACATGAAGGAAAGATAGCTTTTTACAAGGAATGAAAACTTAGCTGTCAAGTTGCCCTCAATTTTCCTCAATCCCCATCTTACCCCAATTTTCTCATCTGCATAGCTTGTGTTGTGCTTGCTGATGTTTTTCTTAGGGCTAATTTTTGCCTCTAAATACTGAGAAAGAATAATCAGGTGCTTGAGAAGTGGTGTCTCTGTTCATCTCCCCACACGTGACTGCTTTCTGTCTGGTGCTTTGTCATGGTGCCTCCAGAGCCGACTTCCTCGGCTTCCTTTGTTATCCTCGCCAGATAAATAAACAGCACGAAATTACCGAACTTATTATGGTAATTGAGAGAAGGAAACGGAATGCCGAGCCTGCCCCCCTATCTATTACGCTGCCATTGCCAAAGTTGGCTAAACCTCAGATGCTAGTGTAACATCGGCCCTCTCCTGTGCCCCCCTTTTCTCCCACAGCCCCCCACCTTCTTTGATGATTGTTTTCTGTCCATCTTGAGCTGGGTGTCAGTTCATTTAGATTTACATCAAGTAGTAAATTAAAATAATCACTCAGCAAACACTCTGAGCTCAGTTTTCCCTTTCAGTCAGGAGTTGCGCGAGCTGCTTGAAGCATTCAAGCAGAAAATATTGCTGTCTAGATATTTGTCCTCTGGGTGATAAAGGAGGCATTGTCTTGGGACCCACTCAGGCCTCGGAGCCGATCGTCGCTGTGCATCACAGCTGTGAAGTGCGCTTTGTTATGTGTCTGAGGACTCGGGTTCAGGACCTTGTTTCTCTTGAAATACCAGACTGATCAGAGCTGCATATGTTCGGGGGAAAGCAGGGGTCGGTGGTTCTCTGTCCACATTTTTACTAGATTATTCTTGGACAGAACTCTGGGAAAATACCCTGCAGCCTAAACCATCCCAAGAGTTTTGCTTTGTTTTAATTCATTTTCTTTCTTTCTCTTTCTTGCATCTTTCTTTCTTCTTTTTTTTTTTTTTCTCCTTCATACTCTGCATTGTTGCAGTCCTAGAAAATGCTGGATTTTATCTACATGAGTCAGAAACAAAGGCTTACAGCACTGCTTTGAACCCAGTGTCATAATGTACCAAGTTATAAACCTGTTTCTTTGTGCTCTCATTACAGTACATCTATCTGCCTGTTTAGAAATCAAAATGCAGAGTTCGGTCACCTGGGATGAAATATAGGGTAGGCTAACGAGGTGTTTTTGTTTTTGTTTTTTGTTTTTTTACCATTTGTAAATGATCAATGGAATCTTGAAACAAAACAAGGAGTTGATGGGAGTAAAAGAATCAGAATTTTTGCTCTGAATGAAAAAAAAATTTTTTAGAAAAGATAAAAATTATCCTGTGTAAATCTCTAAGCTATTACATTTTGATTACAGCTTTTTTGTAAGTCTGTTATTGTTAAGAGTGTTTGAAGGAGTAAAATAGCTGTTGCTGTAAGTCGTGAGAGAAAAAATGTCAAATGATAAGGAGCATAGTGGTAGGCATCTGAAGGAAAATTGAAATATTTAGTCAATTATCTGAGTTTTTCCAGATAGTTCCACATGCGTGGCTAATTGACTTCTGTTATCTATTTTTTGGCCAGATAGTTGGCATTGTATTACATTTGTATCTGAGCCAAGGTATCTATAGTAAATGTGACCCTCGATATATTCCTTGTGTGTGTTATGGCAAATACGCACCTTCAGTTATAAAGTTCTCTATTTGTACGTGGAAATGGAAGTACTAGAATTAGCAAAAATTCAGTATGAAAGAAATGGTATGGACACATATACATTTACACACACATACATATAGTCACATATGACTTCCTCATGAAGGAATGACTTCTTATTCTTGAATTAGTCAGTTAAGCGTCCAACTCATGATTTCGGCTCAGGTCATGATCTCATGGTTCAATTCAAGTCCCTCACTGGGCTCTGCGTTGACAGCGTGGAGCCTGCTTGGGATTCTCCGTCTCCCTCTCTCTCTGCCCTTCCTCTGCGCGTGCTCTCTCTCTCTCTCAATAAATAAATAAACTTAAAAAAATACATTCTCCTTTGAGGAGTTCTGAGTCAGTGGTGACTGAAGCTGTGGCTCATGACCCCACCATGACCAGGTGCAAAGCTCACCCTCTGGACCATATGAACTTTCCAGTAAAGCTGTATGTGCAAGAAACATAGGTGTCATTCATTGCACTGGCAATGCTCTGCCCTCAGAGTATGCCAAGGCCTGTGAAAGTAGAGTCACTAGACCAAACACTAAAATCAGAGATCGATTCCAGTCATATACGTATTTGAGTTTGTGATGTTTTGTGTCTGGTAAGTATCAATTTGGTTCAGAACCAAAAGATGAAGGAATGAAACCAGAATATTTGGTTCTGATTTGCTTGGGCTCTAGGGTCAGATAGCCTTGTTTGATTCTCTGCTCTACCAGTGATAGCTGAGTAACCTTGGGCAAGTTACCTAACCACGGTGGGCCTCAATTTCTCCAGTGCTACAATGAGAACATTATCGATATGTACATAATTTGGTTGTTAAAATTATTTAATGAATAATGCACATTAAATGATTAGAATGGTGTCTGGCACATAGCAAATATTCAACAAATATCTTATTAACAATAGAGAGACTAAAACATAACGATCCCCCCAGGTATAAGAGTGATGTTGAATCCAGGAAATACAATTCAGGTGGATCAATTTGTCCTAGGTTTTCTAAGGTTGATGTATACATCAGAGTCAGGTTGTTCTGAATGAGAATCTCGGTTCAGCCATTTACTAGCTATGTGCATGGGTAAATTACTTAACTGCTCTAGGTTTTCATTTCTGTGTAATAATAACTGTCTCACAGAATTGTGAAAATGAAAATAGAAGGCGCACATAAGTTGCTTAACATAGTACCTGAACAACAGAGCTTCCCCTAAGGTATGCAGGATCCCGGGCCAAACAAACAAACAAACAAAACCCAAACTAACAACAACAAAAATCACTCCATACAGTCATTTAAATATTATTACAAAATTCAAGGGCCAATCACTGACAATTTAGAAAAATGGGTAGAGAAGAAAAACTTTAGGCATTTTTTTCTTGTGCCATCACTGTATATGAAAATCTTTCAGCGTCCAAGTGCCATTTCTTCCTGTTCAGGTACAGGAAACTTCTCCTCATGGTTTTTGTCTGTTTGTTTGTTCGCTTTCACATTTTAATTTAAAAAATGTCCTGTTTCTGACTAAAATCCCAACTCTCACCATGAAAAAAGATAGCAACCCTGTTTGTTATTGTTCATAATGCCAGGACTCTTCAGAACATGTATGTACGAAAACAATGTAGATCTTCTTGCTTTTGTAGTTCCCTGGTACCATATTTTAAATATTAGCCACAACATTACTTATGTCACTTATCTCACCACCGTGCTGCCCAAGAATTCTGGTTTCCAATAATTCTCTCGAAAGTTGTTTCTGTGCCTCATTGATGGAAAGCACAAATGTGAGTCTTGCCCAGAGTATGCAAGATAGTGTAAGAATAACCTGTTACTTCATCATGTTAAGTTACAGTGCAGAATTTGTTAGTGGACATGTAGAGCACTATATTTACCAACCATGCTTTCTCTTAAAATAATTAGGCTATAACATTACATTCCTTCAG
Organism: Lynx canadensis; assembly: GCF_007474595.2. NCBI lineage: Eukaryota > Metazoa > Chordata > Mammalia > Carnivora > Felidae > Lynx > Lynx canadensis. The sequence continues at coordinate 76,895,920 of NC_044305.1, forward strand.
TGTGATCTCCTTTTTTTTTTTTTTTAAGTTTTATTTATTTTTGAGTGGCAGAGAGAGACAGAGTGTGAGTGGGGGAGGGGCAGAGAGAGAGAGAGAGACACAGAATCTGAAGTAGGCTCCAGGCTATGAGCTGTCACCACAGAGCCCAATGCGGGGCTCAAAGCCACGAACCGTGAGATCATAACCTGAGCCGAAGTTGGATGCTTAACCGACTGAGCCACCCAGGTGCTCCAAATGTGATCTTTTTCTATGTTGTCTGCACCCTGTCTTCCACACACATCCACCAACAGGGAAGACAAACAAAGGACAAGGGGCTAAGTAAGAAGAATGGCCCCATTTGCATAAGAAATGTCTGTCCTTGGATCAGCATGTTTTAAACTTACCTAGGATAGTATGATGTGAACATATCAATTAATCAGAAAATTAATGGGATGGACCTATTGGCACTGTGGAGAAATGATCTTGGAAGCCTTCAAAGGAGATAGCTGTGGCCATCTGGAAGTATGTGTGACACAAGGCACAGAGTCTGTGGAAGGGTTGGGGTAACTTTTTTGAATGCCAACAATGATGGACACACTGGGTAAATAACATCTATAGTTGTCCACACCACCCTTAGACTGAAGTATGTAGACTGAAGATGTTGCTGTGGTTGGTCAGAACATGGATGGATAAGAGTTAACACATGGGCCATATACATAGCTCAAGCCAAAGGTTAGCAGAGGATTGTAGTAGCCTATAGTCTTAAACTCCTCCTGTGTCTGACTTTAAAGTCATACCATTCTGACATGACAGCCCCAAAGAAATGTTGTACTGACCAGCAGGAGAAATCCATTCATCAGTCCACCCTCCTGTAATTGGCTGGCCATGTGGCCCCAGAACAGCCCAGGAAGACCCCATAGGCTCAAGCTCCAGAGCTCCTGGGGCATCTGGTTGACCTCATAATTGCAGGGAATGCCATACCACTCCCAAGGAGAGAAATAGGTCAGGACTCAAGTAGATCTCAGTTTAGGCTCAGGTAGACCTATTAACATGGTGAGAGAGAGAGACTTATAAAATTTTGAGGAAGTCATTCAGTGGCTAGAATGGGATTTTCTTTTTTGGGTAAGGAAGGAGAAGGAGTGGAAGGAATGGATATATGAGGCAGAGGCAAAAGAGAGAGGAATACAAATGGCAAATAGTTGAAGAAAATGCAGGGCGTAGGATGTGGGCTTGTGCAGGGGCTGCTGGGGCACTGAGGGATGTAGATAGAGATTGCAGGTGAGACTGGAAAGTTGAGTTCAAGTTTTGAAGAGCCTTGAGTAAGATCTGTATCTCTATAGTTTAAAGGCTTATTTTATGCCAGGCTATGGGCATTGGAGACATGATTCCAGGTTTGGAGGGAGAAGAGTAGATTGTTGAAAGATCTTCAAAAAATGTAGTGATACGTGTTTTAGAAAGATTCCTGGTAGAACTTGAAGGGTTAGATAAGAGTGGGAGAGGCCATAGAGAAGAAGAAGGAGCTATGGAATTACTTCAGGGAAGAGAAGAAGAGAACTTCAGTTAGGGCAGCAGAATGAGAATGGAGAGAAGGGGATAATCTAAGATTTTTACAGAGTGAGATCAGCAGACTTTGAGAACTAATTGGACAGAGACTCGAAAACTAGATTGGCCATTTGGTGTTACAATATCTATGAGATTTAATCATTCATTCAGTCCATGAAATTTTGTTCAGTGTTGTGTCCCCAAGCGCTGTGAAGGGAATGACAGAAGGAGGAGCAGGTCTGGTGGTGGTGGGCTTTCAGCATGGAGAATCATCTATATGTCAAATATGCAGATTGCCAGGCCTCTCTTTGTAGGTGTGGGTTCTAGAGCCCGGAGATCTCTATTCTTAACATTAACCCAGGTAACACTTTTCGTCAGGAACATTTGGGAAACACTGCATGAAATAATAAATTTGATTCTGGATGGGTGGAGATAATGTAGATAGATAGAGATATATGGACACATAAATATAAGGGATCCTACTGTATTTACATGGGCTTTGGAAGCAAAATATGTTAACAGGAGGTTTACTGAGCTACTCTGTGGGGAAAAGCAAACAAACAAAAGAAGCTAAGACAATAAGAAAGAAATTATCCAGAGAGCACCTCTCTGGATATGAGAAATGGAACTAGAAAACTCCGCCAATAGAAATGTCTCATTCGTTGACTGAAAGATTGGCTCAGCCTCCCATCCAGATCCAGCTTCAGGCTTTAGCATTGATTATGGTGATTGATATTGTAATTCTTCGTTTTGCAGCAGAGCACCTGCCTTGAAGCCCACACAATGCTTATCTGCTGCTATGCTGAGAAGCCAATACCAATGAAGGCAGAAGACCTTCTGATGGGAGAGTGGGAGAGAGAGTAGATGGTTTTATGTTTATTGCACCACCTTTTATCTTCATCAGGACTGGAAAACAGGTGGCATTTGATTTTGGTGCAGTCCTTAACCAGGATTCGTGTGTTATCCGTGAAATCCCCCACTCCTCTGAACCACAGCATACATGCACTATCCCATGCAAGCTAGAACCCTGAGTATCTGGATTGTTCCTGGTTTCTACAACTAAGATCTAGCTTTCTCTCAGAGTTCCATTTACCTTTTTTCTCCCAAAGGCAATACTGTTTTAATCTGACTACTCGATTTCTGTCAAAGTTTTAGTGCATTGTGATGGCTAGTGTTTTATCTGGTTCAGGTAATATACACTTTAATGGAAGACATTGGCAGAGGTTGTACCTTAAACTAAAAGGGTGACTTCAATGATGGAATTTTTGGGAAGAACAGATATTTTGTTTAGGTGGAGAGAAACTAATTAACTAGGACATGCAGAGGATGAATAAGATATAGGGAACAGTACTTTTTATAATTAAAATTTAAAATTTTTAATTACAAACTCCAAATATCAATGCAGGCAATAACAACTTTTTTATTGGACCATTTAGGACATTTAAATGAGATAACATATATAAAGTCCCGCTGTAGGACTTCATATATATATATATATATATATATATATAATAATCTCATATATATACATATATACATATAAAATCTCATTTAAATATTGGCAAACAGTCCTATAAAAAGTTATAAAAATACAGGAAAAGCAGTTGCTTTATGGTATAATTAAGATGGGGATTCTGGAACAATCATCTTTGGGAGCATGCCATGTTGTTCTTATGACAATTAAGTTGCTTAGTGTCTTTAGAAGCAATAAGCCTGGCTTGGCTTAAATGTTGATATCTACAGAACCTTAAGAAATGAGGAATCATGCACCTTACTGGCACCTGGGTGCACCAGATTGGTATTTTGCCAAGTACTTCAAATACATCATATTCCGCATGAAATAAATATACTGTGAATAAAATGCTCAAGTTGTAAAGCATAGATACTATGATACTGCTGTGGTTGCTCAGATGCCTTTTCCCTCCTTGACTTTCTGTTTCTCAGGGGTGTTCTGAATAGTGGAAGGTTGTCAAAGAAAACTGCGTGCTGGTGGAATAAAGTTAAGCTACCATGCCTTGCTATTCAACACCAACTCAAAGGAAATGCATACGCTATGCATTGGAAATGCTGTCAACGGTGTTCTGGCCCTGCTTAGGTACTCAAATCACTAACCCTGCCAAGGAATAAGTTTGTGAACCTCCTTTTCAGAGGTTCTGTCTCTGATATTTCAGAACCATTCAATTATAATTCTGATGCTTCCTTTTATGTGGCAGTCATGGGTTGTCAGCAAAGATAGAATTAAGAGAGGCACGTGAAGTGTGCTACAGCGCCTCATGCCTAAGGATCTCTATTTCTTTTGTTCATGGTGACAAATGACAGCCTTAAAGATATTTGTCCTGATTCCTCACTGTCCCTATGCAGGTAAAAACTTCCATTGAAGTCAAACAAGCTTCATTGAAGTTAATGGGAAGTAATGCCCTTGAAGGGAAGGAAGACTAGGGTGATTAATTTTAATTAGCCAAACATAAACAAGCATGTGTCTACAAGTAGTGACAGGAAAGTGGTTGTTTGTAACTCCTAACTTAGCTTTAGGGGTCTAGGTATGGCAATTTTGTGAAGAATCAAATAGAACTATTTCAACCCAGAAATATAAGAATGTCCATAAAGAATAAAATCCATTCTCTATAGGTTTCTCTCAGAGGTATACCCTCAAAACATTAATTCAGCACATAGCTATTAAAATATTAGCACACGCCAAACACTTCTTAGGCCTTGGGGACAGAAAGATGAGTACAACTAGCTATCCATGTAGAGCTCACATTCAGACTGTGGAAATAGCTCAGTAAACAATTTTGGTATAGGTCATTCATTTGCGTCTCCATCATTCATTTATTCATTTATTCATTTATTGACTCATTCAGGAAATATGTAGCAAACACATTCTGAATCTTTTCTGCACTGTTCTTTTAACGGGAATGTGCGAAGTACTATTGGAATCTTGTGGAATAAGAGTTTGACTCAATGCAGAAGGGTGAGCTCTAATCATGGACGGCTTCTCAGCAATAGTATCACCTGAGCTCAGTTTCACAAGAATACTATTTAGTTAGGCTAAGATAAAAGAGAAAAATGTAGGATGCAGAAACTATATAAGGAGAGGTACAGAAGCATAGAAATTCAGGACCTGTTCTGAAAAAAATGTGAATATCTCTAGGCTTCTAGTGTAAGGCTCAGCAAGATACAGTCCTCAGGCCTAATCCAGATCAACTATTTTTGTACAGGCTGTGAGCTAAGAATGCTTGTTTGTTTGTTTGTTTGTTTTCAAAATTTTACATGGTCGAAAAAAATTCTAAGGACCTATTGCATTGAATGTGAAAATTATATGAAATTCAAATTTCAGTTTCTATGAATAAAGTTTTATTGGAACACAATAACACCCATTTATTTACATACCATCTATGGCTGCTTTTATGCTCCCCAGTATAGTTGGATGGTAACAACAGAGCATGTATGGCCTATACAGCCTAAAGTACTTACTATCTGGCCCTTTACAGAAAATGTTTACTAACACGTATGCTAGTGTATAAGGTGTTGGGAGATTGAGACCAAATTGTGAAGAATCTTTAGTATTATGTGAAAGAATTTGGACTTCACCTCATGGGAACTGGTGAATACAAAAGTTTAAGGGTTTATTCTTATGTTATAAAGTAGTTTTATGAATTCAGCATTCATTAAGTTGATAAAATCCTCCATGCAAAGATGAATGTGGCCACATGACCACAGAACAATAATTGGGGATACCTAACAAATCTCTACAGTTCTTAAAGATCATTAACAGGTAGTTCAGATATGTCTCAAGGCCTGTAGGTCAAAGAAAAAAAATAAGAGTGTTCAGTTTAGAAAGTCCCCTAAGTGACTACTTGGCAGAGACAGTTTCCTGAGGAGGTACAAACATGTACCTAGTTTTTGGCATATGATTAAAGACTGAAAAAAAATTATTTGATTAAAGCCAATATTTACAATACTTGTTTAACAAGAAAAATCTCTTCTTTAATGCAAAAAAAAAAAAGTCTCAGGTCATTTTCACTGTAACAGTTATACTCATGACAGAAAATGCATAATTAAATCATGTTATTTAAATCAATTTAAATTTAAGCTGTGTTTTTAGACACCGAAATAATACAAATGTATGTAAGGTGTATTCAATCTTCTGAATAATATTTGGTATATGTGGTTTCAGGGACTTTAAAAAACTGTAGGGAATTCAATGTTCATGGCAAGAAGGCAAGGAGTCAACCAATGTTTATAATGCCATAGACCAGTTTTGACTGAACTGCTTAATACCTTAAGTGATTTGCAGTTTACTCGTGTGATTTCTTATCTTTCAAATGAAAAAAAAAAAAAAAAAAAAAAAAAAGAAAGAAAGCCAAAGCAAACAAGTTTAGTTTATAAAGTAATCAAAAAGAAACAATTTGGTTAACCATGTGCTATGTCACTTTTAGACCTAATTGACATTTTTCTTTTAACAGCCAATTCCTTGAACAGTTAATTGATTTGTCTTCAGATAAGCAGGGAAAGAAAGGTCAGGCTGGAATTCATCCATACCACGCCCTCTATTTGGGTTCTAATCCTCACCTCTTCACTTCCCTTTTACCCAGATAAATTCTGGCTACCAGATAAAAACTGGCTCAGAGGTCACTTGCAGAATAGGTCCAATTATACTCATCTTTTGCAGTGCAAAGAAAAGTTGATAGCTCATTGTTCCTAACAGCTTAGGACATACCTGGGAAATAAAAGATAAATAAAATCCTGGCAGTAGACCGATAAATTGGTGATATCAGAGTCAATCATGCCACAGGAACCCTCATCCACAGAATTAAAAACAACCACTGAAAATACAATATTCTGGTTTTCTCCTCAGAAAACTTGGCTGAATCCAGCTTAAAACTGCATTCAGTGACTCCTCTCTAACATTTTGACTCAGGGGTGATCTGGAGGTCAGCTCTGAGGTCAGGAGTAGGGCAATGTGATGAAACTTCCATTTCATTGTCAACCATGCATTTGAATGCAGTTCTTTTTTATAGGCAGAGTTAGAGCAAAAGGCCAGTAGGGATACCCTCACTTGTCAATTACTGTATGTTTTATGTCTTGAGTCACTGGCCCTAGAACCCAAAGAACTCTGTCTGTTTGTTTGTTAAGAATTGACCCAAGATCCTTATTCCAACCCCAGAACATGCAGTAAACTTCAAGGTTACTACTTGCATTATAATTATGATTACTACTGCCAGTGTCATTCTGTTTACATGTTGTTTTTAACACTTTTATTACCATCACTTCTAATCTCATTTGATCTTTCACAATAGCCCTATATTGGTACTTTCATTAGACACATGAAAACATACTTGGTCATTTGTTTTAAAGACCACAAGTCAGATGTTTTATCTATTTTAATACAAGACATTTTGAGAGTTCAAGAAAACCCAACTATTCTTCTTAAGTATATCTCCCCCTGCTATATGTCTTATAGCCAAATAAAAGAGATTTGGTCAGCATCTATCTAATCACCTCACCCCTAGCTGAACATTTAGGCAAAGATAAACTAAAAACAGATTGGTTAGTAAATAGGAAACGTAGCTCATAGAAATTAATATAGTTTATAGTTAGTCAGACAAATTACAGATAATACAGGATTAAGAACCTGAATCAAACATCAAATTAGAAATTCAACAAACATTCATCAGGAATTTTTTATTGACAAGGCATTATGCTAGGCACTGAAAGACTGATAATAAATAAGGTACTGCTTTTATCTTCAAGATGTCTTGTAAATCTGTTGAAATAAATGTATTAATTTATTGAAGCTCTATTCTAATCCAAACATTTTCAAGAAAAAAAAAATTAAAAAAGACTACTACATTTAAAGTTGAACACACTGAGGAGGGCACCTGTTGGGATGAGCACTGGGTGTTGTATGGAAACCAATTTGACAATAAATTATATTTAATTAAAAAATAAAAAAATACATAGAAATCTCAAAAAAAATAAAGTTAAACACAGTCTACATGATAACTATGATAAATATATAATTACAATATTCTCTGATTTAAACCTTAACTGAAAAGTTCACATGTGGCAAAGCACCCAAGACTTGATCATAAGACTCATGGAACGCCATAAAGAATTCTAAACATCATTTTCATAAAAAAAAAAAAAAATTCAATTCAAGACTATATGGTGGAATGAGAACTAGTTTTTCAATCAGAATACTTGGATAGAATCCTGGCTCTGCCATGAACTATTTTGATCTTTGATCTTAGTCAAGTTACTTAACTTCATCTTTACAATGGTGGTGGAATTGGGTTAGATACTGATGCAAGGCTTATTTCACCTTAAAATCTCCATTACTTTAAAAGCCTATGGGGCACCTGGGTGGCTCAGTTGGTTAATCATCTGACTCTTGGTTTTGGCTCAGGTCATGACCTCAGGGTGGGGAGATCAAGCTCCTTGTTGGACTCTGTGCTAGGAGTGGAGCCTGCTTGAGATTCTCTCCTTCTCTCTCTGTCCCTTCCTGACTTGCATACATGCACTCTAAATAAATAAATAAATAAATAAATAAAGTGTATTTAATTAATAACAGTGAGTATTATGAGATCTATGTATACACTAGTCCCACCCATATTAAATAACAGCCCTTACACTCACTTTCCACTATGGTAGGCAAACCAGGTAATACTTTCTTAGAACTATGGTTTGAATTTTTTGGACTTGCTAAGAGTTCTCTCATACTTTGATAAGAGACATGAGTAACTGTTTTTCATGATCACATATATTTATAATAAGTGATGCTAGAAATGGGTGCAAACCATAGCAGAGTGGAGGAGGCTAGAGAAATAAAGAAGCTTACAGAAAAGTTTTGGTTTTCAACTTGCATGGGGATAATTTTAGCTATTCCACTGAGCCTTTTACATTAAGCTCCTCAAATCAGAGTAACAGGTGCATACGTACTCATAGAAACTTTCCTGTTAAGGTACATCACATCATTTCATTGACATGGAGATATAAAAATATATAACGTCAATAAATTAAAACACAGTCCCAATGAATATTTACTAAAGAATCATACAGTTTTGCCTTGGTTTCTAAGAAGACTAATAGGGATTTTCAACTTTGTTCTTTGTTGGAGGCAAAATGGCAATGGAGTATCATCAAGGACTGTAGCCCTTGGAGCTCGAAGGAGTCTTTATCTCAGTTGCTTTTAAATGGTGTTAGGCATGCCCATCCGGAGGAGCCAAGGTGAAGGATCTTGTGTGGATTGACTGTTGGGGCCCTGACTGATAATTCCTACTGTGATATACTTCAATGCCAGCCCACAGCAAAAAGCTGGGATTGGATTTAGAGCCAATGTAGGCTCTAAATGGAGTTTTACTGTGAAACAAAACACCTGTCTTTCATCCCAAGCTAAATTGACAAGCAATAATTTAGTTGTCTAAACTGAGAGCTTTCAGGATTCCAAACTGCATAATGTCAAAAGACAATGTATAAAGTTGCATTTGGAAGGTTCAAAGGTAGAATGCCATGTAGGCAAACATATTAAATGACTGGTCTTTCCCTCTCTCTCTAGCTCTTTCTTCTGTTTTCTCCCTTTGCCTTTGCTACTTTTTCTTTGTGTTTGGGAGTGGGGAAGATGGGTGGCATATGGTACAGGGGGTTGTGACTAGTTCTAGAAATTGGATGGGTATGTAACAAAGGAAATCACAAATCTAAAAAAACCTTTTCCTCTCTTATGCTTTCCCCTAGGTGAGCATTTCCTATGATGAGCTAAACTAATCAGATTAAATGGAATAAAACCAACAATATTTGGGCTCTTCAAACAAAACACTGGGGTGAGATTACTAAATTCCTACACCATCTCCCTACATAAATGCGAAGTAACACAGCCTCGATTTTGTTGAAACTTTTTCCACACAAATTATTCTGATTTCTCTTATCTTCCACTTCAGTTGTGGTGTTGCAATCTGGGTACTTGGCATCAGAGCATCCAAATTTAGACCCCTAACTTGACTAAGTTTCACACTTCTCCCTCAAGAATTTTGGGATAAATTGTAAAAATAATTGTGGCCTTTGTTTCCCTCAAGCCAAGACCACATATAGATACACACTGGGCATTTCTTTTTCTTTTTCTTTTATCTTGCAGGTTCACATGCTGTCTGTCCCTTCTCCTGTTCTCTTTTCCAGATGAGCAAATGAAGGAAGCAGGGTTATTTAGCAAAATGAAACAGATGCTACAAAAGTAGCCAGTTAGTTGTCTGCAGAAATATCTGATTGGACTCTGCCAGCTGTCAATTAGCATTTCCGTGTTTAGTTGATAAAGTGGTATTTACTTTTCGGGACTGCCATTGGCTGAGATGTTTGGTGTAATGAATGCTAAACTGAGCCTAGATCATTTTTTAAATTGTAGCTTGGGGCTTAACAGCCCTTTAAATGAATTGTATAAACAAGATAGCTGTTAATTCTCAATCAATGTGTCATTAATCATCAAATAGTATTAAAAAAAAGCAACTGTCTTTAAAAGGCTCAATAAACTCTATTAAAGTTACCAAATTATCCATTCAGGGGTCATTTTCTCATTCAGAGTGTGTCAAGATTTTAACACAATTGTACTTGACGATACATATTTCTGTGACCTAATAACTGAGAGAGATATATATTTATCTTCATCAATTAATATGGCCTCAAGAAATTAGTAACTATTATAGTCTTAAATCAGTAGTCATTAATAAAAATAGAAAGTAGAACCCACAGTGAGTTCCATGTGTGTTTAGATTGCTGATACCTACGAGCAAGAACCGCACCAACTTCATGTTACAAAATTAAGTGTGGCAAAAACTAGAAAAGTATTTGTCAGCCATTCTTTCCTATAACACAAATGCAATCATTTAAAATTCATCTACAGTCCCACAGACCCAACCCTTGGGGAGCAGTCAGATGACCCTAGCTTACACCATTTCGTCCACCAGACTACAGTTCTGCCTCCCTGGTCATAGGATCCTAGCATAGTGCCTGAATACATCAAGCAATGAATATTTGTTTCATGAATGAACAAGTGACGATGGGGGACAAAAAAGGATGTCAGGACCAATTACATCTATTAACTTTAAGCTGTGTGCTTTATACCTATTATCTCATGTAACTCTAATAATGACTTGTTTAGGTAGGTAGTATTATTCTCATATGTAATTTAATTTCATATTTATTTATTTATGAATTTATATACAAATTACTCTTACATTGAATTAAATGAATTAACTTAATATAATCAATAATATATAAGCATATTTACTACATCATGAGCTTATTTTAAGAAGTCAAATAATGACAGAAGCTTATCATGGGAGCTGTTTTTCCCTAAGGCCAGTTTCCCTGGAGGAGCCTTCTTCAGTCTCTTTTCTGGGGATATTATGATGCCTGGATGCCATACAAAGAAGTGAGTAACAAATTCAGCCTGTGTTTTCCAGATGGAGGTAATAGTAGAAGCATGTTGGAGGATAAATGAGATTTTACCAGCTGGACAGGAATAGAAAGGACAGTATTTTAAGTTAAAGGAGAAACAAGCACAAGCCTTAGGCTTGTAGAAGTTGCTGGTACGTTTGTGTAGCTGAGAGCTTACTATATCTGTGTGGGGTTGGGTAGACGGAAGAATGTAGGCATCAGGAAATGGAGCTGGAAAGATCAACTTGGACTGTTATGTAAAAGATTTATAGTGCTATGCTGAGGAATTTGCATTTTTCCTGTATGTAGAAAGCCAAGCAAATGTTTCAGGAGGCATCGAGTCCGTGTTATAGAAAGATGTGGCAACATCGTGGACAATGGATTGGGGAGGAAAAGAAGCAGGGTTAAGTCCACTAGTTAGGACGCTCTGGTGGTCTTCCATGCAAGCAACAATACAGACCTGAACTGTGTCTGAGTACTTACTGCAGTCGCCATCCGTGCCCTGCCTAATAGCCCAACTCTCACCCCATCGTCGGGAATGGAGTTCAGATAGGGTGTGCCCATCCACTTCTCAGTGAGGCACCCACATCCCCAGGTCAGGAATAAATCCTGATTAGTCTAAGCAGTCGAGGAAAAGCCACTTAATTTGCCGGTGATTGGCTGAGGGGCACACCATGTCATGCCTTGTGACACAGTCTGAACAATGTGATGCAAAGAGACTTCGCTGGGAGCTTTTGAAAAATGGTTTTTTCCTTTCATGAAGAGCAAGTGGGCTGGACAGCTCCTTCCACTAGATATTTTCCTGCTTGGACACAATTCTGTAAACTGTGGCAAAACATCTGACCGTGTGGGAGAGCAGAAAGAACGAACCTGGGCTTTTTATGACATTGATGAGCTGCTGAGGTAATTAATCCTTATTCTAACTATGGTAAGAGATAACAAATTTTCCTTTATCCAAGCTGGCACACCACTTACCCTTCTCCTCTTCTTCCTGCTACTACTGCTACAAATAACATCATGTGTCTGAGAATATTACCACATGGCAAGCACCATCTAAGACAACAACCCTACAAATTAGATTCCATTTTCATCCCCATGCTACAGATGTGGACATAAACTCAGTAAGGTTAAGTAGTTTTCTGAAGATCACACAGCTGTGGAAGGGTAGGGCCAGCCAGAGTTTGAATTCACCTTTATATCCAGACTTGAACCTCCATGCCACATTGCCTCCCAAGGTACGATAGTAAAGGAAGGTAGGATGGAATTTTCAAGATGTATTAGAGGTTGTATCTGTAACTATAAGCTTAGGGACTTACTATATTGGATGACAAACAAAGAATCAAATATAGTTACAAGCATTTTTTTTTTTTTTAACCGAATGACACAGTAAATGCTGCTCAGGGTAACTGAGGATTAAGAGAAGAGGTTTGGGGTTAGGAATTAGAAATACTATGTAGAGGGGTACCTGGGTGACTCAGTCAGTTAAGCGTCTGTTCTTGATTTCAGCTCAGGTCATGATCTCATGGTTTGTGGGTCCGAGCCCCGTGTTGGGCTCTGGGTTGATGGTGCAGAGCTTGCTTGGGATTCTCTCTCCCTATCACTCTGCCCCTCCCCCACTCCCATGCTCTGACTCTCTCTCAAAATAAATAAACCTAAACAAAAAGAAAAAAGAAAAGAAAAGAAAAGCTATGTGGCTGAGTTTGGGACCTGTTAAAAGAAAAGTGTCTGGAATATGTTCAACAGACAGTTGGGAATGTGAGACTGGGATTTTTAGTTATTATTGCATAGCTTTGTCTGGTCTGGGCACTGAGAAAATGCTTGTGTCATAAAATAAATTGATATAGAAGCCGCCTGTGAATCTGTACATTAGTATGCTCTCTCTTCTGCTTCCAACTTCCACCATCTCATTCAGATAGATATATAATCAAACATTAATGTAACAAGAAGAGAGAATATAAAATATCTACACTGGAGCATGCTTAGTATTATGAACAACTAGCTAATAAATAGCCATGATGAAATCCTTTAGTTTCAAAAGATTCATTGGTTGTATTTACCTGTACCCTTTCAAATATGGATTCAAAGTCAAATACACATCATAAATATTTTTATTTCTTTACTGGCATTTTTAGTTATCTAACGAACAATTAGATCATCCCAGAGGTAGTTTTTCAAGTGTTTTGTGTATTTTTTTCCCCTGAAAGCATTTTGTAGCAAGGGTCAACAGCCCGATGATGGTTTTGGAATGCCAACCAGGTGACAACAGACTGATGCTTCTGTCACCATCCATGTGTTTTGGGTTCGTGTGGCAGAGATGCCAGTGAGACCACCAAGCATTATGCTCTTGAACAGGAAAGTGTTTTCTTTCCATGAGCTAATTTTTTGTAATAATAGAGTCGAATGAAAGGGGGGCGGGGCACGGCAGGAATAGCTTGTTTTAGCTGTGAGACACATACCTAAGTCTCAAGGGTAACAACACAGTGAGAATCAACCACTGATCAAAGAATTCTAGTTATCCAACTGCTTTGTGCCTTTATGCATTTATTCCAGTTATTTGGGTTTCGGGGGGCACCATTTATTGATGATTTCCAGTGTGCCAGGCACTCTACCTATGCCCGTGTTTGTTTCTGCTGCTGGACTAAAATCAGCTTGAAGACAGGGAATGTCTCTTAGTCCATTTTATATCCCAGAGGCAGAGGCTAAAAGGCTCTTTGAGCTGAAGTGAGTTATGCCAGCTGTAAAGAGAGAGACATCAGAAGGGAAACTGGTCTGTAGGATTCAAATGTGGCAATGTACACGGTCTACAGCGAAATGGCACCTCAGTTGAACAACCAGGTGGCTTGGATGGACTTAGTTCTCAAAGGCGTTCACTGCTCATTTAGGTAATCAGCAAATAAATGAAATGCTCAACTACTGGCTTGACAGTCATTCCATTCAACCCGGCTTTACAAACACCAGATACAGGTATTTGCCACTTTGTGAAGGTTTGAGTTCTGCCACTTTGCTTTTATGAAAGGCCTACTAGGACTGCCTGTTTTCGCTCACCGAAAGAAATCCAGAAGAGAGAGGATTTTTGCCTTTATGAAAAAGGGCGAGAAGTGAAAACAGCATTCAGCATTTGTTTTGCAGGGAGCCTTTATAGAGGCAGCGCGCACTCCCCCCAGCAGTGAGGGTGGTACTGCCCAGCTCCTTTCCCTGCAACCACACTCAGCACCTCAGCATCAAGCCACCCAGGCTTTGAGCTGTGTCTGTGAGCATCTGTGCTTTACCTCCATGTATTTTGTGCATCCGTTAGCAAGTTGTGTCCTAGGATACCAGGAAAGTTTTAAATAGGTTATTTTTGGGGTCTGGGAACTCAAAAAGTTTTCCATATAGATTAATGGTAATTGCTTCTCTCTTTATGCCATTTCAGCCTACAAAAAAGATTCATACGGGCACTCTACTTTCAGAGAGCAGGACATACCTGTACCTTTATGGTAAGAGAGACCTGGATTCAAACCCTGGCTCTTTCACTTTCCAGCTGCATGTCTGTGGTGGAACCACCGTTGCTTTAAAGTTTCATTTCCTCACTTTTAAAATAGTATTGACACAACTATCACTTAGAGTGATATTTAAATCTGATAGTGACCATAAAATGCTAAGCTTGGCATGGGGTAAGTGCTCAACTAAAGGTAATGCATGTAATTAATTCTTTTTATCATAATGTCAATGGGGTCTAATCTAAACATTGCATATGTGGCCTGTGACCAAGGATCCGTGGTGGTAGTTTACTTTTGTTTTTGTTTCGCCTTAGATTTCACTGTTAGTTAGGTATGATCAGTGGTGTGGCTTTCCACCATTGCTTTTCAGCCATGACTCTAAACAAGGAAGTACTCTGAGGAAAAGGCTGAAAAATATTGATTACTACAAGTAAATCCTAGGTGATGAGTCACCTTTGGTGGATACCACCTTTGCTCTGTTCCACAGCCATAGGCAAGACTCTTCGCCCAGGGTCTCAGTTAAGAATGTCTTCAGCTGCAAATAAATACACAGGCAAACAAAACCTCATAGCAGATTTAGGTAGTCTAAGTTTAGTGCAGCAGCTCAAAACTGTCAGGATGAACACAGGCATGTTATCTCTTTGTGCTGTGGACTGGCTTTGGGATTTGTGCCCTATGGCTGTGGCCTTATGATTATAAGATGGCTGCCACTGCTCCAGGCTTTACTTCTGCTTCCCAGACACAAGAATGGTAAAGGTCTTATCCTCTTGAAGCTTTGTATTTTTATTCCGGGGGTACTGTCCTCCTTGGCAGGCTTCCAGTTATATCTTATAGTCCAGAAGTAAGTCAGACATATGCCCGTCTTTAGACCATTTGCTGGCTGAGGTAATGAGATTTCAATTAATAATTTCTAACAATAGGATAGGTAGGGACTTATCCAGAGGTTTTCACCCACTCCCTGAACTCATGGGGAAGAAAAGCAGGGAATATCTTTTGGGAAGGGAACAGGGTCTTCCATACTCCAAGTACCTTGGGAGAAATTGTATTTGATTTAAAATTGAGGATAATTAGAGCATTTAAATTACAAACAGGATGACCTTGGGCAAGTTGCTAAACTACTTAGAGCATTAGTTTCCTCTTGTGTAAAATGGGGAAAATAAAATCAATCTGAGAGGTTTGAAAGCTCAGGGCCCAGTCTCTCCCTTCCTGGCTGATAGTCACCTCTCAATAAATGTTGGTTTCCTACTGCGAGATGTTAGCCGAGTTTACTTTTAAAACTCTAAAACCTAGTTTCTTCATCAGCAATACGGGCACAATAATAGTGAGGTAATTCTTGGAAAGCACGCAGCAGCAGAGTTTCAAAATCATACAGCTCAATGATTATTGCATGATAATGTAAGATGTTAAGGATAATGATGTAGGCTGGTTAGTCTATTTGGGTAGTGCTCCCTAATAGTCGAAAGACAAATATTTTGGCTGAAAATAGCTCCACAACCCCGAAGCTTTATTCTTTTTTTTTTTTTAATTTTTTTCAACGTTTTTTATTTATTTTTGGGACAGAGAGAGACAGAGCATGAACGGGGGAGGGGCAGAGAGAGAGGGAGACACAGAATCGGAAACAGGCTCCAGGCTCCGAGCCATCAGCCCAGAGCCTGACGCGGGGCTCGAACTCTCGGACCGCGAGATCGTGACCTGGCTGAAGTCGGACGCTTAACCGACTGCGCCACCCAGGCGCCCCTTTTTAATTTTTTTTTTCAACGTTTTTTATTTATTTTTGGGACAGAGAGAGACAGAGCATGAACGGGGGAGGGGCAGAGAGAGAGGGAGACACAGAATCGGAAACAGGCTCCAGGCTCCGAGCCATCAGCCCAGAGCCTGACGCGGGGCTCGAACTCACGGACCGCGAGATCGTGACCTGGCTGATGTCGGACGCTTAACCGACTGCGCCACCCAGGCGCCCCCCGAAGCTTTATTCTTAAAGAGAAATTCTTTTGGGCTTCTAAGGACTTATGGTCATTGAAAATTTCTTCATTCAATTCAAAACTAGCACTGAAGGTTGATGGTTCTTAATTTTATTAGCTGTTATCAGGTAACACTTAAAAAGGGATGAGTGAGAAGTATTCGAGTCTTTTTTGTAACTGTGTATTTACTGGTTTGGTAAGGTCGGAGAGAAAATATTATCTCTTCCTCCCACCTTCCTCTGCCTATAGATCTAAGAAAATTCATTTACAGGACTCCACTTCTTGTCAAACAGACTGCCTCAAATCCAATTTTTCCCTTGTGATTTTAAGAATTTGTTCAGGAGACCCGGCAGGACTGGCTTCTGTCTCAGGCTAGACAAGCCCACCAAAATGGCCATAGGGTAAGCTCTGAATGGCAAACTCTGCCCAGGGGGAATTCAGCAAGGATGGAGAAACCTCTTGGCCTCCTGCAGGGAGGGGGCTCTGAGGGGTCTCTCCTCACACTTTTGTTTCCCTCCTTGTCTCCTGTTCTCCCTTTCCTCACCTCTTAACAATTATGCCATTAAAAAAATCTTCCAGCTATAAGCCTTTTTTCATTCCTCTCCAGGAGATGTTATCTCGCCTTCATGTTGGGAGTCTTGGAAGCCTGGGAGTTTGATGAAGAACTTCTCTAAGTAAAACCCAAAGAATCAGGAAGGACTCTTTCAACTCTAAGACTTCCAAAAGAGGAGGAAGAACCAGATAGTGTGAAAAGAAGGAAAACTCTAGCAAGAAAATTAAAATAGTTGGGTCTGTTCTTTCTTCTCCTCCTCCTTCTTCTTCATATTTTTCTTCTTCTCTTTCTTCTCCTTTGCCTTTTTCTTTGGTTGATGACTTCCTATTTTTTATTTGATTCAGCCTCTGGGTCTTAACATAATACCTAATCATATACATATCCTGTTCTTTTCCTATTTTTAAAAACATTATCTTCCCAGTTTTGTACACATTGATGGACTTTTCCTTCTTATGTAGTTCATTAATGATGCAATTGCATAAGAAAGAAATTACATATGTTTGGAATGTGGATTTGCTTCATGTGTACAGGAGAGAAGGTACATATTTGAGAAATAAAGCAATTAAATTTCCAGGCAAATATTAAGACTGGAAAAAATCAACAAAAATGACTTTCTAACTTCTAAAAATGCTGAATAAATGAATGGATGGATGCTTTCAGACTCAGCTCCAATTCTACATGTTTGAAGAACCACTCACTACCCTTTTTCTTCTTGGAAAGAATTCCCTGCTGTAGCTTAGCGCTTACGATACTGTATTATGATGCCTCTCCACTTACAGACTGTAATCCCCTCGAGAGTGAGGATCTACCTAAGGGACTGGTCCACCTAGAGGATATTCATCAACATTTGCTGGCCTAACATTTGCTGTTTATCAACTTTTGCTGGAGGTGAAAGGGCAAAGAGTCATCAGTTGTTTGTAGGATGGACATTAAAGTCTATGGAATGCAAAATACTCCAAAAAATGGGATCAGCCATTTGGAAAGGCAAAATTTTGTTGGTACTAAAGGAATGATCCTCCTTTGGCTGTCTGACCATTTTAAAGCAGATGTCAGAGTCACACTTTTATCATGTTTATCATCCTAAACACAAGTTACTTGAAACTTTGATGCACCTAAATAATGGCATTATCACTGATTAAAGAGATTAAAGTAAAACAAAGAATAAATCTCTCCAATAGGACACATATTTTCTCTTTTTCTTTCTGTACGTCTCTAACCTAATTAGGTATATATGTGATATTATGAACGAACAATCAGCAGTACCTAAACAGGAGATGCACCATGTTCACGCATCTTTTCCACCTTCTCAGCCACCCAGTAGGGGGCGCTGTACTGGACACGGTGAACTGTACAAAGAGGATTGAGAGGCTATATTTAAGCAGCTGGCTTTCTAATGGGGAAGGTGAAAATAATAGGCTTTAAAACAGAGAAGATTCAAATAATAATATCAACAACAACACTATCATTGAAATAATAGCTAACAGTTTAAAATTCTTATGATTTATCAGACATTGTGCCAAAAGCTTTATACACATTTTTCCATTTAATTTTCATAGTGATCCAATAAAGATCTTATTAATGGCCCCGTTTTATGGAGACTGAGATTCGATACAAGTTAAGAAATATACCTAGTCACACAGTTAGTGCCAGAGCTGGGAATTGACCCCAGAATCTATTGGACACCAGAGTCTATGTTCTAAGATTAAATCTAATAATGAAAAATTCAGGAGCTGGAAGCAGGAGGGGGATAGTTACTAGGTCACCCAATATATCTCAAGCCTAGGCAAGGACAACAGTTATTAAGGGGATTAATAGTAATAGTCTTTACCTATTATTATTATTTTTTTCATGGTGATGATAGTGTTGAAATAGTAAATCAGGATTTCTTACATTCTTACTTATGTGAGGGAAAGACATTGAGTGTCTTACTTGCAGATTATTCTTTTAGATTCTTTTTTATCCTTTTTCTCCAGCTTTCTTCTTTCCTTCCCTTTTGCTGTCTGATATTGATGCATCGCACTTCCATATCAGATCAAAAGCATATGGGATTTTGAACTTATTGACACTGTTCTGTTAAAAATTACATTTAGAAGCATGTTAAAAGGTCACCTCTCTGGTTACTTATTTCTTGACACTTTGCTAGCACGGACTGTAGCCTTGGTTCATTAGTCAAGGATATTAACAGCCAGGGTTCGGCTTTCTGAGGTCACATGGTACAGTCTGGGCCCACACATATTTCTAAGGCTTGTTAGAGTCTTTATACTTTAAGAATTTCCCATTAATCTCTGCCCAAGAAGTGCAATAATAGGTTAGTTAGTCATCAGATACAAATCAGAATCATTTCTACAAGTATCTTTAATAGCGTTCATTAGTTCTGTGCTTATGTTTTAAGGGAAATGAAGGCGGGGGAAGAAAATGCCCCCTCTCCAACACAGAACATTTCCCTTCTTCAAGAGCATCTCATTTTGGAATCACTGAAATTAAGACACTGAGAATGTGCCAAATCAAATGCAGAAAATGTGCTTTTCCTGTGGAAATGAGGGCTCCTACAATCCTGACTTTTTTTTCACATAGAGGCATCATCTTTGATCATTATCAGATTTTACAACTCATTGTTCCCTTCCAGTCCTCAGGGTGAGAGGATCATGTAAATGGACAGGCAAACACTGGGATTATAGAAGGCATCCGATATTAATAATGGCAATAAAAAATGTTTACCTAACTTGAGTAGATTGTGTGTATAGATAGGATTTGTGTGTGAGTGTATGTGTGTGTGCGTGTGTGTGTGTGTGTGTGTGTGTGTGTGGTGTTCCTCCCTCTCACTTGGAAAGGAAATATCAGAAGATCAGGAAATGCATTATAGGGTTTTTGTATGCAATATTAGTCCATTTCTTGGCGGACACCCAAATCTATTGTGGCGAGAAAGTAATAGATGAACTAACTAGGGACTCAGACTTACTGGCTAGTGTCCAAGAAACATTAAAAAATTGAGTACTGAACATAACAAGTAGGATGGTGCATGCAAATTTAGATGTCTTATTGAAAACAGCACATTTATTAATATATTAGACTTGTAGACGTGAGGGTGTTTTAATACCTACTCAGAAATTACTCATGGGTCGGCTTCACAGAAATATCACTTGCATAAGCATGAGCTTACAGAGATGGTGCCTGGCATGAGTGATCGTGGCTGGACTATTCTAAAGGAAACTGGGAAATAAGCAACATGTTATGGTCATCGGCAAGGCATCACCCTTCTTCTTAATTAACTAAACACTAATGTATTGAATGCCCACTATGTGTCAGGCCCTATTCTAATATGCTGGGAATACCCAGATAACATTTTAAAACATCATCACACAGGAACTGTTTTTTTTTTAAGTCAGATTTATTAAAATAGGATTTATGTACGGTAACATTTATCCTTCTTAGAGGTACATTTTGATGAGTTTTGGCAAGTGTTTAAGGCATATAACCATCCCTATAATTAATATACAGAACATTTCCATCTTTCCAGAAGTTTCCTGTTGATTCTCTGTGGTTAATAACCTCCTCTGATCCCCAGCCCCTGACAACCATGAATCCAATTTCTCCTAGTTTTGCTTTTCCAAATGCCGTATAAATGGAATCAGACAAATCACAGCCCTTTGTGTTTGTCTTCTTTCACTTAGCATAATGCTTTTCAGACTCATCCCTGTTTCATGTGTCAGTAGTTCATACCTTTTTATTGCTGAGTAACATTCTATTTGAGACATTAGCCAGTTGATGGGCTTTTGCATTGTATCCAGTTTTGGTGATTATGGATAAAGCTACTCAAATATTTGTGTACAGGTCTGGTGCATTCTGTGGGTATATATTTTCATTTTCTTGTGTAAATGCCTAGTAGCAGGGATTGCTGGGTCATACAGTAAGTATGTGAACTGCAAAAGAAACTTCTGAAGAGTTTTCAAAATGATTATCCCATTTTGTTTTCCCTCCACAATGTACGAGATTTATATTTATTTTATTTTATTTTATTTTATTTTATTTTATTTTATTTATTTTTTAAAGAAAGGTAGACTGCCACATGCAGCACCTCATTTGGATGTGTTGGGAGTCTTGGAAGCTTGACTACCCTACGTTCTCCTACAAATGGACCTTGAGAATTTGTTTGGAAGTTCCAGCAGGGGAGTGCAGCTGCTTGTTTACCCTTGACCAAAGCAAGTCCTCCTCTATTGGGGAAAGTCATCCTCTTGTCCTCTTCTACCAAGCACACAGCTTTGGGAGGGACACACATGGAGCAGCGAGGGAGGAAGGGGGCACTTGCCTAGCTAGCCAGCTCAGCTGAATCAACCCTGGCAATCAGTGGGGTGACAGATGTTGCAGCCAGATCGCCCTCAAATCCAATGTATGAGATTTTTAGATGATCCACATTTTCGTCAGCACTGGGTAGCATCAGTCATTTTAAGTTAAGTTATTTTAATCTATATGTGATGGTATCTCATTATTGTGTATACATGCAGCTCACTAATGACTAAATGCTGAGCATTTTTGCATGTGCTTATTTACCACCTATATCTCTTTGGTACAAATCTTTGGTTTAGATCTTTTGCCATTTTTTTTTTATTGGGTTTTGACTTCTTCTTATGGACCTGTTCTGAGAATTTAAACATTAAATGGAGATAACTACCTCACTGCGTTTTTGTGAAAGTGAATGAAATATGCATATTAAAGTGCTTAGCATAATCCCTAATATATTATAAGTGTTATATAAATAACTATTATTGTATTAGTATTATTGTGAGACAGTATTCATGTTCTAAGGTGCTCACCATCTAGTTATCAATGGCTTTCACTTTTTTTCTAGATCATGTCCCACCCCATCCTGGTCATAATCCTACCTGAGACTCGACCAAGTTTTGATAAAGTCCTAAATGATAATTAAGACATTACATGGTAATAGAGAATTGTATAATACTACAGGGCTGTCTTTATTGCTTAAAGATGGAAATATCACCTAAAACCTAGGGGCTACGGTGAAATGACAGGTTGCTGGACTTGGTTTGTTGTGCAATGACTTTGATCGTTGACACTAAATTTCTTGGCTTGCAACAAGTGATACCTTAGAGGACCACATTCTGAGAAGGCAGGGCTCAGTGCTTCTAAAATATTTGAGCAGGGCCACGGGGGACCGCACAAGGGAATGTCACTTCTCTAACAGTTATAAGGATAGAAATGAAAAGGGAAGCCCTATTGGCTAATAAACAGATGGGGGAAATATGTTCCATTCCACTGATGATTTAGAGAATGCAAATTAAAACAATAATACATACTATTTTACAACTCTTAGAGAGGTAAAAATGGAAGACTGATAACACTAAGAATCTTGACAATGTAAGAAATTGGTAAAGAGCACTTAAAAATTTTTTTTAACGTTTTATTTATTTTTGAGAGAGACAGAGACAGAGTACGAGTGGGGCAGGGGCAGAGAGAGAGGGAGTCACAGAATCTGAAGCAGGCTCCAGGCTCCAAGCTGTCAGCACAGAGCCCGATGCGGGGCTCGAACTCATGAACCGTGAGATCATGACCTGAGCCGAAGTCGGACGCTTAACCGACGGAGCCACCGGGCGCCCCAGTAAAAACCACTTTAGAGAGAAATTTGGCAATAATGAAAAACATTGAAGATGCCCATTTCCTACCACCCAGGAATGTGACTTCTAGGTGTCCATGTTAGAGAAATGTTCTCATGCTGTATAAGGAGATATGTTTAAGGGTGTTCACTACAGCACTGTTAACATACAAAGCATTCACCTGTTCTTTACTACTAATCAATATTCATATAAACAACTTCTAATCTTTAATTAGATCCATATCTTTTCTTTTTTCTTTTTTTTCTTTTTTTAATGTTTAATGTTTATTTATTTTGAGAGAGAGAGAGAAAGAGAACACAAGGGGGGAAGGGCAGAGAGAGAGAGAGAGAGAGAGAGAGAATTCCAAGCAGGCACCACATTGCCAGCACAGAGCCCAATGTGGGGCTCGAACTCATGAACTGTGAGATCATGACCTGAGACAAAATCAAGAGTCAGACACTTAACTGATTGAGCCACTCAGGTGCCCAGTCTTTTGTCTAGAAGTTACTTTCTCCTGAAAATCTACCATGACTCTGTCATAAGCTAGCATTCTTATCTAACGTGTATTAGGAGCCCTGGAATCACACAGAGATGTTTCTATTACCTAAGTAAATTCAGCGTTGTACACAAGATAATCTGCACTCTGCAGGCAGATTTGAAAAGAAGATGCAAGAACTCTTTAAGGAGCAAATTGGGAAATTTAGATAATTTCTTGCTGAAGTGCTTAATATCTGGTAATATGAGTACTTGAAATGTCTTTAAAATGCCAGTTGGGAAAGGAAAGAATTACATTTTCTAGAGAAAAACCTTGATTCACTAGAGCCCTCAAATAAGGAGTCTGCACCCTCTGGTTTCCTCTCAGAAAGGGGGAAATAATCACACCATAAGTTCATATTAAGTACTAGTCAAAAAATTAAATCAATGCACCTTCAGAAACACTTCCTAAACCTCCTACACTTCCATGTGAGTCTTAGATGATTATTGGCATTTAGTGATTTAACAGTAAGCTGGAGGTCTTGAAAGCACCTCAATGATTCAAAAAATTGGTTTTGCTTAAGGTGCTATCTAATTACGAAGAATAATAAAGCTTTTGAAAAACATGATTTGAAACAGTAAAGTCTGGGTTTGGGGGTGTCAGCTCTAAATTATCAAGAAAATTTATGTTTTACACATATCCATTCAGTAACTCAAAACTTCAGATAATGTGTATCAAAGGCAAGGCTGCCAAACCAATCTAGTATACATTGCTAGAACCAAAATACACTGTGAAATATTTTTGCCAAAAAAGGAAAGTATGCATGTTATTTCTCACAATAACTCTAATTCTACTGGCAAAAAAAAAAAGGACAACCTATATTCTTCAAAGATGTTTATTGTGATGTTATATTAAGTAACAAAATATTTCAAATAGTATAATACCCCAAAATGGGATTGATTGAACCATTGAGCACATTCAATTACTTGAACATTATTCAGCTATTCAATATGCTGAGTTGAAAACAATATATCAACAAAAATGGAGGGCATGATATATATAAAAATTCTGTGTCTATGCTATGATTATAATTATGCCAAATTTATGAGTTCACGTGAACAGGAATTTCAGAGAAGGTGGCAAATAGCCATTCATTCTGTGGCTGTTTGGGGGTCATGGAAGAAATGATTATTTTTCAAAACATTTTGTAACTTTTACCTTTTTCTGTTATTTTAAGAGAATGGTAAACACAACACCCTATTCCTTGAGTACGCTGATTTATTTAGGGCTCCTCTCTACACACAATGGCCAACATTAACGTGAGTTTTCTGAAGATATTTAGAATAAAATGAATCTACAGTCTTTGCAAAGAGGCTATAGTTTTCTCCCATAAATCACATCTCCTTTTAAAAGGAAGGAATCTTTCTCTTCTTTTCCTTTGGGCTCCAGCAGGTGGGATCACCTACAAAAGATATATTTGCAGTACCTGTTTCCCTACATCAGCTAAGCTTTTCCTGAGTTTGTATAATCAAAACAACTTTAAAAAAATAAATAAAGATCAGAAAAGGTGGACTTCTGAGCTGAAAGAGTTTTCTTAAACTCTCACGGCTCCAATTGTTACATGCAAATTGTTCAATAAATAACGCTGACCATAAAAAGAAAAGATATTAATTAAGAAAAGGATTTAGGCTGACTCAGTCTCATACATGAGACAAAAGGTTAAGTAAATGCCAAGGCCGCTGTGCCTCTTCAAACAATGAATATTAGTTTTAGAATCATTAATGTCTGCTTAGAAAACAGAGTCATATTGGAGACTTGTATGCCAAAATAACCAAGAACAGAGCTGATTCTTTTCAATCTGAAGCAAAATAATTCTCCACCTGAGGGCTAAATGTATACCATTAAGAGTGCTAACTACCACAGCAGGGACTGGCACTTTTAACGTAGCTAAAGCGAGATCGTGTTTTTCTTGACTATGGTAACTTACACGGTTAACACGGTTAATAATACGTATCAGCAAGGTCTGGATCAACTTTGCTGAGGAAAAGCAGGGCTGACTGGTGTTGCAAAGCCATTCCAGTCTCTGATGTGGTTATAGCAGAATTCCTAAGTGCAGGCCAGTAAGGGACAGGAGTGAACGCAGGACTGCCCCTGGCCAGGCATGCTTCCTCTCAGAGCAAAGAAAAGGTATCTTCAAAGCAAGATACTTTGCAGACTCACCTCAATATCCCCAACTGGTTGAGCCTTTGATACTTCCTATATCAATCTGTAAATTCTGCAAACTAGCCTTTATTTTGTAGTGCATTTTTCTACGAAGGTTATTCTTCAGTCGCTTTCTAATTTCTACCAGAGGTAGGTCCTCCACTCTGCTGCGGTTGAGGTGAACAGGAAGGGGAAGGTTTTGGTGCCACTTGCATTTTGATAGAGTTTATAAATATAATTTATATTTCTACTGTTTTCATTGAGTTTTCCAAATACCTTGGGAGATCATAATGCCTCTCTCAAGCCAGAATAAGTCTTTTAACATTAATACTTCCCAGTATGGGCATAAGTAATTCACATTTACAAATTTGGGGAAGTGAAGTGTGATGTTCAAATTCTAAAATTGGGAGTTTTGGGGGGGTAGTAAATTAGTTTATAATTATTGCTAATGTTAATTTGTATAGAAAATATATTTAATATGTAAGTTTTAAAAATCCTCTCAAATCCCTTCTGCGTTAAATATCTGTGGTATTGGAAATAACTGGGGTTCAACAAATGCCTTTTGCCTCAAGTTCTATTTTGCTGGCTGTCTAAATATGTGCATTCCTTTAAAAGACAATTCAACCCCTGCACCTAATGCATATATTTTTATAATGTTGGATTCAGAAATCAGATTTTTATTTAGCTAAATACAGAAAATAAAGGCTTGCGATTCCAGAGTGATCCCACTGATGATTAAAGTAGATCCTGGGATGTACAAGGTAAAGGACTCTTAAACTGGAGCAAGAAATATGCATGAGAAGTGACATGACAGGAGGTGGGGGAGACCCAGGTCACATGTCGGCTCCTAAGCTACTTGGCAAAGCAGGTTCAGTAAGGCATTTCACCAAGTCCTGCCCTAGTTTCTCCACTTTGAAATTTAGATAATACAACCTGCCTCCATTCTGCCCTTCTGGTTCCCTTCTCACTTCATAGACATATTTTGTGAGATTAAAGAAAATGTATAAAGAAACAAAGCAACAACAAAACTGTTGGTTGGTAGGGAAAACAATTTTTTTAATGTTTATTTATTTTTGAGAAAGAGAGAGACAGAGCATGAGTGGAGGAGGGGTAGAGAGAGAGGGAGACACAGAATCCGAGCCAGGCTCCAGGCTCTGAGCTGTCAGCACAGAGCCCGACGCGGGGATTGAACTCATGAGCTGTGAGATCATGACCTGAGCCAAAGTCAGACGCCTAACCAACTGAGCCACCCAGGTGCCCCAGGGAAAAAAAAAAATTAACGTGAGATGGCTTCTTAAATATCTTTATGAAAGCATGATAAAATTTCAGAGCATTTTTTGTTTTTATGCTCTAAATAGCTAATCATGAATATGATAGAGACTATTTATTTTTCTCATTATAGAGTCCTTACTAAATGGTTAACTCAATTACCATAATTTCAACTGCAAGAAATTTATACATAAACATTATGTATATAATGCATATATATCACACATATATATTACATATATAAAATATATATGAATTATGAATATATGATGCATATATATACTTTAGATATGTGTTTATATGTGCATATGCATATGTATTTGTGTGCATACATACATATACACACACACTGGATGGTGAAGTCACATGCTGTGTGTGTGTGTGTGTGTGTGTGTGTGTATGTACACTCCAGACACAGACACAGGACTAAAAGGAAGAACTTTTCCTTTGAAGTCTTCAGTTTCAAGTCTTCAAGTTTGCCAGAAGCAGCTGGCAAACCATGGAACTAAATCAGACAGGACAGTCTTATATGAAGGTCCTTTTGTTAAACTCTCTTGGGTTAGAATTCAAAACAAATTGTGTCTATGCCGAATCATCTTCATAGAAAACAGCTACAGTTAAGTAGACCTGGCCATAGAGGTAGTAGACATTGGGGACTTTGCATCTAACAGAAGGTCCCGAGCCTTTGATAGAGCCAAGTGGATAGAGAGTGAAGTCTCCTGTTGGTCTTCCTCGATGCTGGAAGGGAGTGAGAGGTGGACATGGCTGTATAAGCCAAAATTAATACATCAGGGATGAATGAAGGGAGTGGTGCATAATGGGAAATAGTGAGTGAAGTGCAGAGAGGAAAAATAAAAATGGAGCCAGCATACATGTATAGAGTGAAATCAACGAGGAGGAGCTCAGAAGGTGACAGATGGAGAGGCAGAAGCAAACAAACAAAACGAGGGACCCCAATTAAGGAGACAAATGGGATAAAGTATAAAAATATGCAAGGAGTGGGAAGTGAGCCAAAGAAGGAGCCTGTGCACTAGGGTGGAGAGCGAATTGCAGGGAGCAGGCGCGACTGGCTTAGGGTGAAGATGGACACAAAGAAGGGACAGCAAATGAGAGGGCAGCAAGGGTAGAGGATAGAGGGCACCAGAGAGCCTGGAGCATCCTGTGAAGTCATAATTTCATAAACAAAGGGGCAGAGACACTGGGGGGAAAGGGAACAAGAGAAAACTCTAGAAGAATACAAAATTCTATCTTTAACACACAGGCATGTTGATCGTGTTAGGAGTCCCCTCTGCCAAGGAAGCTCAGGCGGGAAGACGTTGTCTTCCCTTTGGGGGAGGTGAGGAACACTAAACATTGCAAGAAGTCTGCTATACAACCACTGATGACTGAGCAAAATGAGGAAGGTATGTTTCAGTACAAAGCTCGTGGTGGGAGCAGTCAATGCCATGAGTTTGGAGGCTAGAGGAGACCAACTTGGCAAGAGACATTCGTAAGATTTTGATGAAGTCTTGAGCTAGGGCTCAAAGGAGAGGTGATTTTCCACAGCAGTAGAGAGATGGCCATTCTATTCTTTGGTCCTAGAACCCTCTTGGGGGGTGTGACATTTGTTAAGTGAGGGAGGTCCTGAACCCCTGACCACCATCACCTCTACTGCCTTAAATTACCTTTCTCAGATGTGGTGCTGGCACCAGAAGCTGCCAATGTAAGCCCAAATAAGTTATTTTCTTTCACATCCGTGTGCTTGGAATGATAATGTTACCTCCTGGTTCATCCACCCTGTTCTATCCAGAACATCTTCATCCATAAATCCTCCATCCACCCTTCTAGGCCTAAGTCAAACACTACCTGCTCCTCCTCTCATTATGAAGTTAATTAAAGTGTTCCAGTTAAAGTTCCTGCAACTTGTCTGAGCATGGAAGGCCACAAATAGTTGCTAGTTCCCAATCCTCTGGATGGGAGAATACAGAGGATTGGCCCACTCGGACTTCATTTCCCTTTTCTTCTGTTTGAAGAAACTTTGTTCTCAGTTTCCCTGATGGCCACAATGCTTCCCTGTGAATTAAGTTCAGCCATATCTCTACCTGTAAGACTTGGAAGGAGGGAATGGCCCCTGGGCTGTTTTTGTAGGGACATAAGCCCTGAAAGCATGAGGCTCATCTGTGGTGGCACTGCTTGTCAATTTTCCAGTTTCCTGAATATTGACGGGCACGTGGGGTGGTGACAGGGGCAATAGCAGCTCCTTAATCCCAGTACCTTTTCTAGTTTACAAACAGCCTTAGAGGTAGTAGCTCCTCTGGAGGGCCCACATTGTGGGAGACATTCCCGAACCCTCAGGCCAGACCCTGAGCTTTAATTTCTGCCATTTTGTAAGTACCCAATTTCCTGTATTAAATTCTTTCCACTGAAAATATTCTGCATATTTTCTGTTTCCCTGTTGAGACTCCACTCCTACCCTAACACAAATATGGATACAAACAGCTATAGCAGTTTGGACCCTCCGTTGTAAGGCAACCATATATCCCATTGTGTTCCACAGTTAATTACACATGAGCTACACAAGTTTCTTGCTTTTTATGCTGTGAGTCCATCAGTACACCATAACGTAAAACACAGCGCCAAATGTGGAGTAGGATATCCACAAAAAATGGAATAAATCACTGCATTCTTTTCTCAGCATAAGATCCCAGGCAACGTGGAAATTACCTAAACTATTTTTTGTTCTTCTCCTGACACATCATACCATTTCTAGCTTGCCAATATGTTTCCTATTAGAGTGCCTTATTATCAAGGTTGGGGGTAGGTTTCCATGACCTTGCAACCCCTTTCCTGATGACCATCTCAGCTGCCTGGGAATGGGATTTCAGATACCAGTTTGCTTGTGGAGAATTCTTTATGTTGAGATGGAGTAGGTACACAGGAACCAGCTTGAATTTTGAGAATAGTGCCCACATAATGAAGTAATAAAATGATGCCAAAGGATTTTATTGTTGCTGGCTACTTCTACAAGTCTTATCATAATTTCTGTAATTAACATATCTGTATTTGTAGTTAAAACATAAACCAGAACTAATAAGAGATCATAAGCTTGAGTTTTATAAGCCGCTTCTACCCACAGGCCTTGGGAATTTTGAGATGTTTTAGCCTGTTTGTGATGCGGCTCTTATCCTCTTTAGGCTTCAAGTCACAAATATTGAGTTCATGTTTGTTTGTTTGTTTGTTTTTACCCAATTTGCAAATTGTCTTGCTCTCTATCGTTATCAATTAGCAAAGACAGCAGCAAAATATTTTTGTTATTGTTAATTTTCTTTACCCTACATACCAAATTCCTAGACCATCCTAAGTACTTGCTTAAGCAATATAAAAACGAAATAATGGAAGTTGGAAAAGCTAAGACCAATCAGTATACCGACGCATTGCTGAAGACCAGTCTGAGTCCAGAACAAAAACAAGAAACGTCATGGCGTATGAAAATGCCACTCCTCAGTCTTGTAAGTGGTTTTCAAAATGTATGGCCAAGAATTGTTTTTTTGACTCTGCCATTCTTCTTCTTCCCACTCATTCCCACTCTGCACAAGTGCACATGTCATTATATTCCAACAAACTCAAACAGCCACTTGGCAAAGATATATTTGGTTTCTCCCCAAATGCCCATATGTCCGTGTCATGCAGATGCAAATGTTACTGGAAGAAGATATGTAATGCAGTAAATGCCAGGACGTTCTAAGCGTGTTGACTTGTGCTCTTGATGGCATCATCACTTACCTGGGTACTCCCCTAGCTCAATCCTAATTTCTTGACTTGTCCTTTAGTAAGGGTATCACTGAAATTCATAAGTGTTACATCCTTTCATTCACTGAGAAGCTATATAATTAAGAAACTGGAAAGTGTGACGAAGAGGCAACCATTTCCAGTTAGCTTGCATTTGTCTCAGAAAGAGGCTGAGGCCATCAGAGAAGCCAGCTTTTTAACTAAAGGGGTCCCCATCCTACAGACAAATGAAACACACTTTTCACTCGTTAATTCATTCTTCCATTTTCTATGTGCTAACCACGAGGATTATTGAGATGAAGAAATATGGACTCAGCCTTCAAGAGCTCATTGTTTCCTCAGGGAGACAGACACATCGGCGCACCTGTCCTACCTGGTGAAAACTTCCTGCCGTAGAGGCATCAGCAGTGCATTCTGGGAGCAATCAAACAGGGGCAGCTGAAAGAGGATCCCTGAACATGTTCTCAGCAAATACGCAAACTTCTCTCAAAATGTGTTACAGTGGCACTGGAGGACAAGTTGATGTCATTATATTCCTTTTGGAGAAAAAAAAAAAAAACCTGAGATTTAGAAAAAAACTGGAAGTAAACTTCCCCACAGCCATCATACAGAGCTGAGATTAGAACCGTTTCTGAAGGCACAGTGACTCAGCCCAACAAAATAGATGTGCTGTTCCAGCATTGCTTGGCAAAAAGCCCTCCTTGCCATGAGTAGAAAAGATGCTACATTTTGTTTCATATTCAAAATATGTTATATAACCCAGTTGGAATTCACTGAAACTATGTTCTCACTTCATTCCAGACCCTCAAGGGACACCTGGAAGTGAATTGTGGGCAATGAACCATCTGTTTTTCTGTTTAGCCTTTCCTTTCCAAAGTCAGTCCTTCCCCTATTTGTGGTAAGGTGACTACCATTTCCCTGTTATGCAAAAGCAAAGGCCCAGGATCAACTGTGAGGCCTTTCTTTTCCCTTCCCACTCCTATCCGTTCATGACCTAATGTATACACATTCTTTCAGTGAGTCACATACCCAGAAACACACTTATCTTCTTTTCTGTCTCCTGTCTCCATTCATGTAACATCCTGACCCTTCCAATGGTATCCCACTACCTGTTCGGCTCTAAGCTCTCCTGATTTGTCTTCCTACATTTCTCCTGTCATCAATTAATCATCCACCTTGTGCCAAACCCTTAAAGTCTCTCTTCTACTTGAAAGAGAAAACACTTAGCCTGACCACTAACAGCTCTCCAGGCTCACGTTCTCTGGCCCTCTTCTTTCTTTCTTTTTTTAAAAATAAGATTTGCCTGTTCTTTTTTTTTTAATGTTCATTTATTGATTTTGAGAGAGAGAGAGAGAGGGAGAGCGCGAGCAAGTGGGGGAGGGGCAGAGAGAGAGGGAGAGAGAGAATCCCAAGCAGGTTCCAGGTTCTGCACTGTCAGCACAGAGCCTGACATGGGGCTTGAACTCAGGAACCATGAGATTATGACCTGAGCCAAAATCAAGAGTTTTTTTTTCATATTTGATCATGCTGCTGTTCTTTCCTGGGTTGCTTTACATCTATTCTTCCAGATCCCTCCTTTTGACAAGGCTCCACCTCAGCCTCTTGAAGTCTTTCTTGATTGTTCTAGTTAATCACATCTTCCTTCCACTCAGAACCCTCAAAGACTTTAAAAGGTGTACCCTTAATTTGGCCCTCACCTTAGCAGACCTGGTCAGAAAACACTCTTTTACACCTATGTGTCAAATCTTCCCAAATATTTATCGATGACTTAATACACTCCAGTCACTGTGAGAGATGTCTTACTTATACCATCTTCTAGAGCATGAGTGCGGGAGGAGCAGAGAGAGAGGGAGACACAGAATCCCAAGCAGGCTCCAGGCCCTGAGCTGTCAGCACAGAGCCCGACATGGGGCTCGAACTAGTGACCTGTGAGGTCATGACCTGAGCTGAAGTCACACGCTTAACTGACTGAGTCACCCAGGTGCCCCTCTTTTTATTTTTTTAAATTTTTTATTTTATTTTTTTTAACTTATACTATCTTAGTAAAATCTTGCAAAAATCTCAGGAGTCAGTATCCCATTTTCGGATGAGAAAACCAAGAAGAAAAGTCCCTGACAGACCTATCGAGCCACACAGCTAGTTAGCATCTGAGCTGGACTAGAGTTCAGGTCTGTCAGAAGGCAGGTCCATGAAGTTTCCACTGTGATATTATAATATGAACTCTTTATTAGAAAGGACCGTGTATAGGACGTCTTTAGAACCCACCAGCAGTGAACATACTGCAAATCCTTAATGGTATGTACTCATTAAGTTTTTCATTCTAAGGGTGCTCTGTAACCTTCGTTTTAAAAGGGACGGCGACAACAGCGTTCAGGCCAACGACAGGCTCTAAATGTTCAGCTACATGTGGAGTCGGCAAAGTACACACCTGTTTTCATTTCAGAACTGCACACCAATTTCCTTTCCTAAGAGAAGTGCAAGAAAGCCGATTTGTCCATGGGTGGGGGAAAGAAGATCGTAGAAACCTCTCTCATCAGTGAGAAAAGAGAGGCCTCAAATTGTGTCTGCCAGCCCTTTGCTCGTCACCATTTGATTTGGGGTTAGGGTGCTGGCCCATGTCTCCCAGTTGATTCTTTGGCGAAGAGGATAGTGACGCCAACACTGTGAGTTGACAGTGAACGGCTCTTTGAGAGTTAGTCCACCACGAAAACCTTCCACTATTTTGCTCCAGTAAAGTGGGGTCACCACGTGGCCCCAGTGAAAGTGATAACCTGCTAATGTGGTCACTGTGCCAGACAGGAGTGGCAAATCCTACTTGAAATGAGTCTCCTTTGGCTGTAGAGAAGTCTTCATTAGACCAGATTAGAAACAGGAGTGTCAAGAATCTGAAGTTTCTCAAAACACTGAAAGAGAGATGTGACTTGCTTTATGATCAAAAAGTTCACGTCTGTAGAGCCAGTGATTAAGGAAATTTTTCATAAAACTCAAGAGGTTCTGTGAAGATTCTGGTGACTAAGAATGTCACTCTCTGTGATGAAAAATAACTAGAGTCAGGTTGAAGAATAATGTTTGCATCTTCACTGTGTGGGTTCAAGAACTATATTCCACTAGAGTTAGCTAATATTATGCAAGCTTTGAAAAGAGAGATGTTTTGTGACTAGGATAACCTACGGAGAATAAAAAGTCTGATTTGATGAAAAGCCTCTGGTAAAATTAGAACCTGTTTCTATGCTTATTCAAGGAAAATAGAAAGTAATGAAAATTAAAAGAGTGGCAGAAGAATCTTGCAAAAATCCTGACAAGATGGCAATCTAGAATTCAATAGAGTTGATTTTGTCTTTCTCTATGGTTTCATCAGCTTTTTTTCCTCTTCCTTTCCATTTCTTTTTCTTTCTGTCTCTCTCCAATAAAGACACATTTCTTAGTAAATTCATTATATGCATAAAAGCAGTATTTTCAGGGAGAGCATGCAAGCTTGTAAAGAAGAGCAATGGGGAGACCGTGCTCGTCAGCAACCCATCAACAAGCAGTTACTACTTGGTGCACACTGAATTCAAGGGGCAGTGTAAGGAGAGAAGTGGCTGATTTTAGACAAGCTTCAAGGATTTAGCCTGGCAGATGCATTTGTGTGGGTATCGTGATTTGGAAACTATTTATCATATCAAGAGCCAGGAATAGAACTTGGACGCTGACATGTTTAACACAGAGGGCCGGAAGCCCCTGAAGCCCGAGCACAGGGCACAGAGCACAGATTCAAGTGTTAACCACAGAGGACAGTTAATATCAATGTCAGGGGACACGGAGTTAATCAGTTTGGACCAGCATTCATTAATTGATGAAATCTAATGGGTGCCATACTCTGTGCTCGACAGACTTCGTAGTGAAAACACAGGCCTGTGTACAGCCAGTGGACCACGTCAGACTCTGAAGTCAAAGCTGAGAGCCCATGAGAAACACTCAAGAGAGACAAGTGAGTTGCAGAAGTCTTAATCCCGAAGCCCTTGGGAAAAACACCCTTAGGCTGCTGTTGAACCAACTGCCCTAAAGCATGGTCTGCAGTGTTCAGAAGATCAATATCTTATTGCTGGACAGGTCTGAACAGGCCAGGGTTTTGGTCTGACTCTGCAAACCAGGAGCATCCCAGGTCACTGAGGACCTTTCCCTTTGTTGCTCAGTCTAGTGCACAGGGAAGAAATAAATAGTCACAGAAAGGTGTGGACTGCAGGGACCTCTCCCAGTGGTGCCCTACGAAGTGGCAATTATAGACATGAAGCATCTAGTACAGTTCCTGGTGAACACTGAAGTCTAGACTGAATACTAATGTCTATCTTGCAGTTACTAATTGGGTAAACCACAGCCCACTGACCGTCTGTATCTACATTTATAAAATGGGCATCATAACACCTTCTGCGTCTGATCTTGGTCTGATTGTCCTCTGCTCTGTTTTGCTCTGCTCTGCTCTATGTTGCAAGAGGCTGACCCTGCAAGTGCATTTATCTGTTTCCTGGCCAATGGGAGGGAGGCACTCATGGGAGAATGGAGGGCAGGAGAAAGAGAGACACCAGGGTATTTTTTCCCACAGTCTCACTGCCTTGGCGGGCATTTCCAGAAGTAACTGTGTCTCCTCTGTGGTTCTGGTTCCCTCTGGGCTCTTGTAATTCTATCTTCTTCCTTTCCCCACCAATAGGAAGGTGTCTCACCATCTTTTTTGGCATCTCAGCTCTTGCATTCCCTGTGTTATCAATTTACTATCTTATATTCTCGTTGTTACCAACTGTCCATCTTAAATCCACTCTGTGATAAATATGTAGAAGGTTTCTTTTTCCTGCTTGGATTCTGACCAATGCACCTTTTTCACAGTGTTCTTATAAGGAGTCATGGTAGTGCTCACTTTGGCAGCACATATAATAAGGAGTAGCAGTAATTTCAGACATGAAGCCTCTAGTACAGTGCCTGGTGAATAGTAAAGTGCTCAGGTATTTGCCCACTAAATACGGTTGTCAAAGCAAGACCTGCTTTATGTTGGTCCCCTGAGTCCCTATTTTAGGCTCCATCTCCAGTCGTCCTTCATTGTGCACTTAACTCTGCATGGCATTTGTTTGGTAACAACATATACATGCTTTTGCATGTGAGCTTAGATAATATCTTAAAATTTTTTTAATGTTTTATTTACTTTTGAGAGAGAGAGAGAGAGAGACAGAGTGCGAGCAGGGGAAGGGCAGAGAGAGAGAGAGAGACAGACAGAATCTGAAGCAGGCTCCAGGCTCTGAGCTGACAGCACAGAGCCCGATGCAGGGCTCGAACCCACGAACCATGAGATCATGCCCTGAGCCGAAGTCGATGTTAACCGACTGAGTCACCCAGGCACCCCGAACTAAGATAATATCTTAAAATTAATGTTTTATTCCTTTCATGGCCCTAAACATGCTAGGAATAGCAGGCCCCGATTAAATGTCTGATGCTGGAAAGAAAGCCTTGAAATTTACTTCTCTCTCCACTCTTAGTGTAGTTTGTGAGATTACCCTGCTTCCCAGGTGGTCTGAGGGTGGGCATCCCCTCCCTGAGCCCATGTGATGCTTTCTCACATAGCCTGAGGGTTGTGTGCAGGAGCCCGTGGCAACTGTGACAGATCCTGGAAATCTATCACAGGCCAAGTTTTTTTCAGCACAGTGTAAGCATCGGTGTTGAGTTCACCTAAAGAAATAAGAGCAGTACATTGTCATCATTACTTACAGGTGTCTTGTCCGCCTATGGGATACCATGTAGCCCTTTGCCTAGAAGCACAATTAACATCTTTACTGCCTATTTCATTGTTAAAACTCAGATGTGTTGAATAGGCCTCCCAACCATCATTTGTCCTCAGTATAAATACTATTTTCTTGAGAAGTGGGGTACTAATTAAGAGATACCCCTTTGTATCATGTTTGCCATGATATTTAAACTCTTGAGTCACAGTGTCCTCCTCTGTAAAACTGGGAAAATATTACCTTCCTACTAATATTATTTTCAGAATTACAAGTATATGTAAATTTTTTTTTTCAAATCAAGGGATCCAAAGATGCCAGCACCATTCAATGGGGAATGAATAGTCTTTGCAGCAAATGGTGGTGGGAAAACTGGATATCTATATGCAAAAGACTGAAGTTGGACCCTTACCTAATACCATACACAAAAATTAACTCAAAATGTATCAAAGAACAAAATGTAAGACCACAAACTATAAAACTCTTAGAAGAAAATAATGGACAGGGGAGCCTGGGTGGCTCAGTCAGTTAAGCATCTGACTCTTGATATCAGCTCTGGTCATGATCTCACAGTTAATAAGATTGAGCCCCACGTCAGGCTCTGTGGGATTTTCTCTCTCTTTCTCTCTTTCTCTCTCAGAATAAATAAATAAACTTTAAAAGAAAAGAAAAGAGGACAAAAGTTTCATGACATTGGATTTGGGAATGATGTCTTGGATATGGCACCAAAGGCACAGGCAACAAAAGAAAACTAGACAAATTAGATTGCATGAAAATTTAAACATTTTTGCATCAAAACACACTAGCAACAGATTGAAAAGGAAACCTGCAGAGTGGGAGAAAATATTTGCAAACCATATACTTGATAAAGATTAATATACAAACTATATAGAGAATCCCTAAAACTCAACAAGAAGACAAACAACACAATTCAAACATGAGCAAAGGACTCAAATAGATGTTTCTCCAAAGTCGATACGCAAATGGCCAATAAGCACATGAAAAGTTGCTCAATATCACTACTCATTAGGGCAATGGAAATCAAAACCACAACGAGATACTATTTCACTCACGTTAGGATGACTCCTATCAAAACTACAGCAAATAACAAGTGTCGGCAAGGATGTGGAGAAATCGGAACACTTCTGCCCTAGAGGTGGGAATGTAAAATGATACAGATGCTATGGGGAAAAGTATGGCATTCCTCAAAAAATTAAAAATAGAATTACCACATGATCCAGTAATTCCCCTCATGGGTATATGTTCTGAAGAACTGAAAGCAGGGTCTCAAAGAGATATTTGTATACCCATGTTCATAACAGTATTATTTACAATAGCTAACCTGTGCAAGCAACCCAGCGTCCATCAACGAATAAATGGGGAAGCAGCAATACACACACACACACACACACACACACACACACACATACGATGGAATATTATTCAACCTCAAAAAGGAAAGAAATTATGACTTATGCTATAACATGAATGAACTTTAAGGATGTGCTAAGTGAAATAAGCAGGTCACAAAAAGACAAATGGATGCTTCCATTCCTACATGAGCCACTTAAAGTAGTCAAAATCATAGAGACAGAAAACAGAATGGTGGTTGCCAGGTCCTGGGAGTAGGGGGAAATGGAGAGTTACTGTTTAAGGTATAGAGAATTCCAGTTTTACGAGATGAAAAATGTTAGGGAGATGGATGGTGGTGATGGATGCACAACATTATGAATGTATTTAATACCACTGAACTGTACACTTAAAAATTGTTAAGATGGCAGATTGTGTTTTACCACAGTAAACAAACTTTGGGGAAAAATACCCAAAGACAAAGGGATCCATGAAGTAAAAACCACCTCACTCAGGAGGATGATCTCAAGACTTATGGACTGACTGGATACATGAAGTTGAGTCTTAGAACTCTGTAGAAGGGCAAGAGCCCCTTGCTCTCCTGTGGCTCTTTGAGTAACCCTTGTCCTGCTTCTTTTTTTTTTTTTTTTTAATTTTTTTTTCAACGTTTATTTATTTTTGGGACAGAGAGAGACAGAGCATGAACGGGGAAGGGGCAGAGAGAGAGGGAGACACAGAATCGGAAACAGGCTCCAGGCTCTGAGCCATCAGCCCAGAGCCCGACGCGGGGCTCGAACTCACGGACTGCGAGATCGTGACCTGGCTGAAGTCGGACGCTTAACCGAATGCGCCACCCAGGCGCCCCACCCTTGTCCTGCTTCTTATGTTACCTAGAAAACTGGAGACTTGCACACCTGAGGCTCAGTGGAAAGTATGCAATTAGAAAAAAACACAGCTCTTGTTCTCAAGAAGGTCGTAGTGCAGTTGAGGGGAGGAAAGTATATGTTCTCTCATGGTTCATTTCAGCTCGCCTGTCTTACTCAGCTGCCTGAAAGAAAGACCCGTACGTACCCTGCAAAGTTTGGCTTATTTTTTTGCAGAAAGAAGCCTGCAGATCACTGGTAGCAACTATTTTTCGTGGTAAAATTTCTCGAATAGCAGAGGAAAATCTAGATTTGGTAAGAAAAAGCTCAAGCTAAGTTGGGAGCCCCAAAGCTGGCCTGTGTAAGAGCTTATTCTGAAGGGCTAAGTTCTCAGCCTGTCTTTTGGAGTGACTCTCCAGAAGATTCTTGTCATAGAGTGAGGCATCTTCCCTTTTCCAGCAATAAACTCTTAAAGATCTTCCATGTTTTCCTCTTCCTTTCTTCCTTCTTAAAACCCTGATCTCCAAAACGTAGTTGGGACTCTAGAAAAGAAGAAGGCCAGTAATTTAGGAACACAGTATCTAGTGATTCCTTCTCTTCTTTAAGTCTTCCCATCCCTAAATAGGAAGCAGGAAAATCACTTGTATGAAAGGCAGCACCACCGAGAGCCTTGCTGTACATGCTTCTCGTCCTTGAGAAGAAAGGACTTCGCAATATCATATGTCATGCATAACAGAAACCAAAGGCAGGTGAACTAGGTATACAGACTATGGATTCTTTCGTGGCTGGGTTCTCTGACTTGGAGAGCTCATGTCTAGATTAATGAAAATGTGGAGCATTCACAGAATCATCAAGATGGTTTAGATAGGGAGGGGAAACAGGCAAGAGTGAAGGCAGGAGAAATACTCTTTTTCCATTGCCCAGCTCCTCATCATTTCCTTAGGTGATGACCCACTGACCCACCGCTGTTAACTTTCAATGGCTTTCTTTCCCACCACACCTCTGCTTCCTTTTCTAACCAGCTCCCCCCCCCCCACTTCCGCTTCTTTTTTTCTTTGCAAGTTGCTTCCATCCATAACGTCAGCAATAATCACTGTGGTATTGTTGCTCAGGAAGTTTTGAAGAGTCAGAGTGGGCTGTAATTGAAGAGTTCATTACCAAGATCAGCTGGTTCCCTGATTACAGTGGCAAGGTGAAATATTTATCCTCACCAAAAATCTCCCGCACAACCGTCTTCCGAGTCACCCACTTTCCACTCTTTTTTCATTCGAACCCCGATGAGCTTGTCAGCAAAATTAAAGGTATGTCATTCACATCGTGCCTGCATTGCAAAGGACTATAAACCTGCCAACCTCTTTGATGAAATAAAAGGGTTTTATTTATGATTCATGTAGGAATATGAGGTTATTTTTATTCCGTCAGTACACTAATAATCAGACGAGGGCTCGGGAAATGAGGAGCCCAACTGACAGGGAAGGTTCTGATAAAGGGGAGCCCTCTAGGGTGTTTGCCCCGCTTTGTAATCTCCTTTCTAGTGTGAGGTTACGAGCGTGGCAGAGTGTGAGCCAGCTATAAGGCTTGGCTGCAGGAACAAAGACAGTTGCAATCCGGCAGGACTTGGGATGCCATTCGATGAAGGGGAGGGAAAAAAAAAGCAGTCCCTTCCACGAAAAAAAGTTTTTGCTCCGGCCTCAGGTTAGCAATTTGGAGCCTCCCCAGTTTCCTGTGATGTCTCCAGTTCAAAAGACAGCCGATCTTCCAGTCTGCACTCCTACTGGGCATTCTAGCCAAAGTTAAAAAAAAAATAATAATATAAAAAGATAAGTAAAAGAAAGAGAAAGGAAGAAAAGCCAATTGGCCAGGTTCCTTCCACAATCATTAACCATTTGTTCCTGCCACCAACGTCCTTGGTTAAGGTGATCTGACTTAAAGGCAAACAAATGTGGCTGAGTGTATTTCAAAGGACACCCTTGCCTTATTATTTCAAATACGCCCATAATTTGGGGCCCCTTTCATCTTTGTCCCTGCTCTAGGAAGTGCTTGGAAGCTATTTTAATTCAAGTTGGGGGTAAATTCTCATTCCTACCCATTCCTCCCATTGAGATGACCTTAAGCAATTCTGAATAAAAAGTTATCTCTGCATGAACGGGGCAGCATTAGGACCTGTGATTTGCTCAACAGTGACATCTTGGCAGAGAAACACAAAGACATACAATCTACTGAGGATGAAGTGCAAGAAAGTTCACTGGAGGAAGGAAAATAATACTAATCCTTTATTCAATAAGCAGTGAGTAAAATGAGGTGCTTTTTTCGGTAAGGTTAAGTAAGTGAAAAGTAAATTTAAAAACGGCTGTATCAACTCAGATGAGTGGTTATGTGAGGGGTCCCGCTGACAGTGTGGTTTTTGTGACAAAGTACCACTTAACGTTATCCTCAGGTATTTATGTATACGTGTATGTGTCTGTATGTCTTTCCAGAGAAATCGCACTGGCAAAGGTCCTGGCTGTTCCTTCAGAACCCAGAGTTGGGTTCTCCAGTGCTTATCCTCCTCGCTCCACACCAAAGGGCACCTTTTCCGAGGATGTTGTTGCACCCACCCATGACTGAAACAAGCCTTGACTGATACTGGAACATTCCTCCAGGATGGCCAATTACACGGAAGTGGCATCTGCGGAAGTAAAAGCCCCGGCTGCACACCAAAGTAACCAAGGCCTGAGCCGCACGCCCCGTGAGAGGATGTAAAAGATGCTTTGGCGGGATCTGCCTGCGTGGGCACTTGGGACTAATGGTTTACATACCTTGGGTCACCCTGTCCTATTAGAAAAATCAGAGGAAAATGGCTTGCTTTGGAACTATCTGGTCAAATCATTTATCTCTCAAGAAAGTCAGGCATTGATGGGGCACCTGGGTGGCTCGGTTGGTTAAGTGTCCCACTCCGCTCGGGTCATGTTGTTGCAGTTGGTGAGTTCGAGCCCCGCATCGGGCTCTGTGCTGACAACTCAGAGCCTGGAGCCTGCTTTGGATTCTGTGCCTCCCTCTCTCTCTGCCCCTCCC
Source organism: Lynx canadensis (assembly GCF_007474595.2). Lineage (NCBI taxonomy): Eukaryota > Metazoa > Chordata > Mammalia > Carnivora > Felidae > Lynx > Lynx canadensis. Next base: position 76,937,194 of record NC_044305.1, read on the forward strand.
CATTCGTACTCTCTTTCTCTCTCTCTCTCTCTCTCAAAAATAAATAAATGTTCTTAAAAACTGAGAACAAACTGAGGGTTGATGGGGGTGGGTGATGGGTATTGAGGAGGGCACCTTTTGGGATGAGCACTGGGTGTTGTATGGAAACCAATTTGACAATAAATTTCATATATTGAAAAAAAATGAATAAACTTAAAAAAATTAAAACAAAATAAATAAACGTTAAAAAAATTAAAAAAAAAAAGAAAGTCAGGCACTGTTGCTGTTGTTTTCAGTTTCCAAGACATATTCTGATAAGGTAATCCTATAGTTGGAGAGAAATGGCATGTTTAGCCGCCTTTGCTGGAAGCCTGGCCTATCTATTTCATCCAAGTTCCACAACTGAAGTTCTGTGTGGCTTTAGCAAGTGACCTAACATCTGTGTGCCTCAGTTTTGTCATCTCTAGCACAAGATTCTCTTAGCCTCTTGCCTCGCTGTTTAAGTGGCAAGTAAGATATTGGGTGTGCGTGTTTAGAAAAGGATAAAGCTTGATTTGGAGTCAAGCTGTTTTAAGTGTGAAATTCTACATTCAAAAATGGGCTTCGTGGTAATGCATGCCAACCAGCCTTTGAGCTGGGTTCTAGAAAGGGTTTCCCATCTAAGACAGGGCCTGCCTAGGTGGGGAACGACCCTGAATGGCAGAAGGTGGGGTGGGGGTGGGGGTGGGGCAGACACAACTGTGTTATGTCCAGTGCCCCTCACAGATTTCTATTAGAGAAAGCACTGGCCTAGTGGTCACTGTCAGAACAAAGTGGGAGAAGTCCTGAGCCGCAAAATATCATAGAATGATCTAGTTCACGGGATCCAGAGATTCCAAGGCCTGCTTTACTTTCATTGAAATTGCACCAAAATGAGAAGCGCTTCAGTTTGTTAGCACCGGCGACTGACAAGGCAATTACTATGGAAGTATTTAAGAAATTAGAACATCTCTCCACTTCCAAATATGGATCTTTGAAGGCAGCCTCTTTCACCATGGCAGAGAAAAGCCTGAGGTGTACAAGGAGATGGCCTTGCACCTTTATTTCCCGGAGCCACGAAGCACGCCTCTCACGCAGGCCGTAGCGCCAGGAGGTACAGCAGGTAACTAGTCCATCGGCCCTCGATTTCACTCTCATGGAGCAGGGAGGTTCATTATACTCCCTTTATCAGCAGCGAGGTTTACAGCTGAATCCATAAGAGAGCTCCGTGTGAAACATGAGCTGAGAGAGAGGCCCTGCGTCTCACCATTAATAAGCCCTCTTCTGGGATCCGGCATTAGCGAGATTCAGCGGATCATGGAGCACAGGGGTATCATTTTTACATGATTACTCTAAATTCTTAAACCAGAGGCTTAAGAGAGAGGCTTCTCACAAAAGCAGCCGTGGGAATTGTTGAATGATTGGTACAACACTTGCAGTGGGTTAAACCACTTCAGGTAGCTCCACTTGTGGGGCTTACGACCCGGTATTTAGCAACCTGCTTTCCAAAGGAAGGGGAAGGGGATGAGAGGAGAGGAGGGGTTGTCACGGGGGAAAGGGCAAGGTTTACCGTGAGCCCTGGTATGGTGTGCCCGCAGCCCCACCCTGCCCTGCCCTCCTCCTGCTCTTGCCACGTCTGCCTGGCCTCTCACCAGTGTGGTGCTTGGGATTATCTGCTTTCAGAACACTGACACCACTGCAGGTCTTCTGAAGAGGCTGACACTTGTCCCCATAAACTCACCTCCTTCCTTCTCTGGCAGCAGTGAGATCCCTGCTGAGAATGACAGGCTCAGGCAACCGGAGCCGGTCCTCCGGCCCGCTTGGGCCTCCCTTCTCTAAAATAGCGCCGACGTTCAGAGAAGAAAATGCTGACGCTGTTTTCTCTCTTCCTTTGGTCCCAACTTCCAATGACTCCTGTAGTCTATCTAGGAGGTCTCTTTGAAGGTAATGTGCCTCACTGTGCCTGGGCGACTCTCCATTGGGCTTCACTACCCATGCATAAACTAAAGTTTAATTCACCAGCTCAGAACAAGGGATACCTGCCTCCCTTCAGCACAAACCAACACTCTAACAAGGGGCTTTCTCAGGGGAAAAGTGAGGCAGCTTTCTACTTTGCCTCTGAATATGGGAAGTCCCAGAGGGCAAACCAAAGGCTCACCACACCTTCAGTATTTGAACTCTTAAGATGCACCTCTTATCTGATTGCCTAGGACATAGGTGTATTATCTGAAGCCCCATCTTGCCCTTAATTGTACTGGGTTTTGTATTGTTCTCTCATTATTTCAAAGGTTGGTATCAGCTCCCCACAATGAGAGACTATGCCATTGAAGGGTAGGGACTGTGCTGTATTTTTCTTTTGAACACCCAGAGACTTCCAGCACAGCCCTGGGCATATTTGACATACTAAAAACAGACTGGCTGACTTCAGTAGAAATGCAGTTTGCATTCTTAGGCTCCTTCTCCACGAAGCCTCTGACACTTATTTGAAAATATTTTCAAAATGTTTACATCTGTATGAGATCTAGAAATCCATAGTGGTGTGGACTGAATTTTGTCCCCCTAAAATACATAGGCTGAAGCCTTAATCCTAATGTGACTATATTTGGAGATAGGGCCTTTAAGGAGGTAAATAAGGTCAAAAGAGGGCATAAGTGTGAGCCTTTAATCTGATACGACTGGTGTCCTCATAAGAAGAGAAGGAGACACCAGCAATTGCTCTCCATGCACGTGCACAAAGGAAAGAATATGCAAGGACATAGCCAGCTATCCACCGGCCAGAAAGTCAGGCCTCACCAGAAAGTAACTCTCCTTGGAGCGCGATCACGAACTTCCAGCTTCCAGAACCGTGTGAAGATGCATTTCTACGAAGACATCCAGTCTGTCGTGTGTGGTGCTGGCAGCCCAAGCATACTAATACGCACAGCTACCCATTTTACAGATGACTCAGAGAGACGCATAGGGTCAAAATAAACATCGGCGCTCACATCATGCTCATTTCACTGTCTCATGTTGCAGCTGGGAAATGCCGGGTGCCAGTGGAAGGGAACTGGAGTGCACAAATGAAATCTCGGTATCAAAACGTACTGTTTCTTACATGATCTTCTCCTTCACTTGCCAGTTTATAGCCTTTGGAAACCTACCAGCCTGCAGACAGTGGGAAGGAGAGGCGGGGGGCGGGGGGTGGCTTCCTCTGGAAGTCATAGAATGTAGCGAGTCTCAAAATCAACTGCAAGGGGAAGTTTTACCGTGGGGCTAGTACAGGGAGGCACCCCCGGAAGACAGATGTTGTTTCTCCCAAACCATGCACGTGAATATAGCCTAGACAACTGTTCAGAACATTTCTCTCACAAAAAATAGGGGAACCGCTGGCTATTGGGACAATTGACTGACACTACAGAAAAGAAAGTTAATCTTCCATATCAAAATTTTTAGATGGATCAAAGATCTAAATGTAAAAATAAACTATAAAAATACTGAAAGAACATGTAAGTGAATGTTTATATAATTTTGAAGAGGGAGAGGTCTTTTCACATGAAACTAAAGACAGAAGTTCTAAAAACAAAATTTATATATTTTACCTGATAAAAATCAATAATACCAGTGTAACTAAGCAAACCAGTTAAAGACAGGAGTGAGATGTTTCGAGAAATACATGAAAACATATTTGCACATATGTAGCCAGCAAAGTTAATATACTTAAGTATGTGAACAGTTCTTTCTAGCTGGTAAGAAAAAGGCAAGTGTTACAAGAATATAGTGGGAAAATTGAGGCACCTAGGTGGCTCAGTTGGTTAAGCATCTGACTTCAGCTCAGGTCATGATCTCATAGTTCGTGAGTTCGAGCCCCATGTCAGGCTCTGTGCTGACAGCTCGTAGCCTGGAGCCTACTTCAGATTCTGTGTCTTCCTCTCTCTCTGCCCCTCCCCCTCTTGTGCTCTCTCTCTCAAAAATAAATAAACATTAAAAAAAAAGAATATAGTGGGCAAAGAATGTGAGTAAACAGTTCGTAAAATAAGAACCTTAACTGGCAAATATATAGTTAAAAAAGTTTCATTCTATGAAGCAAATAATTGCACATTAAAACCATGAAAATATTTTTTTATATCAGAACATATGGGTAATAGTTCTTTTTTTTTCTAATATTATAATATCCAGATTGGCAAGGGTGTATTTCCTCCCTTTTATAAACTGCTGCTGAGAGGGTAAATCAAGAAACATTTCTTGGGGGACATTTAGCAATATCTTCAATACTTTGTATATAGTAAATTTATCAAAAGCCTTAAAATGTATTACCTTTGACTTGACAATTCCACCATGAGAAATTCGTCCTAAGGAAAAGATTGAACAAGCAGGCATCTGCACAGAAATGTTGATCACAGGTTTGTTTATACGGATAAAACTATTGGGGAAAATCTAAATATTCAACACTAGGGCGCTGGGTAAGTAACCATACATCTGTTTAATGGAAAAGCCATTAAAATGATGTTGAAGGTATTATGGGTTTGTCAACATGCAAAGACATTTCTAATATATTCATAAGTGAACACAACACCTATAAAGTATGTGTGTGTGTGTGTGTGTGTGTGTGCGCGCGCACGCACAAATTCTGGAAGAATACACACCAAAAAGTAAACAGTTTAACATGAGTTACCTCTCTGGGCATGAGTTTAGATCATTTAATTTTAATTTTATTTTCTAATTTTCAAACAGTAATCCTCCTTTCTTAGAAAACGGCTACAATAAAGAGGATGGGATGAAAGGTCAGAGGATGTAACTGGAGAAACCGTTTTTGGAAATGGAAACAATGAGAGGTCTTTTACTCTACTGGCTGCTCTTAGTGTTTCATAAAGGGTGGTCTGAGTATCAGAACCACTGGGAGGCCTTGTTAGAATTTCAGATTCCACAACCCTACCTGGACCTTTTAAATCTGAATCTCTGGGACAGGACCCAGGAATCTACCAATGTAATGAACTCCCCAGGTGATTCAGTGTAAGGGTTGAGAACCATGACTGTATAAATCACCTGGATTCTTTAAATCTCAGAGTTACTGAATAATGATCAGTCATATTGACTACATGTCACGTGGTAAGTAGCTTCGAGAAGCCTCCTTATTGGTGCAGTGACTGCTGGGTGCTCATGGAGACAGCCGAGGGATGCAGATCAGGGCATCCTGGATGCAAGAGGAAAAGCCCTTGTTCTAGCTTGCTCTCTCCCTTCCTCCCCTCACTGCTTCTCCTTCCATGATTTGTAGACCGTAGAAATCATCCTGGCCTCTGAGTCTCTTTGCATCTAGTGAAAGTCTCAGGCACTTTCACCCAATAACAAAGTAGACATTATTCTTTGGGAATTAGCTCCAAGAGCTGGATAGAAACAACCCACTTAGGAACCTGCCAAAGAGGCGATGTTGGGAGTAGAGTGAAAAGAGAGGAGTCCAAAGAGCTGAAGCTTTCCCAAGGCTGAGGTATGGCTGGAGTGGATTGAGGGGGAAGAGGAGAAAGAGTTCTTTTTAAAATCGGCCAGTTTTCCAGGGGTGTGAGATGCCAAAACTAAGTTTTCCATAAGTTTAAGCACAGACGCTGCCTCTGTCAGCTCTCCAGACTCTGATGATAATATGATACCCAAAGAGTGTGGTTGCTCCCAAATGCCACAGTGAGTGTGTCAGTCCACGTCTGGCATTTAATTGCTTTCCTAAATTACCAGCAGGTGGTGCAAGAGTTTCCAAGTTCATGAACTTCCCCTTCACATGGCTTCTGCTCTGGGGAATCTCTGTCAATAGCTTACTCCTCCTTGCTGTGAGTTCCTCTCATAATCCTTACATGGCTCCTCCGGACTCGAATAATCACAAGGGAACAAGAAGCATCTTTAAAACGCATTTTGTACCTTTTAAAATGTGTTAAATATAAATGTAGAATCAAAGAAACATGCATTAATTATAGAACTGTGTTAAGGAAAAGGGGAAAAAAAATCCCATTACTAGCAAACCCAGAAGAAACATAGCTTCCTCCTGTTGGCAAAGAGGAATGGAGAAATTTAGCAGAAACCTTTAGGATTTAATGCCCTTGACTGCCCACTAAGGACGCTGTGAATATGGATTTGGGATGGGAGGTTGGTGTGGGGGAGGGTATTAAATTAGTCCAACTCAAAAAATCTAAAAGAATGAAAGGAGATAAAATCAGCACTGTCTGAATTGTATTGTTAGCTTCACGGTTATATAAAAAGTGAGGAAGAATCTCTGATTGGGATTCCCAGAAGTGCTGTTTTGGGATATTTCAGGCCAAGGAGGAGTCGAGAAAGACTGTTTTAAGAAGACACCAGGCTGTTAGATGCAAGTTCAGCCAGGGTCCTGTTCTAAGGAAGAGCTGGAAGCAAAGGGGACTAGAGCTGGAGTTTGCTCGTGGTGGGGTGGAAAACCACATTCCGTAATCGAGGGTGCAACTCTGACAAGGTCTCAAGGCATGGGTGCTGCGGGGTTCCTGGGTCTTGGGCAACTGCGGCAGAGGGCAGAGTTAGAGAGCGATAGTGAATTGGGGACTTTGTTCACACATAGCATGCAGGAATTCAGATGTGGAGACAGTTTGCATCATCTCACTATTACAGTTCATGGATTTAAATGACGAAGCAGATAAATATTGGATTAAGGCATTTGTGAGTACTTGCATGTCTCTGATGAAAGCTGGAAAATGACACTACTGTCTTAGACAAACAGAGCTCCAAAGGAAAGCGGCAGAATTTGGCTCATGAGATAGAATGTAGTTTGCATGGAATGAATCTGCTTTTTCTAGAAATCTTCCTCCTTTCAGAGACCCTGAATAGACTCTTTCTAGGGCTGCTTTACTGCTTTTGAAATTGCTAACCACTCTAGAACTAACCCATGAAGATCATGAACAAAACCTCGATATGTTGGGTGACTGTAGCAAGCTATTCAAACTCCATGTGCCATTATGTTTGAGGCCACAAATGTAGGGTTTCTCAGCCATAGTGAAAAACTGGATATTATTCCACAAGCAATGGTTACAAGGAATCTACCATATACAAATATGGACAGGGGTGTGTGGACAGGAAATCAACTCTATTACACTCAATTACATTTGCTGAAACCATATTATATACATAAACTTGTTCTAAAATGCAACTGAAATATGGTTTGCTGCTTGAAATTAGGGCTTGTTGTGACAATTCAGGATATGCTGATTGTCACTAAAAATGACTATGGGCACATAATGAAGGAAAATGTGCTAGTTGATAGGTAGGTGCAGGTGACGTATGACAGCTAATGAGACAATAGAATGTGTAACTGGAAAATGCACTATCTTGGTTACTGTGAATCATATCGCCATTCATATTGAAGGGATCAAGATTATACATCAATAGTTAGATGCTCAGACATGTGTTAATTCCTGCATATGTATAATGAGGGAAGTAGGTGGCCCAGCAAAGTGTTGACAAATATATGCTAAGAGAAGCTTTAAGCAAAAGCAGAGATAAAAGGCCACTTTCCTGTACAAAATGACTCAATTGTCCTAAACCATCTCCTTTTAAGAGTGTCTGTAGATTCATCTGACATCTTTTTTGTCTTGGAGGGAGAGGCATTTCTCTTCCTCAAAAGGCTGAATGTTACTTGAGAATATTTCTCCTCCTCCGCACACATCAGCATCTAAAAATTATATATTTTGCTTATTTTATTTCCTGTCTCTTTTCACTAGAATGTAAATCATGAGAGGCAAAGATCTTTTCCTCTTTCTTTCAATGCCATATCTCTAGCACTGAAAACAAGTCAGATGCATAGTAGGTGCTCAATAAATAATTTTTGCATCTCCCCACTACCTCTTTGAATCTTTAGATCTCCCTACTTTCTAATGGTAAGCTTAGGGAGTTGTATTATACAAACAAGAATTCACTCTCAAAGTTAATGTTCTAACTCCCTCTTTTTCCCTTTTTTCTGCCAGACACCACAAACAGTCTGCTCTTCACCGATCTCCGCATTCTCACCATCTGAAGCTATGTTTTATCCATTTGCACTTTACTCAAAGAGCTTTCTCAAATCTGACTTCCAAGTTCAAGAGGCCTTTTTATGGCCAATACCCTATGCGACCCCTGCCACATGTAGCTGATTGATTACATGCCCCGTTGATTACTCTCTCCCTCTTGAAGTTTCCTTTTTATCTTGTCTTCTATGGCTCTGCATTATCTTGTTTCTTTTCCTATTCCTTCAAAGGATCTATATCTGTCTCTACTTCCCTCTACCATAAGCCAAAATGTACATGCTTAGTAATGGTTTGTATGCAGGTGTGTGTGTTTTGGGGGTTTGCTCCTTTTTATGTCTCCCATTCTTCCTTCTAAGTTCTGTCTCCTGCAGTATTGGGCACAATAAATAGGAATTTAAAAAAATCTCCACCATTTCTGTTTATTTGGAGGGACATGACTGACAGTTGATTGTTCATATAGGGGCATACTGTTAATTGATTGTAGCCCTTGTAGGATTTGTATTGTTTGATTAAGAGTATGAGGTACTTGATACCTCACTTAATTCATCTCCTTCCAACTCAAAAACAGGAATCCACTCTCTCAACGTTGTCAAAATGCCATACCAACTCTCAGAGCTATTAGTAGAACAAGAAGTTTCCTGAGTGTAGAGTACCATACTATTAAACACTCAAATCAATACACTCTCCTAGTTCTGATATCCAGTTCAACAGCACACCTTCTGATTATGGTGGTTCCTTTATAGATATGCTTATAAAAAGAGGACGAGTCATTCAAGCCAGAGGAAATATGAGTTTCTGTGAGTGTGTTCGTGTGACAGCTATAGTTCCCATTGAAAACTGATCATTTGGGTTTTTTTTTTTTTCATCAGATTATGTGAGCTTAGATAATGTAATTCTGTCCCTGAGAGATGGATCCATTATTTAACTGTGATGATATGAAAATTTTAATCCAGAAAGGCTGACCTTAGATTTTAGAACTATGATGATGTCACAGTTCTTCACAGCAAGAACCTGCTGATGCCAATTTACAAAGGAAAGCAAATCAAGCATTGTTGTCTCAAGATTTTCACAACTAAGATCAATAATTGGGTAGATTTCACAGGACATGATTGATAATTGAAATGAAATGTCCTCTAATTCAAGTAAAATGGATTTTGTATCACATACATGTGTCTGAGAAGATCAACGTTTATTTTATGTTTTTTAGATTAATTTACTGCTTAAAGGAACCTTTGAATGGAATGTTTTCTGTTATACAAAAATTTTTATAACTATATTTATAATTATGTTTTTTAATTATTGATATTTATTTGTAATAAGAAATACATGCATTGAACCCCTGCTAGATGGCAATCATCTCTAAAGCCTTTCATTAAGACAGTTACTGAATTTCAGCACACACAGGTGCCATGTTGGAGAGAGAATTTCTTGATACCTGTTACATACATATTTTCACACAAAGCATGTTACCTAAACATAATCAAGGAGTTCCTTGAGAGGTACCTATATATTATCATAATTTATTAAAACCAGGTTACTACTCCTGGTGCTGGCCAAAATGGAGTAAATCCACTGTACCTATCACTCCCACTGTTTACAACTAAAAAGTCTAGATATCATTTAAAAAAAAAAACTGGGGCGCCTGGGTGGCTCAGTTGGTTAGGCATCTGACTTCGGCGCAGGTCAAGATCTCACGGTCTGTGAGTTCAAGCCCTGCATCGGGCTCGGTGCTGACAGCTCAGAGCCTGGAGCCTGTTTCAGATTCTGTGTCTCCCTCTCTCTCTCTGACCCTCCCCCATTCATGCTCTGTCTCTCTCTGTCTCAAAAATAAATCAGCGTTAAAAAAATAATTTAAAAAAAAAAACTATCTGAGGACTCTGAAAAGTTAGCAATAGCAGACAGGGTTAATTTCTAATTTTTTTTCCCCAAGTTTGACCCAAGTGTGAGATAGTGAAACTTCTGAGGGGAAAGGCTCCCTGAACACTAACGTGTATAGGAAAAATCTCAGACAGGACAGAGCTGGAGAAGATAGCCCCTTCCTCTGTATATGAACAGACACAAATCATGGGCTCACCCATAAGCTGTGAATGTGTGTAATAGATATGAACCAGCACAGCAAAGACTTTGAGGACTGAACTACAATATAAACCAACACCAAACCCCAGACTAACGGCTGAGAGGTACATGTGTAGAACATATCTAAAGCAACATAGCAAAAGCTTTGACATCTTAACTGATGTTGAAACCACCACCCACAGAAGGCAAGAAAGGCTTTACCATCTGAACCTACCAAAAAAAAAAGCAACATTCACCCCAGACTTTAATGACACCCCGAGTCTCAGTCTCATACAAAATGTCCAGGACAAAACCCAAATTACTGAAAAAACAAATAACCAGAAAAATATGATGAATTCATAGAGGGATAGGAGATAATAGGAGTAAGAGAAAGTAAAAGGGTAAAATCCATAATTATAGTTGGAGATTTAAAATTCCTCTTCCAATTATCAATAACACAAGAAGATAGAAAATTAGCAGGGATATAGAAGACCTAAACAATACCATCAACTAATTTGATTGATATTTATTGCACATTACACCTAAAAACAGCTGAATACACATACTTGTTAAATGTATGTTTAAAAAAAAAAACAAACAAACCCTAGATCAACTGTATTGTGGGCCATATAACAAACCATAACAAACTTAAAAGAAATAAAAACTATGCAAAGTATGTTCTTTGATCATAAGGAAATTAAAAAAAAAACTGAAGGGGTGCCTGAGTGGCTCAGTCCATTGAGCATCCGACTTCAGCTCAGGTCATGATCTCACGGTTTGTGGGTTTGAGCCCCACGTTGGGCTCTGTGCTGACAGCTCTGAGCCTGGAGCCTGCTTCAGATTCTGTGTCTCCTTTTCTCCCTGCCCGTCCCTTGCTCTCATCTGTCTCTCTCTCAAAAATAAATAAACATTAAAAAAAATTTTTTTTAATCTGAAAAGTGTCAAAACAAAATGTTTTGTACTCACTGTCAATACGGCGATGAAGCTATTTCTTTTAGAATGAAGCTAAAACAGTGTCTAGAGCACAATTGATAGCACTAAATGCTTATGTTAGAATGAAGAAAGGCCTCAAATCAATGATCTAAGCTTTGCCTGAAGAAGCCAGCAACAAAAGAACAAATTACAGAGCAAACATAAAAGAGGAAATAATAAAAATAAGGACAGAAATCAATAAAATTGAAAACAGAGAAAAACAATAGAGAGAAACAAATCAATAAAACCCAAAGCTGGTTCACTGAAAAGATAAAATAATTGACAAATCTAAGTCAGACAGATTGAATAATAGAAAAGAGAGAAGTTACCAATTTTCAATATCAGTAATAAAAAGAAATATTACTACAGATGATCAGATAATAAGAAAAGAAGGGATTATAAAATAATAAGAGAATGCTAAAAAAATTCTATGCTTATAAATTTGACAATTTAGATGAAATTGACCAATTACTTGAAAGATGAATACAAAACCTCACCTGAGAAGAATCAGATAGCTTGAAATCCCTATGTCAGTTAAGGAAAATTTTTCATTATTAAGAACTTTCCAGCAAATAATAGTCCAGGACCAAATGGTTCTACTGATAAAATATACCAAATATTTAAGAAAAAAAACACAAAATTTTCACAATCTTACATAATTTTACACAAAAATGGAAAAGGAGGGAACATTTTCTAATGCATTTTGTGAGGCTGTACCCTCATATGAAAAGCTAGACAAAAGTAATACAAGAAATAAAAAAATGCCAACCAATGCCTGTCACGTACATGACACAGAAGTATTCAACAAAATATTAGCAAAAAAAAAAAATTCCAGCAATATATTAAAGAATGACAATACATCATGATCTTGTGAGGTTTAGTTCTTGAATGCAAGGCTGGTTCAACATTCAAAAGCCGATTAATGTGATTCACTACAACAGACTAAAGAAGAAAAACAATATTCTTTAAATAGATTAAGAAAAATAATTTGGCAAAACTCAGAATCCAATTTCCTGATGACAATGCTATTAAGGATCATTTTATATATTTATTTGCAATTTGTATAATTTCTTTAGTGAGCTGTCTGTTCAGATCTTTTAATTGGGTTGTTTTCTTATTGTTGAGTTTTAAGGGTTCTTTGTATATTTTAGATACAACTCCTTTATCAGATATGTGTTTTGCAAATATTTTCTCCAAGTCAATGTTACTTGTCTTTTCATTCTCTTGATGTTGTCTTCAGCAGAGCATACAATTTTTTTTTTGATGTTTATTTTTGAGAGAGAGACAGAGTGTGAGCAGGCTAGGGGCAGAGAGAAAGGGAGGCACAGAATCTGAAGCAGGCTCCACGCTCTGAGCTGTCAGCACAGAGTTCAACGGGGGGGCTTGAACTCACAAATGGTGAGATCATGACCTGAGCTGAAGTCGGATGCTTAACTGACTGAACCACCCCTGAAGCAGACCATTTTAATTCTAACAAGGCAAAATTTATATGCTTTTAGTGGTGTGTCTAAAAACTGATCACCAAACCTAATGTCACATAAATTGTCTCTAATTTTTTTTCCTTTATAGATTTTACAGTATTGTGTTTTATATTTAGTCCTATGACATATTTTGAGTTAATTTTTGTAAAAGTGTAAGGCCTGTATCTAGATTTATTTGCATGAATTTAGGAAATTCATGAATTCAACTTTTTTGCATATGGACATCAAATTTTAGATTCCACATATAAGTGAGATCATGCAATGCTTTTTTTTTTTTTTTCTTTCTGTGTCTGGCTTATTTCACTATATCCAGCATAATGTGTTCCAGGTTCATCCATGTTGTTGCAAATGGCAGAATCTCCATTTTAGGGATGAATAATAATCCATTGTATGTATGTATGTGTGTATGTATGTATGCATATATATATCTATATATATCTCACATTTTCTTTATTTGTCAACAACAGAGGTTATTTCCTTATCTCTGCTACGGTAAATAATGTTGCAATGAACACAGGAGTGCAGATATCTCTTTGAGATCCTGATTTCAATTCTCTTGGATATATACTCAAAAGCAGAATTGCTGAATCATATGGTCATTACAGTTTTAGTTTTCTGAGGGATTTCCATACTGTTTTCTATAATGGCTATACCAATTTACACACCCACTAACAGTGTCCAAGAGTTCTCTTTTCTCCACCTGTTCACTAACACTTGTTATCTTTTATCTTTTAAATAATAGCCATCCGGGGCGCCTGGGTGGCGCAGTCGGTTAAGCGTCCGACTTCAGCCAGGTCACGATCTCGCGGTCCGCGAGTTCGAGCCCCGCATCCGGCTCTGTGCTGACGGCTCGGAGCCTGGAGCCTGTTTCCGATTCTGTGTCTCCCTCTCTCTCTGCCCCTCCCCCGTTCATGCTCTGTCTCTCTCTGTCCCAAAAATAAATAAACGTTGAAAAAAAAAATTAAAAAAAAAATAAATAATAGCCATCCTAGCAGGTATGAAGTGATACCTCATAGCCTAGATTTGCATTTCTCTTATGATTAGTGATGTTGAGCAGCTTTTATATACCTATTGGCCATTTGCATGTCTTCTTTGGACAAATGTCTATTCAGATACTTTGCCCATTTTTAAAAGTGGATTGTTTTTTGGTTTTGTTTATTTGGTTTTTTTTTTTTTTTTTTTTTTTTTTTTTGCTATTGAGTTGTATGGCTTCCTTATATATTTTGGACATTAATTCCTTATTAGACATATGGTTTGTGAATATTTTCTCCCAATACATAAGTTGCCTTTTTATTTCATTGGTCATTTCTATTGTTGTACAGAAACTTTGTAGTTTGATGTCTTACTTTATTTTTGCTTTTTGTTGTTGTTGTTGTTGCCTGGTGTACCTAAGATATCTAAGAAATCATTGCGAGACTAGTGTCAAGGAGCTTTTACCTTATATTTTCTTCTAGGAGTTTTACAGTTTCAGGTCTTATATTTGTTTTTAATCCATTTTGAATTGATTTTTGTGCATGGTTTAAGAGATGGGTCCAATTTCATTCTTCTGTATATGGATTTCCAGTTTTCCCAATTCCATTTACTGAAAAGACTATCCTTTCCCCTTTGTGTATTCTTGGTGCTCTTATGGGAAATTAGTTGACGATATACGATTTGGTTTATTTCTGGGCTCTCTATTCTGTTCTATTGGTCTATGTGTCTATGCCAGTACCATATTGTTTTGATTACTATATTTTGTAATATAATCTGAATTCAGGATATGTGATAACTCCAAGTCCATTTTTTCTTTTTTAAGATTGGCTCAGCTATTTGGGCTCTTTTGTGTTTCCATAATACTTTTGGAATGGCTTTTTTTCTACTTCTGTGAAAATGCCCTTAGAATTTTGACAGGGATTGTATTGAATCTGCATATCAGTTTGCTAGTATTTTATTAAGTATTTTTGCATCTTTGTTCATCAGAGATGTTGGCCTGCAGTTTTCTTTTCTGTGGTGTCTTTATTTGGCTTTTGTATCAGAGTGATGCTGTCTTCATAAAATTAGTTTAAAAGTATTCCTTCTATTTCCATTCTTTGGAAGCTTTTAAGAGGATTAGAATCAATTTTTCTTTGAATGTCTGGCGGAATTCATCCATGAAGCCATCTGGTTCTGGACTTTTTCTTTTTGGGGAGGTTTTTCATTGCTTCAAATCTTCTTATTTATAACTGGTCTGTTTAGGGCTTTCTGGTTTTTCTTGATTCAGTCTTGTTAACTTGTAGATTTCTAGAAATTTATCCATTTCTTCTAGGTTACTCAGTTTGTTTGCAAATCATTATTCTCATAGCCTTTTGTGATCTTTTTCGTTTCTGAGACATCTGTTGTAATATCTCCTTTTTCATTTCTGATTTGACATATCTGAGTCTTCTTTTTTCTTAGTCTAACTAAAAGTTTGTTGATTTTGTTTATTTTTTAAAAAACTTTTTTTTCTACTCACTGATTTATTTCATCTCTGATATTTATTATTTCCCCCTTTCTGTTGATTCTGGGTTTAGTTTGTTCTTCTTTTCCTAGTTCCTGAGGTATAAACTTAGGTCGAGATCTTTCTTCCTCTTAATGTAGGGTTTATTGAAAGCTAGCATATTTTGTATCAGCACGAAAACAAGTTTCTATTATTCCTTCCTGTTGTAGAGATCATACAGTAAGAAGGAAAGTATGAAACATGACTTGACAATTCTCTGTTTAGAAGAGTACATTAGTGACTCTAAATATGCAAAACCTAGAAAGAGGGATTGGTGCCTACAGAGTCTGGGAAACCAGACAGTTTATTAGGATAGGCATTCAAAATGGGGGCCAGAGATAAAAAGAACTTTGATGCAAATCCTCAATATCAAAACAGGGGGTACCTGCGGTTGATTATGTAATGGCCATGAACACCTCCAATTCCAATATGTACAACTCTTTACAATGTGGCATTGACATGTCTCCCATTCAGAGGTAGAATATACTTCCCTACCCCTTTGAATCTGGGTTTGCCTTCTGATTTGTTTTGTTCAATAAAATGTGGCAGAAATGCCTTTGTGTAAGTTCTGGAGCTTTGTCCTTAAAAGGCCATATAGCTTCCATGGTCACCTTATTGGAACACTGCCTTAAGACTGCCACAGAAGGAAATCCATCTTGCCTCCTGGAGGGGAAGTGACCACATGGAGAAAAAGCAAGATGATCTAGACAACAGTCAGTTCCAACATGTGAGTGGGTTCTTAAGAATTTTCAACCCAGCCAGCCCGCCAACTAAATGCTATAGCATGAGTCGATCTAAGCTAAACCATCCTGCTAACCCGCTGATTGTGAGAAACAATTAACTAACTACTGTTTCCAAATACAAAGTTTTAAGGTTATTTGTTATACAGCAAAAGACAACTGATAGAACACAATAAAACAGAAATATTTATGTCTTGAGGTTGAAGAAACAATGCATAAGCCCATTTAATGAGCTCTGAAACCTTGTTTCCTAAGCAGTGAAAGCTTAGAAATTGGATAATTGAATACAATTTGGATAAGGGAACAGAAGAAAGGAAGGCATCCCAGGCAGGTGAAAAAGTATGAGCATAGGCAGGAGATGGGACAAGGAAACAAAAAAAGCTCCTTCTTTCATGCATTTTTCTTCTCCAAAGTGGTTCTGTGTTCCTTCATAAATATTCCGAGATTTTCCTCCACAGGAGATATATTTTAGCGTTTTCATCTCAAAGAGTAGAATTAGATGATACCTTCTTAGGGGCAGATAAATGAAAAGGAATCTCACAGTGAGTGTTTACTGTGATATTTGATATTGATTAATCTCATTTAATCACCAAAACATACCTGTGCCATAGGTACTTTTTCCTATTTCACAGCAGAGGAAACTAAAGCTCAGAGTGATTAACTTACCAAAGTTCACTGCATTAGTAAATGGTATTATTTTGTTTGTTTCTGTTCCAAATCCCATGCATTTCCACAACCACTACCTCCAGACTCTATTAGCAATGCTTACTTTATTTCCTAGAACAATCCAGGTACTCAAAAATATCTCTATGATGGAATTTAGAGTACAATCTTACATGACAGGACTTTCATTAATCTTTTACTCTAGTTATATTAACAGATATTTTTTTTTATTTCCCTTCCTTTATGTGTCCATTAATTCACTACTCCACCATTCATTAATTCATTTAACAAATAGGTGTTGGGCACCTCATAAGTACCAGCTTTCTAAGCGCTAGGTACATAGTGGTGAGGGGAAATGCACACTCACACTCCCAAAGTCTCTGACTTCTGCATGGTGAAATTTTGGTCATTTCTTTGTCTTCACCAGAGATATCGTGGGTAGGAGTATAAGACCCTATGTCACTAATTTGGATTCTCACTCATTTGTTTCTAGCCAGGCCTGATAGCTGGACAAAACAATGGGGGTAGTTAATGTATTCAAATCTCTTTGTTTCTCCTCAATGAATAATGGAGTGCCCCTTCCTAGAAGGGGGAGCAGAATTTACCAACAATTCCTTGTTTATTTCTAGGGATTATAATGGTTATAACATATCTCTGCTACCTGTAAAACACTTACATTGAGTCTGGGTGGAATGATTTAAACTGATCTTAAAAATTCAATTATTCTGTAACACATATCAAAGCCTCTGGAACTTAAACTTAACTGAAATGTGCATCTAAGTCAGACTACAGTCTCCTGAAGTTTCTATGGCAAGTTTGTCAAAAGTTGGAGAGTGTCATTTATTCCCAGCTGTTTCTAAGGTTCCCAACTTCCACCCCCCATACGTCGTCGTCTGAGATTCTTGGCTGAGAGAGCTGTTTGTTTCCTTATTTAGCAAAAACTAGCACAGCCCTGCTTAGCAGAGGGACAAGCTGGAATCTGCAAGTCTCCGCGATATCACCCAGGCAATTGCCAAGTTGTCACAGGTGTACATGACAAGAGCAGTGGGAAGAGAGAACCGGGGACCAGTGTGGACCTGGATGCTGGGGACCCATCCAAAATGTTCCACACTTGTTCCCGCATCTGTTACAGAAAATCTGCTTTTCGTGACGGGCAGAGGCGGGGGGCACGGGTCCTACTTGCCCTTTACAAGACGTTGTGAGTCAGCAATTATAAGCAGCATTGTTGACAGAGAGTTCCTTGATAATCAAGCCACAAAGAAAAGAATGGCAAGAGTAACTGGAAAGAGAGAGAAATCAGAAACAGTGAGTTTTCTGAAGAGCAGAGAATAAAACTGAGAGATTAGTCTTATTTTTAAAAGCTGCTGACTCGGTCTCACTTCTTTGCTAACTGAGTCTCTCGATGTTCCCCCTCAAGACTTGAATACCTGACCTGAACTGAAGGGGAAATGCAGAGGCTCAGCTTACCGACAGGTGGACAGGTGGCTAGGTGGCTAAACAGGTACGCATTTCTGTTTCAGGTCAGCTTTATATGGGACTTAATTGAATAATATCACCTCTCACTTTTTTCTCTTCCCCCTCATTGATCAAGCTGCTTTTGAGAAAAGTGATACTTTGCATATCTGGCTAAGTGCTGTTAACAGCCTCTGCCTGCGGTTTGTTAAAATTAAAAAAAAAAAAAAAGTGTGATCTTGCCGGAGAAGTAATTTGCTTCTCTCCAACCAATGATGGCTTGTACTTTATGCAAATTGGTATCTAGGGACAACAAATCCCATTTAATACATATGCATAGTTCATAAAAAAAACGACGTGAGAGAAAGAGGAAAAAAAGATAAAGCAACGAGTCAGCAAAAGAACAGGTTCCGAGGAAATTTATTGTCCCAAATTGGACATTTGTAACAGATGATGTGAACAAGTGTTAACTTTGTTTTCAGCAGCTCTTCACGTACATTCACTAGACATCACACAGATTATGTTTTAAGGATCTGAACTGTAATAAAAAAAAGTGTCTATGGGCTTTAGAGTGTTGTGTTCCATATGGTTAGGGAAGTACGGAGTTATTGCGACAAGCATCTTGTGAAGCTCATTACGCGTGGTGGTGTTAGATGCGAATTGCCGCGCATAGCTATAGGGTACGTACATGACATCCCACAGTCAGCAGATAGCAACTGGAAATGAAAGATATGAAGGCACAGAGTACAGCTTCAGGGAACATGTTAGACAAAACATCTGCTGGTATCAGAACACTGCATTATCAGATCATTGTGGCCATGAATTTTTTATAAAGACACTTTTTTTTCCAAACCGCAACTTTGAAAGTGACATTTTGTGCAAAAAGTTTTTGATTGAAGTGTGATGTCAGGAGGAAGTCCAGTGCTGTGATTCATTGTGGGGAGAGCCCACACTGATGGCCCAAGAGGACTCCTTTTTGCAAAACGGGGTAATATCTGCTAGCAAAATCCATGCTGTATTACATGTACAGGGGGGTGCCTGTGCAAGAAAGTTTTCTAAGCACATACATGACGGAGGTGCACTACTCTTTTCATACCGCTCACTCTGTGGGGTGGTCCATGACCTAGACATCCACTTAATCCTCTTTTCTCCTGTGGACGGTGTCGGTCAGTAGCTCCCATTAAGCAAGGAGGCCATATTCCATCAACTCACCTCTTGTGTTCTGCTTGTTAATGGCAGCCATTAACAAACTATTTCTTGTCTCAAGAAATCTTTCCATTCCTGCCCAAGAGTGCTCTTGTAAGATGTTCCTTCACTGCAGGAAATATGCATGGATGAAAAACTAGTCAAGTTCTGATCCTTGGGAGTGTGTGGTGTGTATATTAGCATTCCACATTCCTTAGGAGAGGGTGGGATGATGGCTTGAAGAGAGGGAAGGAGTGAAGAGACGGTGCTCACCTTGAGAAAGATCATAGGTCCTGATATTTAGGTCCCATTATAGGATGTCACATAATTCATCTTGGGAGATAATAAAGTGCTTCTAAAAGCATTATGACTTATGGAAGAACCAGACTATCTGCAGCCATGTTTCTGTTAATGTGGCTCTGAGAAATGGAATAATTTCACTGATTCAGACCACCCAGGCCATAGGGTAAAGGGATAAATATATTTCTCTTGAAAGATCTAATGCAAAAGAGCAGTAGAGAAAAAAAGAGTTCAAAGACAAGTGGCAGGGCACTGAAATGGATTCTGGAGAACTTAGAGGAAGTATTTTCCTCTACTGGTCAATCTTCAATTTAATCTTCTCTTCAGTAAACCACTGGATTTCTCTTTTGGCCCATTAGAGTAGTGACATACTGGATAAGATCAGAATGTGAAGTTGGGAAACCCGTAAGAGTCAGAATCCATTCCTTTATGGCTGTAGATGTGCAGGAATATCTGTAGAATAATTGGCAATAGTTCCAGATATGAGAGAAAAAATGTAAAAGATACTCATGAGTGAGTAAACACTAACTATAGAAGAATATACTTCACAGTTCCACCCCCAAGCTATTCTCTTATCATTCTATACATCCCCACCCCCATTTTCTCTTCCTCTTATTTCCTTCTTTCCTTCTTCTTCTCTTTTAGCAAAGGCAAGGTGGGAAAGAAGAGGATTTCTTTTTCCTTCATAATTCTTTTTCTGTGTTGCTTTGTAGAAGAGGTATTGATAGAGACAAATATTCTATGGGGAAAAAAAAATCTGTTCTCTGCCATTCTCTATGACAGCTTGAATGAACCGTCAATTAATTGTATATAGGAGGGCCTGAAAAATCACTCATTAATACCTTCAACAAATATCTCTTGAGCAACAAGTTACTGTGAGTGACATTTGCCGAAATAACTAAATTATTTCTATCTATATTCATTTTGGAATGAATAAGTAACAACTTAGTAATACTTAGAACAGAGGAACAGAGGAAGTTAAGTAACCCTGAATCTGTCTTTGTCTTGAGAACATTTGCTGTTCCAAGTAAATCTGGCTTTGGATTTATTGATTTCTAGGCCATGGGAAAAAAAGTCTAGGGGTCACTATAAGTGGGAAATCTAATATGAGACACTCCTGCATACAATTAGTCCTACAAAGGCCATATACTCAGTATAATATAAAGCACAAGTAAACACAACCCAGTCACTAGCCAGTCACCAGCCCACAGTCCTTGCCAAAGGAAGGAATAAAACTGCATATCTGCAGACTCTGCATAGGATGCAAGAGAGATATATTCTCTTACAATTCATAACCACAACCAGTTATGACATGGTTATGTCAAACAAAACTCATAGTTTATGGGGTGTCAAACACACAGACACACACAGACACACAGACACACACAGACACACAGACACACACACACACACTCACACACACAAAGTACACAATGCATGTATGCATGAAGAATTTGGTAAAAATACCAGGATAGTGGCCAAGACTGGACAGTGTCTTTCCTAGTGGAAGCCATCTTTAATACAGGCCTCCAGGAATCCCTACAAATAAAGTTTCAAGAAATATGTACAAAATGCACAACAAAACAAGATACCATGAGTAAGAATCATTAAAATATGTGGGCAACATAATCAGATAAAGACATAAATAAATAAATAAATAAATAAGATATCAAATATGAAATAAAAATGTGTAATCAAATTCTAAGGATGCAAATAAGAGAGTGAAATTATAAAAAAAGGTAAAGATTATAAAATGTGAGAGCATATTTGAACAAGAAACAAACAGAACTTCTAGAAATAACATACAATCCAATGGGTAGGTTTAAAGTTGATTAGATATAAAGAAAGAAATCTGTGAGCTGGAAGATATCTGAAGATAAGCAGAGATTCAAAGTATTTAACAAGTTGAATCAACATAGAGGAACAAAAAGTTCTAATATATGTTTAATTAAGTTTCAAAAAGGAAGAAGAAAGAAGGGGACTAAGGCAGTATTCAAAAGCATGAGAATTTTCCAGGACTTCTTTTTCAAAAAACAGCAATTCTCAGATTCATGAAACTAAATGAATCCTAACCATGAAAATAAGTACCTGGACACATGAAAGTATAGAACACAAAACACATACACATGTTCAAGTACCAAGAGAAAAATGAGAAACTTCCATGTCTGATGCACTGACCGCTAATTTCTCAACAGTGACAAGGAAAGCCAGAACACAATGCGATATCTTCAATGTGCTCAGAAAAAAACAACTGTCAACCAAGATTGCATGTTAATCAAGGAATTTTTTCCCTACCTTTATTGAGATAAAATTGACATATGATTGTGTACATTTATGGTATAAAATGTGATGATTTGATATATGTATATATTGTGAAACGATTGCCACAATAAAGTTCATTAACACATCCCTCACCTTACATAGTTACAATTTTTTTGTATGTGTTGAGAACTTTTAAGATATACTCTGTTAGCGACCTTCAAATATGCAATAAAGTGTGATTAACTATAGCCATTATGCTGAACTTTACATCTCCAGAACTTATTCATCTTATAACTGGAAGATTCTACCCTTTGGCTATCTGCACCCACTCCTCCTACATACTTGCCACCCTACCTCATACCCTTGCCTGTCCCTGGCAACAACCAATCTAAACTCTGTTTCTATGAGTTTGGGTATTTTAGATCCCACGTATAAGTGAGACCATACAGTATTTGTCTTTCTCTCTGACTTATTTCACTTGGCATAATGTCCTCAAGGTCCATTCATGTTGTCACAAAAACCAGAATTTCCTCTTTTTAGTGGCTGAATAATATTCCGTTATACATACATGCTACATTTTCTTTACCATGCATCCACTGATGGACATTTAGGTTGTTTCCTCATCTTGGCTATTGTAAATAACAGTGTGATGAACATGGGGGTGCAGGTATTTCTTCGATATAGTGATTTAATTTCCTTCAGATAAATAACCAGAAGTGAAATTGCTGGATCATATGGCAGTTCTATTTGTAATTTTTTGAGGCAGCTCGACACTGTTTTCAAATTGGCTGTAAAAATTTACATTACCACCAACAATGCACAAGTGTTCCCTTTTATCCACATCTTTACCAGAACTTGTTATCTCTCCTCTTGTCTTTCTAATAATAGCCATTCTAACAGGTGTTGGTTGACATCTCATTGTAGTTTTGATTTGCATTTCCCTAATGAGAGTGACACTGAGCACCTTTTCATGGACTTATTGGCCATTTGGATATTGCCCATTTTTAAATCAGATTTTTTAAAATACTGACTTGAGGAACTCTTTACATATTTTGGATATTAATTCCTTATTTGACATATTGCAAACATTTCCCCCATTCTGTAGGTTGCCTTTTCATTTTGTTGATCATTTCTTTTGCTGTGTAGAA
Organism: Lynx canadensis; assembly: GCF_007474595.2. Classification (NCBI taxonomy): domain Eukaryota; kingdom Metazoa; phylum Chordata; class Mammalia; order Carnivora; family Felidae; genus Lynx; species Lynx canadensis. The sequence goes on from NC_044305.1 coordinate 76,959,928, forward strand.
ATTTTTTTAGTTTAATGTATTTCCACTTTTTTATTTTTGCTTCTGTTGATTGTGCTTTGGGTGTAATATCTAAAAAATCATTTCCAAGACCAATGTCAAATATATTTTCCTGTGTGTGTGTGTGTGTGTGTGTGTGTGTGTTTAGGAGTTTTATGGTTTCAGGTCTTACATTTAAGTCTTTAATCCATTTCAAGTTACTTTTTGTGAGTGGTGTTACAGATCTAGTTTTATTCTTTCACGTGTGAATATCGAGTTTTCCTAGCACCATTATTGAAGAGACTATCTTTCCACCATTGAGTATTCCTGGCTCTCTTGTCTAGTACTAGCTGATCATACATGCAAGAGTTTATTTTGATAGTTTAATCAGGAAGCATGTTCCTTCAGCTTCATTCTTCTTTCTGTTTTGGCTGTTTGAGGTCTTTTGCGATTCCATACATATTTGGGAATGTTTTTTGTATTTTTTTAAAAATGTTATTGGAAAATTGATAGGGATTGCATTGAATCTATAGATAGCTTTGGCAAATCTATTAATGGTATTAATTCTTCCAATCCATTAACACAAGATATCTTTCCATTTATTTGCATCTTCAATTTCCTTCATCAATGTTTTATAGATATCAGTATAGATATTTCGCCTCCTTGGTTAAATTTACTCCTAAGGATTTTATTATTTTTGGTGGCATTGTAAATGGGATTGTTTTCTCAATATTCTTTCTGGTAGTTCATTGTTAGTGTATAGAAATGCAACCGATTTTCATATATTGATTTTGTATCCTGCAACTTTACTGAATTTCATTTCCACAGAAATCTCCTACAAGCTTCACATGGGTTTTGCACATATCTTCTAAAGTTTATTCCTATGTATTTATTATGTTTTTTCTTATTATAAATAGGGACTTAATTTTATAATTTCTAATGAGTTGTATTTTTTCGTATGAAATATATACACTCGGAATATTAATACTGTGCCATTCTATCTACTGAATTCTCTTTGCTTGGAATATACTCTCAGTTGATTCTTTTGAATTTTTTTATATATAATATTATCTGCAAATTTAAATATTTACCCTTCCTTTCCAGTATTATACAATTTATTTTTCTTATTTGATTGCATTGACTAGTTTTTCCAAGTTTAATGTTACATAATTAATATTACATAATTGTGATAAAAACGAGCATTCTTTATGTTTTTCACCTTAATAGAGACACTTATAGTACTTACCCACTAAGGGTCATAATTACACTTGGGCAGAGATAGGTAAGTGTTTTATTATTATAATATAACAGTTATAAATTCCTACTTTAGTGAATTTTTTCCAGGAATGCTGAATTTTATCAAATGTCCTTCAGAATCTATGGAAGAAATTATGAGCTTTCTCCTAATATTTCTTAATATAACAAATTTATTACTAGATTTCTCAATATTAAACACCTTGCTTTCCTGGCATATAATCCACTTAGTTATTCTGCAGTCTTTATGGTGAGATTTTATTTAGGATCTTTGCAATAGTATTTGTGAGATATTCGTCTGTATTTTCCTTTTTTCATGAAACCATTTTCAGCTTTTGGTGTTAATGTTATACTCAGTACATAAGAATAAAGGGAAAATATTGGAGATATCCACTCTTTACAGGTTTCCCTTGTGAATATGTCTACACATGGTGCTTTATAGAGAACAGTGACACGAGAGATACAAGGCATGGACAAATGTGGAAAGAAGACAGACTTCATTAAAAATTTTTTTTAACAACTTTGTTGAGATAAAATGCACATACCATAAAGTTCACTTACTGTGTACAATTCAATTCAACATTTACAGAGTCGTGCAACCATCACCATAATCTAATTATATAACATTTTCATTACTCCCACACAAAAACCCCAAACCAATTAGTAGTCATTCTCCCATTCCACCTTTTTCCCCCACAACCAGTCTTAGGCAATGACTAGTCTACTTTCTATGGATTTTCTTATTCTGGACATTTTTTAAAAGGTTTTATACAGCATGTGGTGTTTTGTGACTAATTTCTTTCACAGCTTGATGTTTTTGAGGTTCATGCAAATTGTAGTGTATATTAGCACTTCCTTTCTTTACATTGTCAAATTACATCCCATTGGGTATACCAGATTTTTATTTATCCATTTACCAGTTGATGGACATTTGACTGTTCCCCCTTTTGAACTATCATGAGTAATGCTGCTATGAACATTTGTGTGCAAGTTTTTTGTGGACATATTTTCATTTTTCTTGGGTCTATACCCAGGTAGGTGTATAGAAAATTTACAGGGCTTGGTGAAGGTTCAATGGGAATTTTGAAAGTTGAGGTCCTTTGGAGAAGGACTAAAGAATTGGGAGCTATTTAATATGAAAAAATAGTTTAGGGATACACAGGAAGACATCAGATGGATTACCTGGGTTATATTGTAACTCTATGATTAATATTTCGAGGAACTCCTGAACTTTTATCCAAAGAAGCTACATCATTTCACATTCCCATCAGCAATATATGATGGTTCCAAATTCCCCACATCCTCATCAATACTTGTTATTGGATGCAATTAATACCATTCTGGTGGATATGTAGTGGTATCTCATAGTGGTTTTCATTTGCTGTTTCCCTAATGATCTTCAATGAATGTTGAAGATCTTTTCATGTGTTTATTGGTCACTCATATATTTTCTTTGAAGAAATGTATAATCAAATCCTTTGCCTATTTTAAAATTGACTTTTTATTATTGGCTTGTAAGAGTCCATTATATATACTGTATGCAAGTCTCTTAGATACATTATTTACAAATATTTTCTCTCAGTATGTCGGTTATCTTTTCACTTTCTTGATGGTGACTTTTGAAGCAAACATTTTTAATTTTGAGGAAGTTCCACTTGTCAGTCTTCTCTTTTATCAGTTGTGCAGTTGGTATAATATCTAAGGAATCATTTCTTAACACCCAATCACAAAAATTTACTACCATATTTTCTTCTAAGAGTTTTATAATTTTAGTTCTTATATTAGGTCTGATCCACTTTAAGTTAATTTTTGTGTACGGTATGATGTAGGGGTCTGAATTAATTCTTTTGCATGTGGCTATCCATTTGTCCTACAAATAAACTTTTCTTTCTACTTAGTTTATATTTGAACCATGTGAATATATTCAGAAAAATATTTGGTTGAGTGAAGAGAACAGATAACAATCCTATTCACAAAACAAAATACAGAGAATAAAAAAATCCTTATTCTGTCACTATCATAGGAGACTAGATATGATCTTGTGTTCCAGAAGCAGATGTCATTTTCCCCAGACTGTCCATTAAAAGAAGGGTTATCTAATAATGTAATTTCTGAATATAGCTCACAATATATCTGTACAATAGAATATTCCATAGTCAGTAAGAAAAAGGAGAGGTTTCTACATGCATACATATGGAAAGTCCCTGAAACACATCATGATAAAAGTTGCAGAAAAGTGTTTATATCATGCAAACATTTGTGTGAAAAAATATATAATATATGGATGCAAAGGTATAGAATATTTATGTATGTATCTCTCCAGAATGATAGTCAAGAAGTTGACAAAATGCATGCCCAGATAGAGTAAAAGGTGGCTGAGGAGTAAAGAAAGATGAAAACTTACTTTATGCTCAATGCTAGTTTGTACCTTGTGAATTTTAAACAATGTATCTGCCTTAGATACTTAAAACTTAATAAAAGTTAATAAAATTGCCTTATTAACTTTAATTAATTTTAATGGAGAACATCTTTCCCAAGTTTTCCCTGAGATATTGACTGTAGAACTCTAAAATATTTCATATTAAATGGTATTGACTATACAAACGATGCAGAAAAAGTTATCAGTTCAAATTCCCTGAACATTCTGACACTACAGCCAGAACCTACTCAATACTGAACAACATTCAAAAAATACCCAAAAAGAACACGTACTCTTCTTAAAGAAAACTTGGTGCATTAGCACACATTTGTTCACAAATCTCAAGATATCCAAACAAACAAACAAACAAACAAACAAACAAAAACTTGCCTTGCATTTTGAGAGATGTAGTCCCTCCCTTGACTCCCTCTAGTCAGCTGGTTTCATGGACCCACTGATCTGGTTTGCCATGACATCCCCCGATATTCTCCAACAAGTTTAGAGATGATGTCAATGTTCCCTCAAACACAGCCATTTCAAATGATGCATCCATTACTCTTCCAAAAGAATATATATATTATGTATATATATGTATATGTATATACATATTATGTATATATATATAGTATGTATATGTATACATATACATACATTATATATATATACATAATATATGTTTACATATATTATGTTATATATATAATGAATATATAAGAATATATATATATGTGTGTGTGTATATATATATATATATATATATATATATATATATCTCCCCACAGGTTTAGTGTAATGCTTTGACTGCCCCAGGAGTTTTAATGTCTGACTTATTGTACATTGAGGCCACTATTTGCTAGTCCAGATTTATTTTTAACTTTATTAAAAACAAAGATAAAAGCTTGATGTGAGCAAAACATACCTAACTGTAAAAGTCCAGTTGTTCCTGTTTTGGATATTCTTAAGTCTTGCTTCAAAATCCAAAAATGTTCATATATTACAGTGGGTACCTAAAAACAAGTGGTTCATTTCCTTCAATTGAAAGTGTGAGCTTCTCAACTCAAAGTATGGGAACTTAGGTGCACCTTAAGTTTAAAGAACCAAAAAAATTTACAAATGAAGTTACCTCTTGGTAAGTTCCATGACTGGGAACAAAGTCCCATATTATTCATCTCACTGCTGAGTCTGTCCATCCACAGACTGTGTTGATGATGTCACCAAGACAAAGGAGTGCATTTAGTCTAAAAAGCCAACTTGAAGAGACATTGAAAGGTTGAAATTATGTATGGCAGAAGACAATTATGCAAGCTAAATGATTCTTTAATTAATAATGAGATCCATCACAGGCTAAAGGCAAAGACTCATAGGATGGAAAGCTTTGTGATTTACTCAGTGTGTGCCCATATGTGCCTGCAGCGTATATATTTGGGGATATAAATGATATATGCACAGTGCAAGTACCATGGCATCTGAATCTACATGCCTGTTGTCTCAGCTCATGACTCATTCATACACCGAGTGGGTGAATATCTAGAATGTAAGAATTGTCTTTTAAGAGATAGAACGCATTGCCTGGTTCCTGAAGCCATAGGGTTTATTATTAGAAAAAAAAAGTGAATTTCATTGACTTGTAATCTATATTCCCTTATTTTCAAAATACAAGTAGTTACTTTATTCTGGCCAGATTTAAATTTTTTAACATTAAATCAAAACATGAAAGTGCATAAATTTCTTCATGTATGTTAAGTCATACCAACATATCAATGTAAGTGCATGAACTAACAAAATACTATTTATTCCACTTTTAAATGGTTCCCAGTCTCTGGATGAACAACTGCTTTCAACTAGTTTCATTTGTTTCCAAATATGTTAAATACAACTCCCTCTTCATCCTCCTCCCCTTCTCTTAGAAGCTATCAAGGGTGAGATAGGAAAATGGAGAGAGAGACTCTAACCCAAAGAGCTGAAGCTTTATGGGGGGTAAGGGTTTACTTTACATCTTTTTTTTTTAAAACAAAGTGTTCTATGATTCTAAATGGTTGTAAAAACACCATTAAAGAAAACCTGAAACAAAATAGTTTCTTATTTTATACATATACAAAAAAATTGACATAACACCCATGTTATAAGAAGTAGGAGAAAGAAATCTTTGAACATTTTTAAAAATAATTTTGCTATTAAATAAGGGCTATGTGAGAAAAAAATCACAGATTTAAACTATGTCAAACTTCTATATAGCACAAAACAACATTGTAAAAGGAATTTAAAGGGGAAAAAAACACACCCAGAAGAAATATTCTAACATTCACGATAAACCAAAGATTACTATCTGTTGTAGATTAAGACCTCTTAAACATGTATTGAAGGGCAAGTAACTAGATGCAAAACAGCAAATGATATTTAAAAAATTCACCAAAGAATGTATATGGTCAATAAACCTAAGTTACTAACCTCACTAGTAACCAGGTAAAATACAAATTTTAAAAGTATATATTATTTTTTCCCTATCACATAGAAAAATATATATATAAAACAAACTTGCTAATGTCAAGTGTTTATGAGCTTATGGGAAAATAAGCAATATTTAAACTCTTTGAGGATATATGAGTGCTAACAGTGCTTTTGGAGGACAATATGGCAATGTCTTTCTACTTTTCAAATATGCATATGAATTTATTGAGCAACTCACTTCTAGTAATACATTCTAGAAATATATCTACATGTCATTCATTTATTTGTTTCCTTACTTGTTGATTATTTTTGTGGTGGTTTTAAAATATTTCTGCAAATTCTTTGATAGTTCTTCCTTTATAAAGTAAAGTCTAGGGTCACATGGGTGTCTCAGTTGGCTGAACTTTCAACTCTCGATTTCAACTCAGGTCATGATCTCATGGTTTGTGAGTTCGAGCCATGCATCAGCCTCTGCACTGACAGTGTAGAGCCTGCTTGGAATTCTCTCTCCCTTTCTCTCTGCCCCTCCTCCCCTTTTCTCTCTCAAAATAAATAAATAAGCTTAAAAAAATAGGAGTGATGCCTAATTCCCCTTCCCTTGAATGTTGGCCAGACTTTGTGACTTGCTTCTAACCAAAAATATGTAGTAGTAGAAGGAATAATGTTAGGAATATTGCAGAATAGTGATTCTCAGCACTTGTCCCCCAACCATATATGGACATAATATCTTTACGAATCTAGTTAGAAAGCTGAAACACTCCAGAAGAGCACAAAACTGAAAAGAGCTGCATTAAGATGAATAATAAGAGCTCTTTCACCTTACCCCCATTACCCCTTTCCCCAAGCCATGATAAACCCAAGGTTAACTTCATACTTAATGGTGGAAAGCTGAAAGCTTTTCCTCTAAGATAAAGAACAGGATGAAGATGCCTAGTCTCACCACCTCTATTCATCATAGTACTAGAATGCTAACCAGAGTGAGCAGGCAAGAAAAAGAAATAGAAAATAAAAAAGGAAGAAGTAAAATTATCTGTTTGCAGATGACATGATCTAGTATATAGAAAACCATAGATTCCACTAAAAAATAAGAATAATACATGAATTCAGTAAAGGTACAGGATACAAAATCAACTTAACAACAATCAGTTGCATTTCTATACACTAACAACAAAAAGATAAAATGCTTAGAAATAAACTTAACCAAGGAGGTAAAAAACTTGTACACTGAAAACTAGAAAAACATTGATGAAAGAAATTAAAGAAGACACAAATAAGTGGAAAGACATTTCACAATCATAAACTGGAAGACACTGTTGTTAAATTTTTCATACTACACAAAGCAATCTACAGATTCAGTGCAATCCCCATCAAAATCCCAATCATATTTTAATAAATACAGAAAAAAAGATAGTTCTATATATCATTGGGATCCACAAGGTCCAGAGTAGCCAAACTGACATTGCATAAGAACAAATCTGGAGGCATCGCACTTTCTGATTTCAAAATACACTACGAATCTATAATAATTAAAGAAAATATATACGGTACTAGCATAAAGACAGACATACACACCAGTGGAACAGAATAAAGAAGCCAGAAATAAGCCCGTGCATATATCGTTAACTGATATTCAACAGGGGTGCCAAAAATACACAATGGAGAAAGAACAGTCTTTTCAACAAAAGGTGTTGGGAAAACTGGATATCCACATGTAGAAAAAGTGACACTGTACCCCTATTTTACACCATTCCAAAAAAATCAATTCATAATAGATGAAAGAGTTCCCCTTTGTCTGCATCCTTTCCAATATCTAGTTTCCTGTGTTGTTTATTTTAGCCATTCTGAAAGGTGTGAGGTGATATCTCATTGCAGTTTTGATTTATATTTCCCTGATCATGAGTGATGTTAAGATCTTTTCATGTGTCTGTCCTTTGGAAAAATGGCTGTTCATGTGTTCTGCTCATTTTTAAACTGAGTTATTTGGCGGGGGGTGGGGGGGGGCTATTGAGTTTGATAATTTTTTTTATATATGTTGGATACTAATCCTTTATTGGATATGTCACTTGCAAATATCTTCTCCCATTCTGAAGGTTACCTTTTAGTTGTGTTGGCTGTTTCCTTTCCTGTGCAGAAGCTTTTTACTTTGATGAAATACCAATAGTTTATTTTTGCTTTTGTTTCCCTTGCCTCCAGGAACAAATCTAGTAAGAAGTTGTTATGGCCAATGTCAAAGAGATTACTGCCTATATTATCCAGGATTTTAATGGTTTCCTGTATCACATTTAGGTCTTTCACCCATTTTGAATTTATTTTTGTGTATGGGGCAAGTAAGAGGTCCAGTTTCACTCTTTTGCATGTTTTGTCCAGTTTTCCCAACACCATTTGTTGAAGAGACCCATTTTTCATTAGATATTCTTTCCTGCTTTGTTGAATATTAGTTGACCATATAGTTGTGGGTCCACTTCTGGGTTGTCCATCCTGTTTCATTGATCTATGTGTCTTGTTTTTATGCCAGTACCATACTGTCTTGATCACTACAACTTTGTAATATAACTTGACATGTGGAATTGTAGTGCCTCCAGCTTTGCTTTTCTTTTTCAAATATTGTTTTGGCTATTCAGGATCTTTTGTGGTTCCATACAAAGTTTAGAATTATTTGGTCTAGCTCTGTGAAAACTGCTGGTGGTATTTTGATAGCGATTGGATTATATCTGTAGATTGCTTTGAGTAGTATAAACATTTGAATATTTGTTCTTCCAACCCATAAGCATGGAATGTTTTTTCCATTTCTTTGTGTCATCTTCAATTTCTTTCATAAGTGTTTTATAGTTTTCAGACTACAGATCTTTCACCTCTTTGGTAATGACGTCCTGGACCAGATGAACTTAACAGATATATTCAGAATATTTTATCCCAAAGCAGAAGAATACACATTCTTTTCAAGGGCACATGGGACATTCTCCAGAGTAGATCACATAATAGGTCATAAATCAAGCCTCAACAAGTACAAAAAGACTGAGATCATACCATACATATTTTCTGATCACAACACTATGAAACTTAAGTCAATCACAAGAAAAAAATTGGAAAGAGCACAAATACATGGAGGCTAACGAACATCCTGCTAAGGAATGAATGGGGAAACCAAGAAATTAAAGAAGAGATGTAAAAAAAATACTCGGACACAAATGAAAATGAAAATATGACGGTCCAAAACCTTTGGGATGCAGCAAACGTGGTCATAAGAAGAAAGTATATAGCAATACAATCCTACCTCAAGAAGCAAGAAAAATCTCAAATACACAGCCTAACCTTACACCAAAAGAAGCTAGAGAAAGAACAATAAATGAAGCCAGAAGCCAGCAGAAGAAGGGAAATAAAAATTAGAGCAGAAATAAATGATATAAAACAAAAAGAAACCAGTGGAGCAGGAGCTAGTTCTTTGAAAAAACTAACAAAATTGATAGCCCCCCAGCCAGACTTACCAAAAAGCAAAGAGAAAGGACCCAAATAAATAAAATCAGTAATTAGAGAGGAGAAGTCACAACTAACACCACAGAAATACAATTATGAAAAATTATATGCCAACAAATTGGGCAATCTCGAAGAAATGAATAAATTACTAGAAACATATAAACTACCAAAACTAAAAGAGGAAGAAATAGAAAACTTGAATAAACTGATAACCAGCAAAAAATTTGAGTCCATAATCAAAAATCTCCCAACAAACAAAAAGTCCAGGGCCAGATGTCTTCACAGGACAATTCTACCAAATATTCAAAGAAGAGTTAATACCTATTCTTCCCAAATTATCCCAAAAAATAAAAATGGAAGGAAAACTTCCAAACTCATTCTATAAGGCCAGAATTACCCTGATTCTAAAACCAGACATAGACTAGTAAAGAGAACTATAGGCCAATATTTGTGATGTACATGGAAGCAAAAATTCTCAACAAGATACTAGCAAATCAAATCCAACAGTGTATCAAAAGAATAATTCACCACAATCAAGTGGGATTATTCCTGGGTTGCAAGGGTGGTTCTATATTCACAAATCAATCAATGTGATACTCCACATTAACAAAAGAAAGGATAAGAACCATATGATGATGTCAATAGAGGCAGAAGAAGCATTTGATAAAATACAGCACCCATTCTTGAATAAAAACCCTTAACAATGTAGGGATAGTGGGAACATACCTCAACATCACAAAGGCCATATTTGAAAAACCCACAGTTAATGTCATCTTCAATGGGGAAAAACTGAGAGCTTTTCTTCCATAGTCTGGAATAAGACAGGAATGTCCACTCTCACCACTGTTGTTCAACACAGTACTGGAAGTCCTAGCCTCAGCCATCAGACAACAAAAAGAAATGAAAGGCATCCAGATTGGCGAGGAAGAAGTCAAACTTTCACTACTTGCAGAGGACATGATACTTTAAAACCTGAATGACTTCACAGAAAAATTGCTAGAACTGATACACGAATTCAGTAAAGTCACAGGCTACAAAATCAATGTACAGAAATGTGTTGCATTTCTATACACAAATAAGGAAGTAGGAGAAAGAGAAGTCAAGGAATTGATCCCATTTACAATTGCACCAAAAGCCATAAGATAACCTAGGAATAAACCTACAACAGAATATTATTCATCCTTAAAAACAAAGGAAATCCTACTAGTTGCAACAAATGGATGACTCTGGAAGACATGCTAAGTGAAGAAAACCAGTATGAGACGGAAAAATATTGTATGATTTTACTTATATAAGGTATCCAAAATAGCATACTCATGGAAGCAGAGAACAGAATGGAGGTTACCATGGGCCAGGGACAAGGGAAAATGAGGAGGTATTCAATGGGTATAGAGTTTCAGATACGCAAGATGAGCAAGTTCTAGAAACTGAGTGTACAACATAGCACCTATAGCTAACAATACAGTATCGAGTCCTTGAACTTTTATTAAGAGGAAAGATTTCATGTGAAACATTCTTACCATGAAAAAGGGGAGGAGGACACAAGGAAACTTTTAGACATGATGGATACTTTAATTACCTTGACTGTGGTGATAGCATCAAGAGTGTATACATACGTCCAAATACATCAAATTATATACCCTAAATATATGCAGGTTTTTTGGTCTATCAGTTGTACCTCAATAAAGTCATAAAAAATGTGGTGGTAGTGTTGATAGGTAACTTTCCAGGCTAGGTCACAGAGGGGATAGCTTCTGTTTGGCTCTTGCTCTCTTAGATTGCTCATCTTTGGGAAGCTAGCTGCCATACTATGAGGACACTCAAGTAGTCTGCGGAAAAGCCAATGTTGAAGGGAACTGAAGTCTCCTAATAACAACCAGTACCAACCTGCCCACCATGATCATGAGCCACCTTAAATCCTCAGTCCCTGTCCAGACCTCGGATGACCAACAACATGTTAACTACACTCTAATGCAGGATGCCAAGCCAGAACCAGCTAGCAGATGCTCCTAGATTTCTGACCAACAGAAACTATGAGGTAATAAAGGTTCGTCATTGGTCAAGGCTACTAAGTTTTACTATAATTTGTTATGCAGAAGTAGATAACTAATAAATAATATGTTATGGTAGCTTTATTTGTAATAGTAAAAAATCAGAAACAATTTAAATCCCCATAAATAAGAGTATGGTTGAATAAACTGTAATTAATCCATATAATGAAACATTATGCAACTATTAAATTAACAAGGTAGCTCTATGTAATCTAAAGTAAAAAAATCTTTAGGCAGTATTAAATAATAAAATCGTTAAACATTATTCATTGTATTAATTTTTATAATAAAATATATTTGGATGTATATAATTTACATATACACCTACATACAATTGTCTGTATTTGTATGTGCTTTCAGAAACCTCTGGAATGGAGTGTTGGACAGAGGGACAAGGATATTTCACTTTATACTCTTCTATATGGTTGAAATTTTTAATAACAAACATGTTTTATGCATCCATGTTTACTTTCCTCATTTGATTTTAAAAATTAAACTAATGATAAATGAAGTAGTGGTCTCTTCTCTTAAGAGCTTTCGTTGTTGATATTAGCTAATTACCTCAAAGCACAAGACAAGAAAATAAGATAAAGTCAAAATGCATACTTTAATAGCGTTATGGCTATGACTGGGAAAGTGAAATGACTATTAGTCGTGATTCCAAGCTAGGTAGTTTTATGTCATTCTACGGCCCCAGCTTATCTGCCTGTCAAATGGGATAGTGCATCTGAAGAGGTGACCTTAGTAAGGAATAACAATGAGTCGGCCCAAAGACACCACTGGTACTGCACAGAGTCCAGAACCCACACCAAACACCAGACGGACTGTGGGTCGATAGTGACATCTTCATGTACAAAGGACAGCACATTAAAGAAGGGGATGAAATAGATGTCTACCTGTGGGAGCTATTGATTGGGTTTAATGCTAGGGCTTTTATCCTGTTATGCTGCATGTAATATGCTGAGGATTTCAGAAAAAAAAATAATGCATGGGTTGTCCCAAGAACTAGAGGTCAAAGGGAGTGGATAATAGAATTTGAATAAAAAGGAAAAATTGATTAGCTGATAGTGATTATTAGGCAAGGTTACAGAAGGCAATATTACAACTTGCAGAGCATCGCTAAAGGACACTCATCTCTTAATACAAAGCCATCTGAATCAACCTGAAGTATAAAGTATGAAGATTCAAGTGACCAGGGCAAACTTTAATTGGGATTGCAAGTATTACTTTGCAAAACATGGCTAAAAAGTCTCCTTGAGAGTGTTTACGTAAAACCTTATGCCTTTCTTTCAACGGTTCCTTATAAGGAGCTCCAAAAAAAATTCTTTCATTCCAGTTTATAGATTTTTCTTATTTTAATGTTCTCGTCTCCGGTGTAGGCATATTATAAATGGAATTAACTACATTACTAATGCTTTTAATATGATTTTACTGGTGCCTAGGGCTGATGACTGGGGATCAGCATTTGTGTCGTTAGAAGAAAAATACAGTTATATAGAAACAAAATTACATGTCCAAATAAACATATCTCTCTGTGCATTTTATTTATTATCCCAACTAGCCAAAGCACAGGGCCCTGACTGCGTGTCTTCAAAAAAAAAAGGTAGCTACAAAGCAATTTGTATGGCTGCAAGAATCAAAAACTCACCCTTGATCAAAGATCTGGCAAAAAGAGCCCAGAATTTGATGCATTCCTTTGTTTGTAGCTCCTGAACTGTGGGCCTGGAACCGTACTTTTGTGAAGCACTTCATACATTTTTGGAAGACTATTCATATATACAAAATAATTGACAGTTTTTAACTCAGTCAAATCAACCGCCAAACAATCCACTGGGTTGCTGCAGACTCAATCTGATTTGGCTCTTCAAACAAATGCAGGATCAGTGCCTACTGGGTATTGTTGATTCTAAGCCCTCCGTATAAGGCCACAACTTTGAATCTGGTGACAGGTGAAGGAAAGAAATGCTAGAGTGCATGAGTTGAGAATTTTAAAAGCAGTGATTACAGAGAGAGGATGATGTAGTCTAAAATATGAGAACTGGTTCCTGAAACCACAATGGACTCTTGCCTCAACTTACATTTTCTTATATTCACTTTGGAGTATTTCTAGATTCTGTGCTATGCCTGACATAAATCATCTCAACATGGATGGCTGTCTCCTCCCATCACCCCTAAACCTGTTCATTGACTCAGACATACCGGTGACCTTCCATGTGCTAAAACTGGCCTTCACCCCCTCTACACAAGGGGTCCTCACTGTCTTCTGCCCTCTGACAATACTTTCTGAGTGACTTGGGAGAAGGCAACTCTTTTCTTTTCAACTTTTTTTTTTTTTTTTTTTGGCCACTGCATCTCTTATTTTTAATACTCATTTAAAATGCTATTGCTTGACTTTTTACATTGACCATTACCACAAGTTCATGGGAAGCTTTGGGGTAAAATGAGTGTGTTTTATCTTCTTTTCTTGCCTTTTATTTCCAGTCCCCACTTCCCCACTACCACTGGGCCTGCCACAGTGTTTTACACTAGGAAATCCCTATTACCTATTTGTTGTGCAGTTTGAAATCCATGATATAGTCAGGCTTTGGGAACTTCATAACCTCATTATTAAAGGACAATATCTGCACCCCAAATAGCTTTATTACCATTATAAAAGCAAAGGCAAATGAAGGGAAAATATTTTTAATTAAGAATAAGAATATTTTAGGAGTTCCTGGGCGGCTCAGGTCATGATCTCACGTTTCATGAGACTGAACCCCCTGTCAGCACAGAGCCTGCTTGGGATTCTCTCTCTCCTCTCTCTCTGCCCCTCTCCCTGCTAACCATTCTCTCTCTCTCTCTCTCTCTCTTTCTCTCTCTCTCTCTTTCTCTCTCTCTCTCAAAAATAAACATTTACAAAAGATTAAGAATATTTTCACAATAAAACTTCAACTTTCCAGTATGCTTACAATGAAGTGGGATTTATTGTTATTTCTATTTTACAGTTAAGACACCAGGCTGAGAAAGGTTAAGCAATTTGCCTGAAGTCAACTTGATTTTAAGAGGGCTGATTCAAACCCAGGTCAGTTGGGCTCTATCCTCCTGGGCCAGTTCAACAATAGGTAACATGAAAGAGGCTGCATGAATAATCTGCAGAGCAGGGTAACCACTGAAGGACTGTGGAGTGATGAAAGCAGACAGAAACGGGCTGCCGATCAGGAAAGGCTTCTCAAATGAGGGAACACTGACAGAAGAGAAAGAGATGGAATACAGTCCTGAAAAACAGAGGCTCAAGCAAGTGGAGCAAGGTAATAAAGAAAAGAAAAGGCATTTGCCATTAGAGCTGTAGAAATATTTACAGTTGGTTTCCAATCTCCTCATATTTTCTATCTAGCCAGACAGCAATAAAGGTATGTGGAAAAACATATATATTAAATTACTAGGTGTCAGATTTCTGATTTGATAACACTTGGTGTAAAAATAACAGTTATTATTACTCTTCATTTATCTAGCTCTGAGCATGTACACAGCACAGTATAATATGTAGAATTTATCAGAGGAGGGACAAAATCGGTGCCCCAAGGGCTCTCCGGGTGGAGGCTCCAGGGCGAGACCGTGCAGCACCTGAGAATCAGGGCACGGTAACCACACAGATGTGGGGTGGCCTCTCTGCCAGGCTGTGGTCGAACACTGTGGTCCCATTGCAGGTGGCAGTTTTCTTTGTGCGATATGGAAAGGGATTTCAAAGCCTGTTTTTTAGAAAGAAGATGTTGATTGGAGTCTTTCCCTAACATGTGCCACAGATTACCACATTAAAAAAAAAAAAAAGCCAGTTTTCCTCTAAGAAAACTGCTGTCTTTGAGTGGTGGGAAAAGTGCAATCATGATCCACTGAGACCCACAATCTGGGAGCCAGGGCAGATGGGCAGCTTTCGCTCAGGGTCCCAGGAAGACAAGTTTTGGCTCATGACGTTTAAGTGTATTCATTATAGGGGATCCATCCGTACCAGCAAATACAGCCTCAGAAATGTCCCGCTGATGCACCATTGCTCAGAGATTCAGAACACAACCAAGAGACAGCAAGTAAGCTAAAGTTCCTTCACTCAAATTACAGCACAGGCCCTCAATCATAGATTATTAACTTTTACTCTGGACACAAGTTTAATACACTTGGTTTCATAGTTTCTGCAGCATCGGTAATTTAGCAAGAGAACGTGAGAAGTGTGAGGAAAGGCGGAGAGCTAGACAACAGGGAGGCAACAGAAAAGCTGGAAAATGTAGCCAGGACTGGGGTGGGTTGGAATGACAGGGCACCGAACACGCACACTTAGAACTCTGCGGTGCCTAGGAGGGGCAGCGTTTGCACAGGTTACAACTCAGAGTTCGGCTTGCGCTTTTTTCAGCTGCGACGTATTATGTATTATCCATAATAAGAGAATTGCATTTTATTTTTAAAAAGAGGACTGTGACATTCTGCAAAAACAAATACTGAATAAACTACCCCAACTGAAAAGAAAAATAAAATGGCTGGAATAAATAATTTAAGAATAGAGGACTCATGATGTAGGATAAAAGCAGTAAGTAACATTGGGACTTAAATCTAAATAGCCTCTATTAATTGCTATGAAGGTTTAAGGCAAATGTAAACAAACAAACTTCTTAAATTAAGATACAATGCAAAATGCTAATGATCAGTTGGAAAATAAGTCCGGATATTTCAAAGATATATGTCGGAGAGAAACTACAATCATGTTCAAGTTCATTTAATACTGAATAAGTATTCATTGAACCTCTATTATGTGTCAGGAGTTATAGTAGGTACTAGAGCGTCAGCAAAAAGCAATACGAACCAGTTCTTGCCTGAATTACAACCTAGCCTATGAACAGACAATAAACAAGTAAATAAATCTATAATGTAACCTCTGGTGATGATGCATGCAACAGAGAAGAATAAACCAGGGCAAGAGAGTCAGGGGACAGTCAAGGGGAGTGATTGCTACTAGTTTAGATACGGTGTTTCTTGGAAATTCTCTCTTAGAAGGACACATTTAGACAGAGATTCTGAAAATAACACGGCCGTTCAGAGGAAAGGCATTCTAGGAAAAAAGTGCTGGGTGAGTGCAAAGGTCCTGAGGCAGCAATGGATTTGGCATATTTGAGGAACAGCTAGATGCACAACAAGAGAGGGAGAGAAGGCAGATGACTTTAAAGACAGGGGTAGTATTCCAGCAGAACAGGACCTACTGTTGAATTGGATATGGGATATGATGGAGAGAGGAAATCGAGGAGAGACTTTAGGACAATCCCCCAGCTCCACATCACCCTGATGCTGGGATACTAGGTAAATGGTGGTCCCGATTACTGTGATGGGGGGAAAGAAGATAAAAACCAAATGTGTGAAGGATCCTATCAGATATTTGGAGAGTTTGGACTGAAGATCTCTGCCTGGGATCCATCAGCGTAGAGATGGTAGGTTAAAGCTAGGGGACTGGCTAAGAGCATCCATATAGCATAGATACAGGAGACAATGGGCACGAAGCCACATGCCAGCATTTAGAAATGAGCACAGCAGGAGAAGTACACAAAGGAGTAAGGGGTTCAAGAGTCTAAGAGAAGCCACAGAACGTAGAATTCTAAAGATGCAAAAAAATCTCCAGAAAGGGTGAGTGACCAGAGTAGAGCCTGCAAGTTTAGGTAAATCAGGTGAACCCTGAGAACCCCCATCAAATATGGTGATCTGTCGGTCATTGGCAGCCTAGGGGGGGAGCGCTGAGAGATGAATTCATAGATTTACAGAAGATTTAAATTCTTGACAATGCCAGAGAAATGTACAAAGTTTAAAGTTAAAGCCAACATGTAATATAATAAATATGCCACAGAGGGATCACTTTCACCATGCCCCACCAGGCCCTCTGCCCGGTGACCTGTTTCGGATAGGAGTCACATCCTTGGATACGATGGGATGCAGAACCCAGGGTGGAACCATTCCTTCCTGTTACAATGAGTCGTATATACCCAGGAGATACATCAGCCAGGATTTAGAAAAGGGACAATCCAAACAATTTAGAGGAAAGGAAAGATTAAGAATCTTATTGGGAAACTACTGAACTGAGTGACAAGGGGCAGCAAGAGGTGGGGGACCCTCCGTAGTCCCGCAATGACTTGCCTTAGAGAAAACGAATCCTAGTACATAGTGCTTTTCTTTTTGTTGTTTTTGGTTTGTATTATTCACTTATTTTCTTCACCAAGTAAAAATCAAATAACAGAGAAGCTATGTTGGCTAACTTTGGAATTTTGTAGGAAAAAAGAAGACAGGGGTGTGGTGATTTTGGATTGAGGAATGGTGTAGGGACAGCTCCCATACAAGGCATAGTATTTCCTCTACCATTGTAAAAATTTGATATAATTGCATATTGGGAGAAAATCTAACCATCAGCACCATATTTTTTTCCCTCATAATCACCTATATTTTATTGTCCGTGGTTGTGGAATTGATGCATGGTAATATTCCTTTTTCTTTTTTAAGTACTCTACGACAGAAAAAGAGAAACTTCCATTGTGATAGTGCAGCAGCCAAGATTTAAAGGTTGTGCTGGACTTACAATTGAAATGCAAATCACTCTTTGCAAACAGCCTCCCGCTGAGGCCCAAATTTTTACAGATCAGGTTCTGCTGTCCTGATGAGGAATCATTGAACAGCATTTCCCAGGATTCACAAATTAGTTGCTGTCTAAGGTATCATTTTCTACGTTATAATTGTAACTTACCAGAGGAAACTTTGTCACAAAAGACAGTACCCTGTGCTTCCATTATTTTTCCAGCTGCACCGCCACTAAGGATTCTTTCACACACAATAAAAATACACACATCACGACCTCCCTCTCTGAAATACACACTCCTTGAATATAAACATTTTGAGAATATTGGTGTGCTTTTCTTCCCCTTCCTTTTTAGATGTGCAGGTGGTAAAATACTGGCTGCCATGAACTGCAGACAATAAATAAAAATTACCAGCTTCTTATGGCTGTCTGATAGAAATGTGCCAGCTTGGAAAAGCCTGATTCTTCAGGCACAATGATCCTCTGGGAGAAGTAGTCCCTGGATACTCATTGGTGTCCTCTTGCTGAGTGCTCCTTAGTGTGCAGGTAAGGCTTGTCCAGTTCAGATATGCTTTGGCTGCCCTCAGAAACAGGAGGCCCTCAGAGCCCTGAAAGGTTACCTCCTCATCCCCGAGTTACGAAAGCCTAATGCTCTGAGAGACAGTGCTGCACACAGGATACAGAAAACAACAGGTTGAGAGTCTAAAAGCCAGAGTTGAGAGATGAAATCATAATTCCAAAAAGCGTGGCTGTACAGTGAGAACATCACTAGTTAGTACTCTTATGCTTGGTCTTGTTACAGACCTTGTAAACTGAGTTATCCCAGACAAAACTCAGCAGGTCTCTGGACATCAATCTCATATATAAATGTTGTGGATCAGAGTTCCTCAAAGAGAAGTCAGAATCACCTGTCTAAGCAGCACACAGGGAGCTTGTTCTAAAACGTGCTTCTGCGGATTCATCCCCAGAAATTCTGATTTATTAGCCCTAGGATATGTTCCAAGAATCTGCAACTTTAACCAGTTCCCCAGATGATTTTTATGCTCACTGAATTTGAGAAACACTGCAGTGGATGAACTCTGAGATTCCGGCCAGACTTAAGGCTTGAACAATCCATAGGTTAGTCAAGCATTGCCACCATGAATACTGTCCCTTTATCAGATAGATAGATCTAGGTCTGTCTTTATCTATATCTGTATGTCTATATCATGTATATCCATCTCTATCCATATTTAAAGCCAAGTCGACTACACCTACATCTGTATCTATATCTACAGCTCAAGAGAAACAGAAGGCAAAAGCCTACTTCAGATGAGGTTGCTATTTACATCTAGATAGAAGCTCCTGGAGGTTCCTCCACCCAAGTATACTATCAAAGTCCTCAATGACTGGGCCAGCTATAAATGTGATTAAATCCCAGAGATAACCTTCCACATCTACTGGCCACTGAAAAGAGATGACTCTTAAAGGGGCCGTCTTCTCCTGCTAGAGCAGGAGAGACTCCTCAGGACGGGAGAGAAGTTGAAGGAGAAGCATGGTCTTTTCCTCAGCCCCTGTGGTTTGGAGAGGAAGAACAACTGAGGAAAGAGGTCAGAACAGCCCTTTGATTACCTCAATTTCCTTCATGAAGTAGGAGGGAGAGAAATCTGTTGTGAGGGCAGGAGTAGAGGAGGATTGAAGGGAAGTATGAAAGTTGGGAATTATTATTGAAGACAAGGGGTATGAAATCTTTGCAAAATTAACAGAAAAGCATGAGTTGCTGGAGTCCTGATGGGGGTGAAAGCCTCTGGAATTTTATTATTGCTAATCAGCTTGACTGCGAGATTGTTCATATTGACATTTGATTCCATGAAAACCAAGGAGACTGGATATATTTTCACATCTGGTTTCATTATATGTTTTATGCATGGTGAATTATCTATTCATATACTTTGTTCATTTATTTTATTACTTTCTTCTCTAATTTCTTTGACTATACAACTATTTATGATAATATCCTTCAGTGTCTGTACTGCAAATAATATCCATCCTTTAATTTGTGTTTATGTTTTTTCAATGTGCCTAAGTTTTTATTTGTACGTACCCAAATCTACTGAATTCTCTCTTTACATATTACTCGGTATTTATTAAACTTACAAAGTCTATGCTGTTGAAGAGACCCAAATATTTCCAAGATTTTCCTTTTTTGGCTTACAATTTTAGCTCCCCTGCCCCATGTTTTGCTTTGCCTGGTAAGATAAAGAAATCTTAATCTTGATCCCCTTCAGGTGGCTAACGAATTGTATAGTCAACTTCCAATTACTCACAAGTTAGGGAGGCCAGCATAAGGTGCATGGTTTTAATACTATGAATAATTTCTCCAATGAATACAGCCGATTGTCTTTTTGTTCTTCCTGTAAAGCTTTCATTTCAATAAACTCTTTATCCAAAGCATCAGTTTATTTATTTAGTTGTTTGTTTATCCAAAGCATCAGTTTATAATGATAACATTTATCTTCACAAAAAGATAAGCCTGGTTTCTTTAGGTGACACTATTTTATTGGGTCTTGGTCTCCTTACATGTAATGTAAGACATTTTAGATGATTCTCAAAGGTTTTCTCAACTTTGAAACTGTGTTATTTTTCTGAGGACCGTAAATACCTGTCATTGTGCTAACTAGAGATACAAACCAACCTGTCTCCCTTAGACTAGGTGCTCAACACTACAGCCTTCAGGCCATATCTGGCCACTGGCCAGTTTTTGTAAGGCCCTCGAGCTAAGAATGGCTTTTACATTTTTAAGGAGTTGCTACACAACAACAACAACAACAACAACAACAACAATAAGAATATTCGGCTGAGGCCCAGAGATCATACGGGGTCCTCAAAGACTCAAACATTTCCCACGTGGTCCTTTGGAGAATCGGCTGCCTGACTCTCACTTCAGTGTAGGCGGGCATGTCTTTTGTTATCACGGGCACCTCTCCAAAAGTACCATCGGCAGAGAACATGACGTGTACCATAGTTCTTTTTCTTCTGGGCACAAATTCAGAACACAGTTCCCAGCCTCCCTTGCAGTGAGGGCTGGCCGCTAACGGTGTCTTGCAGGACGGGCTGTGGGTGGGTATGATGCGCACCACTTCTAGACCTCTGCTGAATCTATCCCCTGCTGGAGATACGAATTTGGTAGACCTACGTCCACGCTCCCTTGTGTACACTAGCTGAATGTAGAGAATTCAGCGGAGGACACCAGCACTTTGGGAGATGCTGGAACCATAAAGTGGAGGGAGTCCGAGTCCCTGACTGACTTGGTGGTAGACTCCCCACCAACAAAGAGCAACACATTGACCTTCATCTGAGTAAAATACAAACTTGTGTTGGTTGAGATGGTAAGTGTTGAGAGTTCATTACAGCTGCTAGTATTTATCCCAACTAATTCAGCGTTTCTCCTGCCATGGCTCAGCTAACACGTTGCTTCTGTCTGCTTTGAGCCAGGAAACCAGAGCACCAATACTGGTAAAAACAAAATTTTGACACCGAGGGCTGGTCAGTTTCTGAGTGACAGAAAAATTCTATGACATCAATTTAAAACACAGATTTGGGTAGATCATGGGCCTTTGTCCGTTGGCTAGTTAGGTTAGGACTATTTTTTTTCCTGAGAGATAATTCCACTCAAACAAGTGGAGTGTCAGACCATCCACATTAAGTGCATTGAGTCTCTTCTTTCCCTACCCTAGGGCTGGGGCTAATCAGAATGGAATGACTTAAAGTGAGTATAAGTGCATTGCAACTAACCAGTCACAAAGTTGAGTTCTGAAGATATATGGAGAAGAATTATACTCTTTGCACATTCATATTGCCTGAAGGAAATCACAGAAATAATCCTTATAGTTTCTAAATACTGACCCTCTATGACAGTACAGAAAATGCTATCTCCAGAATGTTTGTATCTAACGACAACAACAATGTTAATGATAAGATGTCACCATTAAGATAAAACGGTCCCAGGGAGAAGTTAAGAGCATGACTGAATTTAGTAAGCCTAGGTTTGAATCCCTGTGGCATTACTTACTTACTGAAGACCTTCTGTGACCTCAATCTCTCTGTCACTGTGTTTCCTTATTGTAAATAGGGGGAAATGATACTAACAACACCTGCTTCTTAGAATTATAGTAAAACTTAAGTGAGTTACTATTTTTAACTTACAACAGTGCTGGCACATAATATGCATTCATTGATTCTAATTATTACACGAATCAAAATAAGGGAACTAATCCAATATGCAAGGTCTAACGTCACACTTCGAAAATCTCCACACCCTCTCCTCAGTCATGCACTTCTGTAAACACTTTCCCAGTATTTCACTGTTGCCGAAATCATCCAATAATTCCTACCCAGCCAAATTTTGAGAAGAGGGTTAAGTTATAGATAGAGTTGCAACAAGTGGATAGGATGTGAAGGGTACTGCACTTGGATGTTATCTCAGGGGAAAGACAGAGAGGTAGGGAAGCAGGGGGAGGTGAGTGCTTACATTACTTCTGGAGCCTCTCATCTCTATAGAACAGAACTTTTTGAGGGCAGAGCTCTGTGTTCTAAGAATGAGACTTAGAGACCAAAAGCAGTTTCTCGTTTTCTCTGGAGGAAAGAAGAAGCTCTCCTTTCTTTCAAACCTCTGTAAACTCGAGGTATGTGTAAGTCCTCTCTTTATTCTGAGTTGGAGAAAAAGAAGCCAAAAAATTCATGATCAGGAGGAAAAGTTCATTTTGGAAAAAATCTTCAGGTTGCTAATGGCTATATATGTATATTTTTAATTGCTCACAAATAATCAAAATTCTGTGGTTTATGTTATCTGGAGAATCTGAATATTTGCACATTTTACTTTTTTTCTCAGTATGCCTGGTTTTCCTTTGTTAAACTTTATAGTTTCTCAGAGAAGCATAAAGAACTATATACTCTTAGTGCAATTTGAAAAGCTTGTTTTGTTTTCTTTGGGACGGAGGAGATACTTTTGTCATGAAGCTTGGAGTCACCTTGTTTGCAATCTCTTAAACAAGTGATAATTTATCATGGAGAAAAATAAATTCACATCCCACATGCAATATGAACAATTAGTTTCTGCCATTAATTCAGAATTCGTAGTCCATCCTGCATGTTTTATAGCCTAACATAGTGATATGAAAGGAATTTTATATATTTTAGTTCTGTCCCTCTGCCGGCAGTGGAAGTAAATCCCAAAGTATTTCAGCAGGTGCTATTAATATGCAAATAACAGAGAATACACTATTTCTAATAGACCTCCCAACTGCATAGGAGGCAGCGCTGTTGGAGCAAATTAGCTTTCTGTAATTTGCATGCTTTTCACAACCTCCTGGGATTATATTTTAGATCAGAGACAATAAAAGCATATGCAGTTAGCTTAAAATGTAACTAATTTTAGACTTTGAAACAATTTTAACCTAACTTCTTTGTGGTGTTAAACAGCTATTTGCAAAGAAACTTTTATAACAGTCTATAATTTTCATAGCATTGATTTGCCATTAATGGATCCATCTCTCCATAGCATGAAAACAAATGTGGGAACAGACCAGGTGTATGAGCTTCCCAATTGACTGAAAAGACACAAGGGTGTGGTGAACGGGAGGCCTAGGACTATGCATTGTGTGGGCAGTTACAAAGAATAGCATGAATCCAGAGAAAACGTGAAATTGGCCCAAATGGCATGATCAGCCAAAATGTTTTATGGCCAGAGCAATCAGCCACAAAGATAAAGCCAAATTATTTAGCGTCCCATGTAAATCTCCCAATATCTAAATCCCTAAATAAATAAAACAATATTGAAATAAACTAAAAAATAACATTGGATTAACTGATTTTAACTACTATTCCAATTTATATCTTACAAATGATGTGTTTTTAGAACTATTATCCTATGTCATAAAGTTAAGAAAGCTCCTTGAAAAATATTAATCCAGTCTGGCAGCATAAGTGATTGGGAGTTTAACATAATGTAGTGGGACTATCTTTTCTTGTTGCTCTCTCAGTGAGAAGAGGAAAATTGCAACAATTTGTACATATTTTATGGAGAAAATAAATTATTTTGATCCCTTCATGGACTGAGAAGCCAGGTTTTTAAAACACAAGTAGTTAGATGATTTTTTCAGCTTTTTGTTGTCTTAAATCCACACATGAAAATTAAATTGAAGAAATGAAATAATTAGATGTTTAAAGCTAAATGTCGCCGTTGAGTGTGTGGTTTTGATTTGGAGCCCAAATTGTCTAATGACTAAATTATTCTGCATTTTCTTTTGTTTCTATAGACACGGATGCATCATAAGTTTAAAATATAAATATGTCACAGGAGAAAATGTCATAAATGGGAGTTATGGAAGATTTACTATCTGTGTTTCTTAATCATTAGTCCAGTAACCAACAGCTGACCAGAGGTAAAACAGAGGAGTTGAAGAAAAGAAGAAAAATAAAAGATAACTTTGCTCTGCAGAAAGAATATAATTATGAAATGCTCATTCCAATACTTCTGGTTTCATTAGGCACAGATTCAATTCAAGTAATTTCTGCCTCATGATTCTTGCTGAAATATGTGAATCAACCTAACAGTAAATAATCGGGCCATTTGACAGACTTTGGATATGTAAAATAAAAAACAATTAATTTAACTATGACACATTAAGCTAAATCAATAATCAGGCATAGGTACATATTTATATATGGCTACAGTAGCACTTTTGTTTATTTATGGGTTCAAGTTTTAAAGATATTATCTTTTTACTAATGATCATATTTTGGAAAATTAGACTTGTATGTCAACTGGGAAGAGAATCCATGCATGCTATATACAAATAAGGCTAGGGGCGCCTGGGTGGCGCAGTCGGTTACGCGTCCGACTTCAGCCAGGTCACGATCTCGCGGTCCGTGAGTTCGAGCCCCGCGTCGGGCTCTGGGCTGATGGCTCAGAGCCTGGAGCCTGTTTCCGATTCTGTGTCTCCCTCTCTCTCTGCCCCTCCCCCGTTCATGCTCTGTCTCTCTCTGTCCCAAAAATAAAAATAAAAAACGTTGAAAAAAAAAAAAAAACAAATAAGGCTAGACACTAAGGAAACAAGTTCTCTGAACATGAAAAATGATATTGAGATAATTATAATTTTGCAACAAAATTAAGATAATCTAATACCAAGTAAATATAAATTATGTAATATTAATGTATTTTTATAGATATCATAAATTTATATAATTACTCTAAACTATAGCACAGCTTACATTTGATATACCATTTCTTCGAATAGCTTTCCTTCCATTCGAACCCTCGTAGGACTCTGTCCTCAGTACCTCTTATTTCTTCTCTTTTTTCTTTAACAATATAACCCAGTGCGTGACTTTCTTTTTACTTCTCTGTTGACAATTCCCAAGCAATGTTTTCGGTTCTTATCATTTTGTTTTATTCTTAAGCTGAATTCAGTCCACCTATGCATCCATTAAAGTCCAGTTCAAATATGAGCTCCACCAGGAAAGCTTCAGTGATGCTGCTGGCTCAAACCCACCTCACTTTTCTGAAGAAGTCCCGTTGCTATCAAATCATTCTCTTCTTAAAAATATGGCACTTCCTAAGTTTTAAAATTATATTGGAAATGTCTTATTTTCTCTGACTGAACTGTATGCTTCCTGAGAGCAAGGTTTGTTATCGCATGCTGAAACCATTTCCTTAAATATAGCAGGGACTCTAGAAATAGTTAATGGTTATTAATAAATAAAGTTTCTGTAAGCATTAATTTAGTCTCTTACATACTGTTAGATATGGGAAAACTTTATCTTTCATACCTCCCTCTCCCCACATTTTTAAATCAATACCTACTCCTCTTAGAGTAGTTAACTCTGAAAATCCCAGAACACATTTTCAGACTAAACCAGTTTTGACTGTTCTTATGTGACCTTTGGTATATAATGGTATATATCATTGATCTCTGCTGTGTCTGCCTCTCTATTTGTAAAATATTAAAAGCTCACTCTCTCAACTGCTCTGAGCTTCTGTGAGGATTACCCAAGGCAACATGCTTTGCACGAACATGTTCCGAAGGCAGGTTTTTATAAACAAAGACTGGCAGTTCTCGATATTCTAGTTCTGGCCAGCATTGCTTTGAGCCTTGCAGTGTCTATGAATCGCTGAGGGGCCCTGGCTGCCCCTCCACTGGGACAACATCTGAATGTCCTCGTCTTTAGTTATGTGGCTGGCACCTCAATGAAAAAGCCCTTTATGGTCTCTCCTTTTCTCATGGAAGGGGTGTTTGGACATGATCTCCTTACTGCTGACTTCAAGTCAAGGAGAACTTTTTTGGCAGCTGATTCGAAACAAATTCTGGTCGGACATGTTTAGGGCCTCAAGTCACAGACCTGTGTTTATTTTTATTGAAAAAGCACAGAGCAGGGAGACTTGGCCCTGCGGCCTTTGAGGAGTACACAATAGCAGGGCTCTGGGTCCAACAGTAGATAGAAAGTGGTTTCAAGAGAAGATTATTAGTTTTTCTTCCGGGAAACTAAAGGTTGCTCTTCTAGGTATATCACGCAAATAGAAACCAGGGAAG
The DNA here is from genome assembly GCF_007474595.2 of Lynx canadensis. Lineage (NCBI taxonomy): Eukaryota > Metazoa > Chordata > Mammalia > Carnivora > Felidae > Lynx > Lynx canadensis. The sequence goes on from NC_044305.1 coordinate 76,986,697, forward strand.
AGATTTCGTTTTCAAGAAAATGTTGAAGTATCCCAACACTCCCCAGCTTAAATAATCACAACAGTTTTGCCTTTCCCTAGAAATCATGGATTCTATCACAACTCTCCCGTGTTTCACTCTTTAACACCAGAACTTCTCTTTCTTGAATGGTATTTTGAACAATGGTAGTGCTGAATATAGGTTTCTTCAGTGAATTCCCCATACTATATATATATGTAATATATATATATATTACATATATATATATTTTTTTTTTTATCAAACAACTGTTTTTATTGTTAGGTTGCTCCATTCCATTATAATCTTATGGGCAAGGCATCTCTTTTTTAATATTTTATTTTTTTTGAGTTTTTAATTTTATTCCAGTAACTTGCAACGTTATGATAGTTTCAGGTGCACAATGTAGATTCAACAATTCTATACATTCCTCAGCACTCTTTAATCTCCTCCACCTATTTCACCCACCCCCCACACACCTCCCCTCTGGTAGCCATCAGTTTGTTCTCTATGGTTAAGAGTCTGTTTCTTCGTTTGTCTCTTTTTTTCCTTTGCTCATTTTTCTTCTCAAATTCCACATATGAGTGAAATCATATGGTATTTGTCTTTCCCTGAGTGACTTATTTCTTTTAGCATTATACTCTCTAGCTCTATCCATGTCATTGCAAATGGCAAGATTTCATTTATGTGGTTGAATAATATTCCGTTGTACACATATGTACCATCTCTCCTTTATCCATTTATCTACCGATGGACACTTGGGTTACTTCCATAATTTGGCTATTGTCAACAATGATACAATAAACATAGGGATGCATATATCCTTTCAAATTAATGTTTTTATATTCTTTCACAACCCGTAAGGTGATTACTGGATGATAGGGTAGGTGTATTTTTAATTTTTTGAGGAGCCTGCATACTGTTTTCCACAGTGGCAGCACCAGTTTGCATTCCCACCAACAGTGTACAAGGGTTCCTTTTTCTCCACATCTTCACCAACATCTGTTGTTTCTTGTGTTGTTGATTTTCATGTGTCTGTTTGCCATCTGTATGTCTTCCTTGGAGAAATGTCTGTTCATGTCTTCTGCCTATTTTTAATTGGATTGTGTGTGGGGTTTTTTGGTGTTGAGTTGTATAAATTCTTTATATGTTTTGGATACTATCTCTTTATGGGTTATGTCATTTGCAAATATCTTCTCCCATTCAGTAGTTCATCTCTTAGTTTTACTGGTTGTTTCCTTCACTGTAGAAGTTTTTTTTTTATTTTGATGTAGTCCCAATAATTTATTTTTGCTTTTATTTCCCTTGCCTCAGGAGGCAAATCGAGAAAAATGTTGCTACAGCTGATGTCAGAGAAATTACTGTTTGTGGTCTCTTCTAGGATTTTTATGGTTTCAAGTCTCACATTTAGTTCTTAATCCGTTTTGAGTTTACTTTTGTGTATGGTGTAAGAAAGTGGTCCAGTTTCATTCTTTTGCATGTAGCTGTTCAGTTTTCCCAACACCATTTGATGAAAAGACTGTCTTTTTCCCATTGCATATTCTTGCCTCTTTTGACAAAGATTAATTGATTCTGGGCTTTCTATCCTCTTCTAAATTGATCTATGTGATTATCTCTGTGTTAGTACCGTAGTGTTTTAATTACTACAGCTTTGTATTATAACTTGAAATCTGGAATTATGATACCTCCATTTTTTTTTTCTTTTTTCAAGATTGTTTTGGCTATTTGGGGTCTTCTGTGGTTCCATACATATTTTAGGATTATTTGTTCTAGTACTGTGAAAAATGCTGTTGGTATTTTGATAGGGATTGCATTAAATCTGTAGATTGCTTTGGGTAGTATAGACATTTGAACAATATTTGTTCTTCCAGTCCATGAGGGAATGTCTTTCCATTTATGTCATCTTCAATTTCTTTCATCAATGTTTTATAAAAGGCTTTCACCTCCTTGGTTAAGTTTATTCTTAGGTCTTTTACTACTTTTAGTGCAATTACAAATGGAATTTCTTTCTTAATTTATCTTTCTGTTGTTTCATTATTCTGGTATAGAAATGTAATGGATTTCTGAACATTGATTTCCTCCTACCTTCTTCCCCCCATGTATCTTCATCGTCTAAATTTGATGCCTCTGATTAATACTGGAAACACTTCTGTCACAAGAAATGAATCCTCTCACATTAACCTCCCTCAAGCCCTATGCTTGCACTGATTATTTTTTTATTTATCATGAAAAGGATCACAACTTGTATGCATTGAACATTACTCATTATTTGTGATGCGGCCACTATGCTAGTAGCCTTACATTGTCTCCCTTAATTTTCACAACTATCTTTCGAGGTAAATAATATTACACTCATTTTAAAGATGGGAAAATTGAGCCTTCAGTGGGCTCAAAGTAAAAGTGTGAGACAGTGGCAGAGACATTATTTATATTAAAGGCAGGGTGATTATAGTTTCTACATTCCATTATACAACTAAAAAAGATTACATCATTACACATAAATAAACATAACAACGCACACATATGTATGCCTACAACAAGAATACTTGTTGCTGAAGCTTCATTACACCTAACACGATTTTTAGTGGTTAGACAGAAACCAGCCACTTTAGTGACAAGTAGATAAACTAGGAACTATCAAAACAGCATGTTTGTTACATTGTTAACTAGTGTTTAGAATGCTATAGGCACAGATTCCCGTATGGAAGTCTTTACATGTCTCATGTATACACAAGAAGACTTGAAAGCTAGAAAACCAGTTTCTCCAAAACAGTCTGATGATTTAGTCACTCTTTCATAACTGCAGATGACCCTAACCCAGCGGCCTATGACACTAGACGGACCCACACTGGCAGATGCTCAGCGGGCATCAGGTGTTTCAGCTGGAAGGGGGTTAAGCAGGTATTTAGATTGTAGGTGGGATTAGAGGCAGTTACCATCCACAAGAGAAGAAGATAAGACCCAGATTCTGGATATGGGGGCCTGGTCCAGAGCAGAAGCAGCAGTCATGCTGAGCCAGGGGACCCCATTAGCCCTAATCACAGCAGGTGTTGTTTCCACAGTCTGCAGCAGGACCTAGCCTATACATGGTCAAGTGCTCAGAGCTTCAAAGATTAGAGGGTGTAAGAAACAAGGAGCTACCCAAGTCACCGCAATCCTCTTTTCTCATGCCTGTTTTTTAGTCTTCTTTTTGAAGCTTTCTGGAGCATGATGACTCTTCAGCAGACCATGGTAAAGTGCCTGGGAAAAAATGAACTTAAACTAATGCTTCAGAAATTCTTTTGTAATGCAGTCTGAACCAGTCCTTATTAATGAGGCCAAAGTATTTCCCATCCAACTGAAGTCCTGCAATTATTTAAATGTGTAAGTGAAACCATTCTTTATACCTTCATTCACAGTCCATTTAAGTCAGAAACCAAGTTGACTTGGTTTACTAACTGGGCATTAAGCACCATTTAAGCAGTTTAAGAACTATCAATAGTTGCAATGGCCCATAATAAATACATGTACAATTATTTCTATATACACTGTCCTTCATATTTGAAAATTATATTGCCAATACAATGACCAATCACATGCCTAACTCTTCCTGCACAGCTAGTATTTAGTGCAACTTTGCATGGAGATTTTCCATTGATAGCGCACTCACATTATCTCATTTATTTTTCAACATAAACCAATATATTATTATTATTATTATTATTATTAATTAACTATTAAGGAAATAGAATTTAATGATGTTGGATAACCCAAGAGGGATAAAACCAGGAACTAGAAGTCCAAAGTCCTTAGCATACTGTGTCCATACATATCATAACCAAGCCATACATGGTTCATAGTTGAATATACAACTATATGGTGTAGTTGCTACACGAAATTTCATAGTTTCTATACAAAATTCTGTGTTGCCCATCATACTTGCATACTGGTCACTTATATGAGATACAAAGCTCATTTATGAGGAAGAATGATTAGTTTTTTAAATTCATATATCGTTAAATCTTATTTCAGTAATTCCTTCCTTGGGGATTTAAATTATTCACTTGGGGCATTCAAATTAGTTATAGTTTGCAAATATAATAGAATTTTGCAGCAAAGTGTCTCAAAATAATATTCTTTAAGACTCAAATTTTATTTAGAATTTTTAGTTATAAATGTAATCCTATATTTAATTTTCAAATATACACCATCCAGTAGATGTATATTGACAGGTTTTTTTTCAATTCTCAGTATATTAGAAGTATGGAGTTTTATTTAAGTATTTTCTTAGAGGCTCAGAAAAAGACTAGAAAACGTTAAAATATAATTTCATACACTGAAGCCTATGTATTCAAAGCCTTGTTTTGTAGATTTTAGCTGGTATGAGATAAAGCTCATGAAAATTACTTCATTATGTCATTTGGACAGAGAAGGAAAAAGGTTTTTATTGATTTCATTCTTTTTAAATCACTTTGCCTTGAAAATATTCCTTGAAGGATTGCTCAGAATAATTAATATGGACAAGGAGTAGTTTCTCACTAGATGTCCCTAATGCAGCCTCTCCCTAAATCCCAATAAAGTATCCCAATAAAGTAAATCCCAATAAAGTATAAAGGTCCATAAAAGATGAAAATTTCACAGAAACTTGAATAAGTGACAATGAAGCTACTGCCAAAAATTGTCAAAATATTACACAATCTACAAAATCTATGTAATTGAATAAAGTGGCACAATTAGTGGTTATGTATATATTGCTAAAACAAGAGATCATATTGGCCCGAAAGAAAGAAGGGAAATACTTTCCCTCTCTACCATTACTTGTCTCTGAGGTAGAGATGCTTCACATCCCCAGTCTGGGAAAACTTTGCTGCATGGGTGTTATGGAGTAAATGTTTGTGCCCTCCCCCCACCCATTCATATGTTGAAACCTTAACTCCCAATGTAATGGTATTAAGAGGTGGGGTCTTTGGGAGGTAATTAGGTCATGAAAGTGGAGCCATTATAAATGGAATTTATGCCTTTGTAGGAAGAGACATGAGAGAAATAATCTCTTTCTTGGCCATGTGAATATACAGTGAGAAGGCAGCCATCTATAAGCCAGGAAGAAGATTCTCACCAGAATCCAATCATGCTAGCACCCTAATCTTGGACGGTCAGTCTCCACCACTGTGAGGAATAAATATTTTTGTTGTTTAAACTCCCCAGTCTATGGTATTTGTTATGCAGACTAAGCTTACTAAGATAATACAGATTTTATTTTAACACACTTAAATTACTGCTTCTCTTCTTCCATCTTTTCATTCCTGCTACCATTCAGACATTGAAATCCCCAAGAAATAAAAGTTTAGGAAATATGGAGATGCTAATGGAAACACACTTCATCTTTGAAATAGAACCACAATAAATTTAACACTGTGGATGGGAACAGTGACAGGAGGATGAGTGTTGGTAGGGCATGCTGATCATTGTAGGTTGTTTGAACTTCCCTGGTTCAATGTCAGTGAATCACGCAATGAATGCCAGAGATAATCTTAACTCAATCCAGAAGAGATGTGCTTAAAATCTGCTGAGCTGAACTGAATTGAGAATAGAATCTTAATGATACTTCAAATATATACTTAGAAATACTAAGTATAAGTGGTGCCCAAGCAAGCCATACATAACAACTTGCTAGAAAAATACTGAGTGTGCCTATATTACTTTCAAATCAGAATCAGTAGAAAATGCTAGAATAGTATTTGGCATTTAAACAGTATACAAAAATATGTGATTCGTGTCAATAGGCGAACAAAGGGTCATATAAAAATCATGCTGAGTTGTAAAGAAAACACATTAGTTACAACATGAGACGGGCAACATAAGAAAAGATAATAAGTAAACCAAAATGAACAGTAGTAAAAGTAAAGTCTTTACTGTGGAAAATATAGAACAGATTGAATTAGTATGTAGGGATGAAGATGGCAAATTTTTAAAGTTCTGCCAAAATAAAAAAGAAATAAAAAATCATGAGAGAAGTTTATGAGAAAAAAAGATAACATGAATGTGAAAAATCATATTTTAAAGAAAAAAATTAGGGAAAAATATAATAGAAGCAACATCTGAGCTAAAAAAAAAAAGAAAAAGATTATAGCTAAAGTTTGAAATAGAACTTAAAAACACCTGCAAACATCCACGTAGAAAAAAAACAAGCTACCTACAGGTAAACACAATGAAGTCTGGCCTAGACACCTCCTTCACATCAGTGAATAACATGAGACTGTGTGATTATAGTCTACAGAAATCTTGGGGAATACATTTATTATTAAAATGTGAGCAACATTTCAAGTTTATATTAATATGTGAATAAAAGTCATTCTCTGATATGTATGGGAGGCTAAATTTAGCATCTATTTTCTTCTTGAAAAAAAATTAAAGACTTGTTGGAGACCTATTCCAGGAAACTGAAAGATAAATCAAGATTACAAAGTCCAAAAGGGAAATAGGATATTGGATAATTTTTTTAATGTTATGATTCTAAATACTGAAATCAGGATTGCAACCAATTTGTGTTAAAAATTAATTTGTGTTGCCAAACACAAAATATAATGCAGAAGTCTGGAATATTTTTGAAAGAAAAAATACAGTATGAAATATATCAATGGACATTAATCTATGTCTAAAATGTAAAAAAACAAATTCTAAGAAAGAATTGAAAGTAAAATTGTACTAATTTCCTCAAGTTATTCATAGCATCTCAAGATACTGCTTTCATCTTTTTAAATCATGTATTTATCAAAATACATTCTAATTGAGAAAAGTACATAAAACAATATGAAAATGTATGCGACTAAAACCACAAATTCCCTCCTTATACACTTGGTCACCAGAAGATGTAATCATAAAAAAATGGTTTGGTATATATTTTTTCAGAATTATAAAGAGTTTGCCAAAATACAAGAACATGCATATATATATAAGCACACATTTAAATACATACATGTGTATACGTAGAACATGTATATACATGTATATATGTATGTACATGTAGAGCATATATCTCTATAGTTATATCATTATCCATATGGAGTACTTGTATTTTACATATACAGCAGATAAGTTTTTGGATATTATTTTTGCAAAATTCTATATTAAGATGCTGTTTTGCAACTTGGGTTTTTTTTTCACTCAAAGAGATATAATGGATGTTATTCTTCTAAACTATTGGGATTACACCAAACTAAAAGGCTTTTGCACAGTGAAGGAAGCCATCAATAAAACAAAAAGGCAACCTACTGAGAAGATATTTGCAAGTGATATATCTAATAAGGAGTTAATATCAAAAAAATATAAAGAACCTATACAACTGAACACCTAAATAAATAAATAAATATCTGATTAAAATTAGGCAGAAGACCTGAACAGACATTTTTCCAAAGAAGACATCCAGACGACAAACAGTCACATGAAAAGATGCTCAACATCACTCACTATCAGGGAAATGAAAATCAAAACCACAATGAGATATCATCTCACAATTGTCAGAATGTCTAGAAACTCAAAAAGACAGGAAATAACAAGTATTGTCAAGGATGTAGAGAAAGAGCTACCCTAGTGCACTGTTGATGGGAGTGTAATTGGTGCAGCCACTGTGGAAAACAGTATGGGAGTTTCTCAAAAAATTAAAAATAGAAATACCATATGATCCAGTAATTCCACTACTGAGATTTACCCAGGGCAAATGAAAATACTAATGTGAAAAGATATCTATCTATATCTATCTATATCTATATATCTATATCTATATCTATATCTATGTCTATATCTCTCCCTATTTTTATCCCAGCATTATTAACATAGCCAAGATATGGAAACAACCCAAATATCCACCAATAGTTGAATGGATAAAGAAGATAAGGAATATGTATATTCCAATATAGTCATTATTAAAATAATAGGGTAATAAACATTCCTCAGCATATATCCTTGCACACTTGTTTTAGTATTTTTGGGCGATATGCTTCTAGAAGTACGATATTTGTTTTAGTGAATATGCACATTTTACATTTTAAATTGTGGCATTTATCCCTTTCTTGAAGAATCTAGGCTTTCATCTAAGCTAAGACTGCCTCTCAAAACCAATAGAGAATCCCATCTGGTAACCAGCTTCTGCTTCCTGAACAAGTAACTCCTAAAGCCACAAGGCAAGCATCCTGATGCATCCTTCCCCATATATATATATATATATATAATATATACATATATGTATATGTATATACGTATATATATGTATGTATATGTATACATATGTATATATGTATGTATATATATGTATATATATGTACACACATATATATATATATGTATATAAAAGCTCCCAAGGCATGACATACATACATATATATATATATATATGTATGTATGTCATGCCTTGGGAGCTTTTAATGAAATTTTGTATTCATGGCTCTGAGAGAGTAAATATTTAGTTTTGTTGAAGAAGCCATGGCAATTGCCAGTAGTGATCACTTTAGCACTTTAGGTACTTATTTGTAAACATCAACAAAATAGACAAGCAAGAACAACTGTACTTTGGGAAAAATAAAAATCAAATAAATAAAAAAAAACACACACTAGAATTAAGAGTCTGAATCATGAGAGGAGAAAATATCCTAAGAAAACAGATGTAATGTAGGAAATAGAAGACAATTTTAAATTAAATTTCTGTCTCCAGAAATATTCAGTGATTTATCGAAAGCAACTATATATCGATATGAACAGGAAAGGCAAAAACAACACAGGTGCTTAGAAATTAAAAACAGAGTTAGTAAACTGAAAAACAATAATGATAGTGGTACTGAAGAGTTGAATTAACAATACTTAAAAGTGAAATAATATGTGGATTTGGACTGCAAGGATCGGTAACAGCCAGATAAATCTATACAAGTTATAGTTAACTCTAAATAGTATTTGGTGTCAGAGTTGTTCAATGACTGCTAGTTTTAAACAAGCAAAGGCACAGCATGAAATCAGTTTCCTGACTTTCTAGGAGAGGATTTCTACATAATTTTCTTAGATGTGGATGAAGGAGAGAGTTAAAGGGGTGGGGGAGCTTTACAACTATTGTCTTAGTTGAGGAAGAAAGTGTAGAAAAGTTCAACGACATTCATCAAAAGCTTAAAAGAGAGGGGGTCTAATGAACTTAGTTAATTGAGGGATAGATACAACACAGTGTGCCCATTTTAACTGGACATTTTTTGAGAATTGGGCAATATGAACACTTGTGTAACCATCACCACAATTAAGATAAAGAATATTTTTTTCACCAAAATATATTCCTTTAGCCCCTTCCCAATCAATCTCATACATCTAGTGCAATCAACGACTGGCCTACTTCCTGCCGTTAGAAATTAAGTATCTTTTCTACAGTTTCTTATAAATGGAACCGGGAATCATACAGCATGCACTCATTTGTGTCTGGCTTCTTTTGCTAAGTGTATGTTTTAAAATTCATCCATGTTGTTGCATCTATCAATAATGTGTTCTTATTTATTTCATGAACTGCATTTCATTGCCCAGACCACAGTTTGTTTATCCATTCCTCTATTGATGGACATTTGAGGTGATTCCTATCTAGGTCTATGAGTGTAATGGCTGGATTATGTATCAGGTGTATGTTTCCCAGTCATTCTTTGCCTGGCCTCATAGTAGGCATGTGAGATTAGTTTTCAGCCAAGGACTTGAAGGGACTCCAAGCCATGTTGGGAATCTCCCCCCTTTTTTTTGTTGCATAGTTCCCTTCCTGTCAGTTCTTTCCCACTCAAATTCTAGCTAATTTCATCTTCCTGAATGCCAATATGTCTCCTCAAGTCAACAAGACCTGTGGGCACTGTTAGGGATCTCCTTCCCTGTGCCCACAGCTGGATATGGAAATGAGCTTCAGGCAGAAAGCTGGGGCAACCTAAGGGCAAAACTCATTTTTTTTTATCTTCTCCTGGGATCACAGTCCTACTCTGCTCATTAGCCAGTATCTGAAAACAGTGACTTCATATGTTTTGTCTAGTTTTTTGTTTATTATGGGAAATTAAGTTTGGACTTTGTTAATGTCTTCAGTCAGGAAATCAGAAGTTGATATTGATTAACTTTTAGTTGAATACAGAATATAACTGTTGAAAACTTTAGGAAAAGAGACTATTAGAATAAAAATAGAAAATGGAACTTTCAAATTATTAGGATAAAAGAAAAAAGAAACAGTAGAAATTAGAAATGCTGCCAACAAAATAAATAGACAAAAGTAGCAACCACAATAAATGTGGAATGAATTCATTAAATTATCTGGGACAAGACATAATGTTTAAATTGTGTTTAAAAATCCAACCATACATTTTTTATAAGACATAATAGATATAATTAGACTATTATTTAAATATTTTGGAAATAGTGATATGGCCTCATTCTTGATTCTGCTACATAGAAAATATAGTTTAATGCTATTTGAAAACTAACATTCAATTGAGCAAAAGTCAATGTAAAACTGAATATTTTTGGAAAATATAAACAGCAACATAATTCTAATGGTAAAATAAACAAGACATCTAATTTGTATAAAATAAAGGGAAAATATCTATTATATGAAGAAAAATTAAAACCTACAGGAAGAAACATCAAACATCCTAAATATCATAATAAATGTAAATGGATAAAACTCAAAACATCTCTGACACTAACAAAAGGTCATGATATATACCATCCACTTCTAAAAGATGTCAAAGTAATAAGAGAGTATTAGAAAGAATATTGTGTAAAGATATATCAGTCAAAATAGAAATTTAAAATGTTAGTATTAATATCATAAAGTTTTAGAAAAAATGAAGACAATGATGATTATTTTTTGTTGAGAAAAGATATTCAGTATTGTACTGAAGGTCAGTTCATGAGGGTCAATTAAATACTCCTCTTCTCAACTTCACATTCAGTGATGTCACAGAGATAACTTGAAATTGGCTATGGTAGCTTAGAATTTGACAAATGTTTCAAATCAGACCTCCCCTCCCTCCCACACAGAGACTTGGTTTGTTAAACATTTACCAGTTTATTCATTTACCACTGAACATAATCCAAAATGAATAGAAAATACTTCTCACTCTGTAAGGCCCAACAGCATAACTTAGAAATGGAGAGCACAAGCTTATCAGAAATTCAAAGACAATATGACAGAAACTCAATATTTGTGGGAGAGATTAATATATCTCTGTCAGCTTTTGATGATTCAAGTAAGCACACACACAAAGTACAATGAAATAGGTGATTTGGATTATATAATTAATAAATCACCTATTTCATCATATTGATGTAGATTGCAAACATCAATGAATATATTTTCCTTGTTGCATTCATAATTTAAAAGTATAGTAAATCAGACAGAAAATCTCAATAATTGACAAAACACTTAAATAATGAGGTACATAGTCTTGGGCCTCAAGACAACCAATTAGAAATAGCAGAAAGTTAACTATTGGATTGCCCAATGAAATCTCCTCCCTCCCTCCAACACAGAAAACATCCGAAATAACTAAGGTGAATTTGGAATCAGTAATTTAACTGAACATAATTTCAAAAATAACAAAAATACGACTGTTGAACTAAAAATATTAAACCTATAAATTCATATTTTCTGATTCAATCATAAGGTAGCGAAAGTCGGAAAAAGCCAAACATTTTTACAAATTTTTAATTTGCAAAAAGCAACAAATTATCTAATTACTATACTTTAAATCTCTAAATTATTAGACTGGGCAAAACAAAATCAAAATACATAACATACAATATTTCTGATAAATACTTCTAATAAATTTATTGAAAAAATGAGAATTAAAATTTTATATATGATAAAAGGGATGTTTCCAAAAAACAGGTCTCTTAAGGATAAAAGCACTATTCATAATGATCTCCAATAAATATGGGGATTTTAGAAATAAATAATAGCTAACATATTTTGAGTGCTTATCTAGTGCCAGACAGTGTTCTAAGACCTTTAAATCTATTAAACTATTTAATTCTCAGATAAAAGTATATGATAAGTGGGGTGGTTCACACAGAAGGAAACTGAGACATTGAAATGTTAAGTAATTCACCTAAGGTTAAGCAGCTGGTGATGGCAGACCTGGGACTAGAAAAGAAATCTGGCACCCGAGTCCCTACTCTTAAACACCACACTGCACTACCACCCGGAACATTTTACATGAAACTAGGCTAAATAGGAAGTAGAAGAAAAAGGCCAATTGCATAGAAAAAAATGTGAAATCATTATGGATTAACTCTGAGAAAGATTTTTGCATCAGACGAACTTTACAAATGTTATTTTTTCAAACTTTCAAGACATCACAGTCCCATGATCAGGAATTACAGCAGCAACCAGAGAAGAATAGTACTGTTTCAGGAATTAGGAATGCAAGGAGAAAGGAGGGAGGAAAGAAAGTAGGGAAAAAGAGAAAAGGGGAAGAAGGGAAAGGAAAAGAGGGAGGCAGAGAGGAAGTGAAAGATAAGATCTCTTCTCCCAGTAGCTACTTTTTAGGGACTATAGACTGTTCCTGAAACAGCATTGGGTAAAGATGATAAAGGCAAGGAAATGTATAAGAAATGCATTAATGATGGGGCACCTGGGTGGCTCGGTTAAGCTTCCGACTTCAGCTCAGGTCATGATCTCGTAGTTCCTGAGTTCAAGCCCTGGAGCCTGCTTCAGATTCTGTATCTCCCTCTCTCTCTGCCCCTCCCCTGCTGGCGCTCTGTCTCTCTCCCTCTCAAAAATAAATAAATATTAAAAAAATAAAAAGTAAAGAAATGCATTCATGATGCAATAGGAAAATAATTTTACTAGAACGAAATACAAATGTAACCTAAATCAAGATGTTCTCATTGATGCTTGTGTTTTATAAGTATACATTTATAATTATATAGCTATTATTAATAATCTTTCAGAGTAGAAAACATTCGTTTAAAGTTGAAAATTGCTTATCCAATAACTACTGAGTTTCTATTGAAATCATTGTTTTAATAACTGAATTTACAAAATCATAATATTTCTTAGGAAGGAATTATAGCAGAAGAGAGTAAATATGGCTTTAACACAAATAAGAATATTTATCTGAAACTGACAGCAAGCATAATACTTGTGAGTGAATACCAAGAAAGATCATCAAAAAGGTTAGTTGGAAAAAAAGTCTTGACCACTGCTGCTATTATTATGTATGCATTTCTTTTTCTTTTCTTTTTTTTTTTAAGTTTATTTGTTTATTTTGAGAGACAGAGTCAGAGAGAGCAGGGGAGGAGCAGAGAGAGGGAGAGACAGAATCCCATGTTGGCTCCATACTGTCAGCGAGGACCCCAACACGGGCTCAAACTCAAGAACGGACCTGAGCTGAGGTGAAGAGTCACATGCTTAACCGACTGAGCCATCCGGGTGCCCCTATTATGTATGCATTTCTGAACATTATAGGCAATACAAAAGGATTAGAAACAGGAATTAGAAGTGTAATCAATGGAAGAACACAAAACTATGTTTCCGTTATTCAGAGATGTCATCTTTATGACATAGAAAAGCCAATGAAAGCAAATGCAAATTTATTATGTAAGAAAATGTCAAGATGAAAGATACGCATAGGAAGATCCCTTCCCTCCCCATAATACCAATAACCATAAGAATTTTTTCCACAAAGACAAATATGTATGTATTTATATACATATATTTATATATGTGTGTGTATATAGACGTGTGTGTATCCAGAAATAATACTTAAATAAAATTATTTTCCCCACCATTATTTTTAGACCCTTACTTTGTATTTCATTACCATACCTGGTATATTATATGATTATAAAAAACATAATCTCTACCCCCTGGCAGAATAAAAGACTTAAGAGCAGGGTACTGGTTCTTCACTGTTGCTCTTAGTGGCTGCCGTATAATGAACAGTCAATAAATAATTGTGATGGTAGCTGTTGTAGGAAGGGGAAAACCTGACAGATGAACAGAAACTTGTCCATCATCAACCTAGCTGAATAATCTGAATATTGCAAAGATGCCAGTCTAATATATTTAAAGAATAATTTATTTGAGTCCCAATGGATACGTAGTTTTGCAAACTAAGAAAAATATTTTATGTCACAATTAGAAAAAGAAACAGGAAGGCATCACCAAGAATATTCTGGAAGAGAGAAGGCTGAGACTTGACCTCAAAGATTTTAACGCAACGTTTCCATTTGTGCAAAAATTAGCAAATGCATCAATGGAACCTTAAAAACAGCCCTAGAACTGATCCTAGTTAAAAGAATTTGACTAATGGAAAGGGGAAACATCACAGAATAGTAAGTGAAAAATTACTCATTCAGTAAAGGGGATTAGAAAAAAATGGATATTAGTGAAAATATGTACCATATATTAAAATAAATCCCAGGTATACTGAAAAACTAAACATAATGATTACCACATAAGAAGAAAAGCTAGAAGAGCAGAGTTTTTAAGTACTTGTGGAGTAGGGGAGTGCTTTCCACATTCAAAAAGACAGAAACATCGTATCAAAACTGCATAAATATTAAGTAACAAAGAGTAAGCTGGCAGAAATTTATTTTCATCAAATATTAAGGAAGAGTTACTACCCTCAATATTAGAAAAGCTCTTATAAATTAATAAAATAAGCATTATAACTTCAATAGAAATATGAACCAATAATAGAAGCAAATTATTTGCACACATAAAAGAAATTCAAATATTCAATAAATACATGAAAAGTTGCTCTGCAATGATATGCTAATTTTAATTTGCCGAGGAATAAATGATCTTTAGAATTGTTAATCCTCAGTGATGATGAGGGTGTGTGTGGGAGGTGGGCAGTAGTGTGCTTGTAAATGTTTTGCAACCGACTCTCTGGATGAAGTACTCAGATGAATATTGAATATCAATGGCTAAGGCAAAAGTAAAAAAAAAAAATGAAAAATGACAAAAGTCAAAATATCACTTACTCTCCTTTTTTTTTTTTAGTTTATTTGCCTTTGAGAGAGAGAGAGAGAGGGAGAGAGGGAGAGAGCACAAACAGGAGAGGGGCAGAGAGAGAGGGAAACACAGAATCCGAAGCAGGCTGCAGGCTCTGAGCTGTCAGCACAGAGCCCGACACGGGGCTCAAACTCATGAACTACGAGATCATGATCTGAGTCGAAGTCAGACGCTAAATTGAATGAGCCACCCAGGTGCCCCAAACTGCCACTTCGTCTTCAATAAAATAAGTAACTTCTTTTCTACATAGTATAATTGATTTATTGAACAACAGAATAATTATTTTCTCAATGGTTAACACTATTCATAATATAAACACTACAGACATGATGTATTCTTAGAGTAAACTTGCATTATCAATACTTTGTCTATTGCTTCATTAGGTTTTGAAAAGCAACAAAAACAATAATTCGGGCCCTGGTCTGCAACATCTGTGGCTTATGTGGGGAAATAATCCCACCAGCCTGATATCAATCTTTGAATGTGGAGTTACTGGGAGACACACAGTAGCACATCAATATGCAGTATTTCCACCAAACAGATGTAATAAATACAAGTATTAGAAAGTGAGGAGTTCTTACCATATTATGGGAAAAACTTGTTTATGTGTATTTTTAGGTATGTGTAAATGTTTATCTTTGTCTTATCTGGGTAGTATACTTAAGATGAATTGCATTATGTTATTTCAACTTTTCTATCATTTTCCAATTTTTCTGCAATTAGCACATATTTTCTCTTTCTTTACTTAAAGTGTAATAGCGAAGTAGCAGAAAAAGAAATTAAGAAAACAATATAATTTACAATTGCATCAAAAATAATAAAATACCTAGGAATAAGCTTAACCAAGGAGGCAAAAGACCTGTACTCTGAAAACTATAAAACACTGATGAAAGAAATTGCAAATGACACAAACAATGGAAAGATATTCCATGCTTATGGGTTGGATGAAACAATATTGTTAAATTACCCCTACTAACCAAAGCGATTCCTATAAAAATACCAATAGTATTTTTCACAGAACTAGAACAAATAATCCTAAACTCAGTATGGAACCACAAAAGACCTCCAATAGCCAAAACAATCTTGAGAAAGGACAAAGCTGGAAGTGTCACAATCCCATATTTCAAAATACGCTACAAAGATGTAGCCATATCTTGTTTTGTAGTCAAAACACTTTGGTACTGGCACGAAAGCAGACACATAGATCAATACAACAGCATAGAGAGCCCAGAAATAAACCCATGTTTACCGGGTCAATTAAGCAGTGACAAAGGAGTCAAGAATATACAATGTGGAAAAAGACAGTCAAATGGTATTGGGAACGTGGACAGCTACATGAAACTGTACCACTTTCTTGTACCACACCCAAAAATAAACTCAAAGTGGATTAAAGACCTAAATGTAAAACCTGAAGCCACAAAACTCCTAGCAGAAAACACAGGCAGTGATTTCTTTGACACTGGCTGTAGAAACAATTTTTCTAGATATGTCTCCTCAGGCCAGGGAAACAAAAGCAAAAATTAACTATTGGGACTACACTGCAATGAGCACATACCTTTCAGTCATATACTTTTATGAGAGAGGGAGGGAGGGAGGGAGGGAGGGTGGAAGAAGGAGAGAGAGAGAGAGAGAGAGAGAATGAGTGGGGGAGAGGGGCAGAGGGAGAAAGAGAGAGACTCTCAAGTAGGCTCCATGCTCTGCATGGAGCCCGACATAAGGCTTGATCCCATAACCCTGGGATCATGACCTAAGCCGAGATCAAGAACCAGTCTGTCAACCAACTGAGCCACCCAGGCACCCCTCAGTCATACACTTTTTTGCAGCTGTTCCAATGGAAGCAAAAAAGAATTTGTTCCTGTTAGAAAATATTCTGCTTCATGTCTTCCAGGATTTAAGAAAGAGAGGAAAAGGAACGTACAAAAAAAGTAGGATGTTTTTCAAAAGATCAAGTCCTCTGGAATTTGTACATTGTAGCTTAATTTCACACATCCTAAACAGATTACATATTCAATTTTAATAGCATTCCATGTCCAGCACAGGCTCTAAATTATTTCCAGCCATGTTCTTAGGCCCCCAACCAAATTAGAATGTTCTTGAACTGCCAAATTGAGGTTCTTTCTCCATTAAACTGAATACTGCCTAACACATCATTATCCCCGGAATGATGCAGTGTGTATTTAAAATCTGTATTTCTACATACATTTTCCACATGCTGATTGTAGAGAACGTGGTAAGCTCCATTTTGATTCATTAGTTCAGTAAAAGAGATGTTCAGAATTATTCCATATAATTCACAGCACTTAAGAAAGCATATATTTTCATAATACTCTAAATCTATTGCTTACAGTAGTAACTCAAGCCTATTATGGTGTGTTTGCCATAGCACTGTCATTTTGAAATTGTGATGGGGCTGTTCCTTCACTGTAACTTGCCAACATAAGAATTGATTTAGAATAATATTTTTATTGAGTACCCAATATACAATCTTGTGGTTGTTTGCACTGCTATAGTAGCAGAGAAGTATCAGTACTTTCATATAAGGTATAATTTGAATTATGCTTTTAAGCTGAAAACTGGTCAACCTAAAGAACACCAATATAAACCAGGATATGTTTTTGTGTATCTATTTACCATGTATACTCTTGTTACCTTAGTAATTTTGATACATAGAATAACTTTGATAAATAGAATAAGTGAGATTGAAGTTAAGTATTTTTAAGATACGTAACTACTTCATTCCTCCACATGCAGATAAATTTCCAGACTTACTATTATACTTCTATACTTTCAAAATTGTTGGAAACACATGATCTTCAATTCATTATTACTGACAACTGATTAGTTCCTCTGATATCTTATAATTCCTATTGTTGTTGTTAAATATATTGCTGGCACACTTGTTCCTTATGGAGGTCTTATTACAATCATAATTGTCCATTTTGGAATCACAAACCAATACCCATTATATTATATTAAAAAAAAAAACTTCTTTCACCAGACTTGCTATTTTTTTTCAAAATTCAAAATTAACCAGATGATGCTATCTGAGATATCCAAAAATTATGTAAACCTCTTCAGTTATCTGTTTTATCAATATATATTTATTTTCCTGTTCT
Organism: Lynx canadensis; assembly: GCF_007474595.2. Lineage (NCBI taxonomy): Eukaryota > Metazoa > Chordata > Mammalia > Carnivora > Felidae > Lynx > Lynx canadensis. The sequence continues at coordinate 77,004,811 of NC_044305.1, forward strand.
CTTCTAGAGATCAGTGTATCAGTTATATTTAGTCAGGAATAACCTACTCTGTATATTTATATTTTAGTTTTACCTCTACACATTTCATGTTTAAAAAAAATATATTTATTTATTTTGAGGGAGAGAGCACACGTGAGCAGGGGAGGGGCAGAAAGAGAGAGGGAGAGAGAAAATCCCAAGTAGGCTCTGCACTGTCAGTACAGAATCTGACGTGGGGCTCGATCCCACAACTGTGAGATCATGACCTGAACCAAAACCAAGAGTCAGATGTTTAACTGACTGAGTCATACAGATGCCCCCATTTCATGCTTTATAAATTAATTCTGCAAAGAGCAAATGATGATGGAGAACTGTAACAGATGAGACTTCTACAAATGATAAATGTGGGGAGAAGGGCCCAAGCAGGTAAAATAAGGCAAGATCACAAAGCTATAGTAATCAAAACAGTATGGTACTGACAGAAAAAGTAGATACACACATCAATGTAACAGGATAGAGAGCCCGAAAATGAACCCACGATTATATGGTCAATTAGTCTATGACAAAGGAGGCAAGAATATACAATGGGGAAAAGACAGTCTTTTAAGTAATTGGTATTGGGAAAACCATACAGCTACATGCAAAAGAATGAAACTGGACCACTTTCTCACACTCTACACAAAAATAAACTCAAAATAGATTAAAGATCTGAATGTGAGACCTAAAACTGTAAACTCCTAGAAGAACACATAAGCAGTAATTTCTTTGACATAAACTGTAGAAATATTTTTCTAGATGTTTCCTCAGGCAACCTATTGAATGGGAGAAGATATTTGAAAATGGTATATCCAGTAAGGGGTTAATATCTAAAATATATAAAAAACTTATATAACTCAAAACCAAAAAAATCCAATCTGACTTAAAAATGAGCAGAGGACCCAAGTTGACGATTTTCCAAAGAAGACATATAAATGTCAAACAGACACATGAAAAGATGCTCAACAACACTAATCAGGGAAATGCAAATCAAAACCACAGTGAATATACCACTGTATGCTAATATGTTAACTATGCTGGGTTTAAAATAAACTTTAAAAAATGGTGCGATTTCACCTCCTATCAGTCAGAATGTCTAGACTCAAAAAATCAAAAAGATAAGAATTCTTTTGTGTGTGTTGGTGAGGATGTGGAGAAAAGGGAACCCTTGCCTTGGGAATGTAAATTGGTACAACCACTATGGAAAACAGCATGGAGGTTCTTCAAATAATTAAAAATAGAAATACCATATGGTCCATTAATTCTACTAGTAGGTATTTACACAAGAAAATGAAAACACTAGTTTAGAAAGATTATGCTGCTATGTTTATTGCAGCATTATTTACAATAGCCAAGATATGGAAGCAACCCAAGTGTCCATCAATAAATGAATACATAAAGAAGATGTGGTATATATACACAATGGAATATTACTTAGCCATCAAAACGAGTAAGATCCTGCCATTTGTGACAACATGGATGGACCTTGAAGGTATTATGCTAAGTAAAATAAGACAGAAAAAGATAAATACCATTTGATTTCACTTATATGTGGCATCTAAAGACACAAAACAAATAACAAACAAACAAACAAAAAAACCCAAACAGACTCTTAAATACAGAGAATAAACTAGTAGTTGCTAGAGAAGAGGTGGGTGGGACGGTGAGTGAAATAGATAAAGGAGATTAAGAAGTACAAATCTCCAGGTATAAAATAAATGTCACAGAGATGAAAAGTACAGCATAGGGGATATAATCAGTTATATTCTAATGATGTTGTATGGCGACAGCAAGTGACTACACTTACCACAGTGAACACTGAGTAATATGTAGAACTGTCGAATCACTATGTTGTACACTGGAAACTAATATAATGTCATACGTCAAATGTACATCAATAATATATTTTTTTAACTTAGGCAAGATCATTCTGGTGATGTCTTTCTCCACTAAGGCTTAGATATCCTGTGATGTTAGAGAAAGCTTCTGCCTGACTAAAAAACGAAGTGAATTTTTCCAGAAGTTAATAGAATTTTTTAAAAAGTCAAGGATGGTTATTTGGAACTAAATAAGTGAAAAAGAATAAAATAGACAAAATGCAATGCTGTGGCCAGAACTAAAAGTTTCCTTGAAAGTTTAAGATTCCAAATGAAAACTAAATATACCCAGCTACCTAGCAGTTCTATAGTTTGAGTCATCCAGTTAATTCCATACCAATTATTTATTTCACAGCATTTTATAGCAGTGAAATAACGTGTTGACCACTAAATGTATGACCAAAAGTTAATTAAGTAAGTTTTCAAGTTAACAGATGACACAAGAGTCAAAATAAACTGAAAAGGCAGAAAGTTTAATTTAGTCCTGGTCATTTAATTGAGTAACGTCTATGGGTGAGAAATTTGTTTTTTATGGATATTCATTTTTAAACAAACTCCTGGTAAACAGAGAGATATCTAATTTACAAAATGTGAAGTCATCACATTTTAGCTTACATCGCCTTTTGAAGCAGCAGCCTGATTTATGTCATTACTGGTCAGCTCAGGTCTGAGATAAAGACAAAAGTGAGGCATGAAGGGTGTCTGAAATGACCCACCTCCAGGGTTTCATGCTGTACCAGACTAGAATGGAAAAAAAGTTTTAAAGAGAAGATGAGGAGTTTGACCAAACAACTGAAGTTTGTGTTTAAGGAAAGGCAAGGAAGAAAAAGAAGTAAAATAAAGTTTTTTTTTAATTCAAAAAATCATTAATAGGTAGAAGAATGACAGAAAGAACACCATGTTTGAAAATGAAAATGGAGAAGTGTGAACAAAATTCCATAACTGACAAATTTGAAGAAATAATGGAAGTAGCAATGTCTAGCAAATAGCTGACAGTTTGAGAGAGAAGCTTGGGCAGATTCTAGAGTTCAAGATATAAATAAGGGATGAATCCAGATAAGAGAGATAAATTGAATCCTGCAGCTGTAAGAGTGATAAGGCAGGGCTAACAGATGGAGAAAGAAGAGAGAACCGTTGTCCTAACCATTCCACTTCTAAGAACTTATAAGTTCACCTCTACATGTTTGAAATGACACATGGTATTATAGTGATGTTTGTAATAACCACAGATTGGAAAGAAGTGAAATATTCACCAGTAGGGGAATGGTTACATAAACTAGGGTACATCAACAAACTGAACTGTTAAGTAGCTACTGAAAAGGTGTATAACATGCAAAGATCACCAGGATACATAGTTAAGTAACAAACACATGGTGTAGAATGGTGTGTAAATCATGCCACCTTTTGTGTGAAAACATTTGGAAAAATAGAATATATGTTTTATTTACTTGCATGTAAAAAAAAAAAGAAACACTAGAAACATACAAAACTAATAAAGGTGGTCATAAATAGTGGCAAGGGAAAATGGGGAAAATAAGGATACAGTGGAAAGAAACCTTGTCAACATACACTTGCAATATTATTTTGATCTTTGAACCATGAGAATATATTAACAATTGAAAACAATTTTTTCTTTAACTTATGAAGACAAAGACATGGAGAGGGCAAAGATGGATTTTACTTGGATAAAAATAAAAAGAGGGAAAAAAAGGAGCATGGCAACTAGATGAAAACCATACGAAGCTGAGAGATAAGAAAAGGACCAAGAGAATGAAGCACCGACTGGGTAGGTAGAGAATGCCAAAGGAGGAAAGGTGGTCAACATCTTCAAATGTTGACAGAAGGTTATAGATAGTGAAATGGACATCGAGCGCACAAGACGCACCCAATGGTAAGCATTTTTCTCCCTGTAGGTGACAGTGCTGGTGCACTGCACATTGCACCTCAGTCTTTACATGAAAGTAAGTCTTTAGTGTGTAAATTACTTAAGACATAACAATAAGTCTTCTTTAGAACTGGCCACTAGATCTCTCCCTTTTGGTTAAAAATACCCCGTATCAAAGCTATAAAATCAAAGAGTAAACATGACAGATTAGAAAATGATCCTCATATGGGCACCTAGGTGGCTCACTTGGTTAAGTGTCTGGCTTCAGCTCAGGTCATGGTCTCATTGTTCATGGGTTCCAGCTCCATGTCGGGCTCTGTGCTGACAGCTCAGAGCTGGAGCCTGCTTCTGATTCTGTGTCTCCCTCTCTCTCTGCTCCTCCCCTGCTCATTCTCTCTCTCTCTCTCTCTCTCTCTCAAAACAATAAACATTAAAAAATTTTTTAAAAAGAACATTATCTTCATAAATAATAAGATCTAGCATTCATTTTAACTTAAAAAAAATAAAGAACAAGATGTGTGCTTTGTTCAAGAAAAAGTGTATCAAATAAAATTTTCCCCTGAAAGGATGGCAGTCTTTTGGAAGTAATCAATCATATTTTCTCCTCTTCTTCCTATTAAGTATAGCTAAAACCTAGACAATATATAAAAAATAAACATAAGACTCCTAGAGAAGAAAGCAGGCAGAATAAACCATGGCTCCACCTTACCTATACCAGCAATAGCCAACTTGAGAGCTCAGATTTTCATCCCAGCTCTGTAGTGACAAACCCTTCTCTTCTAAAGTGCTATCAGTAAAGACCACATGGCCTAGAATTCAAATTCTACTTGGAAGTTAGGAGAATTCTGATTACTTCCTCATTTCCTCAATGGAGCAGTGTCAGAGCCTACATAGGAGAATGTTACGACTTTCATCCAGCAGTAATGACCCTCTTCTCACCACCCACTCTGTGTCAGTGGAAATGACTGGAGGCAATAAGGAGACACTCCAACCCCTCCCAATCAGGAAGGTACCATTGGAGGCCTGGGGGAGAGCCAGAGTTCCTATCATCATCTGGGAGTAATAATGAGTACTGCTCACCTTGGATCTGGGAGTAATAATGAGTAGTGCTCACCTTGGGTGTCAAAGAAAGGTGAGTGGGGAACCTGGATTTCTACACAAACCTGGCAATAATGAGGTGACATTCCCATCCCCTGCTGGAAGTCAGAGGAAGTCAGCTAAAAGAAAATATTTAAATAAAATGCAGACTCTCTGAATATAACTAAAAGGACAAAGATTCAGTGAAAATCACTTATTATGTTAAGAACCAAAAGACATCAACATGAAATGTCTTTCATGAAATGAATGAAAAGACAATATAAATGCCAACTCAGAGATGACAAAGATTTTAGAATTATTTGACAAAGACAAAACTAATCACCATAAAAATGCTTTCACGAGTAATTATAAACACATATGAAATAATGAAAAATAAAGACATAGCAAAGAATCAGGAAGATTTTTCCAAAAAATTGAAAAATGAAAGAAGAACCAGATGAAATTTTTAAAATGAAAAAAATATATAATAAAAAATTAAAAAGAAAAAAACCTCAATTATGGACTCAACAACAAAATGGAAGGAACAGAAGGAAGAATGATTAACAGAAAGATAATGAATGGCAATATAAATGACCCAATCTGAACACAGAGAAAGTAAACTGAAATTTAAAAGCCTAAGGGACTTGTAGGGCTATATAAAAAAAATCTAATATTCATGTCATCAGAGTCCCAGGAGGAGAGGAGAGAGAGAGTGGAGCTAAAAACTTCTCAAAAAAAAAATGGTTAGGGGCGCCTGGGTGGCGCAGTCGGTTAAGCGTCCGACTTCAGCCAGGTCACTATCTCGCGGTCCGGGAGTTCGAGCCCCACGTCAGGCTCTGGGCTGATGGCTCACAGCCTGGAGCCTGTTTCCGATTCTGTGTCTCCCTCTCTCTCTGCCCCTCGCCCGTTCATGCTCTGTCTCTCTCTGTCCCAAAAATAAATAAACGTTGAAAAAAATTAAAAAAAAAAATGGTTAAAGATTTTGTGACTTTGGCAAAAGATATACACCTGCAGATTCAAAAAGCTAGACAAACCCCACATAGGATAAACCCAAGGGAATACACACCAAAACACATGGTAATGAAACTTCTGAAAACTAAACACAAAGGAAAAATTTTGAAAGTACCAAGAGAGAAATGACACCTTAATTACATAGGAAAAAATATTCAAATGACAGGATTTACCATCAGAAACCATAGAAACCAGAAGGAAATTGCACAACTAGAAAAGCTAAGACAATTTTGAAAAAAAAAAAACAATATTGTAGAAGCAATTAATCTACCTGATATCTAGATTTATTGTATAGTTGCAGCAATCAAGACTCATGGTGTTGGTGAAGGATAGATACATAGATCTACGGACCACATAGTTAACCAAGAAAAAGACCGACACAAATATACCCAACTGATCTTTTAGGCTTATTTAATTTATTTTTTTAATTAGTAAACTATTTCCTAGAGCAGTTTAGCTTCACAGAAAAACTGAGTGGAAAGTACAGAGTTCCCATATATCCCCTGTCTCCATACATGCATAACCTACCCCCACTATCAACAACCTTGAGAATGTCCTGAAAAGAATGCGTATTTTGTTGCTTTTGGATGGAATGTTCTGTATATGCCTGTTAGTTACATTTGGTCTAAAGTATGGTTCAAATCCAACATTTCCTTGTTGATTTTCTGTCTGGATGATCTATCTATTGTTGTAAATGGGGTACTGACATCCCTTACTATTATGGTATAATAAAATTCTCTGTTTCTCCTTTCAGGTTTGTTAGTGTTCACTTATATATTTAGACTCTCTAATGTTAAATATATATATATATATATATATGATTATTATATCTTCTCGAGGAATGGCCATCTTTGTCTCTTGTTAATCATTTTTGGCTTAAAATCCACTTTGTTTGGTATAAGCATGGCTACCTCTGCTTTCCTTTGGTTTCCACTTGCATGGGATATTTTTTGTCATCTCTTCATGTTTAGCCTATGTGTGTCTTGAAAGCTAAAGTGAGTCTCTTTTAGGCAACATGTAGTTCGGTCTTGTTTTTTTTTTTTGTTTTTTGTTTTTTGTTTTTAAATCCAGTCAGCCACTCTATGCCTTTTGATTAGAAAACACAATCCATTAACACTTAGCATTATTATCAATAGGTAAATATTTACTAATGCCATCTTACTGTTTTCTGACTGTTTTGTAGTTACATTTCTCTCTTCTTCCTTTCTTGCTGCCTTCCTTTGTAAACTGATTATTTTCCATAGCGGTAGGCTTTGACTCCCTTCTCTTTATCTTTTGTATATCTGTTGTAGATTTTTGCTTTGTGCAAAATTGTGTAGATTTTTTTATTTGTGCTTTGCCTTGTGAAGCTTACATAAAACATCTTATATATAGCAGTCTATTTTATGCTGATAATATTTAACTTCAATAATGTATAAAAACTTTGCCCTTTTATTCCCCCTTTTATGTTTTTGATGTCACCATTTACATCTTTTTATATTGTGTATTCATTAACAAATTGTTGAAGATATAGCTATTTTAATATTTTTGTCCTTTAACCTTTACACTAGAGCTAAGTAGTCATATCACCATATTGCAGTATTAATGAATTCTGCGATTATATTGTTTTTTTGTTCCATGGCAATGCTAAAACTTCTTAAGTGGGCTCCAGAGGTTTCCCAGACTGTTTTTTGTTCATGCATAGAAAGCTTTGTTCAGTCATTGATTTTTGTGGGGGGAGAAGGAGGAAAAGGAAGCTGGGTTCTCCTACCTCATATTTTTGCCCACAATCTGGAATTTTCTATTGTCCTATCTTCAAGCTCAGATTCTTTTCTCAGCCATGTCCGGTCTGATAATGAGCCCATCAAAGGTATTTTTCGTTTGTTACACTGCTTTTTTATCTATAGCATTTCTTTTTGATCCTTTCTTAGAATTCCCATCTCTCTACATTATCCATCTGTTCTGGCATGTTGTCTACATTTTCCATTAAAACTCTTAGCATACTAATTATAGTTTTTTAAATTTCCTAGTCTGATAATTCCAACATTTCTGCCATATCTAACCCCGGTTCTGGTTCTAAACAAGGGTTCAGTCTTTTTACACTGTACTCGTTGACATTTAGTATAGCCTTGTGATTTCTTATTGAAAGGTGGACATGATGTACTGGAAAGAAATGCAGCAAATAAGCCTTTAGTAATGTAGTGGTAAGGTGTTGGAAGAAGTGTTCTATCGTCCTATAATTAGGTATCAGTTTCTTAGTGATCCTGGGCTCCTGGACTGTGAATTTCACTGGTACTTTTCATCTTTTTCACTTCTTACATTTATAGGTACAGGAAGCCTAAAAGGGGCTGGATTTGGTATTTCCCTTCCCTCATGTAGAAAGCCAGAGAGAGCTGGAGTGGGTACTTCCCTGGTCAGGAAAACTCCGATAAAATAGTTTCACCTGAGGTCAGCTTTGTTAAAGAGAATGGAATGCTCTGGTAATATTTTAAATGTTTCCTTTTCCCCTTCCCCTACTGGAAGCTTCAGAGAATTTTCTCCAGTATTTTCTGTGAGAACCCAGTACAGCTCTTAGAGGTAAAACTCACAAACGTGTTTGCACTCTACTTCCCATCCCCCACGACTGCGACTCCCTGGATTTTTTTTTTTTTTGATTTAACTTTATTTTTTATTTTTTAAAATTTACATCCAAATTAGCTACTATATAGTGAAGCAATGATTTCAGTAGATTCCTTAATGCCCCTTACCCATTTAGCCCATCCCCCCCCCACAACCCCTCCAGCAACCCTCAGTTTGTTCTCCATATTTATGTCTCTTTTGTTTTGTCCCCCTCCCTGTTTTTATATTATTTTTGTTTCCCTTCCCTTATGTTCGTCTGTTTTGTCTCTTAATGTCCTCATATGAGTGGATTTTTTAACTCTCAGAGTTGTCCACACTGAGCTTCCAGCAGTTGGTCAATTACAGTTCAGGTGTTCTTATACTGGCACTGGTTCCTGCAAAAGTTTCTGTTCATGAGTTTCTGTTCTGGAAAGTTGTGTTTCTCTGTATCCAACCACCTGTCCGTTTCCAATTTGGGGGGCAGCAGTTTACCCTGTGACCTCATTTATATGATGGATCTAAGAAGAGTTATAGATTTTGAATTTTTTCAGCTTTGCTGGTATGGAGCAGTGACTTCTAAGCTTTTTACTTCTAAGTCCCAACTGATTTTTCACAGAGGTACAAAAGCATTCAGTGAATGCAAGATAACCTTTCAAATGAATTGTTCTGGGGCAATTAAACAATAATTGTCAAAAATGAGAGAGCCTTAATACTACAAAGCTATAGTATTCAAAACAGTATGGTTTTTGTGGCACAAAAAGAGACACATAGATCAACAGAACAGAATAGGGTCCTGAAATATGGTCAACAATCTCTGACAAAGGAGGTAAGAATATGCGATGGGAAAAAGTCTCTTCAAAAATAGTTTTGGGAAAATTGGACAGCTACATGCAAAAGAATGAAACTGGATTACTTTCTTCAACATACACAAAAATAAATTCAAAATGAATTATTTTGAATAATAAATAAATATTACTTATTATATAAATAATTAAAAATAAAATTATTTTGAATAATAAATGAATTATTATTAATGAAGAAATAAATGTGAGACCTAAAACCATTTAAAAAAGGCACAGATAGTAATTTCTCTGACATTGGCTATAGCAACACTTTTCTAGATATGCCTCCTGAGGCAAGGGAAACAAAAGCAAAAATAAACTATTGGGACTACATCAAAATAGAAAGCTTCTGTGCAGCAAAGGAAACAATTAACAAAACTAAAAGACAACCTACTTAATGGGAAAATATATTTGCAAATGACATATCTTATAAAGGGTTAGTATCCAAAATAATAAAGAGCTTATTCGACTCAACACCACGGAACAAATAACCCAATTAAAAACGGGCAGAAGACATGGACAGACATTTCTCCAAAGATGACATACAGATGGATAATAAACACCTGAAAAGATGCTCAAGACCACTCATCTTCAGGGAAATGCAAATCAAAACCACAATGAGATATCACCTCACACCCATCAGAATGGCTAAAATCAAAAACACAAGAAACAACAGGTGTTGGTGAGGATGTGAAAAAGGAACCCTCATCCACTGTTGGTGGGAACACAAACTGGTGCAGCCACGATGGAAAACAGTAGAGATTCCTCAAAAAATTAAAAATAGAAATGTCATATCATTCAAAAATTCCACTCCTGGGTATCTACCCAAAGGAAATGAGCACTAATTCAAAAAGATATATACAGGGGTGCCTAAGTGGCTCAGTTGGTTAAGCATCTGACTTTGGCTCAGGTCATGATCTCATGGTTTGTGGGTTTGAGCCCCACATTGGGCTCTGTACTGACATTGTGGAGCCTGTCTGGGATTTTTCCTCCTTTCTCTGCTTCTTCCCCACTTGCGCTTTCTCTCTCAAAAATAAACTTAAAAAAATAATAAAAATTAAAAAAAATTTAAAAACCCAGAAAGATATATGCACCTCTATGTTTACTGCAGAATTATTTACAATAGCCAAATTATGCAAGCAGACCAAGTATCCACTGATAGATGAATGGATAAAGAAGACGCCATATATATATATATATATATATATATATATACACACACACACACACACACACACACATACACACACATATATATAATGAAATATTACTCACCCATAAAAAAGAATGAAATCTTGCCATTTGTAACAACATGGATGGATGGACCTAGAAAATATAATGTTAAGCAAAATAAGGCAGTCACAGAAAGACAAATACTGTATGATTTCACTCATATGTGGATTTTTTTTAATTAAAAAACTTTTGTATTTATTTTTGAGAGAGAGAGTGTGTGGTACAACCATGAGCGCAAGTGGGGAAAGGGCAGAGAGGGAGAGAGAGAGAGAATTCCAGGCAGGCTCCACACTGTCAATGCAGAGCCCAATGCAGGGCTCGAACTCACAAACCATGAGATCATGACCTAAGCCAAAGTCAGATGCTTAGCCAACTGAGCCACCCAGGTGCCCCTATGCATATGTGGAATTTAAGAAACAAAACAAATGAACAAAGGAAAAGAAAGAGAGAGTGACAAACCAAGAAACAGATTCTTAACTATAGAGAAAAAACTGACAGTTACCAGAGGGGATTGGTTAGGGGGATGTGTGAAATAGATGATGGGAATTAAAAAGTACACTTATGGTGATGAGCACTGAGTAATGTATAGAATTTTTGTATACCTGAAACTATTATAACACTGTATGTTAACTATACTGGAATTTTAAAAAAGTCCAACTGACAAAAAATTAAATTAAATTAAATTAATAAAATGTGCTTAACCTATGTCTCATACCTTATATAAAAAATAACTGAGCAGCACTCTCAACAATAACCAAATTATGGAAAGAGCCTAAATGTCCATCAACTGATGAATGGATAAAGAAATTGTGGTTTATATACACAATGGAGTACTACATGGCAATGAGAAAGAATGAAATATGGCCCTTTGTAGCAACGTGGATGGAACTGGAGAGTGTGATGCTAAGTGAAATAAGCCATACAGAGAAAGACAGATACCATATGGTTTCACTCTTATGTGGATCCTGAGAAACTTAACAGAAACCCATGGGGGAGGGGAAGGAAAAAAACAAAAGAGGTTAGAGTGGGAGAGAGCCAAAGCATAAGACTCTTAAAAACTGAGAACAAACTGAGGATTGATGGGGGATGGGAGGGAGGGGAGGGTGGGTGATGGGTATTGAGGTGGGCACCTTTTGGGATGAGCACTGGGTGTTGTATGGAAACCAATTTGACAATAAATTTCATATATTGAAAAAAAATAACTGAAAATAAGTCATAGAATTCTATGTAAAATTACTAAATTTTAAAAATAAACATAGCGGAATATCTTCAGGATCTTTGAATAAGTACATTTTTTTTTACTTGACAGCAAAATCGCTATCCATATATCCAAAAATAAATTAGACTTTATAAAAAACAAAAATTTTTAGTCTGTAAAATACCCTATCAGAAGGATAAAAAAAAGACAATCTATAGACTGGGAAATAATATTTGCAAATCCCTATCTGACAAAGGACTAATAACTGAAATATTTAAAAGAGTCTCAAACCTCAACATTAAAAAAATTCTATTAGAAAAAGGGCAAAACAGACGAGGAGAATATACAGATGGCAAATGAACACATGAAAAGATGTTCAACATCATTAGCCATTAGGAAAATGCAAATTATACCGCAATGTGATATTGCTACACAATTATCAGAGTAGATAAAATAAAAAATAGTGACAACATCAAATGTTGGGAGAGAATGTGGAGAAACTGGATCACTCATACACTGATGGTGGGAATGCAGAATGGTACAGCTGCCATAAAAATGGTTTGGCGGTTTCTTACAAAATAAACATGCAACTACCATATGACCCACTAATTACACTTCTGGACATTTATCCCAGGAAAATGAAACTTTACTTTCACTCGGAGATTTGTAGAAATGTGCATAGTGTCATTATTTGAATAGCCCCGAACTGGATACAGCCTCGATGTCCTTCATCAGGTAAGTGGTAAATTTGTGGTATATCCATACCATGAATACTAGTTAGCAATAAATACAAATGAACTACTGGTACGAGAACTATGCTGAATGGAAACACCCAATCCCACAATTTCATACACACAACATTCCTGAAATGACAGAATCAGAGAAAAAGAGTAGTGATTTCTGGGGGCAAAGGCAGGATGGGAATGGGAAATAAGTGGGTGTGGCTATACAATTCCAGTATGAGAGATCCTTGTGTTGGTGGAAATTTCTGTATCTTGACAAAATCAGTGTCAATATCCTGGTTATTATATTCCACTTTACAAGACATGACCACTGGGGGAAACTGAGTAAATACACGTGCTCTTGTTACATTATTTCTTACAGCTGCAATGTGAATATACAATCAATTAAAAATAATAAGTTTAATTAAAAAAAAAAGAGAGGAAGGCATACTAAAGCCCAATCAAAGCAAAATGAAACAAAAAACAGAGCCAAAAAGGCTTCCTTTGAGAATTTCAGTTAAAAAAAATACCAAAACACATTTTATCAATTGCTATCTGATTCTGATTTCTGTGTCCATATGGGTCGTGGAGAATCCCTAGCCCTGGCAAGATTTCTGTTCCTTTCCTCTAGGAGTGTGCCACCTCACCCTGTGATGGGACCCTTTTGGTTGCTGTTCTATGTTTGAACAGGTCAACAATTATTCTAGACTCCAATTCCAACATGTCCTTTTCAGAGTGCAAGCAAGCTACTTGGGTTTCCTAGCATTCCAGCATCTCCCTTGTAAAACAGCCAACAACATGGCCAAATCTATTGAGAGCATGCCCTTGTCAACCTTCTGAGTTTATTGATATTTACATTTATGATACAAACGAGTTTTCTGAGAGCCTCCTTTTCTGCTGCCTGGTGTTTGCTTTCATAGGAGAGAGACCAGACAATTGAGAGGGAAGGAGGCAGCACTTGTGCTGGATTTATTGGCACAGCACACTGAAGAGCAAGCACACCACCAAATAGAGGATATTGATAAGGAGACTAAATTCATTTGAAATCACTAAAACTCAGTTAGGGGCATATTGTATTAAGTGAAATGCCATTACTGAAGGGCCCAGGGAAAGACTGTATGCCAAGTCATGAGAGCTTTTCAGCTCACTGGAAGGCAGCCATTGCACCCACGCACTACATTTGATGGTTTGGAAGTACAGATAATTTCTGCATAGATCATAAAGGGACTTGAAAATGGCTCTGTCCCTAGGAGTGCAGGCACGGGCTGAATTGTCCCCGAGTGAGAGCATTCAAGAGAGGATCCCTGTGCAGTAAAAACGTACACTAAGTGGGTACTAATCCCAACTTTCCATAAAGGCTTTCTTTCATTGTGATTGTGGTACATTAGTGTATTTTAAAAACTCCACACTAAGGACCATCATTTGATTCTGTGATTTTTTTTTTTTTTTTTTTTTTGCAAAGCATCTTTTTCTAGAGAGGATGGCAACAGAACTCTGGTTTATGCAATCTATTTTAACCATTTTTAGTTAGTTTTAGAAAGTTCCCCCAGCTGAAGGAAGTTCTCTGCTCAGGCCATAACAGCCATTTGGGGTCTATTCTGGCTGCAAGAGAGAGCTTGCTACCTGCGACAAGTCAGAGTACATTCGGAAAAATCTGTTTGCTTCTAAGCAGGTTCCTAGTGCTTCCCTGAAGGTTGTTTGAGGTTTCCTCGCTTGGTGTCGCTCACACTGCCCTGGCACTATTAATCCTGGTGAGCAAGGACGTACTGTAAACACAAGTCCATTTCAGTGATGTGTATAAATCTTGTTCAGGTTATTCAGACTAAGGCAGTCCCTTATCTAACAAGCACCAGAGCAGACTTTTGAAAACACTTTTCACCTGTGACAAGAGTGGCCCAGTTTTGTCCTCGCCAACAATGGAATAAACGCAGTATCTCATGTCAGCTAACTCCATGTCTTATTTATGCCAAATTCCTCTGGCTTTGGCATTTTAAGACAGGCTTTGCACTAGGATTTTATTCCAGTTCACACATCTAGAAGAGCATTGCTCTGAAAAGAGAGGAAAGATTTTTCTTTCACATAAACTTCTACAATGACCAGAGCAGAAACGAATTGCCTTTGTTGTGCTATTTCACTTTAACTCTACTGTATGGCAAGCAGGAGAAAATATCCTTTGAACCTAAGATAGGTATGTTGAAAACTACCAGCCTCGTGCCAAACAACTATGAGATGACTCAGGGAGTCAGCAAACAGAACTAATTGCTGGTTGGACGAACATCAAGGCTTATTTACTGCCCATTGAGGACTTCCACCTAAAAATAAGCTTCTTCTTCTTCTTCTTCTTTTTTTTTAAAGATATGCAGGCTAATTCAAGGTCCTAATAGAATTAAGAACATGCTAGAAGATGTTCATATTTGCAGCAACAGGCACATACTTCCCTCTCTGTGGCTACAAATGCACATGGCTGGCCTTCTGGCAGCAGGATCCTATTTTTTTTTCTATTTTGTACCTCCAAAGCACCAAAAATGAGCTTTATTCTATAGAACTGATCTGCCTATGGAAAAATAGATTAAAAACTTCAAATGTTTGTAAGATTATCAGAGACATGATTTGCAGGCATGTGTTTTAATATATCAAATTATAGAAAAGGTATCAATTTTGAAGCACCCAAATCCACACTCATTAATTATAAAGCTTTAGTTTAAGGAAGAAGATGGATGTCCTGGAAAAAAAGAAAAAGAAAAAAAAATGCCTAGAACATGGATGCTTGCATTTATCCCTCTGATTTATATTCTATGTAACATCTGAGTGGTCTTTCACCATTTAGATCCATTCATATCAGTCTCTTGGCAAAACTCTTCAAAGGTAGCCCACCTCCTTCAGGAAAAAAGTTAAATTCCTTTGAATGGCAACACCATATATCTGTCAAGGTCTTGATTCTATCTTGATCGGCAACTCCTTTCTAGATCTTACCCTGTCACCTCTTAATGATCCAGCAAGACTGAATGACTTCTTCCAGAAACATGCCATGTCCTCTTTGGCCTCTGTGCTCCTGCATTAGCCTAGAAGGACTTCCCATCACCCAGTGGGAAAAGTTCTCTATTCTTTCAAGCCTGAATGTACATGTATTCCCTTTCTAGGAGCTTTCCCTAATGTTCCCAACAGACTCTCAGGGTGTGACGTGTCCCTAATAGATTTTGTGCACACACATGGTTGTCATTACACATACTTGTCAATGTGTCTGTTTCCCAACTAGATTATAAGCTTCCCATGGGCAGAAACCATGTATTTTCATCTTTGTCTCTTCAGCACCACCTACTAAAAATGTCTGGTAAGATTGCAAAGAAGTTTATTGTATGTGTGAATGAATAAGAGAATCAACCAATGATAGTAACTATAAAAAGAATTTTCAGTTTTAACAACAAAGCAGCCACATAAAAATAGAGATTAAAAAAAAAGACAAGACGAGTGCCTGATTTCCTTTTAGTGGTCTGTTTAGGGAGGCATAGAGACAGAGTTCTCAGAGATGCTGGCCTGATGTTCTTCCTCACCACCGTGAACCATCTTCAAATATTCTCAGAGGTACAATGGAATAGTCCTCCTCTTCCTCCTCACCATCACCATATATATCATCACCATTATACTCTTCTTTGGTTCGAAATCTGCCCTCTCACTAAGACAAAGTAAAAGAAACCCTTACACACATATCAGTTCATGGTTCAAAGAATACCACTTTTTCTCGGGTCTTGCGGTCTACATTTTATTGAAGCAAAATATGTAAGAATCATATGGCAGAGCCAGGGAAATCTGTATGTCCAGATACTTGCTTTTGTCAGCCTTTAAAATAAACAAAGTACTATTTCAATATGATGGCTTGATGTTTGAGTCCCTGGGATTACATCTTGTGACGAGACCTGCGTCTGATGGAGGCGAGTGTGTTCTATGGCAAAACAAGAAGATATCAGCACTTCCCAGTCCTCTTTTGCATTCTCACAGACACATCACTCATGATCCCTATTTAAAAAGCCTGTTTATTTAAATACTTATTTAATGGCAGTACTCTCAGACACACCTGCCTCACAGTGATACTGGTAGATACATAAGATACTATTTATAAAGGGTCTGATTTCTTTCTTAGGATGGTATGTGTTAAAATTTTTAAATGTTGAGGATGTGGTTGAGCAGGATGATATTAATAATTGGGCTGCCGAGAGAGTGAAGTGTGCTGGATACATGGATTTTCTAGTTAGCTAAATGCCGTGCTTTGCAAGACAGCACAGTGGTTAGAAGTGAACTCAAGCACTAGACTCCTTGGGTTCAAAACTGGGCGCTGCCACTTCTTGCTGTGCAGACCTGGATAACTTTACCAACCTCTCTGGAGCCTCAGTCTTTATTTTAAAAAGAAGAAAATGAGGATGCCTATGTCCAGTGCTATGATGAGTCGTATTCGACCCTGAAATGAGAAAGGAAGGTGTGTGCCCCTGAACACACTTATAAAATATCCTCTTATATTTTAACCAAGCGGAAAAAGTTAGTTAAAGTTCTACAGTCAAAAAAGTCTGATGATACTTATAGCTCCATGTTGTCCAGTCTGTTAACTCATCATTGTCAACCCTCATAAGCCCACCCAAGAAGAGGACACAGTGGCCCCACAGGCCCAGAACCTCAGGCTGATGAGAAATTAGTGTTTCCATTGCACAATAATGCAGGGTCATAAAACAATAAACAATAGCCTGTCTTTATTTAAAATTTTGAGGGGTCCCTGGGAGGCTCAGTCTGTTAAGCGTCTGACTTCAGCTCAGGTCATGATCTCACATTTTGTGGGTTTGAGCCCTGCATCAGGCTCTGTGCTAACAGCTCAGAGCCTGCAGCCTGCTTTGGATTCTGTGACTCCCTCTCTCTGCCCCCCACACTTGCTCGCTCTCTCTCTCTCTCAAAAATAAACATTAAAAAATATGGTAAAATTATGACATTTTTTTCACCATGAATTTTTTGCATAATTTTTGTTTTTTAAATATTTCATTCTCTTTTATCTTGATCATTAAATTCTTTGGTATTGCTTACGTGTTTTGCACTAACCTCTCCCTAATCCTATCCCATATTTTGTTGTGAAAATGAAATAAAATAATACATATGAATCCCTTAGGATCATGCCTCACATATACTTAGTGTTCAGTAGTGTTCTCATTAACATTGTTTTTAATAAGGTTACATGCTATGGGACGCAGATTTGGAGCTCTTTCGTGCTAGCTCTTTGCGAGGCAATCTTCTCAATATGCTGGTATTATTTTTAATTCTCTTGAGTTCTGTTAGCCAACAAGCACCAAGCTGACCATATCAACTCACGGTAGGTCCTATTAGATACCCTTTAAGCAGAACTATTATACAAATATCTTAATTTCTGCCTTTTGTCTTTCTGAACAAACCAGCCAATTGGATGAAGAAGCAAGTCAACTCAAGCCCATGCTTTCTCACTGAACTGGTCATTTGTGTGAGTTGATGGACCTGTCAATTTGGTCATAACAGTTGAGCCAGATGCTGGTGCAGATTTAGTGGTACGGCTAATTCCTGCACCGTGAGCCTAAGTAAAGGTGGGCCCCTCGGAAACGTAGCTGGTTGAAGACTGCTCTCTCCAATCACATTGCTCTCTGTGTCGTCACAAACTGACATCTGTGACAGTTCCACCCCAACTTGAATGTCTGTGATCCCTGTACACAATGTACTCTGCTGTCTTCTGAAACCTTCCGAAACCAATCTGACTGGATTATGATGTTGATTACACCTGGGAATGTGACACATGAGGTATTTAAAAAGTGTTTCCAAGAGCAACCTTGTCAAAATATATCTTCACTCTCATAAAAGTGACATAACAGCTGCATGGCTGGTTCCAACATACACAAAGTGCATGATAAATAAGCAAAAAAGTAAACACATGCCAAAGAAAACTTAGCTGATGTTATTTTAAGTCGAGTGATATTTCGGAAGGGTTAAGCATTCCTACGACTAATATATGATTGAGAGGACTCAACTTTAGTACCTGCGTGAGAATATTATAAACCAAGCCCACGCGATATTAAAATAAGTGAAAATATATGCAAAATTTATGAGAGAATGTCAGGTGTAATGTTTGATAAAGTAAGCTTAATGCTTAAGAAATTTATCTTCAGGCTGAAAAAGCCAACTCTTGCAGTTCTGAGTTAGAGTATAATTTTAGAAACTCTTTTCTGTAAAGTCATTCTTTTATTAATGAGATCAACTCTAGGTGAGCTGAAAGAGGTAACTTCCTAAAGCATCCAGGAGGACAAACAAGACTCACAAAAGCACCGCGAAGTCAGCATGCCATGTTAAAAAAAATACTGAGAGTCAGCTTCATACTATTCTTTCTAGGGGAAAAAGGTGACAAAAATCTGTCCTCAGAAAAATCTTTTGATTTGTATCCATTCAGTCCACCTTCTTCTGTTTGGGACATTGCTGAAACTTGTGAATAAATAAAATGTTTGGAGCAGAGGGAAGCTGTGTATTACTTTAGAACCGTCTCTTTCACGCTAGGGTATCATGTTGTTACACTTGGTGACACCCTATTATCAGGCCGGACTTCAGTAACAACGCAACACCAGGAAGTCCAGAGAGCAGATTTCCATTGGCTAACTGGTCACATACTGTGGCTCCCAGCTGAAATAATGCCCTGCATCAGCAAGGCGATGAATGAAGAGGAAATCTGCATAGTACACAGTCCCTCTGCAGCATGACTCAGTCTATCTCTCATTTGTAACCCAAATGTCCTTCCTTCACAAAGCAGGCTGGGATGAATTCAATCAACCAGGGTAAATGATTGACAGCCAGCACTGCTGAATTATCCAGCAAAAATTAGGAATGAACATCACACGTGTTTCAATCTGTGAAATAACGTCATTTTCAGGACTACTAGCAATTTGAAGATGACCTTAAGATCTAGGCCTTTGGCACACTACCCGGAAGCTGGAGTCTGGTGTGTACCACTTTCTAATGGGCCTGAGTGGTAAGAAGGTTCTAGGAGTTCAGGGTGTTCATGAACCATGCACTCGAAAACAGTCACTATGCAAATCTCCCAATTCTTGATTTTCGTCCCCAATGTGCAGAGCGTTACTAAACAAGCATGGAATTCTGAAGCAAAGTTGGAGACATACAGAAATATCTAAGTGACTGATTTTGTATCTGTCACACCTCTTTTCAGTCACTTCCTCAATTTGGTAACCAAAAACCAACAACAACAATTTTAAATCATTAAAAAGAAAAAAAACAAAGACTAATGGAATGGTTTGGTCAACCTCTTGCTGTTAATGGTTCAACTCTTTTCTGGCATTACCTGGTGACTGGATAAAGGATCCCCACTACTGTAGATGGTGTTCCCAGTGACACAGCATTATGGGATACTCGGCATGGTAATCCTGCTTATGAAATTCAAATAGAGCCAATTAACTTGTTCATAGCTGTTCCACATCTTTTATTGTCTCGTGTGATTATCTTAAAAGTTACCATATCAGAGAATAGCATCATTTGCAGTTTAATATTAGCTTCTCTTGCTCTGAAGACAACAGTTCTCTCTCCCTCTCTCACTGTGTTGTTTCATGTCTCTGTCCTACTCCTCCCTTCCCATCTTTCATCCACTTTCATTCTCCCACCTCTCCAATTTTTTTTTTTTTTTTTGAGAGAGAGAGAGAGAGAGAGGGAAAGATAGGGACAGATGGGGAGAGTGGCAGAAGGAAAGAGAGACTCTCAAGAAGGCTCCATGCTCAGCATGGAGGCTGATGCAGGACTTGATCCCATGACCCTGGGATCATAAACTGAGCCCAAATCAAGAGTTGGATGCTCAACCAACTGAGCCACCCAGGCACCCCTCTGTCCATAATCTTTTAATAATATTTTAAGGTATTATTTTATGCTGGGGTTTCATTTCATGAAAACCATTCTACATCCCTCTTACAAAATGAAGACGATCAATAAATAGTCTGCTTGCCAATTTAAAAAAATAAGAGAGGTTCAAAATTGAAGAAAATAGCTATTGAGGTGTGACTGCAGACTCCAGAGTTTAGACGAGTGAATGCAAATCTCTGTACTTATGGAGAAAGAAATCTGTAGATGGATTTCTACATCCCACGAAATTAGTTGAAGCTCTTACATCAATATTAGGTATTGAATCTGACCTTCTTTGAGGAATACTTTAGGGAATGGACAGTTGACATTATTTCAGGTCATATGGGTTACAAGGTAGCATACTTACCGTAAGCATTAAAGGCTTTTGGAGAAGGAAATGGGTAGCCTCAGAGAATAACAGCTCTCCATATTCATGGCCAGGGGCCAGAATGTCAGAAAGAAAGTGATCACCTACTTTTTCAACAGCGACTGCCCCTCATGGGGAATGGAAGGTCTCTTTGATATTCACTATGCACAGGCAAGGAGTGAAGCTGGTTCTCGGTTTTGTACTGGGGCTAGCTCTACGCACACTCATTACAAGGTTATTACTATCATTATGGTGGACAATGCAATAATATTTTAAATGGGCCAAATTTGGCTCCTAGCTATTCATGAGCTGCTCTTGCAGGCCTTAGGGAAAATGGCTTATGAGTGCAGGGAAATGGAATCTGGCGCACATCCCATTGCTTCCTCTACTACAAATCAGAAAGAGCCTCTGTGAAGAATATCCACAGTTCTGGTTCTCGTGAGCTCCGATGATAAGATATGTCCTTCATGGATAACTCTTTGGGCCTGACTGCAGAACTGGTTTGGGGCACAAATAATATAAAACAAGTGAAGTTAGTTCGCCAAACTCTTCACTAATCCTTTCTAATGCATTCCTCTGACATTCTGCCTATCTTCCTCTGACTTCCTTTCTTATACACCACTTTTCCTCCCATGAAGAAGAAAAAATTTACATGAAGTTAGCATGTGCCAAAGTATGTTTCCTGGGATAGTGGTCATTCAAAATGTCCCACCATAAAAGGATCCTGGGAAAAGTCTTTCACTCTTGGAGAGTCATAGTAAACATGAGTATGTTACAGGCTTTGAGTTGCTTTAGAGAGGAGAGGGAGCAGTTTCATTGTGATGGGGGACCCCTATTTTAGGCATAAGATATAATACCTCTTAGAATTATTATTGTTCTAGAGAATTAAATAAAGTTTCAAATTTTAGGGGTCTCATGTAGAGCGTAATGTTTAACTTTAGGAGTGTCATAAAAAGGTTAGCTGTGCTTCAAAACTAAGCTATACCATTGAAAATTTAAATGAAATAAAAAGCCTTTCAAAACGTTGTCACCCCAAAGCAGGCATTCAAACTGTAAACTGAAAAAAATTATATTGGTATTTATTTATTTGAATTGATTATATATGAGATACAAGGTATCTGTTAAGGGAAAACTTTTGGCATCATCAGGTAGAACTGATGTTCAAGGTAGTTTTAACAGCCATAACTCATAACAATAGTTAGTGTATGAAACATGGCAAATCTTCCCTAGCTCAGGAGATAACTTTGCTGTCAGTTGTATGACTTCTAGAAACCAAAGCTAAACTTTAAATGATATTTTATATTGATTCCAAATGTTAGCAATTAAGCCAATTAACTCTATTCAGAATAAGTACCCTTTCAACTTCAAAATGGAGATTTCTTTTGAACCAGATTTCTGGTAACTTTCGGTCCTGATGTAATGGCTAGCCAATTGATTGTTAACCCACTTAAAAATAGGATTCCAGCAAAACCCTTTGTGCATATAACCATCTGCACAAAGATGCCCCTGGCAATTATTAGCTTGGTCTCTCTTTGCAGAATTCCTGGGGAAACATGATCTGCAGTCAACGAGCCCTTTTGGTTAATAAGCACACAGTGCAGCAGAAGGAAATTTAACAGGCTACTCCATCCATAGACTTTAGGAAGGTTGTGTTCAGGGAGGGAAGGCTTCTAGGCCTGCCTTGTTTTTCTACTTCCATTCTTCAGTCAAGGTGGCATTACTGGGGCAAGCTTGAAGGACCTGGGCAGGCAGAAAATGGTGCACAAACTTTCTCCTATAAAAGTAATTCTTTGTCCAGGTTAAGGACCAGTTCACAGTTTTATCAGAAACAGAGACTCTGTAATCATTATATTGGAGCACACACAAGGAGATACAGACCCTTATGTACTTGCACCACTGGACCTTTTGTAGTATTGATGTTCATTGTGATAAAAAGTAGAGAAACTGAACATTCAGGAGTTCATTTTAGAATAGGATTTACAGCTAGAAAGTCAAGCAAGAAACCTACATGGAATAGCAAGCTTTATCTCTGATTTTTTTTTATTTTTATGTTTTTAAAAATCTTACACATAGGCTAATGCCAGGAGCACTATCTAAGATCTAGAAGGTTCTTGGGAAACATAAAAGCCAAGGTTTCCCTTCTTTTGGGGCTGCTGGGTTGTTTGGAAAGGCATGACCTAAGACCAACAAAGACAGAATTTTCAATATTGAAGATCAATAAAAGAGGCTTTACTGGACAACAGGGCACAGAGGAGGACATAAAGGGGGGAAATATTAAGGACTAATTGAAAACAGGCCAAAAAAACCCTTAGGCTTTCTAAATGAACTGGAGCATTTTAAATGATCCCGTGAATTTACTATTTAATAATACTGTATTAGAATCAAGTGCCACCCTAAGCTAGTTAAGAAAGGTTTTTAAGCAAGTTTGAAAGCTACAGAGTTACTTGAACAGTCAGCCTTCAGCCTAGACAGAACTGTAGAGTTCCTCTGAGGAGTAATCTTTTCATTTTGTCCATTTACGTGGTGGTGAAGACAGCAGGGTCACACCATGTAAGATAAGTGAATACACACTCTGGTTCAAGACAAAATGATTGTGTTGTTTCTCTAGGTGTAGACTCAGTTCAAGTTAGGTTAACCCCTATAAATCACTTCCTGTGGTTTCCAGTGACCTTTGCCCGATTATCACATAGAATGCTGCCTTAATCGTGGCTGATTCAAGACTACCATACCTAAAGTCTTGTCGCTTTAGGAAATGCACAAATTGGGCTGATTTGCCTAAACTACCTCTTTCACTAGGCCCCTGCATTTGAAAGCCTACACCCATTTCTGCTTTCCTGTACCCAGGTCAGCACCCAGCACAGATATGAAGTAAGCTAGTCTGAGCAGCTCTAGACCTGCCATTCTCATCCTTCTCTCCTAGAAAGCACCTCCTCCCGCCCCCACAACATGTTTTCTATGCTGACCTATGCCTTCTACAGCCCTGATCCATGATACTTAAGAACTTAGCGTGTTCCTACTCTACCCAGTGGAATTTGCACTGTCCCAGAGGAGTCACTTGCAACCTAAAAGACAACTACAAGTGGAAGGATTTCAGGTACCAGCCAGCAATCAATGGAAAACGCGAGGGCCGCATACACATTCTAGTTTGCAAAGCGGCATGCTGTGACGTGTAGGGCTGATTATTTACTGTATTTCTGTTCCCTCATTCGCAAAAAGGAAATTATGAAAGTCCTTATGGGGTTGTTATTAGTGTAAATGACTCAGTATTGGATAAATGCATAGGAAATAAATACTAGGTAAGTGTTTAATCATTACATAACAGTGGGCATCCAGATCTGTCAGGGTATGAGACATGTTAAATTTGAACACTGAGTTTAAACCATGAACTTCCACGATATGATTCCAATCCCTTCCATCCATGTACAATATGGATATCTACAATATCCTCTGCTAGAGTCAGACCGGTCTACTAATTCTCTCCCACACTTGAAACACTCCCTCAGACCTCAAACTCATGTAACATACCTCTCTCCATGACCTCGTTAAATTTGACCTAACTTCTAAGGCCTAGATTCAATTTTCTTCATAAATCAGCTCTTGCCAACTGGGATGTACACTGGCTCTGCTTTTTTCTGAACAACAGCAATGCTTATTGTGTACAGCATAACTCTTGTGAGGGTTAGAAACATAGAAAGTACTCAATAATTAAGCTGCACAAGAGTTGACATTCAAAATGATATCTTATTTCCCTGCTTCCCCCTGGGGGAACTGACCTCCTTCCTTCCCACTTTTCTGTAAAGCATAGGCCCAGGCTACTGACAACTCAGCTTGCTTCTTCTTCATGGTCTACATCTACAGAAAATTGTGTTCTAATTGGGGAATGGTCCCTGTGTGTATGGCTTTATGTTTGTGATGACCAGTCCTCTTCACCCTGATGTCTATTCCAAACTATGCTCAATGCACCAAGCATTCTTCCAAAAAAAAAAAAAAAAAAAGAAAGAAAGAAAGAAAGAAAGAAATTCACAAGCAATAAATAATTGAATTTTCAATTATTCTAAATAGCCACTCTCTTGCCACAAAAAACAAGGAAATACAGAAGTATATCCTCTCTCATGTTTTTGTTGTGCTTTTTAACAATGTTTATCTTTTTTCTTCATCTCTGGATCCTAGGTACCACAGTATTCAACAAATATTTGCTGAGCATCTATTGTACAAGGCCCAGAGTAATAAGATGGGCCAAGAAAAGGTGAATGAGACAGCTCTACCTTCAAAGAGCTTTCTATAAACAACCAGTCTATAGTTGTTGTAGCTCATTAAAATATAATAAGATAATAAAATAAAAATAAATAAATAAAAAATAAAAACTAGTAAGGATACCTAGAAAACCAAGAGAAATTAAACTTTTTCCATGAATCCTAGTAATTCTCCCAGGAGCAAGTTTAAAGAATAAAGGGAGAAATATTTACCATCTTGTTAAGATTACCCTGTTTTTTTTTCTTTTTCTTTTTTTTAATTTGGGCAGAGTTGAGGTGTCTAACCTAACTTAGGTGAATAGTGATGCACTTGAAAAGACAGGAAGAATTTAGGACTCCTATATGATCTAGATTAACAATTACAGACAGTACTACCCTTAGCTCTTACCCTCCCTCACCCTGGGCTTTAGAAGGTGTTGCTCTAGCTCTCTCAGTTCATGTTTCTCCCCTCAGTGGGAGGACTTTGTGAGGTTAAGGTTTAGAGGGCGGTCCAGGATTCTGAATTCCACAACTGGCTAGTGTGTACCCTCCAGGCCTGAGGGATGGTCAAGGGGGTGTTATTGGTGCAGAGTATGGATGGAACTGAGCTCCATGCAGCGAGGGACCCCCACAAGTACAGTGGAGCTTCTAATAGTGCAAGATAAAGTAGAGGTGAAAGAGAGAAAAGGGGGCAGGTCAGGGCCGTGAGTTGTGGGCCGGCCCTCTCCACATAATCATTTTCTGTGGAACTCCCAGACATCAGAGGACTCTAAGTTCAGGTCTGAGTTTAGGGATCATTGTGAAGGTATATCCTTCAAGGCAGGAAGACAGAACATATGTTATTTAATAATTTGTTAACTTGATTTATGACTTTTAAATATTATGCCTATAATGTATGAGGCTCCATATTTATTCCTACCCCAGCCTCATACATGTTAGGGCTAAGGCTGAATACAGCCATAGGCACATACAAAACGGGTTTGGCGCAGGCTGTCATTCCTCCAGAAATCACTCCAGGTTCTTTCCCCCCTTGAGCCTCCCTGCACTCTCCTTCACTTCCTGGACTGTTTCTAGCATAACACTGTCTCTCTGCCTAACTTAATGGGAGTGGGATAGCTCTTTGGACCATTGGTTTGGTCCCTACTCTCTTCTCTCTGAATGCTATCTTACTACTTCCACATTTTGGGGTTCCTAATGACTGAACCCAGGTGCATTCTACCTCCTTGCTCAAAAATCTCAAACTCAAATGAGATTTGCACGAGAGCCAGCTGCATCCTCAGGGGCTGGCATTATCTAGTTGTCCCAAACCTCAGTTGTTCCCTAGTTGTTACAATGTATGATAAACCCTTCCTTGGTACGAAAAAAAAAAGGGGGGCGGAAGAAAGAAAATAAAAGATCTCATAAAGAAAGTCAACTGTGTTGACAACTGATGGAAAGAAATAAAAGAAAAGAAAGTGAAACATAAATTAAAAAAAAAAATAGGGGCACCTGGGTGGCTCAGTCAGTTAAGTGTCTAACTTAGGCTCAGGTCATGATCTTGCAGCTTGCGGGTTCGAGCCCTGCATCAGGCTCTCTGCTGACAGCTCAGAGCCTGGAGCTTGCTTCGAAATCTGTATTTCCCTCTCTCTGTGCCCCTCCCCCTCTTGTGCTGGCTCTCTCTCTCTCTCTCAAAAATAAATAAAAACATTTGAAAATAATAAATAAAATAAACAAATAAACATGGGATGCCTGGGTGGCTCAGTTGGTTAAGCGTTTGACTCTTGATTTTGGCTCAAGTCACGATTTCATGGTTCCTGAGATCAAGCCCTGCGCTGTCAGCACACAGCCTGCTTGGGATTCTCTCTCTCTCTCCTCTCTCTCTCTCTCTCTCTCTGCTTCTCCCTCTGCCCATGTGCTCTCTCTTTCTCTCAAAAATAAATAAACATTAAAAAATAAAATAAAATATGTTAAAATAAATAAATAAACCAAAACCAAACACCCCAAATCAAACTAAACCAAACCAAACAAAACAAAACAAAACAAAAAAACACACAAACCATAAAAGTGAAGGTATTCAGTCAAAAACTTTTGAAAGCATGAAAGCTTGTAGTGACAATGTTTGGTGATGGCTGAGATGTATGACTTAACACTGGTAGATCCATGGCATACGCAATCTCCATGTGCCATACCCCTTGTTATAGCAAAGTTTATCATAAAGCCAGTTCTGATAAACTGCTAATATCTTAATAAACACTTGTGAAAATTAGTTGACTGACTCATTAATTCACCCATTGTACAAATATTCACCTAGCGTCTATCCAACAGACTAACTGGTATATTCCAAAACAAGCCCACCATGACTGTTCCATTACACATTGAAGCACTTCATGTCACAGCTGTCATGAGAAACTCAGCTTCTCTTTCTACTCTTCCACACAAATAAAGCACCCCCTTAAATACTAACATGTGTTACTTTAACTCTTTGGGACGGAAATATTTCCAAAGTATCCTCATTTCCTTAGAGTATGCTAAATGTTCTGTAATTACTCATAAAGTCAGTTGCTCACAGTTTTATTTTATTTTTTTTATTTTTTTTTTTTTTTTAAATTTTTTTTTTCAACGTTTATTTATTTTTGGGACAGAGAGAGACAGAGCATGAACAGGGGAGGGGCAGAGATAGAGGGAGACACAGAATCGGAAACAGGCTCCAGGCTCTGAGCCATCAGCCCAGAGCCCGACGCGGGGCTTGAACTCACGGACCGTGAGATCGTGACCTGGCTGAAGTCGGACGCTTAACCGACTGCGCCACCCAGGCGCCCCGAGTTGCTCACAGTTTTAAATAATTCTGTTGTACTCAGAAAATTGCAATGTATAGATGGCAGTCTGTTTGGTTTTTTATTTGTACTGTATAATTTTTTTAATCTATTCTTGTTCACCATTTCTATCCTTGTGACTTCTACTCCCTTTAATGTGCCTCTCACCTTTTAACTGGGAAACCACATTTGTTAAAACTTTTTCTAAAACAGCAGTGAGCATCTGATATATTGTTTATGACACTTAGGACACTAATTTTATGGCAGCTCTTTTGGCTACTAAAGACCCGTTTTGATTATTTCCTATTTCTCAGGTGTATTGAGGAGTTATTAGATGAATAATTACTAGACAAATGAGATATTATTGAGATGTTATTTAATATATTACCAAACATGTCACAAGATAACTGGCTAGTTTGGGAAATATGATTTTCTTAAAGAGGCTAATTCAGTGAAACTATTTTCATTTAATTGACTGATTATTAACCAGGTCAATTTACTCAGTTGTCTGCATGTCAACTTCTAATGTTAAGAATTTATTTTCCCTCCTAAATACTCTGCAACTCAAAGTCTGAAATATCTATAAAGCTTGTAAAACAAAAATATTGAAATGGGCTAAGAGACTACAATACTCACTTTCACGATGATAGTATTAAGAAATGCTCCCCAGTGAAACTGGTGAAAACTATTTTTTTATGAAAACTTTCAGAAATTGTCCTAATGGGCAAATGGCATATAAAGAAACATCTATTCAAAAATATCTATGAAAATTGGGTAATAAAAGTGAAAGTGTGTGGTATTTGAACCATGATTATCCCCTCTCTCTTCCCCTCCAGATCAGTGAGGTGGAGATTCCCCTCCAGACTGGTGCCACAGGGCTCCCTCTACCCCCAGAACCCAGGAGGAGGGCTTTCTTCCTGGCAGGAGTAAGATGTCAGTATTTTTCATCCTGCCCCAAGTGTCTTGTTGCTGAGGTTAGGTCCCAGGTGAGTACAATTGAGAAGGAACTCCTTTCTTGTACCCAGCCTCCAATGAAGGGAGGCTCCACTGAGACCTGGATTACTCTTTCTCTGGCTCATGAGTTCATGTTTCTACACCAGGAAAGGCAAACTGAGAGACCCCCAGTCTTCTTCCCCCTCCTCCATGGAGTTCTTGGTTCCTAAAATGGAGGTGACCTTGAAGAGAAGAGATCCTTGTCACTTCCCTTCCCTCAGATCCCTGGTGCAGAGACTTTTGCCTGGGGAGAGAAGTAGGCCATTAAACAGATAGCTCTTCATCTCTTTCTAGGGAACTGTCTTCTTTTGCAAGCTAGAGTGAAGAAATTCAAGCCTAAAGGCACTCTTAAAAACAGGAGAGGTTGTGGTGAAAGGCAAATGGAAGGAGACTGAAGATGTAGCTTAAACTGTAGGCCAACTAGTTTGTGGAAGAGAACAGGGAACAATACAGCTGGGAAGAGCCCTGCAAGGATCAGAACAAAAACCAACAGTGACCTCAGAAACTAACCTTTCAAAGCAGTCAAAATCTGAATGGATTAGTTTGTAGAGCGATTTATACCCCAGGGCATTATCAAATGCAATAGAGTAATCAGCTGGCAATTAGTGAAGTTTA
The DNA here is from genome assembly GCF_007474595.2 of Lynx canadensis. Lineage (NCBI taxonomy): Eukaryota > Metazoa > Chordata > Mammalia > Carnivora > Felidae > Lynx > Lynx canadensis. The sequence continues at coordinate 77,034,140 of NC_044305.1, forward strand.
ACAATAAATGTGGTCAAGGCAAAAGAGGCAGAGTCCTACCAATGCCTCTGTCATTCTGGGCAGCTGTGAATACATCCAAACCTATACATCCCTGGGGAACAACATCAGAGGCTAAACACTGAAGTAAGGAGGAGAGGAGATGACATTAAAATAATCTAGTAAGTTACTAAGCAAATAAATAAGTAAATAACAAGTAATAAGCCTTGTTATTGGCTTGGATAGGAGTGGGGAGACAATACCAGAACAGGTATAACATGTTTTCCAAAATGCCCAGTTCCAAGAAAAAATTATGAGGCATGTGAAGAAATAGGAAAATATGACCCATATATAGGGAAAGAAAAATGAAGATAACTGAAACTACCTGAGAGAGAACAAGTGTTGAATTTATGAGAAAAGACTTTACAGGAGCCATTACAAACATACTCACAGGATTAAAGAAAGCCATAATTAAAAAAGTAAGGCAAGATCAGAGAGTATGAATAAATATAATATATAAGAAAATATAATTTTAAAAAAATAAAGAGAAATGACAGACTTCACTAGAGAGGATCAATACTGATTTGAACTGGAAGATAAAAGAATACGTGATCTCAAGATGGAGTGGTAGAGATTGTGCAAGCTGAAAAATTGAGAAAAAAAGAATGAAGAAAAATGGAGAGCATCTCAGAGAAATGTGGAATATCATTAAATACACCAATGTACACATAATGAGATTAACAAGGGAAAGGAGAAAGTAGTAGAAAAATTATTAGAAGACTAAAATTATTAGAAAGACTAAAAACTGGAGTGGCTATCCTGATGTCAGAAAAAAATAGACTGTTAAACAAACAAACAAATTACCAGAAATAGAGACATTTTATAGTGATACAAGTCAATCCATCAAAAAGATATAACTATAAACACATATGCTAACTAATAACAGAGTACCGAAATACATGAAGCAAAACTTGACAGCAATAAAAAGAGAAAAGGCATTTCTACAACAATAGTTGAGACTATAACATCCCACTTTCACTAATGGAAAAAAAAAAAAACAAATAGAAGATAAACCAGGAAATAGAAGGCTTGTACAACAGTATACACCAATTAGACTTAAAAGACAACTATAGAACATTAAACCTAACAACAGAATATATGGTCTTTCCAAATGCACACAGAGCATTCTCCAGGATAAACCATAAGCTAGACAATAACACAAACAAATCTCAATAAACTTAAAAGGACAGAAATAACACAAAGTATGTTCTTGAACCACAATGGAATAAAATTAGAAATCAATAGCAGGAAAAAATTTAGAAAACTCATGGAAATTAAACAACACTCTGCTAAATGACCAATGACATAAAGAAGAAATCAAAAGGGAAATTAGAAAATACTTTTAGATGAATGCAAATGAAGACACAATATGCCCAAACTTATGGGATGCAGCTAAAGCAGTGTTGAGAAAGAAATACATAGCAATAAATACCTATATTAAGAGAGAAGAAATGTCTCTAATGAGTAATCTAACCTGCCCTCTTGAGACACTGAAAAAAAGGGCAAATTAAGTCTACAGAAAAGAGAATGAAGGAAATAATAAAGATTAGAGCAGAAATTAATGAAATAGAGACCAGAAAATGTTGAGAAAACTGATGAAATCAAAGCTAGTGCTTTGTAAAGATCAAAATTTACAAACATTTACCTCAATTGCCAAGAACAAAAGAGAAAAGAATCAAATTATCAGAATTATAGATAAAAGAGAAGACATTATTACTGACCCTATAGGAATTAAAAAGGGTTATAAAAAACTACTCTGAACAGTTGTATGCCAACAAATTACATTAACTGGACTAATTCCTAACAAGATATAAACTACCAAAACTGACTCAAGAAGATATAGACAATCTAATTAGATTTATAGCAAGCAGTAATAAAAAATGTACCAACAAAGAAAAACTCAGGCCCAGATGGCTTCACCATTGCATTCTACCAAACACTTAATGAATAAATGCCAATTCTTCACAAACTCTTCCAAAAAGCAAAGAGGAGCGAATACTTCCCAACTCATTCTATGAGTTCAGTATCACCCTGATACCAAAACCAAAATCATGACACACAAAAAAGAAAAATACAAACCAGTATTTCCAATGAATGTGGATGCAAAGATCCTCAACAAAAACTAACAAAACAAATCCAGCAACATATAAAGAGAATTATATACCAAAATAGAGAAATGGTTCTGGGACAACTGGGTACCCACATACAAAAGGATAAAGTTGAACCTTTTCCTCTACTATCTACAAAAATTAAGTCAAAGTGGATCAAAGACCTAAATATAAGAGCTAAAACTATAACACTCTTAGAAAAAAAACATAGGGGTACCTTTTCATGACGTTGGGTTTGGCAAAGAATTATTAGATATGACACTAAACACCCAAGTAGTAAAAAAAAAAAAAAAAAAAAAAAAAAAAAAAGATAAACTGGACTTCATCAAAATAAAATAAATAAATAAACTTTTGTGCAAAAGACACCATTAAAACAGTGACACCCCAAAGAATGAAAGAGAATATTTGCAAAGTATATATCTGATAAGGAACTTGTATCCAGAATTCATAAGGAACTCTCACAACTCATAATAAAAAGACAAATAACCTAATTTTTAAAACGGGCAAAGGGTCTGAATAGACATTTCTCCAAGAAAGATTTACAAATGGACAAAAAGCACATAGAAAGATGTTCAATAATATTAATTATCAGGGAAATACATACAGGATAGTAGAATTAAAACAACAAGAACTGGTATGGATGTGGACAACTCAGAGCCCTCCTAGACTGGTGGAAAATAAAATGGTGCAGCCGCTTTGGAAGACTGCCTGATAGTTTCTGAAACCATCAAACAGAAGTTCTAAATGGCCCAGAAATTCCATTCCTACATACGTACACAATAGAAATAAAAATATTCCATGTAGAAACTTATACATGACAGTTTATAGCAGTACTATTCATAACAGAAAATGTGTAAACAACCAAAACGTCCACCAGTGGATAAATGTATGAACAAATTTATATCCATGTGATGGAACATTACTGAACAATAAAAAGGAATGGAATACTGAAATGTTCTACGACATGGAAGAATCTTGAAAATATTTACACTGAGTGAAACAAGCCAGTCACACAAAAAACCCCACATATCATTCAATTCATCTGAAAGTCCTGAACAGGGAAATCTATAGAGATAAAAAGTATATTAGCAGTTTCTCTGTGATGGGGGGATGAGGCATAGGTAGTTAATAGATAAATGGTACAGGGTTTCTTTTGAAGGTGATAAGAATATTCTGAAACTGACTATGGTGATGGTTGCATATATTTTTTGCATATACTAAATAAAATCCATTGAATTACATGTACCATCACAAAAATGATAAATTTGATCCCATATAAATTGTAAATATCTGCATTACAAAAGGAACCAAGTACAAAGTTAAAAGTAATTAAACTGAATAGAAGATATTTTAAAAATTTAATAGAAATAAAAGTTTAGTATTGACAATCTATAAGTAACTTCTGCAAATTAATAAAAAAATGACAAATGAACAGAGAGTTGAAGTGGCATTTTACAGAGAAGAACTATGAATGTAAGTCAAATGAAGAGAATTTCAGCTTCGACAGGTACTCATGAAATATAAATATTAAATAATGATACAATTCCATGCTCATTAACAAAAAGACAAGGTCTAAGACACCAATGTTGGCAATGAAGTGGAGAGACAGGAACTTCATTCAGTCTAGTGGGCCTACCAGCTGTCGTAGCCAATTTGGAAAGCCACTTGATCAATTGTCATACCCTATGTCCTAGTAATTTGACTCCCAGTTATACTCCCTAAAATAATTCAAGCATATGAACTGAAGGAAACACATATAAGAGTGTTCACTGTAGCACTGTTTCTTCTTGCAAAAATCTAGAAACAACATAAATGTCCATGAGCAGGAAATTGATGGTGTATTTACCCTGGGGCACTAGACAACAGATAATATGAGGAGTCAAGGGCATATATGATAATGGAAATAGATCTTATAAAACACGTTGAGTAAAATTAAGGCAGTTGCCAAATGATATATATTTAAATAAAAATGTAAACCTTTCAAAAGTAATAGTTCACAATTATCCGCACAAAAGTAAATATAAGTGCACAAGTAAAAGCGCAGAAACACACGGGATTGATAAACATTGAATTAATAATAATCGTCATCTCACTGAAAGAGTCAGTGGAATGGAATTGGAAAGGTGTTTACAGAAGGAAGGTTATTTATAAAAGTCTAAAGCAAATGTGTCATCATGTTAGGATTTAATGGAAAGGCAAAGCAAAAAGGTGTATAGGATGAGAATTATGTGCACAGGTTCTGAACCAGAATGCTTTGTTTCAGATTTGTCCTCTGCCACCTACAATCTGTGTGACTTTATGCAAAGTACTTAACAACTGCATGCTAAGTCAGAAAAACAGAATGATAATAATAGTACCGCATAATAGGGGTGTTTTGAGAATTTAATAAAAAATTCATAGATGAATGCTTGGCATGTAGTGTCTAACATTGTTACTTGTAAGCTGCATATTTAAGCCTCAATATTTATTTTTCTATTCTAGTTTCTCTGTTTGAAATAGCACACAATAAAAATACTATTATTTTTTTAAAATTATACCAGACTTTACATGGGAAGAGAAGGCAGAGAGGGGCTATCCACAGGGATACATTTGATATACGCTGATCAGTCCCTGCTTTATAACCCAGATATTTGAATTTCTAAGAAATGAAAGTTAATTACAGGGTAAATATTCTAACAATTAAGGCAATGACTACACCAGATAGCCACTTATCAAGTTAAAAAGTATTTGTTAGGATGTCTCCTGCTTGTCGAGCTTTTCCTTACCAAGTAGGCAAGTTAAAAAAAAAAAAAAACAAGATCAAGCAATAGTCAACAGATTCCCTGACCTTACTGTCCATGAAGAAAATAACCAGAGAACAAGGGAAGGGATTATATAAGTTCCCCGGGTACTGGAGTAATGCAGTGATGAAAAAGGGCTGTTTGGCAGGAGTAATGAGGGAAGCTTGATAGGCTGGTTGGCTTGGTTTTTTGTTTGTCTGTTTGTTTTATGTGGAAATAGAATTTTATTTTTGAGGAAAGTGTAAGATTTTTACAAGTTGAGAAATCAGGAAAGCATAGTACAAGAGGCAAGAATGAACATATCCTGAGAGGGGACTATCTGCCTCCTGAGAACAGAGGGTTTACTCCAAGGAGGGGTGCAGGAGAGACTATAGGCTTCGACAAGCACATTAATATCGATAAGCCATTCATATCAGAACTATACTTTATGACAATTAAAGGGGAATTCTTTAAGAATGACTTCTGGTGAAATTGATCCTGAAAACCCTTTTACTAGGAAGTAGTTTTGGTTTGAATCTTCAGAGGAACAAAAAACTACAAATTTCATACTCTTGTCAATAGAGATGAGAAGATATACCTTGAAGCTATAGACGAAGTAGAAGACATTTGGAAGGATTTGCAACATGACAGTCTCCCCTCACATGCATAACTAAACAAATTTAGTTTTAAAAACAACGGCATACATTTTAGGAGAGGAAAAGCTAGTAGCTATAAAACCTCTCACCACATCTTTTCTGGAGCTCATGGAAAGAGCCCTACGGCGATCTTTACAACTACCCAACAAGCTCTTGAAAATTAGCTTTTTCTGTGATTTAATAACACCATTTACAGGAAACAAAACTTAACTTTTTTAATACCCACTAAGAGAATGAAGGCAGAGGGATAAGGCGGTAGCCAGTGAACAATTGATTATCTCTGTGAAAACAAACATGTAAATAATCCTTTATTTAATTTCATGGATGTGGAGTGGGTAGGGGAGAAAGTAAATCTTTTTCAGACATTATGCTGGTGGCTATAAACACCCTCTCACCCTACCCTGTGGTCCCACTGACACGCTGGTGCTAAAGTGAAAATATTCTACCAATTCTAATAGACTGAAAATAAAAATAAACAGCTTAATTACATGGTGGGTGTTTTTGAATGGCTTTCTGAATTTTAAAGTGCTCATCATATGTCTCTATTATTTCTACACTCCACAAGACTTCCTTGCTTGAAGTACTCAATGAAGTGAGATCGATGCAACACATAGCCAGGAAACATCATGCTTCCAATTCTAGTATCTCTGTTCATTTCATCATTGAGGAGGGCAGTGAAATTATAAGCACTGTGGCAACCTTGCTGGCTCATATTTCTACTTGAATGTCATGCCTAGCTCAAAACTTCTATTCCAAATCAGGAGAATAAGAAACACTGGTTGAGAAATATTTGATTAGTCTTCTCTGGCTAACAGAGATGTGGATTTTTAGATATCAGGATATGTTGTAAATTTTCAGAAGACAGAACCAAAATCTATCAACTTTGGTGGTATTGCATTCAAAGGAAAGCCTATGTAAAAGCTTCGTGAAAGTAGTGTATCATGTTACTAAAGACAAATCATTTGGAAAACTCCCTTTCCCTAAAAGTCAATTAGTAGACTATGTGATCCAATCAGTCAACTCCTTTTTTGAACGTTTTTGGTATTGACACTATGGACAAAGGAGAGAGAGGGAAGAAGAGAGGGAGGGAGGGGGAAAAGAGAGAGACAGAGAGAGAGAGAGAGAGAGAGAGAGAGAGAGGAAGAGCAAATATAGAAACATAGAGATAGAGACAGAGATAGAGGAGGAAAAGGAAGTGAAAAAAGAGGAAGAGAAGGAAGGGAAGGTAAAGGAGAAAAGATAGAGCAAATGATAAAAGGCAAGAAAGGAATAAAAATGGAGGGAAGAAAGTAATGGAGGAAGGAAGAAATGAAGTATAAAATTTTTATAACTAAAGAAACATGATTTTCAAAAGCTTTCTTTCAGGAGCTTATGGGTATATTTGAATAAATTGATAACTGGAATTCCTCTTTGGCAACTGTCAATTTATTTCTCATCAAAGACAGATGATGCAGTTTTTACATTAGATGCAGTTTTATGTTTTATAATAACAAAAATGTGTGATCTACCGTATTCATTAATTTTACTTGTGAATTACATGCTTTCCCACCCACCCTCAAAAGTCCACCTAGGCTGGTCTTTTGAAAGGAGGCAATGTAAATATGTGGGAGAGACACAAAATGGAATTCTGGCCATGCGTGCTGAAAATAAAAACAGTGCATCTACAGAGAGAGAAGAGCAAGGCTAATGCACAGAGACAAGGACACATGTGCGTGAGGGAACCCTCTCTCCCGAATTTCTGACAATTCTCCATTTCCAGCTCCTTGAAGTCTCTTGAGTTCTAAGAGACACTGTTGTAGTTTTTGTTTTGTTTTATCTCAAGTGCAGAAGGTTTGATTAATCATATTTCTTAGTTCATGGCACTCTCTTATATGTTGATGTGAGGCTTCTTCTTATTTTTTGAAAGTGTGTGTGTGCGTGTAAGAGGAGGTGAAGTATGTATTCATCTTTATTCTCATTCTCTATTCCTTTTATCTTTACTCTCATAGCAACCACCCCAATATAATTAATATATATTATTAAAATTGAACTTAACATAGAAAGTGTATATGGTATTTTGTGTGCATGTATTTTTTTGATTACACGAGTGACATTGTGTTATAGCCTCAATTTTACTTATAATTTTCTTTCCTCTCGGTGTTTTAGAGATCCATCCATGTTCCCATGTTTGTATCTGTCCACTTGGTTGTTTCCAATCATTGCATGGAATTCCATAGTGTGAATCTACTACATTTTTCATATCTACCTCCTTAGTATATAACCAGTGTTCCATTTGCACAATCACACATAAATCTAGAGTAAACATCACAGAACATGTCCCATTCTGGAATTTCACTGTATTGCATCACTGGATCATAGGCATGTGAATACTCTGTAACAAAATACTGCTAGATGTCTCTCTGGGACATTGTATAATAGTTTCACCACCATCAAGAGTACAAGAGGCCTTCTCATCTCCAACTCCACTCATATTTGGCATTATCCAGCTCTAATTTTTGTCAATGTCATGGGTATTAAGGGATATTGCTTTCTTATTCTTTCAATGATCTAATTATTAATGAATCTGAACATCATATCCTTTAGTTACTACCATTCACTTTTACCCTTCTGAAAATTGTGTGTTCATATTTATTCCTTTTCTCTCTCACAATTGGGTGATCTCTTTCTTTTTTATTATTAATTCTAATAAGTCCTTTATATGGTCAAAACATTTGTTCCATTTTGTAGGATCTTCCTTATCTTTAGGTTATTACTTCACTCTGTGTGTATTTTATTGAGCTGATATTTATAGTTTTGAAGTAACAACATTTAGTTGTTCTCCAGAACAACTTACAAGAAATATATTATTTCTCTGTGTAAACACTGTTTCAGAACACAGAAAAAAAGAGAAATCCCAACAACTCACTCATTGGATTAGAAAAATATTAATAATCAAATATTATCATTATAAAAATATACTCTACTTTTACACATAGATGAGAAATAAAAAACACTAATAAATTTAATACTCATAAATTGCTAACTTTTTCTAATAGTGGATTAAAAATAAGCAGTTTATTTATTTTTTTAAAGTTTATTTGAGAGAGAGAGACAGAGACAGAGACAGAGACAGAGACAGAGGAAGAGAGAGTTAGCACCAGAGGGAGAGGGGCAGAAAGAGAGGGAGAAAGAATCTGAAGCAGGCTCCATACCCTGAGCACAGAGCCCACAGTGAGACTCAAACTCATGAACCATGAGATCATGACCTGAGCCAAAGTCAGATGCTTATCCGACAGAACCACCCAGGCACCCCCTACTTCCCCTAATATAAATGTTTTTTTTTCTAAAGACAAATGGTTTGTTAAAATAATTCAAGGATAGTTCAATGTCAGATCACCTCTAATTCAATTAAACCTATCAAAGGAGAACTATCACAGGATTTTAAATAACAAAAATCAACAGAAACACATATTCAAAGGAAAAGATATAAATAAAAGATATTTAAGATTAGGAAAAATAAATGTAGCTCCATTATTTATTGTATGATATAATACTGTGGGTCGTTAGCAACTCCATAAGCAATGAAAGAACTATGAGGTGTTAGGTAAACAGATCTCTTTCAGGACAGACTGAGAGATGAGCATTTCTATCTTCTCTGATGAGTCCTGGTGGGGATAGTTGGTCAGGAACTGTTTCTTTATTTGGGTTGCTAAGTTTTATGTATCATTGCCAAAAGAGACAAAGTTTTCTTTTTCTTTTCCGCAGGCTCCAGAATAGCATCTGACTTTTTATTTGGGAGTAATAAGTCAAGTTTCTTAGGAAATGATTTCAATTTTAAGGCAACAATTTCCATACACAGCAAATTATGGACTGTGGAGCTGAAAGGGGCTCTTGAGTTGACCACTCTGGACAGTTACGGAGGTGGGGAAGAACTGTGTGCTTGGTTTGGAGGTCCTAAACGCAGAGCCTATGCAATCACTCAGTGTTTTTAACTGATGAGGTACAGTTGTTTGCTCCTATATTGCCTTGGAAATCTCCAGTGGCAAATAGTTTATGTATTCCAACTTACACAAGTGGCTATTTTATTGTAAAACTCCAGGTACACATACTTTTCTTCCACGTTCAATGAAAGTTCCCTTCCTTCTTTACGTCACTTATTCATGGATTCAAAAATTTTCTGTCAGCAACAGTATATTTATTGCCCACTTAAAGCCATTGTTTCATATTCTGATTTAGAGTACAGCAAAAATGAAGCTCTTCTGGTATCTTGTAGAACTCAAAATACTGGCATGATTTGGGATTTCAATTCTTTCAACCATGACTTGGTTTTCAGACTTTTTCTACCCTGTTTTCCGCCCCCCTCTGGATTAAGTGTCCCCATTAAAATATGGCACCCATAACTGAACAAAATATGCCGGATGTGGTTTGAGCTACAGTGTAGGAAAACGATTACTGGTTGTAATTTAGAAAAAGGGCTTCTACTAATGCAACTTACGAATGGGACCTTTTAAAGGCATCTGCCTCAGACTGATGGGTCTTATTAAAGTTGTGGTCAGCTAAATCCTGCGGATCTTTTTCACATGAATTTCTGCCAAACCAAGTTTCTCCATCCTGTACTTATACAATTAATATTTGAACTTTTATACAGGACATTGCATTTATTGCTATTAAATTTCATCTTATTGGAATTTGCTCAGAATTCCAGCCTGTCAGAACATTTTTGAACGTTGATTGTTCTATTTATTATCCTTTCCAACTTTGTGCTTTCAGATTTCATAAATTTCCTTTCCATTTGTCATCAAAATCATTGGTAAACAGGCCTAATGAGTCTGGGCCAGACAGAATGAGTGGTCATCCACTAGGTAATGGAGACTAAAATAAATTATCTGGGGCCGATTATTGAATTCTGTTAACCCAACTTTTACTCTGCTTGAATTTCATTATGTACATTAATTTTAGAGGAAATACCATTGAATATTTTATTTAAATCAATCTATTTATGCAGGTTTATTATGACTGGACAGTTTTATACTATTATTTGGGGGAAAAAGAAGTCCATTCATTCATTAGTGCCTACTACATGCCAGGCAACATTGTATGCTAGAGACGTACTCTACACTATTATAAGAAATTTGAATTTTAATTGTGATAACAAACCACTAGAAAGTTTATTAGGCATAGTCAAATGATATGAATTCAGGTTTAAAAGATCGTTTTGGTATTATGTATAGAATAGACTATAGAAGGGCAATAATGTGAGCAGAGAGACCAGTAATGGAATTATGGAGATTAATTCAAGAAACACTTACCTCTGTGACAGATGGTCTACGTTCTAAGCTCCACTGATAACAAAAGTTTGGGAGAGACATGGCAGCCCCAAACAGGGGTTCCCTTAACTACGAAATAAGGGAGGAAGATGCTTTGTGAAATAACCTCTACAACACTTACCAGCTATAATATCTCACATATTTGCTGTGTAATCATCATGAGTTGATTTGTTTACTGTCAAACCCAGAATTTCATGGCTCTATGACAATGTCACCTTTTCTCAGTTTCTGAGATCCATAATCCTCCTTTGTTTCAAATTGAGACTTCCTTTGTTGTATGTGATGCTTCAAAAGTTGTGAGGGTTGGATCTTTGAAAGAACATCTATTGATTCTATATGTGGGCCTGTAATATGGAACTTACTTCTAGTAGCTCTGTTCCTTTTCACTAATCCCTCATTTGGATGACAATCTTCATTTTACATCATTTAAGTGTTTTCTCTCTGAAGACCTTCTTCCTTGTTTGGAAGGCCAGAGCAAATTAAGAGCTGAATTAAGAGCTGCCTTCTTGCTATTGACTGTATAGTTGGATGCTGTTACATGTTTATGCCATTATAGATGCATTTGCTGCTGCTATCGCTTTGGAGTTACACGGGGCACACACCAAATGGATACATTTCAACAAGAAGCAGTTAAAGAGGCCTTCTTGCTATACAGACCTACCACGGACCAGGAGTAGTCGCTCCATCTTCAGGAAGAAGTTCATCTTCTGCTGGGTTGTATCATCATCACCTGCATCAGCAGCAACATATTGTCCCTGAAATACATTAAATGTGGAGTGTATGTCTGGTACTGAGCTAAAAGATTTATGTGCATTATCTCATTTTATAGGGCAATTTATTCAGACATCCACTCATTCATTTGATTACTATTTATGGTACACCTCTGATGTACCAGATATTGAGCAAGCAGTAGGATGTGGGAGTAATCCAAGTCGTCGATTTCCTGCTTCAGGTTATGCGTAGCCTACAGGGAAAGGATAAGCACTAAACAGGTGATCATAACGAAGTGGATATTATTTTTTTGGAAAAACACAAGGTTTGTGGGTGCTCATAAGAGAAGGGCCTACTAGATAACTCCAGCTTTTGCTATTTTCTGAATATACCAACGAGTCTTCTGCTTGAGGATTATTGATTTCCTGCTCCCATTATCTAAGACTCTCTTCTAGAAATTCATATGGCTTACTCCCACATTTTATCCCTTCATGTTACAACTTATTATATTGGTGGAGCCTTTTCCTACCACGCGGTTTAATGATGCAACTTTCTTCCTTAGGACTTTCTATCCCTTTGCCCACCTGATTTTTCTTCACAGAACTCATCAACACCTGAAAGTATATGTATGTCTCCCTTCAACCTACTCCTCTAATAAGTAACTTGCATGAGACCAGAGACTTTGTTTTATTCATTGCCACTTCCGGAGTGTAAGAATAATAATTGGCACATACTAGGTTCTTGCTCAAAAAATATCAGTTAAAAGTTTGACTGAATGAATAAATGAATGGATGAGTATTATATGAGAGCCTGGGCAAAAGCTTCAAATTTGTCAAGCTGTGCTGCAGATCAGGGCCTTGTGTTTTTCCTGACACTGAGCAAAAGGGAGACAAGTGTCTCCAGCTTAGAGAATGGTCATTTCACATTTGTGTTGGAGGACGGTTGTGTAAGTCTAAAATTCCTGCACAAAGAGAAGAAATAATCTTGAGCAATTTTGTAAAACAGACAACTTAGAGGTACAGTATTTGTTACAGACAAGTGTTAAGTTGATGAATGAATGTATACATTTATGAGTGAATGAGTGCATGTCTTGGTTTGTTTCCTTATATAAGATGATGTGCAATGTTTCCATTTCCCTGTGTCCTGTGAACCTCTTACTCCTTCTTGGCTCAGTCAGTTCCTCTTCTCTTTTTCCTAGCTCTCTTTCTACATATATCTGGCCCAGATTCTGTCCTCCAGTGTTAACAGTAGAGGACTATAAAAAGAAGGCAAGATCCAAAGTCAAACAGCAACAAGGGTCACAGGAACACAAAGAAAATGAGCTGAATGAGAAGCAGTATGTGGCCTTCAAGAAGCAGCACTGGGGGCAGGGGAAGGAGCCAAACACAGTCTCTTTTCCTAGGCACAAGCTGGCTAGAAAGCTAACCAACCTGATGGGGAGACATTACCTCTAGAGGTGGAAAGGGCAGAGGCAGGAGGGATACAATTCATGAGAAAAAGCAGGTCCTCAAGTGGGAAGGCACACCTGGCTTTAGGAAATCAGGAGACACAGAGATCAACGGGGTCATAGCAAAGTTTGCAGGGACACCGTAGACCATCAAGGATGACCCAGCAACCAGGAGGAGGAGAAGGCAAAGGGCTGGAGCTTGGGGTCAGAGGCAGTTTGGGGAATTGAGAGCATCCCAGAAGAAATAGCAGAACCTGTGTGAGACCACAGTCATCCCTTCAAGAGAAAATACCTTGTTTTTTCCCTTTGCATAACAAGAGTCTGTGCACATCATTCCCTTTCCACGGGAGGCAAGGTGAGGAACATTGGCAGCAGGACTCTTCTTAGGCATCACCAAACAACAGACTAAAAAATATTCAAAGTCATATGTGGGCCTCGTGCAATAAAAAATAAAGTCTTTTGTTGTTGTTGTCAATTTTTTTTTTCAGCAGTCTCCCTGGATTTCAGCTCTTCCAGTATTTATATGTGGACAGGGCCTCAACTTGCAGCTTCACTCACCTAAGACAGAAGCAAAGGAATGGTGGGAAATTATGTGGAAAGATTGTTTTTAAATGTAAATTTACAAATGGGTCTGTCTGGAGAGTCAGCGGAGTTAAGATGTCTTGGCAGGTAAATATCAACATGAGGCCTTCTAAGTCCATTTCTCATTTCTTCCTTTAAGAAATAAGAGATCATGTTCAGTGAATCACCAGATGGAGAATTTGTTCAGGCAAAATGGCTTTGCAAGTTCCCTTGTAAATCGCCTCTGGCTTCTAAAAAACAGTAGCAAATGTGCCGAAGACTGAATTAGCTAGAACAGAAGTTTCACTTTTTCACTACAAGAATTATCTGGGCCTGAGCAAAAACCTGGACTCCCAGAGTTGGAACGGATGTGAAAAGACTCTGTCAACCAGGCCTCTGGTGTTAGTCAGGGAGGCTTACAAAACAAATGAAATTTAGAGCAGTGTGAGGTCCCCTTCAGACTTGAGAGAAATCCATTCCCTCCATAACCTTGAATCTAAAGGAGTTTGCTACCCATAGGATGTGGATGCTGAGGGAGCGACATTGATCTCTACATGATACATGTTGTGAAACCCTTGTAGAGGCTCCCAAATGGCCTGGGGGTATTGGAAGAAGACAGCCATTTAAAAGTCAACAGTAAGAGATGAGATTCTTCTGGAAAGCCCAAGGTTGGGACTTTCTTCCTTTCCACACCTTTCAAACCTTCCCAAAGATAAGATTTGATCAAAGAGCTTTCAACTGAATTGAGCAAAGGATATTGTCTACACTGAGAGATCCACTGGGACTACAAGTGAACCTTGACCCTCTGACCACTGTGTTAGCTTCGAGGCCTGCAGCTTGAGCACAGTAAGCATTCTGAAGTGACTCTAGGAAAGGAATGCCTTTCTAGAAGCATTGTCTTAGAGGCACCCACCCCTCTAGGACTCCACAGGGCTTTCCTCTCACAAGACTCCACAAATGGGTGTTCAGCTGAGTGAGACTCTGCTGAAGAAAAGCCTTCCATCTTCACTCCTCCTGAAGTGGAAAGAGGAATTGATAAAGCCAAGGGACAGGGTGGGAAAAATAGCAGCTGGCTATTTCAATAGCTTGGGTTAAAATCAGGGCATTGAATCAAAATCATAGGCCACCGACCCAAAATTTACTGAGCTTTACATGTGTTTCTTTTCTTGAAACTATAGCTTGCACTTGGGGGAAAAAAGCCTGCGGGGATTATGGACTGTGTGCAATTTAAATTCTTTTGCATTTAGTGACTTTTTCTGGTTAGGGAAGGATTCAGGTATTTGGATAATTTCATAAACCATTGACTTTTTAAAGAGGAATATGAAGAAACATATGCCAATTGAGTTAGAAGCTGGGCATAGCTGTGAGCTAGATATTAGTCCTTTTTACCAAAATGTGGTTTATGAGGCTTTTAATAGAGATTAAATTGGTGGAAACCAGGTTTTACCTTATTATGGATTTGATAGTTTCTACATTTATCTCCCCAACGTAATACTGAACTGTTGGACCCAATGCAGAGTCTTTAACTCTGCTTAGATCACCTGGTTCCATTTTACAAATAAGAAATGACAAATTTCTATATACAAATCAAGACAATTCATCAATGATTAGCTATTTATCTCTATACACACCTGTCCTGCTGTCTCTGTGTCTGTTAACGGCCCTAAGAACCCCAGTAGGTAACTTTGATGTCTATACCCATTCCTATTCTGGGATGTTCTTCACCTGCCAAAGTTCTACCCATTCATTGAATATTACTGAATTACTATCACTGCTAAAAACTTTTTATAGATGGTGATACATACTGTGAAGGAAAACAAAGCAGACTAAGGGGAAGCAGCATGCCAGGTTTGGAGGGATGCAAATTTTGGAAGGGTAGTCAGGAAGACCTGTCAGGGGAGGTGAGAAGAATGAAAATTTTAAAAAGCAAAGTGGGCAGAAGCTGGTGCATTCATGAATACCAAGGGGCTTGGTGGCTAGAGGGAAGTGGAGGGTGACAAGGGCAGAGAGGCAGGCAGTGGCTACACATGCAGGGCTGGATTGTATTCGAAGTGTGAGAGCAGTGGATGGTTGTGAAAATGACAGTGATGAGGCTGACAAAGTACCTCTCCTCATGGAGCGTAAGCTCCAGCGGGAAAAGAAAAAAGATGAATGAGGACACCAGATGTGAGCTGGTTTATGCTTTAAAAGATGGCACCAAACTGACATTTACAAAGTCATGAATTCATGGGGCTCCAAATTGAGTTTAGCCCAATCCGTATTGGGACATTTTCCACCTTGAACTATCATCTACTTGAGGGGAGTATGTCGGCTTTTCATCGCTCTGCTATGTCGATTTAATGCTCAGGATGGTATACATATTGTCTAACCTACCTTTGGATAGAAAATAAGATTTGATGTTTTAAAGGCCCTCATTAAGTCATATAAAACTGATTCTAAAACTGATTCTTTTCCCAAAAGAAATGCTTTCTATGTATGTTTGCTTTTCAACACTGGTTCTTAAGATTGATGAAGGTATGTCTTAGGCTATCAAATGAGAAATCATTATGATATCCTATCTAAAATACTAGGAGTGTGTGTGTGTGTGTGTGTGTGTGTGTGCGTGTACATGCATGCACACAAGTGCACGCTTGTGCATATGCAAAAGCACTCATTCACCGTCTGCCTTCATCCATGTGAATTCTATGTGAATGAATTAATGAAGAAGGGTCTGAGAAGAAATGAGCTGAGGCTGCTGTTTCTGAACTTCATTGTGTTTCGTCCTCTCTCTCTCTCAGTTCACTTAATATCATTAAGGCAGAGGTTTGGATGAAGTAGCCCCTCCTTCCTCTGTCTCATGTGTCATGAGCTCCCCATTGGTGACCATGGAAGATAGCGGCCTCTTATTCTCCCACACTGGATCTGTCAAACCACTTACAGAAGAAAGGATGGCACTAGCCTACTGGTTAATTTCTTAATTTTTTTTTTAATGTTTATTTATTTTTGAGACAGAGGTAGACAAAGGACAAGCAGGAGAGGCACAGAAAGAGAGGGAGACACAGAATCTGAAGCAGGCTCCAGACTCTGAGCTGTCAGCATAGAGCCCAATACAGGGCTTGAACCCACAAACCCTGAGATCATGACCTGAACAGAAGTCAGATGCTTAACTGACTAAGCCCACCAGGCGCCCACCCCCCTACTGTTTAATTTCTAATATCAGTCTGGAAACTTGCACATTCATTGACTCTGTTTCCTTCTATCCAGATAAAGAGGTGAAAATCAGTGCCTGGTACAATACAAGATTTGCATTCCCATTACTCTCTAAACCACAGAGAAGGAACTGGGTCAGACTACTCGGCCTGAAGCTGCTACTTCTGTATAAAAGCTTCAAAGGACTACCCTGAACACTCATGGTTTCCCACAGGCCTTACAGCAGAGATGTTTACAGAGAGAAAATGGCAGGACCCTGATACAGGGGTGGGGGCATGGAGCTAGGGAGGAGGGGCCAAGGGTATAAAGGAACCAATCTTTTTACCTATGGCCTTTTTTCCCAGGTATAGGTCCATTACTTTCTTTCCATTCATTTAAACTGCTATTCAGCTGGAGGAACCAAAGAACCAAAGACTTCTTTAAACAAAGGAACTCAGAGGGGTAGAGCCTGGAAATGTTGTCATAAAGGCCATCATTCAAAGGAGAAGTGATGAGGAGTAATAGAAATGCCAGCACCTTGCTTCAGTTTGAAAATGCATATGCAGCTTTCTAAAAAATTATTTTGGGGGGGTGTTGGAAGGGGAAGTTGAATGAGGAAGAAGAGGAAAGCAACTACCCACTTTATTCAAAGCCCAGGGATTAGAGGCGCCAACCAATGCCAATTCTGTTCAGTTCACCTAAATGAGAGCTAAATAATAAAATCACATTATACAATGCAGAAGTCAACTCAAAGCAATGAATACAGAACAAAGGTACTTTGGAATATGCCATCCTAATATTCCTGTCTGCACAGTTTAGTGTTCTTAAATGTGTTTTATGTTTAATGAAAGAAACAATGGCTTTCAGTGGAGGGAAAAAATAGATCTTTAAAGATAATCAAGGCCTTAACTACCTACCTTAGGTAGCTGAGAAAAAGCTACTGTACTCTTTATTTTTTAACACTCCAGATATGTAATTTAATGCAGGTCTAATGACAGTCTCAAACATGGGGCTTTAATCGAAATTGTTCAAGCTCAGTACTGTGACAGGAACTCACAAGCCCCCAACAGTGCTGTCCATTTTCTCAGGTTCTGTAAGAAAAAAGGAAAGAAGAAAAAAACCTCTTGAACTTATGTTGCTATTGATGTGTAATATACAATAAAAAAACAGTTAAATTTCAATTACCCACAGGTAATTATAATTTTATTGTTTGACTGTACTACAGGGATTTTTGTAATTCCCAAGACTAATAATTTTCTATAATTTTACAGGTTGTCAAATAAACTATTAAAGATTATCTTTGAAAAGGCGTCTGCAATTGTAAGGACATATCATACTGTTCATGTACTGTATTAGTAATTAGAGATCCCTGGATAGTGAAATATCTGTGCTGGGAGCTCACCACCGGGTAGCACATTTCCTCACAGCCGCCTCTAATCTCCCACCAAAGCTTTCAAACTTCTCAGGTATTCTCTTCACTGCTGTAGGACGCATGTTCAAATTTTATTAATATCCCCCCAGCAATTCCAAACAGTTTGTCAAGATAAATCTCTACCCTACCGCCTGGTGGGAAGAAGTTAAAATCAGAAAGATGGGCCCCACCTATTGTTAACAGAAAAATCTCTAGACCAAATGCAAATTGAGGGGCAAAGGTTTGGAATGCTGGAAGGATTAGTTGAGTGTGTGTGTGTGTGTGTGTGTGTGTGTGTGTGCACGTGCTGGGTAGAACAGAAAGGTTTTGGGCCAAAGATAGTTATATAGTTATTTCTACTGATAGCTATAGCTATTATAATCAATGATATGAAATTAGCCCCCAATAGCAAGGTCCCTTCTGAAATTTTCTTTCTCAAGGCAATTTCCTTCTGTTATTTCCATGTATATATGGTAGAGTGCAGACTGTGGAGCCTAAGGAGATAAACCTTGTGCTTTTTGATTGAGCATCAATACTCTTCTCTATGAAACAGACACCAATGACAGGTCAGGGAGCTGCAGAGATGACTTTCTCTTGGAGCCTTTTATTCCTTTCCAAATGCACCAAGCTTGTCTCACCTTCGTGCTTTTATGCAGCCTAACTGCCTTCCTCCCCTTTCCTGTCAACTCCAACTTATTCTTTAAGACCAGAGGAAATATGAATACTTGATGAAGATGTCACCAACTTCAATTTCTATTAAATATTTTCTTTTCTGGGTTCTTAAAGGATTTTTTTCATCTTTATTATCGGGGCAAGAGGCACCATGTCAAGTAAACCCAAAAGAAACCTAGGACTAAATACGCAACCAGAGAATGCCTTCGGGTGTCTGAAGGATACAGGAAAGGGCCAGGATGGACTTTCAGGTCCGAACCGGAGATAAGGACTGTGCTCTCTGTGTTGGGGGAAGGAGGATACCACAGCAGTGATAGTGACTTAACACCAAGGGCAAGAAACGAGAGGGTGGAGGGGAAAGCAGACAAGGAGAAGAAAACAAATACTGTAAGGTCTGGTTGGATTATATGGACAGCCACTGTCTGAAAAGGGTTAAAAAGCACTGTGGGGTCTGTTGGCTTGTGCCAAACCCTATCTTACCAGGTCCTACTGGGGCCTACCAGTCTAAGCATTGCATTGTCCTGCAAATCCATGCTTTCAAAGCATCTCTTACACTGGTTTGTGAATTCCTAATGAGCGGATACTGTTGCATCCAGTTCTGTGCCCCAGCACCTTGCCTAGTAGGTAGTCACCTAATACATGTTTGCTGTCTGGAGTTGACATGCACAGATGATCTGAGCTCTTTTCCTGGCCCTAACACAATCTGCCTCTATAACCTGTACAAGATTGAGGCTCAGATTTCCATACTACGTATACACCCATTTCCTTTTAAAAGTCTGGAGGGAGAGTAGAAATCATTCTTTAACTAGTACCCTAAAATCGCTCCCACTTGGATACTTATTTCTTGAATTCCAAAATGAAGGAGTAAAATCTTAACTCTGCAACCAGAAGTAGGTGCAAATGCAACAAAGGGCAGCAACCAATTAGCTCTTTCTCACTACTAGCTCAATGGTTGGTTGGAGATCTTGTGTGAGAACCCCATTTGGTGAGAGAGTAAGAATTCATTGGTGTGAAAAAGTGTCTTGTGGGGGTGAATGAAGAAATGCAGAGGGAGGAAGGAGCCATGGGAGAGAAAAAGGAACTAGAAAGAAAGTCCTAGGAACCACAAAGACATTATTTTGCCATCTTTACATTTTGCCCAGAGTTTTCCTTGGTAAGAAGAAATTGATCACAGTTTGATCTTTAGGTAAAAAGTAGGAAAAACAAGATCAAATTAAGAAGTATGGCAATAATTATATCTACCTTATAAGACAATGAAGGTTTAAGGAACGCAGAGATGGCCACAGAAAAAACTCTTCAAGGCCACAATGGACAACCACAGAGTAAGGGCAAGAATGAAATCACTTGCCTTTTAATCCCATGCTTTTCCTGCATGTTTCTGCCTCCAATCTTGGTGTCGATACTTAAAAAGATACCCTGCAACACACAGAAGAGATATTTCATAATCAAAGAACTAAATTAAGATGCAAATGAAGTATGTAGAAAATATTAACAATATTAGTGTTTAAACAAAGATTATTTCCTTTACCAACGCATGATCTCAGCACAGATTTCGCTCTAATGCAATGTACTCTCCTTATTGGCCACTGCAAAGCCAGTATTTGCCCTTGTGGTGGTAAGCACTCTGGGAGCTTAAAATTCAAAATGTAGAATTATTAAATACATAGTCCTTATTGTAGCATGTCTTACTTCTCGATAAGTCATTTTGATAACAGCTTTGTGCCCCGAGCTGAAGTAATGTCAAGGTCAATTATTTCATTCAATGCCCCTAATTGAGACTACTTCTTTGAGGTCAGGATAATGTATTACTTTACTTTCATAGAGAGGAGATCAAAGCTCTACCTTAAATTTTTCCGATGCAAAGCAACGCTGCTTTAACCTAGGTTATAGTAACAGTGGGGGGGGGGGGGCGAATGCTTACTTATTTTGGAGTCCCTGCCCCCCAGCCCTCCATCCCAAAGACAGTATTCAGATCAATAGAAATGAAGTGTACCTAGTGAAAGAGGCAGGCTCAACCTCTGCTCTCACTGCATGTCCTTAATCATTTTCTTTTGTCTGTCTGTTTCTTATATTTGTGTTTGTTTCCAGCTCTAGGAGAACCTTGATTTCCACAGAGGAAGTTTGCATTAGCAAAACCAGTTTGTCCAGAAATGCACAAATGAGCCCCTTTGTACACGTCTGAGATCTTGAGTGCCCAGGCTCTGATTTTGCTGTTGCTACTGGAGCAGACATTGTGTGGGAGATGGACACCCCCAGATGTACTTCATGGGGCCCAAACTCAGCTAGTACTGTGTTTAAAAATCAAAATATTTCTCATAAGATCTAGATCTCTGGATTCTCAAGGAAAGCATCAAAAGATCTAACAGTGTCCAGCCCACATTCTTAAATGGTAACAATTGGCTAGTCCTGAGGAATGGCTGCCTCTTTTAGGACAGGATATGCATTCAAATTTGTCACCATCCCAACTGCTCCTTGTTGCAAGGGTTACAGCTGGCTAACACTGCAACCTGGCAACACATATTTTGCTTGGCCTTGTAGCCTCTAAATTATTACTAGTATGGCTTTTTTAAAATTTATTTATCCTTAGAGAGAGGAGAAAGAGAGAGTGGGGGAGGGGCAGAGAAAGAGGGAGAGAGAATCCAATCAGGCTCCGTACTGTCAGCGTAGAGCCCGATGTGGGGCTCTAACTCACCAACTGTGAGATGCTTGACCAGAGCCGAAATCAAGAGTCGGACACAGAACCGCCTAAGCCACTCAGGCACCCAGCGATATGTATTTTTTTTTCAGTCGTGACACTTCCGGCGGTTTTTCAACCCTGCATTCCACAGACTCAATATTCCTGTTGCTCTGTACCCGACCAGATGCCATGTTTATACTGCCAGCCTGGCGTCAGTACACCCTTCCCATGTCCTGCCCATTTCCCCTCAGCCACTCGAATTCCCCTGATACTGACAAAGGCAGTTTCCAAGACACACAGCTGTCCACCTCGAAGCCTGTGCCTCTTTCCCTTTTGTTTGCCTGAGGGTTTTCCCAGCTCCTTTATGCTATACTTACTCTTCGGCAAGACCAAAGAGGAGGCGCTGGGCATTCGTGCCCCCTGCGCAGCCCTCTGCCAGTGGAGGGTAAGTGGCGGTGGATGCACTCCGCGGTCTCCCCAACACCGGGTGGAATGATTCTGAGGGTGTATCTCCCATGGGTTTCTCAGAGGGGGTCTCCAGTGAAGGGAAGCCCCACTGCCCACAGAAGCAATCAGCTCATTACTCATCCTTTTTGGCTTTTCTCCTGAGAGAGTACAGACCACTGTCTTTACTGGAGCTTCCTGGGATTGTCTCCCGAATCAACTACATGCACCAAGCTTTGAGCTCAGTGGTTGCTTCCCTGGGAAACTACCCTAGACAGTATTTAAGTGTATTCTACTGCGAGGGCATCCAAATAGTTACACGCTGGGAGAATGGTTGCTCAGTGTTGGGGGGGGGTTCCGGGATCCGTGTCATGGAAGGAAAGCTTGTAGGAACTGGCAGAGAAGACTTAAAATAAGTCTGATAACTATAGTCACATTTGGGGAAAATAGCCTCTGAAAAGAGATAAAACGGACAGGTTAGCTCCAGAGGGGCAAGATTAAGACTAGGAAATTTGACCCAGGCAGATGTAGGTTTAATATAAGGACACATTTTTGTAATCTTTAGAGCACACGAAAATGGGAACGGACTGCTTGTACAGAGGTTCACATTTCCTTTCAGAGATTTAAAGTAACTAAATGCCCTTACTTTACAAAGGCCCTTATAATCCATGCTGCCACACACATTTATTAAATATCACAAACATGGGGCATACAGAGGGAATCTTGCAGTTTATCGGATTGAGTGGCTTGTCAGATTTTTTGTTTGTTTGTTTTTGAGGTTGGGGAAAGGGAAAAGAAAGAGATAATAGCTGGCATTTGGCAATGGGAGAAGTAGTTCCCCCGCCATTATAGGGATATAATTTAGCACCCCTATAAACCTAGAATGCCTCAAATCAAAATGGCATTTTTCTCTTCACACTGAGAATCTCTTAAGTGCGCAAGAACTCATGAGATCAGGTGACTTATCTATTATCGGAAAGATATTTATGACGCCTAGGGTGGAAGGCACGATTCGTATCTGCTCCTCACTGGGACTCAAGCACGCTAGTAAGCCAGCAGGGAGGAAATAGCTGAAATATTTGGAAGAACAGACCCTCCCTGCCAGAGGTTACTGTGAATTCAAGTGTTTTCCACTTCTGCCCTTCTTCAAAGCTACAAAGCAATGAGGTAGTCAAATTAATGAAGTATTGTAATAGAAATGGAAAGATTAGAGTGTGCCGAAGAGTGGAATACAGTTTTGTTCTTAAGAGGCACAATAGATAGGAGAGAAGCACTTTGATGTAAGAGGCTGGCTGGAGGGGCTATTCAGCTGCAGTGTCACCAAAAAAAAAAAAAAAAAAAAAAAATCGGAATGTATTAGCATGATTTTGTTATCATTACAGATAGATAACGCCTGAGAAAATAGACATTAGCAGGTTGTAATTCAATGGAGACTTTCAGATAAGTGTGAGCTGTAAGAGCAGGGCTCTATCCAGTGTACATTTTATCAGAACCTCCTGTGGGATGAATTACAGCTCCCATAATGGCCAGCAACCCTCCCATTTATATGTATGGATTCCAGTCCTCCCAACAAAAGTAAAAGATAAATGGAAAGTCATTACCAGGGCACACAAAAGGCCGGAGTGAGGGAACCCCCAAAGTGACGGTGTTCAACTTTCAGGGAGGTATCACCTCCCTGTATCAACTGCTCTTAAGCCAGTGTCACACAGTGGAACTTAGGCAAATCCCCAGGAAGCTTAGTCCTAATTTTGAACATCAAAGTCTTTATTATTTTTTCTAAATTTTTTTTTGTTACCATTTATTTATTTTTGAGAGAGAGAGAGACAGAGACAGAGACAGAGTGCAAATGGCCGAGGGGCAGAGAGAGAGGGAGACACAGAATCTGAAGCAGGCTCCAGGTTCTGGGCTGTTAGCACAGAGCCCGATGCGGGGCTGGAACTCACGAACCATGAGATAATGACCTGAGCTGGTCAGATGCTTAACCGACTGAGCTACCCAGGTACCCCACGAATATCAACGTCTTTAAACCTGAGAATGAAAGTGATGGTTTTTGGAGCACAGATACAATGACCTGTAAAGTCCACTCATCACTCACAGACTCTAGGGCTCCTTACAAGGACACAAGCACCAACTATGACAATGAGGAGACCTAGAATCATCTTACTCTATCTCCCTGGCCTTCCCTGGGGGGGACGTCTCCAGCAGAGGGTCCTGGCTTCAGTCCCAGAATCCCAGTGCTCCTGTGAGTGGACCACAACAGGTGACTTTTTCAATGACATGCTTAGTTCCTGTTCTCCTGCTAGTTGATTTCGCTGGGATTTTCTTTTGATGATACTAATTCCGCCAAAGATAATTAGGGAACAAGGAAGTCTGCTTTTACATTCGTGCCTTGGGATGTACCGATTTAGCATCTGAAGGAAAATGAACTTCACTGAATGAGAGGATAAGAGGAAACTCCATTTTAAAAGAGAAATGAATGCTTCTTAGGTTTTGAAATCACCTTAAAGGATGAAACCTTTTTATTATGACCCTTCTGGTGATAAGAACGTGTCCTCAGTTGTTCAGTGTTTTCTGCTCAGACACAGTCAGCCAATGAAATGGGTTGGTATTTGTAAAAAGGAACTTATTTTTCAATCAACAAACTCTCCAAGCTGCTGGTAGTGGTATTGATGGGTGTCACTCTGAATTATTAATGTTGAAATGTTTCACATTTAGCATATTTCCTGAAGAAAAGGATTAAAAAATAATAATAATTCAATAGCCCCTCCTGCTTTGTGGATGATATCTTGCACGGAACTTTCTGATTAGAGCCAAATGTGTCTGGTTGTCATAAGACATTCCATGGGGTAAGACTGACAGTTTGCTTTGAAGATTTTAGGATAAGAAAGTGGCAATAAAATATCACAAAAATGTAATATTTTAGTGAGGGGAAGATCACAACCCATCCTAACATCATCCCTATCTCTTATCAATATATATATCGGGTTGAAAATGCCTTAAAAATAGATACCATGCCTATACTGTACATGTGCTGTGGTCCCACAACTACATGAAGAATATAGTTGGCTACTAAATACATAGTTTTAGGATTTAAACTCTTTTTCAAAACATTACCAATAGGAGATGGAAAATATGTTTCCTTAGCTGCTAAAGATTTTGCTGTGTTTTAACGTAGCTAAGAGTTTACAGTAACACTTAACCTGCAATGGGGAATGTGACTTGGAAAATAGAAAAGAATCCACACAGTATCAGAAGGAAGTTGTTCAGTCTGGTGCAGTTACAGAACTGGGATAACATACACAAATTCTGCCCAACAGACCACATATGATGATGTTTGACAAACTTATTGATATTGCAACTCGTCTAAATTCACTCAGCTAATACCAATGAGTTCCAGTGAGCATGCGGGTCTGAGAGAGGAGATGAAATTAATATGTAGACTGAGAGACTTCAGAGCAAAGTCAATTATCTTTTCGGTGACTAGGGTACTTTGCATACACAAATTAAATATTATAAGTAACTGAGAATTAATTTTATACAGGAATCAATTCTGAATATTGTACTCTCACACACCTGTTATATTAGTGGGATATTTTTCATAACAAAAAATTAATGAAATTGACTATTTCCCTAATTTTAAAGTTAAAAAAAATTAAGTTATATGGAAAGAAGAAAAAGGCAAAAATGTGAAGGAAAGGAAAAGGAAAGTAATTGCAAATAAGAAAAACATTGAAGGCTATATACTTCCATATGAGAGAAAAGCACTTTTTCAAAAGAAACCAGTTATTGTTTCCTTTTATGTAATATTGGCTACTTAAAACAGTATATTTTCTGTAAACAAGTTTAAAACACAACAATAAAAGAAGTATTTGTAAACTCATTACCCGACCTAAATACTAGAACATTAACAGAGCCATTGTTTCTACATTTTTCACCTTAATCCTCAGTCTTCCCACTATCCTGAATTTCATGTTCATTATTCTCTTGCTTAAAAAAAAAAAAAGTCTAAACCCCTCTTCATGGATCCCTAAATACTACATCATTACTTCCAGGTTTTAAGCCTTATACAAATGGTATAGTGTTGAATATAACTTTTATGACTTGATTTTATCAGCAAATATTTTTTTTAAGATTCATCCCCTTGGGGCACGTGGTGACTCAGGCAGTTAAGCGTCCAACTCTTGATTTGGGCTCAGGTCATGATCTCAGTTTGTGAGTTTGAGCCCCACATAGGACTCTGTGCTGATCGCACAGAGCCTGGGGGATTTTTCCTCTCTCTCTGCCCTCCCTGATTATGCTCTCTTGGTCTCTCAAATAAATAAATAAATACAAACTTAAAAAAAAAAGATTCATCCCCTTGTGGGGTGTAGCTGTTGTGCATTCATTTTTATTGTTGCATAATGCCCCATTGTGTGTATATCACAAATGGTTCATGCATCGAATTAGCATGGCTGCCATAAAAAAAAAAAAAAAATATCACAGACTGGGTGGCTTAAACAACAGAACTTTATTTTCTCACTGTCCTGAGGGCTGGAAGCCCAAGATCAAGGTGCCCGTAGAGTGGGTTTCTAGTGAGACCTTTCTTTCTACCTTGCAGACATCTGCCTTCTCACCATGCCCTCACGTGGCCTTTCTGGGGTGTGTGTGCACTCCAGGGATCTCTTCCTTTTCTTATAGGGACACTAATCCTTTGTGATTAGGACCTCACCCTTTGACCCCATTTAATCTTAATAACTTCCGTAAAGGCCCTTTCTCCAAATGTAGTCATATTGAAGCTTAAGGCTTCGACATATGCATTTGGGAGGGTGAGCACAATTCACTCTATAATGTATATTATCCTGTTGAAGGGCATTAGGGTGGCTCCCCCCAGGTTTTTGTTCTTATAACCAATGCTTCTATGAACATTCTTATACATATCTCCTGGAGCTCATGAGTAAGAGTTTCTCTAAATCATATAAATAGAAGTGGAACTGCTGGCCCATAAGGCATGCAAATGTTCAAATTCACAAACTGGCACCAAATCATTTCCTAACATGGTCATATCAAGTTTTATCCCCACCAGAAGTGTCTATGTATTCCCAAGGGTCCACATCCTCACCACCAGTGGTTATTATCAAACGTCTCCATTTTTACCAATCTAGTGAGTGTAAATGTTATTTCATTGAAGTTTTTAACATTATTCCCTTAATTATAGAAGATTTTGATTTTTTTATTTGTTTATTTGCAATTTGTATCCTATTTTC
Source organism: Lynx canadensis (assembly GCF_007474595.2). Classification (NCBI taxonomy): domain Eukaryota; kingdom Metazoa; phylum Chordata; class Mammalia; order Carnivora; family Felidae; genus Lynx; species Lynx canadensis. The sequence goes on from NC_044305.1 coordinate 77,061,339, forward strand.
TGTAAAATGTCTATTTCATCCTATTCTCCATTTTGATAAGTTTCTATTAAAAAAAAATCTAGTGGTAGACATTTTATGTGCATTTTAGATACAAAATCTTCTCTGATTATATGTTTTATTGTATTTCCTAAGCCCTTTATTTCAACTCCACGATTAAAAAAAAGGGGGGGAGGAAAGCTTGGTTGTAGACTTTACAAAATCCTTCACTAATTTTTACTAATTTGTGCCCTTGTGTCCTAAACTATTTTAGATGAAGCACATAAATTGATTTGGATAATAAATTCTTTTGACCTGTTTTATCAACACCTACTTCATGCAAAGGCATTGAAAGCAACACTGTGTAAATTGGATATGGTCCTTGCTCTCAAGATGCTGAAAGTCTAGCCCAGACAAATAACTGAGTAGAAGCATAATACTAGAGCATATTAATAGGGCTACAATAAAAGGGCCCTGGGATCCCAAAAGTCCTTTAAAATAGTTTAAAGCTAAAACTGATTGAATTCTTACTATAGGCAAAGATAATCTCACTCCTTCCTCTGAACACCCTAGGAGATTGTTCCTCTGCTGCTGTATTTTGAAACTGGTGAAACCAAACTAAGGTTGTCTGAAGGACCCAAGCCAACAAGAGGTGTAGCAGACTTTGATCTCAGGCATCCTGACCCCACAGCTCTTCTACAACATGCCCCATCCTTTTCCTCATTGAAGAAGGAGCTATAGTGGGATGGGACCTAAGAGAACCTAAGAGAAGAATTAATTTAGGTGGTGGCATTGGATGTAGGCCTTAAATGATGGGAAGATTTCAGAAGTCAGAGAAGAGGGCCTTCAGCATGGATAAAGTCATGGAAGGTGTAAGGTGCATACTCTATTTTGAAGACAGCAAGTAGAGCCTAGTGGCATATTACTCCCTTTTAAATAAGGCTGAAAATAGGTGCATGAGTGAAAGGAAAAGGAATGTCATCCCCAAGAAACTGCCATGGCCTAGAAGGTCCCTCAAATCTCTCTTCTCCCAGCACTCTCTCCTGGCTCCAGTCATTCTGGCTTCCCCGCTGCTGGGGACAGGCTCAGCATAGCCCTGCTTCAAGCACCCTGCACTTGCTTTTTTGGTTTTCATGAATGCTCTTCCCCCCTGGGCCCGGAGTGTGTCTTCATATCTACTTTTTGGGTCTACACTTAAATGTTACTCATTGCAGAGGGTCTTTCCGATTACCTTGTCTAAAACTGTAAGTCCCCCCCCCCCCTCTTCTTGACTCTGCCTTATCTTTTCTCACAGTGCTTACCACTACCCAAGCTTATGTTGTATCACTATGTCCTTACTTGTCATCCACTGGGCAAAAACTTTGGATGGTTTTTATCTTTACAATAATCCCAGGACCTAGACTGTGCTTGCTACACAATGTGGTTAACACATATTTGCCAAATAAATAACCTAAAGGAATGAATGACGGATGAATGATTGAATGAGTAAATGATGGGCATGAGGTTTCTGGCTTCCCCGCTGCTGTGGACAGGCTCAGCAAAGCCCTGCTTCAAGCACCCATCAGAGGTTTCGCAGTTTGTGACATGAACCCATATTTTCAGTCCGTGGCAGAAACATAAAGGAGGAATAGGAGAGGCAGAATAAAACAAGACAGGAGAAGAGCAGTGAAGTTTTACAACAGCAGAGGGGAGCCCACTAGCTCAGAGCTTCACATCTGGTATCAGATTATCAGAGTTCAAACCCCAGCACTAGAAACTCCTCACTGAGTAACCTCAGCAAGTCACCGAGACTTAATGCTTTCTTCTGTCTGTAAAATGGGGATGCTGTTATCACTTGACTTTTAAAAGGACTACTGGAAGGTTTAAATGAGACAATGCATTGATTAAACAATTCACAACACATAATGGTGATTATCAATAATAAGCACTTAAGCTAGGGCAGCCTCAGTGGGAGTGGAAGGAGGAAATGGGTTAAGGGACATTGAATAGGTATGACGAGAAGGCCTTGGGATAATATAAAAGGGAAATGCCTGGAAAAGATTCATATTTCTGTTCTGACTGATTAGGGAATGGCAATAACTTTAAGTGAGATCAGGCATACAGATAAGGGATTCAATTTTGAGTGTGTCAGAAGGTAGGGGACAGGAAGTAGGAGGAATGGCAAACTTGGTTTTGAAATGTTTGAGGGGTACGCAAGAACTTTACATGGAGGTGTCTAACAAAGATTAAAAATGTACATCAAAGGGTCATGACAGACTTCAAAACTTATTTGTTTATTCTTCAAGAAGATCCACAATAGAATTTCTTAAATAGTTAGCTTTGTATTTAAAGTATGGTTTACTTAACCTGAATTTTACTATCTCTCTAAGCCTTATTACTCTAACAAGTATTTTGCAAATTCTCCTGGCTTCCATGAGTAAACCCAAGGGTGAACAGATCAGAATAATGACCCAGTCCCCCCTCCTAATCCCACCCTCATGCCTGTCCTCAATCTTTCACTCTGTTGAGGAACTAAGATTCTCAAGCTCCATGTGCATCCTGAAGACTTGATTCCAATATACTGTGGGGCTGAATAAAATGGTTGTTAAGGGACCCCCCAAGGGGAGATGACCAACCCTCCAATTTGCAAACCAGAAAGCTCTTGTTTACCATGCTCAATTTTAACCACACACATTCCTACTCAGAGGAAACAGCATGCTCGAGGCAGTCAAAGAGCAAAAAGGGGTAGTTAGAAATCTGTAATAAATGTATGTAAGTGAGACAGAAAATTAGAAAATGGCCACCTGCCAGCAGCCACATAAATTTTGGAGGAAATGCATTTTCTACTGGGATGCTTTATCATAGGAATTGCAAATATTTATTAAAAGTATTAAAATAGTCAGAATGTTAAATGTTTCCTCCAGTGGTGAAATTTCACATTGCCACATTAGAAGATGGGATATTCAGATACAGTGTTTATTAAAATGACTTCATTTTATTAGTCTGTCATCCACAATAAATGGGCAGGTACCTTTAAAACAAGATCTATTGAAGATAAAAGAGATTTGGGGGATGGGCAGCATCTCATTGTACGAACGTGCGGCTTTGACTACACAAGTCTATAAATCTTGCAACCTTTCCCAAACGATGGCAACAAGATTGTGTTGCTGTTTTGATATTAAGTTTGTTGGACTTTGTCATCACGTGAAAACCAAAAGTAGAATTTGCCACTAACTGCCATGCTCTTTCATGCAAGATACACCTGATAACTATTTGGATGGTTCATCCTTCATGGGTTCTCAGATGCAACTTAACAAGCACACTGGAGCGAAGATGCTAAACTGGACTCCAAACGAACGGGAGATGGAAGGAGGTGGCTGCTTTACTGCACCAGGATAATAGAGATGACAGCTAGAGCGCATCATTACTGAGTGGCACTAAGTTGAAGAGTGACAGGATGAGCTGGACAGATTACCTCCCTAAGAGGCTTGTGGTTCGTACAAGGCGCTGACCTAATAAAGATCTTATGCCATCACCCAGCAAAGATAGAAAGAGCCTTTTCCCATCTTAAGATACTCTTTTGTGTGAGTCAGAACAGCTTCCTGAATCCATGCCATGAAATGCTGATGGTACTGAAAGGAATCTAGTTCAGCTAAAATATGGGGTAGGGTGTGATGAAGGCAAAGAGAGGCAGGACCTGTCAGGAAGCTAGACACTTCTTGGACAGAATACTTAAGAATTCATTAGCCTTCGGTAGGTGGATGGAGTAGCCATCTTTCTTATGAGAATGTAAGCATTCTGTTTAAAGTGTTAATTCATTCAGGGACCCCTGGGTGGCTCAGTCGGTTAAGTGTCGGACTTCAGCTCAGGTCGTGATCTCACAGTTCATGGGTTCCAGCCCCGCATGGAGCTCTGTGCTGACAGGTCAGAGCCTTAAGCCTGTTTCGGATTCTGTGTCTCCCTCTGTCTCTGCCCCTTCCCGTTCATGCTCTCTCTCTCTTGTTCTCTCTCTCTCAAAAATAAGTAAATGTTAAAAAGTTTAAAAAAATAAAGTATTAATTCATTTATTCAGTGGATATTTGGGGGGACAGCTCTGAAAAGCTAACAAGAAATCTGGGTGCTGGGAATCAGAGATGAGCAACAGAGACTCAAGTCCCACCTCAGACATCTGACATTCTAGCAGGGAGGAGATAAATGTTTACAAATCAATATACGGTCTCTCACGAGGTAATGATGGCTCTGAATAAAAACCAAAACAGGGTCACAGGGTGGAAAGTGACAAATGAGGTCAGGGAAAGTTTACTGGATGAGGGATCATTTGAGCAGGTCCCTGTATGTAGTTAGGGATCTGTCCAGATCCTGTGGGGTTTGAGGGAAGAGCATTCCTGACAGAGGCAACAGCAAAGGCAAAGGCCTCCTGGTGTGAGCAGAATTGGGGTGTTGCTGTTTTCTCCAGCCTCCAGACAGACTTCCATAAAAAAAAATGTTAAAGATCTGTGAGAATGTCAGACCTGCTTGGTCACTGCTAATTTAGGTATCTCTTTTGGTTTAGTTTCTGACATGGTTTCAGGTTCCCTTGATCTCCTCAGACAAGGGATAAAAATATCCCATGGCAAAAACACTCTCCAGCTACTTGCAAGGGCCACTGGGTCTGATAACTCTTGTGGGATGTGTGAGCACCCGCTGATTCAATGGAATGAAATTTAAAAATTCTGAAATCTCAAGATGATAAGACAATGATCTTAATAAGGTAGTAAACTGTAAGCGAGAACTTACACATTGGCTTTCCAGAAAGCCATTCATTCATTCTTATCCCTCTTACTGCTCCCTCCTTCATTCCTCGTCCAAGTATTATCTATCTACAAGTGCAATGCAGTTGGCATGAGGTGCTGTGGGGGATACCAAGCAGCAGGCAACAGACTAGCGGGATGCATGTGGACAGAATGTTTAGACTGCCCCAGTTTGGAATCCGTGTTCCAATTTCTACAGGCTCTGAATGGCCTGGAGATTCCTAACCATATCACAGTGGTATGACAGAACCTGCCTCACTGGGCTTTTATAGGGGTTCAGTGAATTTTTTTAATGGCTTAACATAACGCGTAATATAAAATAAGTGATTTTATAAATGTTAGTGCAGAATCATCAGAACTTAAGTGTTCCTCAATTTTCATTTGTTCCTCTAATAAATACCTGTGGATCAGTTTCAGGATTGGTATTGAATTTTAAAATCATTTCTGCTTCTGCAATTTATTAAAACACTTGACAGGTAAAAGAAGAGAATTAGGAGTGAATCAATCTATGTGTTGCAGATATCAAACCATGGCACTTCCTTCTCATTAATTTGTTCATTTAGTCCACAAATAGGTATTCAGTGTCTGTTCTATATCCAGCTCTGTGCTAGAGGTGAGGATCTACTAGTAAACTGTAAAGGAACTCAGGACTTGCAGATAGTAAGAGGATGACTTGGGATGGAAGGGATACAGATACAATCAGGAGTAGAAAGCTCATTTCAGGTGAGCCAAATCAAACTGCAGGAGATGGAAATTCTGCATTTGAGAGAACAGTGAGGTAACTAGCTCTAGGAGAGTTGGGACCATTGAAAAGAAGACCTCACCCCTTCTTTCCTCTTCCTGCCTGGATCGCAAGGGATTGTGGGAAAGCCGCAGCCATCACTAAAATATCATTAAGTCACAGTACCAGTCCCAGATGATCTGCACCTCTTTTTCTGTGAGCCTGACAATCCCCCACCCCCTTCTATTTGGTTAAGTCAGTGTCTCTGAGTTTCTACATAACCCTCATTAAGGCCAGTATCTGCTATTTTCCAGACATTATTCTAAGAACTGAGGATTGTGTGGTTGTATTTCAGTGTGGCCAATCTGTTTTCTAAATTGTTTTCATTTTCTAACCATAAAATACAGGAAATAATGCCCTCTCATAGCCCAATAAAGGAAGGGCTTTGACCTGGTTTAAGATCACCACAATACTGAAAAACCTCTGTGTTAAGTTTTCCCTATGACCAAAGCAATGATAACCTCTCCCTGAATACATGTGTAGGAACGTGAATACGTGGTGTTCCATGCATCCCTTCAGATGATGTGCTCTTAACACAGCATAAGGGAAGAAGAGAACAGCCTTATCCAGGAATGCCTCAAAAAGGAGTATTCTATCATGTGTCTCTTACTTGAGAAAAACTAAGGAACTGCAGAATGTCCCGGCTGAGAAACAAGGGAAAGCAAACTTGCTCATCAAGAAAGTTCATGGTGGGGCGCCTGGGTGGTGCAGTCGGTTAAGCGTCCGACTTCAGCCAGGTCACGATCTCGCGGTCCGGGAGTTCGAGCCCCGCGTCAGGCTCTGGGCTGATGGCTCAGAGCCTGGAGCCTGTTTCCGATTCTGTGTCTCCCTCTCTCTCTGCCCCTCCCCCGTTCATGCTCTGTCTCTCTCTGTCCCAAAAATAAATAAACGTTGAAAAAAAAATTAAAAAAAAAGAAAGTTCATGGCAAACCTTTTGAAAAGGAATACAAGTAGTGTGTGTGTGTGTGTGTGTGTGTGTGTGCACGCACATGTGTGTGCGCATTTGGAGAGAGCTACCGAAGCACATTACAGAGAGACACAAGGGAGGCAGGAAAAGAAGGGAAGGAAGGACCAAATAAAAAAAGTGAGGAAGAGAAGGATAAAAGAAAGGAGGAGATGGAAGAAAGATATTAGGAGGGGAGAGCATGAACAGAGCAAAGGGACAGTGAGAAAGCAAGGTACATATACTGGAAGCCTGCTGTGGGAGACAGATGTTTTCCTAACCCTGTCTCATCATATCCTCACCTCTGTTCCAAAGACGTAGACACTTTGTCTCTTTTCTGAGGTTAAGAAAGCAGGCTTAAGGAAGGGAATCAACTTTCTCATGGTCCCATGGTTGCTAAGTGGCCCCATAGGATCCAAGCCCAGAAAGAAATTCTATGGAACTCTGTGCTTTATGCAATCTCTGTACGGGCACAAGGTAAGAATCTCTGGAAAAAGGGTGAGTTTATTAAATGAATATTTATTGAGAATGAAAAAGTGCCCCCAGAGATAGTGGGAGGGTTTAAGTCCAGAAAGGAAAGACAATTTAATAGCTATGACGATATTAATAGCTATGGAGAACATTTAAGCAGGGTACTGGATATAGGATGTAGGAGATTCACATACAGGTTTGGGTACAGGGTTATTCTTTACATAGGGAGATTGTGAAGAGCTCAATGATAAGGTAAAACTTGAACTGAAACTTAATATAAAGAAAGAAAGTGAGCTATGAGGCTACCCTGGGAAGAACATTCCAGGTATGCACAACAACAAGAGCAAAAGCCCTGTGGCTTTTAACAGCTTGAGACAACAGAGCAGCCGGAAAGTAAAAACATACCTGTCATAGTAATTTATATTCAGGTATAGTCAATTATAGCTAGTCAGTAGTAGAAGCATTATCCAGCATTATATATATATCCATATTTACAGATATTTGCAAAAGTCTTAAAAAATATCTGTTAGTGAACCAGATTCTGTTGTCTCCAGAAAACTAGAGAGAAGAAAAACAGAATTATCCACTAGAATTTGAGGCAGGAAAAAAGTTCTCTGGTATTGGGTCAGGTCATATTTTGTGTTTTTGTTCCATTTCCTGCTTGAAGGGTTTCCATATTGTGGTGAATCTGTGTGTGGCTGTAATGGGGGCTTCCATCTGTGATCCTGGAAGAGACAGGTCCCAGAGCATAAGCCCGGTCATTCATTGTCTTGGGAGGAAACTCAATTCAGACCTTAGGCAGAAGGACATCCATATAGCACAACAGATAATCTCCTCAAGACCAGCTGCTCCTTGCTTTTTGGACACGGAATAGGACCCAAATTACAGAATCTGGGACCAGCTCTGTCCTGGGTGCCACATATTGTTTTCCGTCCTGGCAAGAACGACTGATGTAGCCTTTTCAGTAAGATGCATGCCAATGTGACACAATGCAAGAATAAGCCCATCAAATGTGAACCAGGGTTTTTGTGCGACTACAGAAAAGCCCTTGTCAAAACGAACTCTCGTTATTTAGAATCAAATTTCAAGAGGCTTCCTTCGGATTTTCATGCATTTCCTGTTTTCCCTGCACCCCTTTCTCCCTGACACATGACTCCGTCAGAGACCATTTCCTGGAAGTGAGTTCCTTGAGACAACAAACCACATGTGATTCTTCTCTGCATCCCACAGCTTAATACCAAGTTGAGCACACAATAGGTACACATAACGGTATTCCGTGTATTTATGGAAGAGAATTGAAACATGTCTTGGGGGTCAAACCAGCCTGAGTTTGTTTGGCTTTATTAAAAGATGAATGACAGACCTTTCACAGGGCCCCAAGTGCTACCTTGTTTTTTGGAATTAAAAAAAATAGGAAAAACTTATGGGCATTCTGGGGAGAATTCAAAGAAGAATAAGACATGCTTCTAGGAAGAGAATTTTATAATCTAAGGGGAGAGTCAAGACAAAAGCATATGAGGATGCAAATGGCAATGCTGAATTTAAATAACAGTTCCAAGCACAACAGAAGAACATCACCAGACAGGTTAGTTTCCACTGCCAAGTGAAAGGAAAAATAAACAGTTGCTATAGGAATTCAGAGAAGAGAGAGATTTTTGTCTTCTTGCATGGTCAGAAAAAGATAGAGGAGTTGCGGATGGGAGAAATTCTTGACCCAACTCTTGAAGGAATGAAGAAGATTTCCCTAGATTGGAGAGAAGAGTAGAATAGAACCGACTGAATCAAAGTACAGAGGGGAAATATCTATCTGTAGAAACTGCAATAGGCAAACACAGCCGAGAGGTTAGAGCAAAGTGGCCATGTGCAGAGGATTAGTGGGACAGAATGGGGCAAATCGAGGTGGGAACCATACCGTCCTGGAACTTGAGGGGCAACCTGAAAACATTTGCTTCAACAAACTTGAGGAGGCCACAGGTCTTTGTCTTGATGCTGAAAAAAAAAATGCACGCATGACATGATTTCACTTGCAGCCTGATTTAGCAACGTCTTTTCTGGTTTGCCTCTGCTGTTGCTTTCCCTAATTTCCTCACTGCACAAAGAAAATAAATAAATAAGTGTACTATAGTCTTATTTATCCTTCTTTGGACATTTCTTTACCAGGCAGATGGTCAATTAAGAGCACTAAACAATGACACTGTTTTCTCTGTAAACATTTTTTTTCTAATAGCCTAACAAATGTAAGCCTGTGCTGCCATACTGCTGAATACCATCTTGACTTTCTAATTACAAAGAACTGTGTCTTGATAGTTACAATTACAGCTGTAACAATGATGCCGGGCCCTGAACAATACCGTTAGAGGCAAAGTGCTTATCCGAATATTCACAAATAAAGGCTTAAATTTATGCCAGAGATGTAGATGGAGGTTAAACAGTTGGGAGGAAAGAAAGGTTGAAAACACTAGTTTAATGCTACAGATGTGAATTTGAATCCAATTACTCTGGGGGGGGGGGACTTGAAAAGGTGCTGTTTTCTTCTGTTTTAGTAATCAATAGGTTAAGGGGTGGTTCAACTTAGCATGCTGATACCTCTAATTTTGATATTTGGCTACACTCTAGCGTTTTCAGAGCATACTATCTTTTTTAACTAAGTGGGTTTGTGTGAGGTGCAAATGAGTATCTCCTGTTTAGAGGTAACCATTCTTCAGTGAACCCATAAATGAAATAATACAGGTTTCTCAGGCTCTCCAAAAGTAGTGCTCCTTTGCAACCTTTTGTAGGGCAAAATAGTGTAAAGTTAAGAAGTAATTACCATGAATTTGTATGGAAAATTTTTCGAGCATTCCCTGACACACAAAAATGACCTCTCTCAGGCTTTTCTGATACCTTAGGGTGCATCTCGCTAATGGATGCCCAAAATGAATCAAACTAAAACACAGATGCTCACAGACACAGTTTCGGGCTTTGGTGGCTTGGTGCTGAGATGCCATGTGTGTTTCCAGGGGAAGGAGCTGGGCGGTGCCACCCTCACTGCCCAGGGTGTCCTGTTTCCTCTACAATCTCTCCTGCAGGAGGAACACCGAATGCTATTTTCACTTTTCGCCTTTTTTTGTAAAAGGGAAAAATTCTCTTTGGATTTCTTTCAGTTAGTGAACAGGTACTGATGTAGGGCCTTTTTAAAAGCTAAGTGCATTGAACCCAAACTTTAAAAAAAAAACAGGGGATACCTCTACATGATTTTTGAGCAACCAGTGTATATATTCGATACTATTTTTAGAAATCAGCGTAGTAAAGTGATGAAGCTCCTTAACGCTTTAAAGTCAAAGGCTAGGCATCAAAAAAACACCTTGTTCTGCCTCAGTTTCCTCACCTGTAAAGTGTAAATAATAATGGCACTACATAACAACCATTTTCATTGGATTTGTAGTGAGATTTAAGTGAGTAGATACAAAGCATGCAATATAGAAATTGCTGTTGTATTTTAAAAAGAGCAGGAATTGTTATTAGTGGAAAGCAGGCTTTAGAATGAGCTTTTCAACCCTGAAATAGAAAAAGCAAAGTCAAATATCTAGTAGAGGGCATCTACCTGAAGGACACCAGGCCTCTTCAGTGTCTCTGGGTGTGTCCACGATCTTTCCATAGCTCATGGCCAAAGAGAGTTACTAGTTCACTTAATGGTGTGAATGGACCAATCCAGAATTGCACTTTGCCATTAACAGCATTCTAAATTTTCATTTGGGAATTTCCTTTCCAGCTCCAGATTGAGAGTTAACATTGGGAATTAGCATGCTAATTATGTCTTTCTTCTTCTCCTCGTTCTCCTTTTCCTCCTTCTCCTTCTCCAAATAATCTACAATCTACTAGAGTAGTAAGAAACCAAGTGGCCTGAAAAATATAAGGACGGCCATGTTCCCAGCCCTGGGTGGAATAAAACATGTGCTTATTGATGAGCTTCAATGTTTAGCTAAAATAATATTCACAATCATTTAGACTTCATTGTACACAGTACACATGTCATGGCTAAGCCTGTTACACGTAAAAACTTACTTAGTCCTCCCCAAAGCTTTATAAGAGAAGTAGTATTTTCTTTGCTTTGCTGTATAGATAGGTAAAGCAGACCAGACAGATTATAGAACTTACTCCACGTCAAATCATAAGTGGCCATGGACTTTGACATTTCATAAGCAAACTAATAACGGGAAAACATATAAACGCCCAAAAGCAAACAGACAAAAACTAAGGCCCATTACACATGTGAAAATGCTAAATTCTTAGTTCCAGGTTTGGTTATACTCAGTCACATTCTGAGGAGGTTTATCCGCCTGCTAATCCTGTCCAGTTCACCTGCATGCCGCTATCACAGTGATCTGCAGAGGGGACCATCTAATTACATTATGGTTTGTTAAAGCCTTCCCTGTCTTCCCCATTTGTATAGGATAAAGGCCAAGCCCTTTAGCTGGCACACCCGGTCCCTGTGACCTAATCCTTATCTCAACGTCTGAACATGCCTCACAGTTCAAGCTGAGAATCTCAGCCCATGAGTAGGCCCTGCTGCTTCACACTGTCTTGCCATTGTCCCTGCTTTCCCACTGCCCAGACCAGAGGATAAACATCGTTTTCTTTACTGACCTGCCTGGAGCCCACCAGTGGCACAGTCTATACCACCAATGCATGTCCCCCATCTTCACTTAGTGTATGTGAGCCCTGGCATTGCCCAGTTTTCTTTCCTTATTTCTCCCTTGATTAGACTTTTAAACTCACTACAGAATAGTCGATCTTAATGATCGTTTAATCTCTAGCATCTAAGTCCTTGCAAATAGTCCCCAGTGAATGCTGAGTGAATGCAAAAGATGAAAAAGAAAAGTCTTCATAAGTATTCGGGAAAACAGAGAAAACCACACCCAACTTCAACTGACTTCAATAGTCAGTCAACAGTCCAGTCTGAAAAATGTTAACTGAGCCCCACATTTCCCTGCTTAACTGAACCTTTTTCCTCTGTCCCCTGCTTTCCTCCAGGTGAATTACAGATCTGAAGATGGGCCCTCAGAGGGGTATATGGTTTAGAATCTGAAAGGATAAGGAGTGGAGACCAGCCATTATCTCTGAGACATTCCCTTTCAGAGAAATTATACTGGGAGTTGTAAGACTTAGAAATTACACTGAGTTGTCTGTGCCAACCCTCGAATAGAGCTTACTCTGTCTCGTCAGGTATTAAAGTGAAGTTCCATGACAGCAAGAGCTGTGTCTAATCTATTGGGGTCTAAATCCACCATGAGCCCACCAGCTATTTGCAAATGCATGGGTGTGTCAGGGCAACCCATTACTGAGAAGAGAGAGAAAGTAACCTGTAAGGTGGTGTGATACTTCAGATTCTCTTGTGCAAAGAATAATCTTCAATCTTCACTTTCAAAATTCAGAACAAAAATAGAACTCCATGGGAGAAAAACTAACTCTGGGGTTTTCATCCTAAAAACTGAGGGTAGGTGGTCGTATTTACCAAGATAGAAAACTAGGAAAGAGAAGTTTGGGTTCAGTTCAGTTTGGCCATGTGCATTTTGAGATGTCTAGACTTCAAAAGGGAGATACTGAGTGGGCAGATGGAGTATGATAACTCTGGAGCTCCAGGGAGATTTGAGGTTAAGATGTAAAGCAGAGTGCAATAACATGGCAGTTGCAGCATGCGCCTGATGTGATGACTCAGGGACAGCGTGAAGACAGAAGAGATGTGAGAGAATGAGAGTGGGGCACTCCAACACTCAATTTAGAGGTCAAAGACAAAAGATCCAGAAGAGGATCTAAGAGTATCCGTCATAATCAGAAGAGAGTGATATTCAGGAAGCCGAGTGTGGAAAGTTCCAAGGAGGGATCTACTGGTTTAATGCTATAAAAACTTGTCAAGCGAGGTAAGGTCTGAGAATAAATGCTGAATTAAGCAACATGGAAAAATCCTGAAACTTAGATTACTGTGGTTTACTTCTTACAGAATACGTAGTGTTTGGTTGTTCTCAAAGGATCGGTCATCCTTCTGTGCTTTGTTGTGCCTGCTTCCTTGAGCACCACCCTTTCAGACCATGCAGTGAGGAGACTTCTCCATGTTCTGGTGGGTAGTGAAACCTCAAGGGACGGAAGCAAGGGTCGCACATCATTAAGGAAAGGTCGTTCCCAGGCAGGAATTGGTATTTTTCTTTCCTCCCATTTCCATATTGCAAAGATGCCTCAGGCTTCCTAGAGGTTTCTATTAAGAATTCCAAATGTCCAGCAATGATTTTTAAATACTAGTTTTTCCTAGGATAGTTCCTTTAGCTTGGCTTACCCCTGCAATACAGTCAGGGCCCTTCATCCCTGTAAAAGTCTTTCTTCACTCTGACTCCACTCCTCCCATACACCCTCTCTAGATTAGTGCATTCATAACGATAATAGCTATAATTGATCTGTTCTCTATCATCATCCGTCATCTTGTGCACACAGTAGGAACTCACAATATTTGTTGTGTGGCTTGAAAATTAGAAAATTTTTCCAAATGCATTCTTAAATCTTTTCCTTCCTTTTGATTAGCAAGATTCATTTTGTTTTTGTTCTCTGCCTAGCTATTTTTAAATATAATGAGAGAAGAGTATCTCCAGATAGTGTATGAAAGCATCTTAATACTTTAATAATTCCATATAATTCCAAATGATCTTTTCCCTCCCATACTTTAGAGTAAATAATAAGTACATAGATGAAAAATATGTGTTTTGTATCCAAGGGAAGAGCTATTAAGTATTACCAAAAGATGGAGAACATTTTTATCTTAAGTCAGCCACATAAATACCCATTAATTTTTTAAATGATTTTATTTGGTTGATGGAGTATTACATCTCCAAATTACATAGTTTAGATTTCCCATTACACGCTCCTTATGGATCATATGCATATTCACAAAGTTACACAGAAGATTCTACGATGGGAAGGAGCCAATTTTCATTTTCTCTGTTCTTGTTTGAAGAACCAAAACTGTTAAAGGGATAAAGCACTCAGAAGTGCCTGTTCCAGGTTAATTGTCTCAAATTGCTCATTTAAAGCACCATTATAGTACAGCAAAGCCAGTTAATCTACTCTGAAGCTGCCTTTTTATGACCGTAGCTACATTTGGTGAAATGGCACCTTTGGCAAATGCCCAAATTGGATAAAATTGCCATTTTTCTTGGAACCTAGGAAGGATAACACATGTTTTGAAATCACTTCATATCATGTGGCTCGAAATGGTAAACTGCATGTTAGTCCTGCTCTGGAATTCAGTGTCTTCAGCATTTTCCGATTTGACCCCAAATTTCCTTTGCTTTACTTAAGTGAGTCAATGATGTGCTTTTGTGCACAATACATAGGTAAGAGTTGGGGGAAGGGTGCAGAGGGAACTGGCAAGAGCAATTGTGGCAATATTTTTAAACATCACCACTGTGTAAGAAAATGATGTGTCCCTGCATTGACACTTGTGCACAACTTTCAGCTGATGGTACCTTTATTATTGGAAACACTGTAGTTTGAGAGCCTCTTCAATGTCGACATAACTAGCAGGTGCCACGATCATAATGGTAAAAACATTCACTTATTAATCAGTGCAAATAATTCCTCTCTAATGCTGCAAATATGGCAACCTGATATCTATCTCTATCTATCTCTATCTATATGTAAAGATAGGTATACATATATAGATATCTGTATCTATATGTATAGATAGAGATAGATAGAGATAGATAAATAGATAGATAGCAAGCAATGAATTTTTTTTTTTTTTTGGAGTGGGGAGGAGGGTCAACAATTTAATGAATCTCGTCTGCATTTTAATTCCAACCTAATAATCTGCCTCTGGCTCTTTTCCCTCCCTCACTCTGAACGTTTCTCCGGATCCTGCTGTTAAGCACAATGGGATATTTACCTTCCTACCTCAGTTATGCATTAGGATAGGGGAAGCAGACAGATAGCCAGGCCCTCCAACCCAACCAGAACTAATGTTAACCTGTCACCAACCCTCACCGACATCATCCTCAAATTCCCTTCTCTCCGTTTGTTCATATACAATCTCCTCCCTCCCTTATTCTGACACTGCAGTGCTTTGCAGGTTTCTTTTATTAAACACCACTGGGACCCAGACTCAGAAATGTGCAGCATGTTGACATAGTTAAAATAAATAAATACAACCCATTGCCAGAAATATTAAAAAAATTCATCTAAATGTGCTCCTGTCAGAGATCATTTGTTTTCATCCAAACGGGGAAGACTGATGGCTTCAGGATGGACTGGGTAGAGGGACTCCATCTACTCATTCACTCTTTCATTCATTCATGCCTTCATTCATTTTCTTATAAAAAAGCAACCCACCACCCCTTGCTCGCCATGTCAAATGTAAACAGAATAGACTTTGTTATTAGGAGAGATGTGACTCCAAGTGTCTGAGCTGCAGAGTGACAGCCGGCTCCTCTCTGAATTTCAGGCAGCCTCTGTCACTTGCCTTGACAATGAAGGAAGTTAATATATTCATGACATTACCACACATGCATTCGCAATTCACAGCATATTGTATTGTTTACCCCTGTTCTTTTGTACTACTGCATGTAGTAATTTGCCTTCTAGCAACAGAAAAATTCCTCAACTTAAAATTTTACCCTCATTTTATTTACCCTTAATAGAAAAACCACTGCTTCCTGGCCCATCCGTGGTTGGCAAGACCACCTTTCTGCAGCATTGCAAACAGATAAATGTCAGATTTTACATTTTGATCAGATGTGTCTACAGTCATTTCCTATACATATTCCTCATCTTCTGCCTCCCACGCTTCCTTCGGCAGTCTTTGCCGCCCTTCCCGTGTATTCTTAGCACATTTTGCACTAGGTGGCCAGCTCTTACAAGGGAGAACGAGAGAAGTGTGGCATGGATTAGGTAGCATACCCTCACAACAGGGGCAATGCTGGTGAAAATGAAGAGCATTGGGAAGTTCCGCTTTATTTTCCCACCTATGTTCAATATGCCCGTGGTGCCTGTTGCTTTTATACACAGTGACGCCTCCTTTGGTTTATTCACCAGTCCCACTGGACTGGATACATTCCCCAACATGTATGGATCTCCATCACTCATTTAAAATCTGTCTATGGGACATTGATTACTCAGCCTCCTCGGTCTAACTTATTTATTCTGAAGGGGTGCAAACTTGTAATAATGTTGAATGCTTAGACAGATGGTTTTGCTGTGATGAGTAGGGGGTAGAGTTGTTATTCTCAGATACCACACTATTGTTCTTCAGAATATTGCTGTTGAGGACCAGAACTGAAACATGCTTTGATGGCTTAGGGCAACTTTGTGGAGATGGCTGGAGGAGGCAAGCAGTCTGGGTGAGCAACACAATGGCTGTTTCATTTTCTTCACAGTGATGAGCTGTCTGCATTCCAATGCATGTCACAAAATTCCTGGGCTGAGAGAGGCTGTGAGGGGTCACTCGGTCCAATGCCTTGCCTTTGAGTAGAATCATTTTAAAAAATACCCTATGTTAAGAGTCTTGAAGACAACCTATGCCCCTCAGTCTAACCGAATGTGGAAACACTTTCCTACACTAGACATAATCTTGTCTGCAATTTAAAAGCATCTCCCGTTCTGTTAGAGAGAAAGCATTTGGTTGTTCTTTATATTCAAACCCTTTTCACACTTAAGAATTATAATTGAGTTATATTCTTTCAAATTCTGCTGCTCTTATAGTAGGCTATGTAATTCAGTGTTTACTTTTGTAACCACCTAGTTCCTTTGTACTAGTTATTTATTGTTTCATCTCTGGATGCCTATCCAATTAACTTATAAGTTCATCTGGGCAGGAACTGCCTTTTATAAACTCTTATAAATGATAAAATAGAGGCTCTAAAATAGTGATTCTCAGCCCTGGCTGCATACTTGGATCACCTGGAAAGATATTTTAAAATACTGATGCCTGGGTTATACTCCCAGAGGATCTGAGTTAAATGGTCTAGGACATAAGAGGATGTGGTAATTTATTAAAAGCCACTTAGGTGATTCTAATGGGCAACGAGGGTTGAGAGTACGATCTTGGGCAAATTGCTTAACATCACCAAGTGTTGATTTCTTTATGTAAGAAATGGGGATAAAATAGAAGCCACCCTTTTCTTAGAGGATTAAAAAGCTCATGTATGTAAAAACCTTAAGCACAGTGCCTGGACCAAGGCATAGTATCAACAATTGTTAGTAAGCATTAATATGGTTCAGGTTATTATTATTATTTGGCCCAAAACACCTAATATGCTCTTAGAAAACTATCACTTAATAAATACACATTAACGAATAGCTTCAGGTTACTTACCTACTTAATCCACATCTACAAGAAAAAATCTAAATAATTAAGGTAAATATCCACATAATTCAAGCCAAAATGTAGTTTCACCTACATATCAGCTTATCTCTTAACTCAGGCAAATGGAAAGCAAAAGCACCCCTCGAGTAATAGCGACCTCCAGCCTACTCAGACCACCCAGACCTGTTTGAACTTAACTTCTAACTCACACCTGTATGGATGGACTATGGAGTGACCTCTAGAATGACCAAAGACTACTTTTATTTATATCATTATAATACTAAAATCTCTGCTCAAGGAGGAGCACAAGCCTCATTTATGTAATATACCATGTGTGCATAGGCATGTTTCCTTAAGACAGGTATGGGACCTTATGCCTGCCTCTACATGCCATGACAAAGTTTCACTCTATAAATATTCATCCTAACCCTAAATAAAAGGAACCCATTCACTCTTGCTCAAGGAGTTCTCAGCCTTGGAAGCTGTTCTCTGTGATCTCCTTATTTGCTGCAAATAAAGTTTCCTTTGTGCTGCAACTCAACCTGGTACAGTTTCTGATTTACCATGGCATGAACTCAAGTTGGTTCGGTTACAAAGTGACATCACCAAGCCGATGATATAGGTTGTTCCTGACTTACTCCCCTCACAAGAAAAACAACTAACATCTGTTCAGGAGCAAGACACCACTGAAAAGATCCAAGAACACTTGGGTGATGTTCAAGCACCAGCCCCTGCACCAAAGAGATGAAGACAGACTGCATTGGAAAGGTAAGAGAAGTGACTGCAAACGGCTGCACTCCCCATCCCCCAGGCCAACACAAAAGGTTTTCCCTGAGCCTCTGGTTCCTCCAGTGGGAAAAAAGAATCCAGGGAGGACAGCGAGCATCCCCACCAGAACTGTGGGTCATTTTGTTGAAACCTTTACCCTGATCTCACACCACAGGGACAGAAATCAGTGGGGCTCAACCACTGGGAATATGACTATGTCAGAGAAGGGGGAGGGGCTTGCAGTAGCCAACACATTGATCTTGACAGACCAAGTTCTTACCTGAACTGCCCAACTGGTGGTTTTGCTCATCCAAGTTGGTGGTGAACTTTGACCAAGGAACTGGTGGGGTAAAGAACTGTGTGATTTGGATCCTCAAGCACCCAGTTTTCCTACACCCAGGGAAGGAGCTGAATCACAGACCCACCTGCTATGGAAAGTATCTTCTGGTTCCATCTGACAAGGAGGGCTGACCCAGTGGTATGCAGGGAGGAGGGGTCAGGGGGCAGAGTTCATCCCTACAGAGCAAAGCCAGTCCCAGGACTCAGGCATGGAACACAGGCAGAAATAATGATTCATAGCCAAGACTGAGAGTAGCTCCTGGCCCCTCCAAACCTGAGAGCCTATTTAGGAAATTGAGAGTGGCTTGAAGCAGCCTCTTCCTGTCCAACCCAGGCAAGGGAGCGGAGACAGCCCTACCCACTATGTGGGAAGTATCTTCCAGCCCTATCTTACCAGAGAGCTGGAGAGAATTCCTGGAAACTGTGCAGCCCAGGGACATTCAAGCCAAGAGGTGGGCAGAGCTGATAGTTTGCAGGGCAAAGCCAATGGCCTTGTTCAGTCAGGGAAACTAACCTACCCCCTAACTTGGGGTATAGCTTTGAGTTAAGACAACAAAGAGTCTTACTGGTTTTGAAGTTGCTTCGCCCAGGCAGGGAATCTAATTCATAGCCCCGCTTATAACCGAAAACAGCCTTAAGCTTGTCTGAGCAGGGAACCTAACCAGAACACATGGGAAGCTGAATATCCCATTCAACAGAGGCACTTGAACAGATGGCAGTATGTAGCTTCTCCCATCTGCAGAGTAAAATTGGTAGCCTCACCTGACCAGGGAATTTAGTATACACTGGACTGATTTGGGTCACCGAATAATGAGCAGTATAGGCCCTGGATCCCATCCTGTTGCCTGCCAGAGCAGGAAAGCTAATTCATGGCCCTACCTACTACTGAATATAGCACTGAGTCCTGACTACTTGGTAAATCTGACCAGAGAATCCATGTAAACACAGAGTCCATCCTATAGCTCACTTGGGTAGGAAACCAAATCAGCAGTCCTATCCAACTTTTTCAGCCATTGGCACAACTCTTATCCCCATTCTCAGAGCTCAAATAGTTGGGTAGCCTCAAAATAGATCATAGTCACAGTACTCACTTGCTCAAAGACATTATCAGCAGTAACACCCAGAAACACAAGTGGAGCTGACTGGTGAAAAACTGTCAAAGCAAACCTGTAACGTCTAGAAGAGGAGCTTGATTACTCAAATGTGCAGATACAAATATAAAGAATCAAGGATCATAAAAATATCAGGTAATTATAAGACCACAAAAATAAACTAATAAAGCTCCAATAACTGACCCTAAAGAGATGCAAATCAACAAACTATCAGACAAAAAATTCAGAATGATATTCTTAAGGAAGTTTAACAAACTACAAGAAACACAGACAGACAATAAAACAAAATTAGAAAAAATAATGCATCAACAAAATGAAAAGTTTGAGAAGAAAACAGTAACCATCAGAAAATCAAACTGAAATCCTATAGTTGAAAAATATAATAACTGAATTGAAAAACAGAATTTCAAAGTTTCAAAACTCTACTTTCTTTCAGAAGAAGAGTTGACTATACAGAAGAACGAATCAGCAACCTGGAAGATACAACATTGGAAATTATCTAGTCAGAGAAACAAAACTAAACAAAAAAAGAATGAAAAGAGTGAAGAAAGCCTGTGGGAATTATGGAGCACAATGAAATGAAGAGAAACAATATTTGCATTATGGGAATTCCAGAAGAAGAAGAAGAGAAAGAGAAAGGGACAGAAAGTATATTTAAAATAACAATGGACAGAAAAACTTCCCAAACCTGAGGAGAGAAATGGATATCCAAATCTATGAGGACCAAGGGACCCCAAAAAGTTTGAACCTGAGTCCAGGGCTACACTGAGACACACTATAATTAAATTGTCAAAAGTCAGAAACAGAAAGAATTTTAAGAGCAGCAAGAGAAAAAAGTTAAGTTACATAGAAGGCTACATACATAAGACTACTGGAGGATTTCTCATCAGAAACTTTTTAGGCCAGGAAAGAATGGGATGACATATTCAACACACTGAAAGAAGGTAATTGTCAAACAATAATTCTATACCCAGCAAGGCTGTTCTTTAGAAAAGAGTAGGGGTAATGATTTTCTTAAGCAAACAAACACTGAAGGAGTTCATTTTCACCAGACCTGCCTTACAAAAAATGCTAAAAAGGGAGTTCTATGAGTATAAGTAAAAGAACACTGATTAGTATCATAAAAACATAAGAAGGTAGTGTAAATCTCACTAGTTATGGTAAATACATAGACATAGTTAGATTCTGCAATATGGTAAGAAGAGTGGTTTGTAATCCACTTAAACTTCTAGGTTAAAAGTTTAAAAAAAAAGAATGCAGTAAAAACCATAACTACATATATATAGCCATATAACCATAATACCATTACTACTAATTTGTTAATAGTTGCACAATATTAAACTCATGTAAACTGTTAACAGTAATAACATAAAATGTGAGGATGAAGAGAAGTAAAAGTGTAACGTTTATGAGTTCTACTGAAGTTGTTATTAGTTTAAAATAGGGTGTTTTAAGTTTAATATATTTTATGTAAGCCTTATAGTAACCACAAGGGAAAAGCCTGCAATAATTACACAAAAGAACACAATAAAGAAGTCAAAGCATACTATACCAAAAGTCATCAAAACACGTTAAAAAAAACAATAACAGCAGGATAATAAATGAGTAACAATGGATCTATAAAATAACCATAAAACAAATAATAAAATGTCAACAGTAATTCCTTATTTATCTATAATTTATTTCAATGTAAACAGATAAAATTCTCCAATTAAAATACACAAGATGTTTAAATGTATAAAAAACATATCCAACAATATCCTGCCTACAAGATACTCACTGTAGCCTTAAAGACACACACAGACTAAGAGTGAAGGGATGGAAAAAGAATTTCAAATATGGTAACAATAAAAAAATAGACTTTATGATAAAGTGGTCAGAACATCAATAAGATATAATAATTATAAATATTTATGCACCCAACATTAAAACCCCTAAATATATAAAACAAAAAGTAACAAAGCCAAAAAGAGAAATAAATAGTAATACAATAATAGCTCAGGATTTAATACCCCTCTGTCAACAATGAATAGATCAACCAGACAGAAAATCAATAAGGGAAAGAGCAGATTTGAACAACACTATAGACCAAATGGATCTAGCAGATATATACAAAACATTCTAACCAACAAGAGCAGAATACACAGTCTTCTCAAGCTCACATGAAACTTTACAGGATAGATCATATATTAGACCATAAAACGAGTCTTAAAAAATTCCAGATATTTGAAATCATTCCAAGTATCTTCTCTGACCACCATGGCATGAAACGAGGAATCAATAAGAGAAAAATTGGAAAATTCACCTTGGAAATTAAACAAGACTGTTCTGAGCAACCAGTGGATCAAGAAATTAAAGGGGAAATAAAAAAAAAATATATTCACAAAGAAAAGCAAACTCAACATACCAGAAGATGCAGGATGCAGCCAAAGGAGTTCTAAGAGGAATGTTTATAGTAATAAACACCTATATTAAAAAGAAAGAAAAAAAACAAATAAATAGCATAACTCTATGCCCTAAGAAACTAAAAAATGAAGAGCAAACTGATCCCAAAGTTAGTAGAAGAAAGGAAATAATATAGTTTAGAACAGAAATAAATGAAATAGAGTACAAAAAATAATTGAAAAGATTAACCAAATTAATAATTGATTTTTTGAAAAGATAAAAACAAATTTGACAAACCCTCAGCTAACCTAACCAAGGAAAAATAGAAAGGACCCAAATCAACAAAATTATAAATGAAAAAGGATATATAACAACTGTAACACAAAACCTTAAAAGATCATAAGAGGTTATTATGAACAAATATATGCCAACAAACTGAACAACCTAGAAGAAATGGAAAAATTCTTAGAAACATACAATCTCCCAAGGCTGTGTAAGGAAGAAATAGAAAGTCTGAATCAGCCAATTATTAGTAAGGAGATTAAATAAGTAATTAAAAATCTCCCAACAGAGATAAGCTCAGGACCGGAGGGCTTCACTGGTGAATTTTACCAAACATTTAAAGAAAGATTTACATCAATGCTTCTCAAAAAATCAGAAGAGAGAACACTCCCAAATTATTTGATGATGCCAACATTATCTGGATACCCAAACCAGAAAAGGACACGACTAAAAAAGAAAAATACAGGGGCGCCTGGGTGGCTCAGTCACTTGAGCATCAGACTTGAGCTCAGGTCATGATCTCACGGTTCGTGAGTTTGAGTCCCATATCAGTCTCTGTGCTGACAGCTCAGAGCCTGGATCCTTCTTCAGATTCTGTGTCCCCCTCTCTCTCTGCCCCTCCTCTTCTTGCTCTCTGTCCCTCTCTCTCTTTCTTTCTCTCAAAAATAATAAACATTAAACATTTTAAAAAACAGAAAAAAGAAAACTATAGCCCAATATCTCTGATCAAAATAGACGCAAAAATTCTCAATAAGATACTAAAAAATTGTTAGGATGTCCCTGGAAGGGGACAGCCATCTCGCCAGCGCACTGGAACAAACTGAAGCTCAACCAATCACCCAGCGCCAGCACAATCCAACGGAAAACCCCGAGCTGCTTGCCTGAACGAACTGAAGGTCAACCAATCACTGAGCAACAGCACAACCTGGCATGAAAGAAAGACCCACCCGAACCTAAACCCGGAACTGCTGCAGCTTAAAAACCCTACCCCACCATACCCGGGTGCAACTTCCCTGACTCCTCTCACTCCCTGAGTCACGGAACCTCACCCAGAACCTTAGTTCCCAATAAAGCCTTAAACTACAAAAAATTCTTTTTGACTCTAACTCCTATCTTTACCCCGCCCAACGCCTGACACTAACACAAATAAAATTCAATAGCATATTAAGTCCCAAGTGGGGGAAGATGGTGGCGTAGGAGGACGCTGGGCTCACCGCATCCTGCTGATCACTTAGATTCCACCCACACCTGCCCAAATAACCCAGAAAACCACCAGAAGATTAGCAGAACGGATTCTCTGGAGCCAATCGCAGAGGAGAGGCCCACCCACAGAAGAGGGTAGGAAGGGCGGAGAGGCAGTGCACGCTACATGGACTGACAGGAGGGAGCTGGGGCAGAGGGGCGGCCTGCCGGCAAAGCAGAGCCCTCGAGTCTGGCTTGCAAAAGCGGAGGGGCCAGACGGAATGTGTTAGTACAGCAAGCAGGACTTAACATCTGGAAGGTTATAAGCTAATAGCTCTGCTGGGAGAGCAGGAGGGCTGGAGGACTACGGGAGGGAGAGTTGTTGATCCCCAGATGACAGACCTCAGCTTGGTGGGGAACAAAGGCACTCACCAGCACCATCTCCCTCCCCCATCCCCCAGGCAAAATCCCAAAGGGAACCAGTTCCTGTCAGGGAACTTGCTTGCACCGCGCAAACAACCAACACTGTGCTTCTGCGGATCCATCCCTCCAGCAGCGGGTCTGACTCACTCCCAGTGCCACAGGGCCCCTCCTGAAGCGGATCACCGAAGGAAAAGCGAGGTGAGCCTGCCCCTCCCGCCCCTGTGCACCTTGCCGATCCACCGCAGCGATTATGTCAGATCCCCAGCATCACAAGCCTGGCAGTGTGCAAGTAGCCCCGACAGGCTATGCCACCCCACAGTGAATCCCGCCCCTAGGAGAGGGGAAGAGAAGGTACACACCAGTCTGACTGTGGCCCCAGCAGTGGGCTGGGGGCAGACATCAGGTCTGACTGTGGCCCCGCCCACCAACGCAAGTTATTCAAGACAGCATAGGGGAAGTGCCCCGCAATTTCCTGCGACTCTAGGGACTATCCAAAATGACGAAACGGAAGAATTCCCCTCAAAAAAAGTCCCGGATATAACGACAGCTAATGAACTGATCAAAAACTATTTAAACAATATAACAGAAAGTGAATTTAGAATAATAGTCATAGGGGCGCCTGGGTGGCGCAGTCGGTTAAGCGTCCGACTTCAGCCAGGTCACGATCTCGCGGTCCGGGAGTTTGAGCCCCGCGTCAGGCTCTGGGCGGATGGCTCAGAGCCTGGAGCCTGTTTCGATTCTGTGTCTCCCTCTCTCTCTGCCCCTCCCCCGTTCATGCTCTGTCTCCCTCTGTCCCAAAAATAAATAAAAACGTTGAAAAAAAATTAAAAAAAAAAAAAGAATAATAGTCATAAAATTAATCACTGGGCTTGAAAACAGTATACAGGACAGCAGAGAATCTATTGCTACAGAGATCAAGGAACTAAGGAACAGCCAGGAGGAGCTAACAAATGCTATAAATGAGCTGCAAAATAAAATGGAGACAACCACAGCTCAGATTGAAGAGGCAGAGGAGAGAATAGGTGAACTGGAAGATAAAATTATGGAAAAAGAGGAAGCTGAGAAAAAGCGAGATAAAAAAATCCAGGAGTATGAGGGGAAAATTAGAGGACTAAGTGATGCAATAAAAAGAAATAATCTACGCATAATTGGTATTCCAGAGGAGAAAGAGAGAGGGAAAAGTGCTGAAGTTGTACTTGAAGAAATAATGGCTGAGAACTTCCCTGATCTGGGAAAGGAAATAGGCATTGAAATCCAAGAGGCACAGAGAACTCCCTTCAGACGTAACTTGAATCGATCTTCTGCACGACATATCATAGTGAAACTGGCAAAATACAAGGATAAAGAGAAAATTCTGAAAGCAGCTAGGGATAAATGTGCTCTAACATATAAAGGGAGACCGATGAGACTCGTGATGGATCTCTACTGGAACTTGGCAGGCCAGGAAGGAATGGCAGGAACTCTTCAATGTGATGAACAGAAAAAATATGCAGCCAAGAATCCTTTATCCCAGCAAATCTGTCATTTAGAATAGAAGGAGAGATAAAGGTCTTCCCAAACAAACAAAAACTGAAGGAATTCATCACCACTAAAATAGCCCTACAAGAGATCCTAAGGGGGATCCTGTGAGACAAAGTACCAGAGACATCGCTACAAACATGAAACCTACAGACATCACAATGACTCAAAACTCATATCTTTCTATAATAACACTGAATGTAAATGGACTAAATGCGCCAACCAAAAGACATAGGGTATCAGAATGCATAAAAAACCAAGACCCATCTGTTTGCTGTCTACAAGAGGCTCATTTTAGACCTGAGGACACCTTCAGATTGAAAGTGAGGGGATGGAGAACTATTTATCATGCTACTGGAAATCCAAAGACAGCTGGAGTAGCCATACTTATATCAGACAAACTAGACTTTAAATTAAAGGCTGTAACAAGAGATGAAGAAGGGCATTATATGATAATTACAGGGTCTATCCATCAGGAAGAGCTAACAATTATAAATGTCTATGAGCCTAATACGGGAGCCACCAAATATATAAAACAATTACTCACAAACATAAGCAACCTTATTGATAAGAATGTGGTAATTGCAGGGGACTTTAACACCCCACTTACAGAAATGGATAGATCATCTAGACACATGGTCAGTAAACAAACAAGGGCCCTGAATGATACATTGGATCAGATGGACTTGACAGATATATTTAGAACTCTGCATCCCAAAGCAACAGAATATACTTTCTTCTCGAGTGCACATGGAACATTCTCCAAGATAGATCACATACTGGGTCACAAAACAGCTCTTCATAAGTATAGGAGAATTGAGATCCTACCATGCATACTTTCAGACCACAATGCTATGAAGCTTGAAATCAACCACAGGAAAAAGTCTGGAAAACCTCCAAAAGTATGGAGATTAAAGAACACCCTACTAAAGAATGAATGGGTCAACCAGGCAATTAGAGAAAAAATTAAAAAATATATGGACACAAATGAAAATGAAAACACAACAATCCAAACGCTTTGGGATGCAGCGAAGGCAGTCCTGAGAGAAAAATACATTGCAATTCAGGCCTATCTCAAGAAACAAGAAAAATCCCAAATACAAAATCTAACAGAACACCTAAAGGAAATGGAAGCAGAACAGCAAAGACATCCTAAACCCAGCAGAAGAAGAGAAATAATAATGATTAGAGCAGAAATAAACAATATAGAATCTAAAAAAACTGTAGAGCAGATCAACGAAACCAAGAGTTGGTTTTTTGAAAAAAGAAACAAAATTGATAAACCTGTAGCCAGGCTTCTCAAAAAGAAAAGGGAGATGACCCAAATAGATAAAATCATGAATGAAAATGGGATTATTACAACCAATCCCTCAGAAATACAAGCAATTATCAGGGAATACCATGAAAAACTATATGCCAACAAACTCGACAACCTGGAAGAAATGGACAAATTCCTAAACACCCACACACTTCCAAAACTCAATCAGGAGGAAAGAGAAAGCTTGAACAGACCCATAACCAGCGAAGAAATTGAATCAGTCATCAAAAATCTCCCAACAAATAAGAGTCCAGGACCAGATGGCTTCCCAGGGGAGTTCTACCAGACATTTAAAGCAGAGATAATACCTATCTTTCTCAAGCTATTGCAAAAAATAGAAAGGGAAGGAAAACTTCCAGACTCATTCTATGAAGCCAGTATTACTTTGATTCCTAAACCAGACAGAGACCCAGTAAAAAAAGAGAACTACAGGCCAATATCCCTGATGAGTATGGATGCAAAAATTCTCAATAAGATACTAGCAAATCAAATTCAACAGCATATAAAAAGAATTATTCACCATGATCAAGTGGGATTCATTCCTGGGATGCAGGGCTGGGTCAACATTCACAAATCAATCAACGTGATACATCACATTAATAAAAGAAAAGATAAGAACCATATGATCCTGTCAATCAATGCAGAAAAAGCATTTGACAAAATTCAGCATCCTTTCTTAATAAAAACCCTCGAGAAAGTCCAGATAGAAGGAACATACTTAAACATAATAAAATCCATTTATGAAAAGCCCACAGTTAACATCATCCTCAATGGGGAAAAACTGAGAGCTCTTTTCCTGAGATCAGGAACACGACAGGGATGTCCACTCTCACTGTTGCTGTTTAACATAGTGTTGGAAGTTCTAGCATCAGCAATCAGACAACAAAAGGAAATCAAAGGCATCAAAATTGGCAAAGATGAAGTTAAGCTTTCACTTTTTGCAGATGACATGATATTATACATGGAAAATCAGACAGACTCCACCAAAAGCCTGCTAGAACTGATTCATGAATTCAGCAAATTTGCAGGATACAAAATCAATGTACAGAAATCAGTTGCATTCTTATACACTAATAATGAAGCAACAGAAAGACAAAGAAACTGATCCCATTCACAATTGCACCAAGAAGCATAAAATACCTGGGAATAAATCTAACCAAAGATGTAAAAGATCTGTATGCTGAAAACTATAGAAAGCTTAGGAAGGAAATTGAAGAAGATATAAAGAAATGGAAAAACATTCCATGCTCATGGGTTGGAAGAATAAATATTGTCAAAATGTCAATACTACCCAAAGCTATCTACACATTCAATGCAATCCCAATCAAAATTGCACCAGCATTCTTCTCGAAGCTAGAACAAGCAATCCTAAAATTCATATGGAACCACAAAAGGCCCCAAATAGCCAAAGTAATGTGGAAGAAGAAGACCAAATTGGGAGGCATCACAATCCCAGACTTTAGCCTCTACTACAAAGCTGTAATCATCAAGACAGCATGGTATTGGCACAAAAACAGACACATAGACCAATGGAATAGAATAGAAACCCCAGAACTAAACCCACAAAAGTATTGGCAACTAATCTTTGACAAAGCAGGAAAGAATATCCAATGGAAAAAAGACAGTCTCTTTAACAAATGCTGCTGGGAGAACTGGACAGCAACAGGCAGAAGGTTGAAACTAGACCACTTTCTCACACCATACAAAAAAATAAATTCAAAATGGATAAATGACCTGAATGTGAGACAGGAAACCATCAAAACCCTAGAGGAGAAAGCAGGAAAAGACCTCTCTGACCTCAGCCGTAGCAATTTCTTACTTGACACATCCCCAAAGGCAAGGGAATTAAAAGCAAAAATGAACTATTGGGACCTCATGAAGATAAAAATCTTCTGCACAGCAAAAGAAACAATAAATAAAACTAAAGGCAACCAACGGAATGGGAAAAGCTATTTGCAAATGACATATCAGACAAAGGGCTAGTATCCAAAATCTATAAAGAGCTCACCAAACTCCATACCTGAAAAACAAATAATCCAGTGAAGAAATGGGCAGAAAACATGAATAGACACTTCTCTAGAGAAGACATCCGGATGGCCAACAGGCACACGAAAAGATGCTCAACGTCGCTCCTCATCAGGGAAATACAAATCAAAACTACACTCAGATAACACCTCACGCCAGTCAGAGTGGCCAAAATGAACAAATCAGGAGACTATAGATGCTGGAGAAGATGTGGAGAAACAGGAACCCTCTTGCACTGTTGGTGGGAATGCAAACTGGTGCAGTCACTCTGGAAAACAGTGTGGAGGTTCCTCAAAAAATTAAAAAATAGACCTACCCTATGACCCAGCAGTAGCACTGCTAGGAATTTACCCAAGGGATACAGGAGTACTGATGCATAGGGGCACTTGTACCCCAATGTTTATGGCAGTACTCTCAACAATAGCTAAATTATGGAAAGAGCCTAAATGTCCATCAACTGATGAATGGATAAAGAAATTGTGGTTTATATACACAATGGAATACTACGTGGCAATGAGAAAGAATGAAATATGGCCTTTTGTAGCAACGTGGATGGAACTGGAGAGTGTGATGCTAAGTGAAATAAGCCATACAGAGAGAGACAGATACCATATGTTTTCATTCTTATGTAGATCCTGAGAAACTTAACAGGAACCCATGCAGGAGGGGAAGGAAAAAAAAAGAGAGAGAGAGGTTAGAGTGGGAGAGAACCAAAGCATAAGAGACTCCTAAAAACTGAAAACAAACTGAGGGCTGATGGGGTGTGGGAGGGAGGGGAGGGTGGGTGATGGGTATTGAGGAGGGCACCTTTTGGGACGAGCACTGGGTGTTGTATGGAAACCAATGTGACAATAAATTTCATATATAAAAAAATAACTAACTAACTAAATAAATACATAAATAAAGTCCCAAGTGGGATTTATCCCTGGGATGCAAGGATGATTCAACATGTGCAAATCAATCAATGTGATATGTCACAACAATGACATGAAAGAAAATAATCATATAATCATTTTAATAGATGCAAAAAAAGCAGTTGATAAAATTAAAAATCAATCCATGATAAAACTTCTTAAAAAATTAGGTAAAGAAGGAACATATCTCAACATAATAAAGGCCACATAGGACAAGCTACAGTTAACATCATACTGAGTGGTGAGAGGCTGAAAGCTTTTCCTCTAACATCAGGAACAAGAAAAGGGTGTTCACTTTCACCCCTCCTATTCAGGATAGCACTACAAGTCCTAGCTAAAGCAGACAGGAAATGAAAACATATGAAAAGTATCACAACTGGAAAGGAAGAAGTAAATTTGTCTCTATTGGCAGACAACATGGTTTTATGTATAGAAAATCCTAAAGACTCAACTACAATACTGTTAGATCTAATCAATGAAATTAGTAAAGTTGCAAGACACAATATTAACATGTAAAAATTCAGTAGCATTCCTATATGCCAACACTGAATTTTCTTAGAAATAAAAAATGGATCCTGTTTACAATAGCATCAAAAACAATAAAGTAGGAATACATTTAACTAAAGAAGTGAAAGAGCTCTACTTTAAAAACTCTAGGACATTGATGAAAGAAATCAAGTAAGATATAAATAAATGGTAAGACATCCCATGTTCATAGATTGGACAAATTAATATTGTGAAAATTTCAGTACTACCATCTATAAGTAAGGCCATCTATAGATTCAATGAAATCCCTATCAAAATTCCAATGCATCTATTACAGAAGTAGAGCAAACAATCCTAAAATTTATATGGAACCACAAAAGATTCCAAATAGCCAAAAAATCCTGAGGAAGAAAAACAAAGAAGGAGGCATCACTCTTCCTGATTTCAAGTGATAGCATATAATGCTACAGTCATCAAAACAGTATGATATTGGCGTAAAAACAGACAAATAAACCAATGGAACAAACCCAAGCATATGTGGTCAACTAATATTTGACAAGAAAGCCAGGAATACTCATTGGGGAAAAGATGGTCTCTTCAATAAATAGTGGGATAACTGGATATTCATATGTAAAAGAATAAAAACAGGACTGTATCTTACACCACTCACAAAAATTAACTCAAAATGGATTAGACCTACATGTAAGACCTGAAGACATGAAACTCCTAGAGTAAAACATAGGAATAAAGCTCCTTGACATGGGTCTTGGCAATGACTTTTTGGTTATGACACCTAAAGCAAAAGCAACAAAATAAAAATTAACAAATGGGACTGCATCAACTAAAAAAGCTTCTGCATAGTGAAAGAAACCATCAACAAAGTGAGAAGACAACCTACAGAATAGAAAAAAAAAAATTGCAAACTGGTGATCTCACAAGGGATTAATATCCAAAACCTATAAAGAACCCATACAATTCAATAGCAAAAACACCCATATAATCCAATTAAAACTGGGAAAAGGACCTGACTAGACCTTTCTCCAAAGAAGATATATGAAAGGCCAACAGGTACATAAAAAGATGCTAAACATCACTAGTATTAAGGCAATGCAAATTAGAACCAAAATAAAATATCATTTCATGCCTGTTAGAATGGCCATCATCAAAAAGACAAGAGATTAGAAATGCTGGTAGTGATGCACAGAAAAGAAAACCCTTGCACAGTTAGGATTGTAATTTGGTACAGCCAGTATGAAAAACAGTAAGGAGCATCCTCAAAATTTTTTTTAAATATATAACTATCATATGATCCAGCAGTTCCACTTCTGGAAATACAACCAAAGGAAGTGAAAACACTACCTCAAAAATAAATCAGCACCCCCATATTCATAGGAGCATTATTTACAATAGCTAAAACATGGAAACAACCTAAAGTGTCCATCAGTGCATGAGCATATCAAGAAAGTTGTGGTATATACATACAATGAACTATTATTCAGCCATAAACAATGAGGAAATCCTACCATTTGCAACAACATGGATAAACCTTGAAGGTATTTTCTAAGTGAAAGTCAGAGAAAGACATGATCCCACTTTTATGTGGAATGTAACAACAAAAACAAACATACAAAAAAAGCCTCATAGAGAAAGAGTTCAGAGGCCGACAGTGGGGCAAGGGGGAATTGGAGGAAAATGTGAAAAGGTACAAACTTAGATTTGTAAGGTAATATAGGATACAATGATGACTGTAGCTAATATTGCTTTATAACACATAGGAACGTTGATGAGAATAATTCCTAAGAGTTCTCATCATAGGTGAAATTTCTTTCCTTTTCTTTCTTTCTTTCTTTCTTTCTTTCTTTCTTTCTTTCCTTCTTTCTTTCTTTCTTTCTTTCTTTCCTTCCTTCCTTCCTTCCTTCCTTCTTTCCTTCCTTCCTTTCTTCCTTCCTTCTTTCCTTCTTTCTTTCCCTGTAAGAGTAGATAGATGTTAGCTGAACCCATTGTGTTAATCATTTCACAATATATGTAAACTAAACAGTCATATTGTACCTCTTAAGTTCATACAGTGATATATGTCAATTATTTCTCAATATAATTGGAAAACAGAGAAAAAGATAAAATGGAATGCTTAAAACATGTTTACATATGCCAAAAGAAGTCAGAAAAAGTGAAAAAAGTAACAGAAAACAGATGAGATGAAGTGCACAAAAAGAGAAAAATGGTAGATCCAAACCCAACTATATCAATAATTACATTAAATATACATGTCATGGCGCTATAATCAAAATATAACAATTGACAGATTAGATGGCCAAAGCAAATTTCCACCAATATACTATGTTAATATATGACATAGTTAATGTCAAGAAAGAGACATTAACTATAAAAAGAGAAACAGGATAAAATTTAAAAGATGGAAAAACATATACCAGTCAATTACCACTCTAAAGAAAGCTAGAGTATCTATATGAATACCAGACAAAATGGACTCTGGTCAAAGATAGCCAAGAGATAAAGAGGTATGTTTCTCAAGATAAGTAGCCAATTCATGAAGGTGTAACAAACCTAATTAATTAAGAACATATAAGAATCCCACATGTATACACAATTATAACAAAATTTCAAAATATATAAAACAAAAAGTCATAGAACTACAACAAAAGATAGACAAATCGACAGTCATAATTGGAAATTTCAAATCCCCTCTCAGTTTAACAGAAGTAGACAGCAAATCTATCAACCAATATGAACTAATTGACATTTATGTAGCATGACACATAGCAATAGCAAAATACACATTCTTTTCAAACATACATGAATTATTCACTCAAATACACCATATATTGTGGCATAAAAGAAGAGTCAATAAATGTCACAGGGTACAGAGTACATTAGCTAGCTATAACAGAATTAAAAATGGGTAAGGGGCACTAAGGAATCTACTCCTGAAATCATTGTTGCACTATATGCTAACTAATTTGGATGTAAATTTAAAAAAATACAATAAAATACAATAGGATTCAATATTTTTAATCCTGCAAAATCTACATTTATTGGGATAAAACTATACTTTTAAATAACCCAGCTCTAGAAGAAATCAAAGTTGAAATTAGAAAATAAACATATCAAAATGCATTGACTGCAGCTAAAGTAGTATACAAGGGGAATTTAAAAAAATTTAATGTTTGTTTATTTCTGAAAGAGAGAGAGACAGGGAGCAAGCAAGGGAAGGGCAGTTAGAGAGGGAAAAACAGAATCCGAAGCAGGCTCCAAGCTCTCAGAGGTCAGCACAGAACCTGATGTGGGCAGGCACTCACGGATTGCAAGATCATGACCTGAGCCAAAGTTAGGATGCTTAACTGACTGATTCTCCCAGACACCCTTTCAGGGGGATATTTTTTAACCTAAAATGCTTGTAATAGAAAACAGGAAAGAATGAAAATCTAAGCTACCACAGTAAGAAACAAAACATTCCACATGGGGCGGGGGAAAGAAAGTTATACCCAAATGAAGTAGAAAAAAGAAAATAATAAATTTTAGAGTAAAATCAAGGAAATGGAAAGTAGGCAAACAGAAAATTAATAAAATAAAATGCTTGTTTAATAAAAAGATAAATGATTTCATACATTTGATAAGTGCTTAGCCAGAGTTATCAAGTGAAAAAGACAGAAGATACATTTGCTAACATCAAGAATGAACGAGGAGACAATACTAGAGATCCCATATTAATAAGACATTATGGGGAAATTATAAAAGACATTAGGCCATAAATTCAACAAATTAAATGAAAATAACACATTAATAGAAACAAATTACCAAAACTAACACAAAAGAACATAGAAAAGCCGAAAAGCCACGTATGTTTGTAATTACAACCTTCTTTCTAAGACAATTCCAGTTTCATTTAGCTTCACTTGTAATTTGTATGATATAACTTAAGGAACAAATAATACCAATTCTCCCAGAGCTCTTTCAAAAAACAGAGTAGGAGGGCAAACTCCTTAAATCATTTTATGAGGTCAGCATTATTCTGATAATAATACTGGACAAAAATAGGATTAGGAAAAGAAAACTATAGACAAATATCTTTGATGAACATAAATACAAAAATACCTAACACAATTCTAGTAAATAAAATCCAGAAGTATTTCAATGAAGATTCATCTCAGGTTTGCAAGATTAGTTTAGCATTTGAATATCAATCAATATATTTCACTGTATTAGTAAAATAAAGGAGATAAAATATATGCTTATCCTAATAGATGCAGGAAAACATTCAATAATTTTTAACAGTCATTTATGATAAAAAAAAAACTCTTAGCAAAGTTAGAAGAGAACTTTCTTACCCTGACAAAGAGTATATATAAAAGAATGAGAGGAATCATCATATGTAGTCATGACAGACTGAATATTTCCCTCAGATATTTGCATTAGGTAAGTTTTTCTGATCACTTCTACTGTGTTTATTACTAAAAGTCTTAGTTCATGAAATGAGACAACTAAAGGAAATAAAAGGCACAAAGACTGGATATAAAGAAATAAAACTGTATTCACAGATGACACCATCATACACTTAGAACATCTTGAAGAATTTATACAAAAGTTTCGAGAAGTCATCACTGAATTCACTAAGGTCACAATGCAGACTATCAGTATACCAAATTTAATTGCACTTCTATATATAGCTAGCAATGAACAGTTTGAACGTGAAATTTTAAAATTTCACTTATTATGACTTTAATATAATGACATTATTAGGGAAAATTTAATAAAATATGTGCAATATCTGCAAACTAAAAATTTAAAAAGCATTTCTGGAAGAAATTAAGACATCTGAATACAGGAAAGATTTGGGACATTCATGAATTGGAAGGAAAACAATTCCTTTAAGATACCAATTCTCTCTAAATTGGTTTATAGTTCAATACAATCTCAATCAGAATCCAGGAAAATCCCACCAAGCTGATGGGTAAAACTTGACAAGCTAATTCTGAAATTCATATGAGAAATTTATGTGGAAATGCAAAGACCATAGCATAGCCAAAACAATACCGACTAAAAACATATGAAGAATCCATACTACTTGGGTAAAGACCTACATTGGTTAAATATTGTACTTAATCGTAACTAACCTCAGCCTTTACCTTAAAAGAAATTAACTCGATGTGGATGGTATACCTAAAATAAAAGCTAAATCTTTCAGACAGAATCACGAAGAAAATCTTTGCAACCGTGAGATTGATAAAGATTTCTTAGATAGGACACCCAAACACACACACATACACACACATAACACAACCATAAAAGAATAAAAAGTCAATTGCACCTCAAAAAAAATTTAAACTCTGATATTTGAAAAGCACCATTAAGAAAATGAGCAAGCAAATTATAGACTGGAAAAATAATATTTGCAATATGTGTAGCTGACAAGTTATTTTGTATCAGGAAAGTATAAGGTGATCTTTCAACTCAATTATAAGTGGACAAACAACTCAATATAAAAATGGGTAAAAAATTGATCAGATAGTTCACAAGAGAAGATGCACAAATGACCAATCGGCACATGAAAAATGGTCATCAATAGGCACCAAGGAAATGCAAATTAAAACTATAATTAGTTACTTCTATACACCTATTAGAATAGCTACAATCAAAAAGGTTAGCAATACCAACTGTTGATGAAGATATGGAATACTGCAACAGGAACTCTCACCTTGCTAGTGGTAGTTTAAAATGATATAACCACTTTGGAAAGCAGTTTGATAGTTTGTTATAAAATTAATCATACTTACTTGTTTTGTTTGTCCAAGAAAAGTAAAGCATATTTCTAGAAAAACACTCATAGTTACATTATCACAGCAACTTTCTTCATAATATTTCAAAACTGGAAACAGTCTAAATGTCGACCCACAGATGAATGTATAAACCATTGTAGTATATCCATTCAAGGGAGTACTATGCAGCAATAAAGAGACTGCTGATACAGTTAACACCGTTATGCTGCATGAAAGAATCAAGCAATATAGGCTTACATGCCATAGAATTCCTTTCATATGAAATTCTAAATCAGAAAAAGTCATATATAGTAACTGAAAGCAGATTAGTGTTTCCCTGGAACTGTGTAGGCTGGTGTGGTGAGGACAATCATGGACTGCAAATCATACTGAAGTCATGGGAGTGTCCTAGCTCTTGATTTTGATGGAAATTACACAAATATACAACACTTAATAAACTGTTCACTAAAAATGGGTGCATTTTATTGTATATAAACTATACATCAAAAAAATACACATTGGTTGACTGGATCCTACTAAATTTAAAGACTTGTAAACATTTACCAATCAGGGTTAGGAAAATAATTTTGCCTATAAGAAGCAAACCTTTTAGGAAGCTTTAAGAAAAGAAGGCTACTATAAAGATACACTGGGGCTGGAATTTGAACCAGAATTTATCTGATAACCTCTTTACCCCAGGCAGCTCTTAGCAAAGGAGCAAAATTTAAAATGAGAGAAGTATGGGGCAAACAGGAAGGCAATCAAAATGAAGCTCACTGAGTAGTTTTACTGTGTCAGGCTCCATGCTAAGGATATTTCATATATTATCTTGTATGATTATCAAAACAATATATGATAAGCATTATTAAATCTTTTAAATAACATGCTCAAGCAACAAAACTAGAAGTAGAGATGTTGAGATGTGAACTGAAACCTGTTGTCTCCAAAGACATAGCTTTTGTCACTTAAGTAAGAAAAAGTAATTGATGAGAGGTGCCTGGGTGGCTCAGTCAATTAAGCATCTGACTTCGGCTCAGGTCACAATCTTGCGGTTCGTGAGATGGAACCCCGTGTCGGGCTCTTTGCTGACAGCTCAGAGCCTGTAGCCTGCTTTGGATCCTGTGTCTCCCTCTCTTTCTGCCTCTCTCCTGGTCATACTCTGTCTCTCTGCCTCTGTCTCTCTCAAAATTAAATAAAAACATTAAAATTTAAAAAAAATAATTGATCAGTCAGTGTTTATTAAAAATGCAAGGATGGGTTGTTTTGTCTTTAAAAAGGAAGAGAGGAGAACTCATCAAACTCCACACCCGAAAAACAAATAATCCAGTGAAGAAATGGGCAGAAGACATGAATAGACACTTCTCTAAAGAAGACATCCGGATGGCCAACAGGCATATGAAAAGATGCTCAATGTCACTCCTCATCAGGGAAATACAAATCAAAACCACACTCAGATATCACCTCACGCCAGTCAGAGTGGCCAAAATGAACAAATCAGGAGACTATAGATGCTGGAGAGGATGTGGAGACACGGGAACCCTCTTGCACTGTTGGTGGGAATGCAAACTGGTGCAGCCGCTCTGGAAAACAGTGTGGAGGTTCCTCAAAAAATTAAAAATAGATCTACCCTATGACCCAGCAATAGCACTGCTAGGAATTTACCCAAGGGATACAGGAGTGCTGATGCGTAGGGGCACTTGTACCCCAATGTTTATAGCAGCACTCTCAACAATAGCCAAATTATGGAAAGAGCCTAAATGCCCATCAACTGATGAATGGATAAAGAAGTTGTGGTTTATGTATACAGTGGAATACTACTTGGCAATGAGAAAGAATGAAACGTGGCCTTTTGTAGCAATGTGGATGGAACTGGAGAGTGTTATGCTAAGTGAAATAAGTCATACAGAGAAAGACAGATACTATATGTTTTCACTTTTATGTGGATCCTGAGAAACTTAACAGAAGACCATGGGGGAAGGGAAGGGGAAAAAAAAGTTAGAGAGGGAGGAAACCAAACCATAAGAGACTCTTAAAAACTAAGAATAAACTGAGGGTTGATGGGGGGTGGGAGGGAGAGGAGGGTATGATGGGTACTGAGGAGGGCACCTGTTGGGATGAGCACTGGGTGTTGTATGGAAACCAATTTGACAATAAATTTCATATTAAAAAAAAAGGATGAGAGGTTTGTCTTCAAAAGAGAATGAGAACTTCTGCCTCTGAGAGAGATGTCAAAATTTGAATATGAATAAAGTACTTAAAATTTTGAAATGGTATATTTTGAAATGCAAGGAACTTGATACTTATATTTCATAGTTAACTTGACCTGATTTCCAGTTTCTGAACTGATAGACTTCAGGAAGCCTCTTAAATTTTCCCCAATAACTAAATAAATTAGTGTGGCAGGATGATGCTTTTACATTAGTAGCTTTTTAAAATAAGCTGGTCTAAGATTATGTTCCTTATGAGAATCATCATTTTTGTTGGCTGTCTCCAGT
This sequence comes from Lynx canadensis, assembly GCF_007474595.2. Lineage (NCBI taxonomy): Eukaryota > Metazoa > Chordata > Mammalia > Carnivora > Felidae > Lynx > Lynx canadensis. The sequence continues at coordinate 77,099,627 of NC_044305.1, forward strand.
GATATTGTACAAGAGACTGGATCCTAATTTTTATAAATCCTTCAAATCCAGTCTTATAAAGGCATGGCAGTATTATTTTCCCCCTTGAAAATGATATAAGGTTATGGGGACAAGTGATAAATAAGAGAACTTAAAAATTAAAAATTGTGAAGAGAGGGAAAAAATGGGAGATTCAAACAAAAATGCAATCTAGTACTAAATATGAAGTCTTGTATTTAAGCGAAAACCCAAAGGCACAATAAAGGATAAAGGAACCTGGCTTACCTGAGATCCATTTGAAAGAGACTATGTAGAACTGTGTGAAACAGAAGCACAACATAGACCAAATGTATATGAAACTAACAAGATCTTCAAAGTGTGCTAAAGAAAGTTTCCAGAATGTTCTAGTGTAATCAGGTTGAGTGTAGAGTGCTGTGTTCAATCTCAATAGCCACATTTTAAGTTGGACTTGGACAAACTACAGTTCATTTAGAGAAGGCAATCAGAATAATGAAGTATTCAGAAAGCACATCCTGGGAAGAATATGTGAAAAAGTTGAAATGAAAGGGTTTTGTGACAAACGTCTGATGGATGAAAACTGATTTTGCATTTCTCAGTGGGAACAATCAGTACATGAAGGGGGATGTCTAACAGACATACTTTTCCACAAATGAGACAGGCTGCTTCCCAGAGGGATGAACTTCCTCCCAACTGCTGGAGAAGATGAAAAATGATAATCTTTTCAGAAGAGTATAGCTGGAGTTCTAAGGTTCTCAGCCTTCACTGCTATCAGATACCTTGCATGTTACAGAGCAAAAGGATTTGGCCATGGTTTGGTTGAGAAGGATGAAGAAGAGAAAGGAATTCAACAGTCATTTCACAGATTCTTGAGTAAAGAGTAGGAGGACAAAAAGGCAAGAAGAGTAGATGTTTGGGGAGAATCTAATAAACTCTATTCTGTGGTAGATTTAAAAGTTTTACTGAAATGCCAATGTTATATCCAGGTGTAAATATTTGATTGATATTATTTGCAAATGTGTGGCTGTTTCATGGATAAAAGGCAAATGAATTATATAATTCTGGAACTTATTTGCCTGGAAATAGTTGCTGAAGATGAGAGTGTGAATGATATCTGAAGGAAGGGAGAAAGAAAGAGGGAAGGATAAGGAGAGAGCCTTGAGGAATTATTACTTTTCAGGGTCAAAAAAGAGTGGAGTAAGAGAAAAAAAAACATTAAAAGGAGAAAAATAGGAGGTTTACAGAAGCCAAGAATGAAGAGAATACCAAGATGTCAGGGGCCACTGAAGATATTTAAAATACTGCAAACAGGTTAAGGAGGACTCCGAAAGTTCCATTTAACTTGACCCTCAGGATTTGGACCTGGAGGTAATTTTCTGTAAACTAATGGATACAAATGTTAGTAAATAGAAGTAGTGAGCATACTTTTTTCTTTCAGTGAATTTAGTGGCAAAAGAAATAATAGTGAGATAGCATGTTGATTGCCAAACAAGATAAAAGCAATTTTTTTAAAGAAAATAAGATGCTTTTGTGTACGTTTATGTAAGCAAAAACAATTAGAGAAAAGACCAATGATGCCAAAGAAGGAAGAGGTATAGCCTGTAGATCTTGGAAAAACCAAGCAGTGAGAAGCCCCAAAACACTTGGTGACCTTGGGGTCATTGCTAACTCTTAAGTCTCAGTTTCCTGATACGGTACCTGAGATATCTACTTTTATATGTCACTGAGAGGCCTACACATGAAGTACATAACAAGTCTATCTCAGTGCTTGATACACAGTCATTATTTAAAAAAAAAAAAAAACCTAGTATTTCTTTTGGAAAGGAGATGGAAACAGGAGGGCAGAGAAGGAAAGATGAAGATACCAGAGAAAGTTTCAGAGAATGAAGCATGGTGACAGATGGAGAGGAGGAAAGATTATGGAGGTTGTACCAGATGGCCTCTGCTTTTTCAGTAAAGTAGGAAGGAAGGTCATCTGTTCAGAGTGAGGACAGCATGGTTGAGAATGAGGCATGAAAAATGTAGAAAAATGTTAGAATACTTTTTCTTTCTTCCAAGAGAAAAGGGATATACAGTTCAGTGAGGCACAAGATACTGAGATTCTGAGGAATAAGATGCCTCGAAGTGAGCTTTCTCATAAGTTTATCTGGCAAAGCTTGGCATCTTGAGAATGAATGAGTAGCCCACAAATGGGAAGGTAACTCATTTGGAGGATTTGGCAGGATCTAGGGCACTGTAAGCAGTGATTCTGGTGTGATATAACAAAACTCCTGGAGGTAACTGACATGGAGTCTTGGCGCATGGGGAAGGCTCGTGATGCTAGAGGTAGGACAAAAAACCACACACTTGAGAGGCAGCTGAGGATATAGGGGTCATGATAAAGGTGGAAAAACAGGTGTGGGAGATGGGACTAGAGATGGCTGTTGTAGGTGACAGGAGCTCTTATGTATGGATTATTGAAGCTGAGTCAGTCTTAAGAGAAGAAGAGTGTGAAGAGGTGAAAATAGAAGGTGGCTGAAGTACATTCCTATCCAGACCGTAGGCATTGAAGAGGTTAGGAAATTTTTATAAAGGGTATGGTTTTGGACATCAATGAAGATTGTAATATTATTGAGCCAATAAAAAATTTAAGGAAGAAAAATATGATAACCACAATAGAGCTTCATTGAAGAAAGGTAAGAATAGTAGTTAGGTGATAGTTCCAAGGTGGTGAAGAGGCCTTTAAAAGGTGCCCCAACAGTCAGAACAAAACATTTACCTGGGACTCAACAGACCTGAGCTTGAAGCATGACTCTGCCACCAACGAGCTGTTAGATTTCCCAGCTAAAGAGTAAGGATTTGGATGTTGCGATTACATCTAGTTAGATCTAATAACTGTGACCCCTAAGACTGACATAGTTTCAGTTCACCAGAAGCATACAGTCAATTTAAAGAGATAAGCTACATGCTCATGCAAAAAGAATAAAAAATAGCAGATACGTAACCATACAAGACAGTGTTTGAATGTTAAGTGGGTGGCAGGGCAACCCAACGTAAGTACATTCTTACTACAGATGTATCTCAGGACAAGAGCCCCACATTAAGTCACCATCTTTCACTAAGGAGAAATGAGGAAGCTCCATGCCCTCAGCTTCTGAACAAAAATAAAGGATCACTCAATCACTGCCACAGAGGCAGAGTTTCCCAACCGGCTTGGTGTTTAGCTGGTGTTTAACTGGCTTGGTGTTTGTCTTGCCCAATGAAACTCCAGGCTAGCACCACCCTCCTCAGTTCCTCAGTCTGAGGAAGACTCTCATGCCTGGCACTTTCAAGGGATTTTCAGCAGAGCTCTCTGGAATCTGCCTCTGCCTTCTACCCACCACACCCCACACCGAGTCTCTGCCTGAATCAACCACATCCACCTACCTGCTATATCTCTCACATGCCATTTTTCCTCACTCCCCTCATCATGGGACTATAAATAATAGTTCAGATAATTTATTACTTTTTGTTTTAGCTTTATTGAGGTATAATTGATATCAAAAAACTGCACACATTTGATGTATACATCTTGATAAATTTGTAATCATTACTATCTGAAGCCAAGTCCACGGAAAATGGATCTCTGCTGAGTGCAGCCTCTATTAATAGAAATCTTATAACCTACATAGTGACCAGACCTGGGACAGACACATTTTACTTTTGTAGTCCTGACATAAACAGGACTGGCTTCATCCTTGGGCAGTGCTAGGGTCCACTGTGACATTAAGAGTCCACAAAAGTGTTTTAATTTTAATTTCTTTTGGAATAAAAATGAATATGGTAACATGAATATAATATATTATAAGAAATCCAGCCTGGATTATATTTGCTTTTAATATCAATACAGTCATAAAATATAATTTTTAATTTTTTGTTTTTTGGAGGAAGGGGACCATGGAGTCAAAAGTACCTAGATGCCATGAAACTCATAATACAGTCCTAGGTGTCATCATTAATAGCTCTTTCATCCCTCTCAAATTGCCTTAGTTTCAATGATAAAACTATAGGGCAACCCTACCAATGAGAGAGTAGAAGAGAGAAGTAAGGGAGAAGCATAGAGATGGAAACTCTCAAATCTGAAGTAAAATACAGATGAAGGCCTGTTTCAGACCAATAGCCATGGTAAACATATGGTCATTGTTTAATGCTCTCTGTGAGCCTGTCCATCCCTGAAGCCTCCCTTCCATTCTTAGAATTGTTCTAAGAGAAGCCAGTTCACCGGCTGGGGCATAAAAAGTATAAAGGAGAGAAGAGGCAGGGAGATTGTGACTCCACCCACCCCTGTGAAAAACCCTATCCCAGTGACCCCTTCCCCCATCATCTGTTTTTGGCCCCCCCACACTTCTTCCCCCTTCTCACTTTCTCTGTCTCCCAGGCTGCCAAGTTTTGTTAGAGTTAGTTCTAAAATCACGCAGATTGGCTCTGCCACAAATTCGTGTTCTCTAACCCCTTGCTGTGGCTCAGCCATCCTTCTTTTCATCTCTTGTTAACTCTGTTTACCCCTCCTCCCATGTCTTGGCATAGAGGAGAATGAAAAACACATCAGTCTTTCTCAACAAGTCTTGGTTGAGGAAATACTGCAACACCCAGGACAACTTCTGGTCTGGTCACAGATCTGACCTCAAGTCACTCACAATGTAGAAAAAGAAAACAAACAAACAAACAAAAAAACGTGATTCACCAATTTTCTTTTTTACATGCCTACTATGTGGCAAGCAGGGTGACAAACACTTAAGTTTTAATAAGGTGAGTTTGACACGGGCTCTGTTTCCCCTGAAAAGTTCACTTTTCAAAGGTATGTAAATGGATCAATATTGAGCCAAATGTTGCCTCTCTTTAATTGGGGGTTGGCAGCCGATGACGCTAAGTTCACCTGAGGGCAGATTACAGCAGAAAATTTGACTCAACTTCCACAACAGGCATCTCTTTGCCCTTAATTTGGACCTCCCCCCATCTTCAGACATTTCTACATTAAAACCAAAGTGAATACAAGCTGATTTTTAAATCATTAAAACCCTTGGCCCAAGCAGCTAGCTAGAGCATGTTGTTCCTTAGTTAGGAGCTGTCAGAATCACTTAAAAACAAAGCTGAGCAAAGTGTTAAATAAATGTACAAGAAGGCAGAAGGGGCAGTTCAAATATCACCAGGTAATCCAAATCCACTGTGGATTTGGGGAGAGCGCATCTGCAGACTCTGAGAGACCGCAATGCTGATTAGCTTTTTAATCTTACCCCAGTAAGGATGGAAATTTTTCCTGTTACTGAGAGACACGAGGAAACCATTATTTCTTTGTAAAGACAAATATCCATTTCAGTAAGTAATTTAAAGCACACACTGTAGAGAACATGTGTGGATATTTGGCAGAGAGCTGGAAGTACTAATAAAATAACTTCTCTTTAGCTGGTCTTTTCTAGACTAAAAGACAGAATTAATGGTGTCTTCTTTCTGGTATTTACCATATTATGGATGCTTACAGTTGATCAACTGTTAGAAATAAAGAAGTCTTATGCACATAAAATAAGGGAGGGAGGACAAGAGAAATCTATCACCATTTTCTTTTTTACTTGGAATGTCATCAGTGTTTAACTAACGCTCTTGATGTCAGCCTGGCTAATGACTCTGTCTTTCATTATTTAGATATGTCTATACCTGCATAGCCCTGGGATTGCCTCAATCATACATATTTGGCTTTAATACTGTTTGCCCCTTCAGGATTTGGTGATATATCCTAAGAAAAAAAATGCACTTATATTTTTAAATAAATGTTATTTCATGACATATTTGTGAGGCTAAAAAGAAGATTGGGGGTTGATGATGTTATAGGGCACTAAGAATAATTTCACTCTAGAAACCACACATCTTACCATCTGTCCCTCGTCCTGGCATCATCATGGGCAATGGGAAGATGCATCCAGTATTCGTACACATAGTCAGAGCAGGGGGCTGGATGTTGTGAAGGAAAAAATCCCTACCTGTCTCTGTCATTACCCTTATGGGGTTTATTATAACTTTTGGGTAGCAGATAAATATGAAAGAGGCCAAATACAATATTTAATTAGTGGCACCAGAACAAAGAGTAGAAAAATTAGAATTGTCTCTTATGACATAAATGAAGTGCCTGGCACCCTTCCTGGTTCCTAGTAGGTGCTCAATAAATATTTGTTAAATGAACGAATAAATATTTTCTATACCCAGGATGATGACTCTGAGCTATCATATATTTGGGACTCCAATGGCAAGTATGAAGCTTCAAGATTCTCAGTCATTTTTTCTCCTGAAAAACTGGCTTCTTAAAATATACAGTTTAACAAATGACTATCAGAATGATCAGTCTGCTGACCCTGTGTCCAGAGAGGTTTCCAAGACGGAGGACTCTGCTATGCATTACCGGTAGGGACCCACTGGTAAAGACTTCGTTGTGGATCTTCAGACATCACTGTTCTGCAGAGCCCCTGTCTCTCTTTAAATCTTTGGTGTCCTTCAGGGACTCTTCATATTAGCTTTCTAATTACCAAAAAACATGTCACAAAATTTCCTTTTCTCTCGTGTATGCCAATTGCAATGCGTCACCTTCTGGATCAAGTTAAATAGTTCTTCTCCTTCCTTTGCTCTTCTACCTTTGAAAGTTTTGTGGACTGTAATTGTTTCCCATCTTGGCTATGGCTTCAATGAATGATCCATTTTCTTTAATCCACCCAGATAACTGGATTCTTCTATGGGCTTAATCATCTCGCTGCTCTTGCCTGGAGTTCCTCTCTTGCTGTGCATTTGTTCCGAAAAGAGATGCCTCAAACTGAACCCTGCACTCTGGTGAGATTTTTAAGGAGCAGATGTTCTCTTGGTATCCCTATGACACAATTTTATTGCTATGCAGCTTTTTATGGCATTATTGACAATTTGTATTTTCTCCAAAACTGTGCCTAAAGCTTTGCAAGACTTTACTTTCACTTATGGGTCTTCATTTTACTTGCATTTGATGAGGATGGGGGGAGAGAGAGAGAATGAGAGAGAGAGAGAGAGAGGAGACTTACATGCATGTGTGTGTGTGTATAAGATATAAGACAGAAGAATTGCCAAAGGTATTTACATTCTCAAACTAAAGAAATTGTTTCTTTTGATCCAATCCATTAGAGATTACAACTATCCAAATTTCCAATCTTAAAAGCTCTTATTCACTTGATAGTTTGTAAAATATTATTTTACAGGTACATAGTTAGATACATAGATATAGATAGGTACTATTTAATCCTATGTGGCAGAATTATTCCCACCTTACAGATGATGAAAGCAACTGCCTGAAGAATCCAATAATAGGCCTAATGAAGCAAGGGGCAGATCTGGGACACAGTCCTGGATCCCCTGACTCCCAGGCCAGCATCATTTCTGTTCCAAACCAGCTGCCTCCTCCATCCCAGCTGTTGTTCAGAGAAACCAATTCCAGTTTCAGATGCTGCATACATCACAAAACACTACAGTACACTTTATACTCAGTCTCCAATACTTATTGTATACTTTGTTTTATCAGATTGCCTTGCAATTGTCAAAGGAAAGGAAAAAAAAAAAAAAGAAACTAAGAGAGTGAAGTGAAGCTCACGTTTTTCTTTGGAGAGATCCCTGCGAAAGACCAGTGTTGGGAGTCAAGGGCAAGCTCATGGGTCTGAGTTTTTTCCGGTGTAGTGAGAGACTAAACCTCACCATGCCCTGGTGATAATAAAACAGAACACATGACATGGAGAATACAGTGCTGAGTTACCTGGCTGAGACTCGAAATTACAAGCAGGTCGTCTTCCAAAAGTTTTTCTGAAGGAAGTTATTTAGATTAATGAACGCACGTTCTCATGCCATAAGAAAAAAAAAGTCTTATAAATAAGGTTAAGAGATTAGGTTTCAGCCACAAAATCCTGGCTGTAGGTGCCTGTAGGTGTCTTGGATTTCTACGGTTAAAAAAAAAAAAGTGTTTTGGGACATCTAGGACACAAATCCAAACCACAGCTCCCAACCACTGCAGTGAATCAGGATCTCTCCAGGATCCAAATCATGAGCATCCAGGTGGGATGCTGTGGCCTGGGGAAGGGAATCTAGAGAGGTGGTGATGGTGAGGACCATCATGGGGCATTTGCAGAGAGTAAGAACAGGGCAGTTGAGAATGCAAGAACAAACTGAGGGTTGATGGGGGGTGGGAGGGAGGGGAGGGTGGGTGATGGGTATTGAGGAGGGCACCTTTTGGGATGAGCACTGGGTGTTGTATGGAAACCAATTTGTCAATAAATTTCATATATATAAAAAAAAAAAAAACAAATGTTGATACTTTCACTTTCCCAGAAAAAAAAAAAAAAAACAAGAATGCAAGCTATTATGATTGTCAGAGTCTCCAGCCAGGTCAGCAGCGCTGGGGAGAGGTTCCTCCTTTCTTTAGTTTTGCCAGCCTGAGACACAATCTCTCCTTTCTGCTATCAGCCACTTATTGCTTGAAGTCTCCCTTTCACCAGAAACAGTTTGTGTCAGGAGTGGCCCAGGACTTCCTGAAGCCAGCACATATAGCGATACCAAAGATTGGCTGAGTTTATACATGTTCAGGTCCCTTTGTATAAAGATCATATCAGAGGATACACATTCTTTGCCATGCTCTGTGCCCCTACTGCGCTATCATTACCATTCTGTAATTTAACAAATACTTTATTTCATACGTAAATTCGCAAGATAGAATTGGCCAACATATCAGATGCTTAGGTTGTGCCTCTTCAGAGACCTTATATCTGGTATCATCTAGTATAAATTATCCAGATTGATATCTTTATTCTTTTTTTAATCTTTATTTATTTTGGAGAGGGGGTAGAGGCAGAAAGAAGACGACAGAGGGTCTGAAGCAGGCTCTGTGCTGACAGCAGAGATCCCAATGCAGGGCTCATATCACTGGACTGCCAGATCATGACCTGAGCCAAAGTAAATACGCTTAACTGAATGAGCCACCCAGGTGCCATGATATCCTTATTCTTAATATGATCTATTTATATCTAAGTGTCTAGTGCGAGTTATCAAGATTTTTTCCAAGTAGTTGCAAAAATGATGGGCTTTGGAGTAGGACTGCCTGGTTTATAAGCTCTTGCCGTTTATGTAATTATTTATACAAGAGTAAAAATAATGTCTACTCCAAAGGTTGTTGGGAGGATTAATGGCTTGGTCCTTGCAATGGACTTTTCCTAGTAATTACCATAGAGTAAGCACTCAGTTTTTCTCCGGTTGTTATCATCAGTGTCCCTCTTACCTTGTTATGCTTCAGAGTTATGTAGATTCCAGGTTTCCTATGGAATTTTGGCAAAGGCTCTGGGAAGGACCCTCCATCTCAATAGGATTCTCTGAGATTGGAGGAATTGAGGAGAGGGGCTGACACCTGTGAAGTTATAATGACCTCTGAAACTCTTTCAATGGAAGATGGGAGGGTGGGAAGAAAAAGCGACACCTCGTCTTTGCTCTCACTACTACAGAGATGGGTCTGCCCAAGCCCAACCCCAGGATGCACGAAAAGTAGAGATGACCATAAGGCCAGTGGGTAGAGAAAGAGGCAGCAGAGTGTGACAGTGTTGAACATGTATTCCGAGGGGCTAACTATCTGAGTCTGAACCCCATCTCCACCCCTTAAAACCTGTATGACTTTGAGCAAGTGACATAAACTCTGTGCCTCAGTGTTCCTATCTGTAAGAAGGAGATAATGATAGTATTTGCTCACAAGGTTGTTGTGAGGATTAAATGAGTTAAGGTACGTAAGTGACATAGAATAATGCCTGCCATAGTTTAAGTACTATAATAGGAAGTGAAAAAAGGGGTGATGACCCGAATACAGTTAATAATAACAAACACCCCCTCCAGTGGCTCTTCTTGAATCCCATATGTGTTCAAGATGTGTTTGTACAACACATGTGTTTACTAACCTGAATTTATTTTTAAATAATGATTCAACTATCTTCTGATTTTCTTTGGCTTTGCACATGTTTGCATTTTTGTCTACCATGGTTTCTCAGTGTCATCCTAACTTTATTATCAACCTTAGAAAAAAAATCAGCCCTTCTGTGCATGAATAGACTCTTAGTCTGCATCTGGAATGTATACGGATTTTTCCCCTTTAGTGTCTAGAGTGATAGGTAAGAAGCAGTCAAATCCATGTCTGTCTCTGCAAGAGGCATGACCCAGCCATTCTTCCTGTGCAATTCCTGATCTGAAGCAGTGCTGGACTCTTTTTGGATCAATCTCTTTAGGTAAGGCTTTGCAATTCCTCTAAAAAAATAGTCTGAAATGACTATTTTAAGAGAGAGAAGATAGACCAACAGAGCACTCAGACTAAATTAGGCATCTGCCCATGTAATTGTTTCTTAGCCTTCTGCACTTCAGTTTCCTTCTCTGTAAAATGGACATAATGCTATGTAGCATTCCGTGCACCATTTGTAGAGTAATTGAAATCATGAATTATTATTGAATTCTCCATTTTATTACAATAGTTGTGTTTTCTTTCTTGGTTTTACAAAATCTGCATTCTCTCATAGAGTGTGTTATGTGGGTGAGTGCTGTCTTTTGTGTGTGGTGAGGCAGAAAAGGGCTAAGTATAGTTGACCTTAACAACTGGATGTATTGCATGCCCCTCAGAAATTCCTCCATAGATATTGTTTCCCTCACCTAAACTTCTGATATGTCCAGAGAGACAGAGAGTTCACAGTTGTGCTCCCTGAATGGCATATAGTATTCTGCTCTTCTGTGCTTTGAGTTTGTGCATAAATGTGTGGCCAAGCAGCCAACCAAGCTGACACAAAATCTGAGTTTCTCTTATGAACATTAAGGAGCCTGATGAGGACGGTTGGCTGACTTGAAGACCATCTTTCCTTCCCATAGAATCAGTTTAGAGTCTGTGGTCAGGGACAACCTTCTCCTGAAGTGGTTTGGGGTCACCTCTGGCACACAGACAAAAGCCCAGTAAAGACCCTAGTGTCCTCGATCATAGTGCGTGACCATAATAATCTCAGTCTAGAAAACTCGTAAAGAAATATAACCAAATATCTGCCTCAGTCATAGTGAAATAAGTAAATAAAGATCACAAAAGGGAAAGCAACCATAGAACATAAAAAGCTCAACTTTCAAACTTATCATGTACCTTCCAGTGATTGTCTCTTGGGTATTGAATGTGTTAATTTGCCGTGTCTACTCATCCACGAGGGTCTGCGACAGCATTATGAAAAGTCAATGAGAGCTACAATCATGAGTTTTCTGCTTTTAATTTTATGTTTTCAGATTGATTATAATTTTGAAAATATGAGAGGATAGAACATATTCTAAATCATCTAGTAAAACACCTTAGAACCAAGTATTGCCACATGATTTCCATGCACCGGTTCACATGTGAGTGAGTAGTCTTATTGGTACCCAATGGTAAACATACATTCAGAGCATTTCTGGCCGGTTTTAGGTGATCATGCCCTAATGTTAATGAGACAGCGATCATCATGTGTCTGCTATTGTACTCTTGTTGGATTCCTTTACTAATTATAAAGACAAAACTTCTCTTTTACAAGTGATCAGCTACAATTGAAAGATATTTTCACAGGCTAGGGCTTTAGCTTCATAATTTATTTAATAAATCTAGAATGTTTTGACATCATGAAAATGACAATGTGGTGGAATAGTGTTCTACATTAATTGTCAGAAGCTAATGAAAAAAGAACAGAGGCAGACTTAATATATAAATGGGATTTTTGTATCAAATGAACAGTGAATGACATCACAGCACCTGGTACAAACTTCTGAAGCTTTTATAGATGTTCAAATAGAGAATTCTGGTTGAATAATTACATTGTCACCAGGCATACAGTGGTATAACCATACTGAACTCAAAGAAATTCATGTAGAGCAAAAAGTACCTTCCATGCTGCTTATAGATGTTTTGTGCCGACCCATCTTTGTACATAACAACTTGAAATAGTTCATGAGAACTAAGCAGTAATAAGCAATGAAGAATTTGTCATTCTGACAGGTGTGAGGTGATATCTCATTGTAGTTAAGATTTGTATTTCCCTGGCGATAAGGGATGGTGAGCTTCTTTTCATGTGTCTGTTGGCCACCTGTAGGTCTTTGGAAAAATATCTATTCATGTCATCTGCCCATTTTTTAACTGGATTATTTGTTTTTGGGGTGCTGCGTTTTATAAATTCTCTATATATTTTGGATACTAACCCTTTATCAGATAAGCTGGAGAGTATTATGCTAAGCAAACTAAGTCAGTCAGAGAAAGACAAATACCATATGATTTCACTCACATGTAGAATTTAAGGAACAAAACAGATGAACATAGTGGGGAAAAAAGGAGAGACAAATCAGAAAACAAACTCTTAACTATAGAGAACTGAGGGTTGCTGGAAGGGAGGTGGGTAGGGGGGTGGGTTAAATGGGTGAAGGCTATTAAGGAGGGCACTTGTGATGAGCACTGGGTGTTGTACATAAGTGATGAATCACTAGATTCCACACCTACAACTAATATTACACTGTATGTTAACTAACTGGAATTTAATAAAAACTTGAAAAAATATTTTGCCACTAAATTATATTTTATAATTTTTTAGTATTAATTTTTGGGTAGACTGTTAAATGTACATTAAAACAATGGATTGTGGTTTAAATGAGATATTCTTTATTATTTTTTTATTTTTTTACTGTTTCTTCATTTTTGAGAGAGAGAGAGAGAGAGTGCCAGTGGGGAGAGGTAAGAGAGAAAGGGAGATACAGAATCTGAAGCAGGCTCTAGGCTCCTAGCTGTCAGCATAGAGCCTGATGTAGGGCTCAGACCCATGAACCATGAGATCATGACCCCCCCCCCCCCCACTGAGCCAAAGTTGGACGCTTAACCAACTGAGCTACCCAGGTGCCCCATAAATTAGATATTCTTTAGAAAGTAAAAGTGACAACAGTGATGAGTATGATTTAAGGAATGGTCCATCAGGTACAACATTACAAATATACAGGTTGACAGAAAATGAATCAAATGCCTATTTGTATTTTTTTTACAATTAAACCTACACAGGTCATTTAGTTAAGCAAGACGTAGCATCATCTGCCACATCAAATCATTTTGAATAGTTCGGCTACATATTTTATTTGCATTTATTTAATGATAAACTGAGGCATATTAAGATGTTTAAGAGTTTATTTGAGCATTTATCCATTCCAACTGGGCAGTGCCCAACCAGAAATGGTTAGAAATGCTCCTCTGACAAGAGCTACGGGAAAGACTTTAATGGAGAAAGTAAGAAAGTGAAAAAATGAAATTATCTTATCAGCTACAGCTTAAGGAATAGTTGGCCATTCTTGGTTGGCTGTACTTAGCATTTTGATGTCATCACCTTGAAGCATTTACAGCCTTAGATTTTGTTTTGCTTACATAGACCTCCATGGCATTAGAGCAACTTCAATCTAATGGCCTCCTTATTTAATTAATTTAACATATACAATGTGAAGCTTTGTTTAGGTTTTTTATAATATGTGAATTATAAGCATGTTTGCACATACATAAAATATAATAAAAAAAGCAATTAAAGACAATGATAAAAGCTTATAATTTTTTTCTCCAGAAGTTTACTTTATCTGAGTATTAGCTAAGTTTCTTTAATGGATAAACGTTGTAGTAGTAAAATTTAACATTGATGGAATACCTATTACACATACATAATTAGTATTACTCTTCTCACTTTAAAAATAGAAAAATATATTCCAGAAGAATAAATGACTGGTCCGAATTCATGAAATTATTAAGTAGCAGAACAAGGATTTGGAGTAAGATAAGGCATGGTTGCAATTTCTATTCTTTTCTCCAAACAACAAAATGTCTCATGGTTTGAGCTGGAAAAATACAGAGGGACAGTTAAAAATAATGAGTTTGGTTTTTTAAGTGTTGACCAGTAGTCTTTACTCTTTGACAATAATTATATGAAAGGTCCAGGAATCTCATGAAGCTACTCTTAATCATTATGATAAAATATCACTATTGCATATGAATGAAAAGCATTCTATACTAATTCAGAAGAACTCATCAAAAGTGGACAATTTTTAGTAACTACTGCATGAGTATCACTCATTCTTCACTTTTAACATGCTATTAATATATCCTATTAACAAATGTGATTGATAGGTAAAGCAATTGCTTTTCTACTCCCCATTCCTCTTCTTCCTCCTCCTCCTTCATTTTGCTTTATCTCCTCCTCAACCCTCTCCTTCATTTTTTTGCTCTGCTCCTTTCCCCCAGTTTACATATCCTGATGTCATTGTCCACCACCCTTTTTTCTGGTGTTGATCTTCTAAGCAGGAAACTTTGCCTTCACAACTTAGAGCGATACCATCTCTGCTGCCCAGGGCAAGAGAAAAGGGTTTCATTTCACTTATAGGCGGATTATAATGTTCTAACACCTGAGAATCCAAAATTGTTTAACACTGAAAGACCGTATTTGCTGGAGAGAATGAATACATCAGAAAGGCATAAGACCTTTTCAAATAAAAGTAAGTCAAATATTTATTGAGCACCTACCATGTGCAAAGGCTAAAGTAGTAGGTAAAAAATGAAAACAAGGATAGGGAAAGCCTTGCCATCAGATTGGGCATACAAAATTTCAAATTGTAACACAGGCTAAATAATTGCTCAAGGTGGGGCACCTGAGTGGCTCAGTTGGTTAAGCATCCAACTTCGGCTCAGGTCATGAGCTCACGGCTCCTGGGTTCAAGCCCCACGTCGGGCTCTGTGATGACAGCTCAGAGCCTGGAGCCTGCTTCGGATTCTGTGTCTCCCTCTCTCTCTGCCCTTTCCCGCTCGCACTCTGTCTCTCTCTCTCAGAAAAAAATAAAACATTAAAAAAGTTGTAAAAAAATAAATGCTCAAGGCAATTATAGAAAAACTTAAAAGGAGATATAAAAGTAATGTATAAATAAATAGCAAAGATTAATGCTATCAAGTTGAGACAAGACACCGAATTTGAATTGCATTGGGAGATTTGCCAAGTATTTGCACAGTTGCAAAAGTGAAAACATAGTAGGATTATTATTGGATGAATGTGGTGAATTATTCCGATCAAATCAATAACAAAAACGTTCTAACAACACCCCAAGTCACTAACGAAGACCTTCATTTGGAGGAATTGTGTATTATTATCAGGAGCGTAGGGACAGTAGTAATGGTAACAGTAGAAAGAGCAGTAGTCATCGTGGTGTTACCATTTTCTGAAACCCTCTGCGTTTACAGGCCAAGAACTGTAAACAATGCTACAGCCCATCATGAATCTAAAGGATTAAATGTGGCAGGTCATGAGTGGTAATTATAAATTGTTTATTTTTTCCTTAACTTTTGGATTCCATCTCTTATATTTAAATCTGCATTAACTTAAGTCTTAGAAATTGTCAGAAATGTGATTTATATAGGGGGAGAAGCATTATTTCGACACAAGGCAAAATGGAAAAGTTCTTTTTTGCACACATGTTTCCAGTTTTGCTGCTTAATTTTGGAAAGAGGTAATTCTACGTCAAAATTAGTCTGAGTGAAAAATGCACACACAGTAATCTTCATTTTCATTATCTGGAGTAGTTCAAAAGGCTCAAAAAATGGAACTATTCTCAAAGAAAGGAATGCATGTTCAGGTAATTACAAATAACAGACGCATCTGGTTATCTTAATTGTTTGGGAATGTCTCAATTAGCTGCGAATGTTTTCATGATGACTTGGAGACAGTGAAAATTTTTCACAGCAGATTGGATTCAATAGTGAAGAAATATAGGCAGCTCACCCTGAAGTCTATTTATGACTACAGAATCCATTCAAAGATCCGTATCTTTTGGATTTTATTTGCCTGTAAAGGGAATATAAATGCTATTTTGTTTTGTTTTGCTTTATCTCTGCAGCTTTGTGGTTGGTCTGAAGAGCAAGCAGGACTGGCGGTACTGTGGATGCCCAGGCGAAGGCAAGACGTGCCAGCCTCATGTTCTCCATCCTGACCACAGTTCCGTTTCTTAGCAGAAATTGCCTTCTCACTGAAATTTGATCCTCGGGCTTCCTCAGTAATTTGGGCTTGCTCCTTGAGAAGCTTAGAATGATCCCCAAATACAGGCACATTCTCAATCTGGTTTAGGACTGATGGTTTTTGGATACTTGAAAACAATTCATACTGACATACTTTGGTCAGATAGTCAGCAACATTATGTGTCTTAGACCTGCCACAGTAGGCATGCTATCATACCCTATCATACCCTATCATGCTTCCAGTAGGTTGAATTTAGTCCAGATCCTGCTTTTATTTCAGCTTAACTTCTTTAGTTGATTGATTGATTGATTGATTGATTGGCTTTAAAGACATAGATTTGTCAACTGTAGGATAGAACATAAGTTACTATATGCAGGGTATAGGGCAGTATAGGATAATACAGGATAGTTCTGCAGAATGTCCAACAAATCAATGTCTTGTCCTCCCAAACTTACTCCCTGGATGAAAAAGCTCTTCTAACACAGTTCCCTTGTTTGTGGTATATTAATGGAGACAAAAAGAGATGGCCTCATCTGTTACAGGTGCACTTTCCAATGCAACTGTTTAGAAATGCTTCAAGAGTGATTTTTCCAATCTTGACAAATACTCTCTCAAGCCAGAGGAAACTTCATAATTTCTAGTGAAGAGGTTATGAATTATATTAGATCTCACTAATTCCTTACTTAACTGCCACCTTTATATAGAAAACATGATCTGGGTTAAAACCTATAGATAGAGGGACTGCACATGGGGGGTTAATCTAACAAGCAAATGGATGCCCATCGCCTCAATCAAATTCAGATCAATGGTATTTATCTGTCAGCCCTTGAAATAGAACATGGGCTCCTCCACCAAATCTTTCTTATCTGTAGGAATTAGCAGGAGACACCTAATACTCTCTGGAAATTTATCTACTCCTAAAAAAGTCAGTGTCTCCTAATTTTTCAATGCAGCCCCACACAGATACGGCATAAATGCTTAGGAAGTATTGAAGAGAGGGGAAGACATGAAGGGGAGTGGGAAACAGGGAAATGTTAGTGAGACAGTCAACCTCCTCTCTTTTACGGTGGGATATAAAGTTGGTGCTTTAACCATCTTGCAACTTCTAACCTGTATATCCACCTTTTAAAAAGTAGAAGCTACTCCTTGCTGTTTAACAGACTTACAGAGTCACAAGGTCCCTAATTAACTAGGAATCTAGTCAATACTATTTCTTCTTAAAATTCTGGACCCTTTGAAGCAAAAATATCAATGTAATATGTCCTGAATGAATACATTAGGTAATGGATCCCACATGAACCATGGCTTCATCTTTCATGGCTTTTCTCCCATCACACGTTTTCTCACCTGATCCTTTCTTGCCCTCTGTGGAGATGCTAGATGATTTGCTGTTGGATTCCATACAAACCTTTCACGTTTTGTAAGACAGTAAGCAATCCTTTGACTTCCATAGGCTGTAAAGCTTTTCTTTGTAAATGGAATGTCGACATATAAAACCTGCCCTCAAGGAACATCTTCTTACCCCTTATTCCTGTCTTTTCTCCAAGAAGTACACTGGCTTTGAGCCTCTCCCTTTAATATATACCACTATCCTTCAGGGTTTCCAATTTTCATCTTCCTTAAATCTGCCAAAATTGTTATCCATGTCAAAAAATACTGTACAATGATCTTCCCTTCATTACCCATCCATTCTTCGGGATTCACTTAAAGTCTACTCCCTCCCAACCACTTTGAAGCTTTTGAATGCTCTTCTAGATTCTAAAGATTTTCCATCTCAGAAGCGTCAAGTATATATTTCAATAGTGGGTGACAAGAACGTTCAATCAAACCCACTGCTACTTGTACTGTTATGTATCTAGTAAGACCCATAACCTCTTTTAGAAAAGGAATGTGTTTTCTGCATTTAACACTATGTTTGGTCAATAATGGGTTCTCAGGTAGGATAGGCTGAGGGGAGACACATCTGCCAGGGTGCAGTACTAAAGAGAACCTGCTTTTTTTTAATTTTTGACGTTTATTTATTATTGAGAGACAGAGCATGAGCAGGGGAGGGGCAGAGAGAGGAGAAGACACAGAATCCAAAGCAGGCTCCAGGCTCTGAGCTGTCAGCACAGAGCCCGACGCGGGGCTCAAACTCACAAACTGCGAGATCATGACCTGAGCCGAAGTTGGACACTTAACCGACTGAGCCACCCAGGCGTGCCCTAAAGAGAACCTTCTAATGGTGGTTCTGGATAGATGTGTTAGACCTTGTGGAAATGAAACCTAAATATTAAGGATATGTTGGTAAGTGGCTGGTTTCATTACCAATAGAAGAATAAAAAAATATTTGTAAGGTAGAACAATGTAAGAAATGAGTTTATAGATTATGAAGACCAACATTCACTTTCTACAAACTAGGAAGCAGAGGTTCAGGCATTGTTCCTTTTCCAGTTGCTAATACATTCTGGCTATTGAGGATTCAGATGTAGGCAAATTAATGCTACACAGACAAAGATACACACTGGTGGAGAGAACACCAGAAGTGACTCTTGCAGAATGACTCAGAACTCAAAACAAGTACCCCAAAGCAGAGGCAAGACCCTCTGGTCCTGCAGAGTGGCAGTGTTCAGCCTTCAGAAGCACAAAAACACTGGCCTCAGATCTCAACCACATGGCTTGGGCAAATAACCTAACCTCCTGAGCCTCTGTTTCTTCACTTGTGAAATGAAAGTGATAAAAGCTCGCAGAATCAAGTAAGACTGAAATTCAGGCAATGTAAAAATCTCAGGGCTTAAAAGCCGTAGAATATAAATATGGTCTCATTTACACTATTACTCAAATCTTGATGCCCCACTATCCAACCTGGTTTCTGAAGTGAAAACAGACTTATAGACTTCCTCTTTCCCAAATACTTCCCAACTCCAGGGTGACTTTTCTATTCCACTGATCTGCCCTTTATCTCCATCCCCTACTACAATGATCTCAGCTGAGACTCCACAGAACTTAAGACTCTGATAGTGTCCCGAGAAGTCATGCTTCCAGCTGAAGCCTTACTCCCTTCACCCACACTACAGATGAAGTAGGAACCACCTCACTATTTGGCTAACGGAGCAAGAGTCAGAGCTATAGCATGGTGCAGGGCATCTGGCACTCCGGTGTGCCTACTGCTGAAGCCAGGGAACGTGATGGAGCAGGGAGCTTCATCTTCACACTCACAAGGTCAGGAGCAAACTAGTCCCTCCTTGTAGGTTCATTTGGATTCAAGGAGGGAGAGTAGGATACCATAGCAAGACTGATTGAGGCCTCAAGTATTAGACCTTTTAATTGGAGTATTTTCCATTGGGAAATTGTGATCTTCTTCTCCTAGAGCTCTAAGACAAGACAACAGAGTAGCTGGGGCAGACTAAATCTGACAACTACTACCAGGTCATACCCAGGACCACTGTTAACTTTTGGCCCAAGCTCTGTTACCAGACCTGCCTACGTGGCAGACTTGACCTTTGCTTATGACACAGGGTTTTATTGGTCCCATTATTTCTCTCTATGATCTAGCCTCCATGTGGACATTTACCCAAGTCTATCTCTCTGTTTGTCCACCCATCTATCCATCAATGAAGTCCCCTTACTCCCTGGACTCTTCCATGCAAATCACTGGATTTTGGTCCAACTGGCTTAGTACATGAATGTTAAAGCACTGAATAAATACTTGACATCTACTACACACAGAAAAGAAAGTCAAAAGCAAAAGGTTTGGAGATGCTTCTCCAGAAAATTAAACTGAAATTAAACATTTTTTTAAGTCCAAATAAACTGAAAGTTGGCTGGGCTTCAGTCCTGAGTATGAAGCAGATAGACAGGTTTACATGTTAATTGGATAATTGGTCAGCTGCAGTCAATTCAAATATAAAGACACAGATTAAACCAAATTTCAATAGTTAACAACCCACTACCAGGTTGTTTATTTGTTTGTTTTTACTGGTCTGATACTTTTAATCAGTGCTTTTCCACACACTGCATGGAGGAGGAAGATTGCTGGGAATGGTTAGAGAGGCCTAGAAAAAAATCTAGAAGAGGGTTGCTAATAATGGAATGAAATAATGGAATTTTAGTGGAAGAGGGCTTAACTCCTTGGAACCACACAGTGAGATGAACTAATATTTATTTATAGATGAGGACACTGGGGCAGGGAAAGGTTATAAGTGAAACCAAAATATTATTCTTTAGAGTTTTAAGTAGAAGCTTAATTAGTTTAAGAAAGTCTTAAAAAGAGAACTGAACTTATGACATTTCCTAAACTTTCTGGGCATAGCATGCAAATGATTTCAACTTGTGAATCTTCAGTTTCTACTTAGTACAGAGAGGACCAAGACTATGGTCAATAGTCATTATTGTTCTGAGAACACTGATATTTGCAATTTGTAGATGGTTTCCTGGGGGGCAGGGACAAACATTTGTATACCATTATTTAATTTAATTTTTAAGATTTATTTATTTATTTTGAGAGAAAGAGAGAGCATGTGCATGATGGGGGGGGGGGGGGTAAAGGGCCAGAGAGAGAGGATGAGAGAGAGGGAGAAAGAGAAGGAGAGAGAGAGAATCCCAAACAGGCTCTGCACTGTAGCCCGATGCAGGGCTCAGACTCATGAACTGTGAGATCATGACCTGAGCCAAAATCAAGAGTTAGATGCTTTACCTACTGAGCTACTCAGGCACCCCTCTATATCATGATTTAATTTTAAAAAGGGACACAAAGTGTGTTAGAAATAGCGACAGATTCAAAGGCGAGTGTTCTTGTCCTGACTTCTACAAACTGAGCGCAATGAGGCAAGCGTCTATCTGCACCCCTCTTGTCTCCATACTCTTTGTAAGGTGACTGCAGCTCTTCCCATCATGAAGTAGTGTCTCCTTCCTAAATCTGGGCTGCCTTTGTGACTTGATTTGACCAACAGAATATGGCAGGAGTGACAGCATGCCAGGAAGCCCTGCTGTCTCTCTCTTGCTATAAAACAAGCCCAAAGGAAAAGATACCAGAGGCAGAGAAATTCAGCCAAGTTTTCCCAGCTGAGGCTCCAGACGTGTGACACAACCAGCTAAGATTGCAAAGCCACTTAACTGAACTGCAGCTGATCTCAGATACATGCATGAGCCCTACTGGGCCAGTACCGCCTAGTGAATCCCTAGCCTCATAAGCCACGTGAGCAATAATAAATGGCTACAGTATTAAGGGGAGTGACAGTTACTGTGCATCGTTATTGTAACAATAGACAACTAACATATATGTCTGACAGGATTAGCTCCCTCTATAATATTAGTATGGCTCTGACTTCTGGCAGAGTGGATTGGATGTCCCTAATTTGTGGAGAAACATATAGGGAGATGAATATCTATATCTATATTACATGTTACATACATATATTCATCTAAGTGTACGTGTATATATAGATATATACACACATATATATGCAATATATATAACCACATCTCTGTAGATATGTCTGACTTTAAACATATATATTTACCTATATATAAATTAATAGACACAACCTGTAAAATCAGACAAGATGCTTTACACAGAGCTCCTCAACCTGATACATTCGTCTTCATATAAAGGTAAATTATTCATTTCTGTCATCAAGGATTTAGTAAAGGCTCTATTGATAGCATATCCTATGCACTGACATAAACTGGCCCAGGGCAGATTTATTCAGCAGGTTGGGTAACTAACATATCTTGTGATTTAGCCAAACACAGGTTTTATTTCCTCAACCATCTTTTCTTTCCTCCTATTACAGTTTTTGTGGCCCTGCATAAGATTTGCTCACATCAGTGATTAGTCCCTGTATCATTTTTATAGGTCTATTTTTAAAAGGTGCTTATTTAAGTGACTGGTAACTAATCATAGTTCTATAATTGACTGAAAAGTTGACTCAGTGTAAAATCCAAATTAAATTGGGAAAAAAAAACCCACCCAAACTCTCATTATAAATTATTCTTCCCAGCTCCACAAACACTCATTTTACAAACAGCGAGAGCATGAAGAGACAAACTTTGCCTTCCTGCAAAAAATATGTTCAACAATTACAGACCAAAATTTATAGCAAAGGAAGAATGTTCCTCTTTCTTCGCAGTGACACTAATAAAAGGAAAGAAATATAAGTACTGCTTAGTGTAGGCTGGGAAATGCCTAAATTTTAAAATTAGAATAGTAGCATTTTATTTCTGGACAAGCTCGACTGATCTTTTTACACAGAGCGACAGACAGGCTTAGGGGGGCATGACCTCATCACAAAGATGTGGGCTTCAAAGGCCGCTCCTCAAACCTCTTGCTGATCACCTGCCCTTCTACTACCCCAAATTAAACATTTAAAAGTTTTGAAGCCTTCTTGCTTTACATTAAACATTTTTCTACCATCCTCCAGTCAATTACCCAGAGGCCAAAAATATCTCTTCCCCCATTCAGCCTATGGCACCTCCACTGTGAAGTGCTCTAAATCCATTAGCAGGGCCCTCTCTGCACGCTACATCATCGGAGGAACAAAGCTGCGATGATGTAGAACAACCCACGTTCATGTATATCACTAGAGTTCTAGCCTCCTGATCAGCCAGCGGGCTTAATAAACATTCCAGATGGCTTGCTCTGCCTGAAGGAAGAATGGATAATCACACTGCACTCCCCTCCAAACAATAATAAAATAAGGCCATGGTAGCACAGAAGCCTGAGCCTGCCAAAAACATTGAAAGGACTGCTTAGAACAATAGAATCAAGTGATTGGAAGGCACATCAGTGCCCTCACCCTTTATGAAGGAAGGTGGCCTGCTTTCCTATAAAGCATGCAAAACCAATTGTGTTATGCAACAGCTCTGCTGAGAAATAAAGAACGAAAAAAACAACAACAACAAAAACTCCATCTAAATACTTTCTTTTAAGAGAATCTGGTGAAAAGGGAATTTAAATAAAATAACCTTTGCAAGCCAGAACCCCGAGCCATGCTTACATAGCCTGAGACATACAGCTGTGCGTTGTGCTTTGTCAGTAGGCAGAAGAGGTGCGATCAGTTCTATATTCATTTTAAGGAATCTTGAGCGCGATTCCACAATTAGAATACACAGAGGTATTCTGCAGAGTGTCTGAAGAGGCTTAAAAGGATAAATTCACATGCAGAGTTGAGTTGAGCACCACTGGTTCTCAGCTCTGAGGCCAATTCTTGCAGCACATAGCTCTCCTCTCTCCTCTTTGCCCTGGATCCCTCTCTCCCTTTTACTCCTTGAGTAGTATCCTCTGCTCCTTGAACTGATAGCCATTTGTCATAGTTAATACTTTCCTGGTTGATCACTTGTATTCCCTTTTAGTTTGGAACATTTGATTACCTTGTTATGTGACTGGAGTATATCAGAGTTGGAACTTAAAATTTGCTCAGTATTTATCAAGAAAGGTCTGTGCAGAGCACAGATGATTTTCAGGGCAGTGAAACTACTCTACATGTTATAGCGTTGGATCCATGTCACTACAGCTTTGTCAAAACCCATAGGATGGACCACACCAAGAGTAAGTGCTAACATACACTCTGGACTTGGGGTGATAGTGAGGTAACAATGTAGGTTCATCGAATGCAACAAATGCACCACTCTGGTGGGCAATGTTGAGCATGGGAGCGGCTGTGCACATGTGAGGGTAGGAGGTATGTGGGAAATCTCTCTACCTTCCTCACAATTTTTCTGTGAACCTAAAACTGCTCTAAAAATTAGAGTCTAAGAAAGAAAGAAAGAAAGAAAGAAAGAAAGAAAGAAAGAAAGAAAGAAAGAAAGAGTCTATGTAGACTTGGTATTTTCTTCATTTATCGATGGTCAATGAGGGGAATAGCTCGATGTCTGAGTAGCATTCTTCACACACGGCTTTGACTCTGCCTCTAAACCAAATAAAAAATTGCAAGTTCTGACTAGATGTATTTGCATAGTAGAGTATAACAAGATTCCTTAAGGGTAAGCTAAAAATCAAAAGACTATTCCCCCGAGGAAAAGCATCTGTAAATAAGGGGCACATGGTGCTGGCTCCCATCTCTCCTGGTAATGCTTCCCACTGCTTATTATGAGTTGTGGGTTGTTATGGTGATGATAGGAGGAATGAGCCAGCACAGGTTGTGAATGGTGTTGCCATCTGAAGAGAAGCATACCCATTTTACGATCTATAAGGTTAAACATGTACCTACATATAAGATTTGTGAAAAATTACTCTTTTAAGTTGGGTTTGATATTTGGCATCTTTTATTCCCAGGATATTAGCTTATTTTATGAGGCTAATAAATCAAACATCCTGCAAGCCAAACAATCCTGTCTTCAATAAATTATTTAATATACCAAAAAGCTAGTAATAAGAGCATGGTACCATAAAAAAAAATAAAATAAAAAAGGACTATGTTGGGGCATCTGGGTGGCTCAGTTGGTTGAGCATCTGACTTCGGCTCAGGTCAGAATCTCACGGTTCATGGGTTCAAGCCCCACATTGGGTTCGCTGCTGTCAGTCTGTCAGCATGGAGACCACTTTGGATCCTCTGTTCCCCTCTCTTTGCCCCTCCTTCCACTTGCACTTTCCCCAAAATAAATAAATATTTTAAAAAAGAACTATGTTACATTGTGTGTTTTGTTAAGATATCAATTCTCTAATCTGCTTTTAAATATAGTATATTTCAAATCAAATTTGAGTTAGTAATTTTTTTAAAAAAGTTTATCTGGCATAAAAATAGTTAGGAAGAAAAACTATGTTAAAAAATAAGAAGAATATAAAAATATGTTATAAAACCACAATCTGAGTTAGTAATATTTTTTAAAAAGTTTATCTGGCAAAAAATAGATAAGAAGAAAAACTATGTTAAAAAAGAAGAAGAATATAAAAATGTGTTATAAAACCACAGTAATTAAAACAGTATGATACTGGACCATGAACAGAGAAAAAAAACAGTAAAATAAAATCCATGTCAATTTATGATAAAATAAAGGTATCTTTTCTAATCACTGGGGATGAGATGGATTATTTCATTAATTTCAGGCACATTGCTAATTTTGGGAGTAAGTACAAAATTAGATACATAAGTTTCAACAAAGAAAAAAATGCAAATGTATACATTAAGGAAATAAAATAATAAAATTGCTAGGAGAAAATACAGAAAGATATTTGATATGGATAAGATAATTTTTAACATGATGCCAAGGTCATAAACTATAAACAATAACACTGACAAGTCTGAAAAGACAAAAATAAAACATCTATTTATTTTAGGATATACCATAATCAAAGAATAAAAATTAAGTTGAAAGGAACTATCATCCATTTTGAGTTTATTTTTGTGAATGGTGTAAGAAAGTGGTCTAGTTTCATTCTTCTGCATGTTGCTGTCCAGTTATCCCAGCACCATTTGTTAAACAGACTGTCTTTTTTCCATTGGATATTCTTTCCTACTTTGTCAAAGATTAGTTGGCCATACTTTTGTGGGTCCAATTCTGGAGTCTCTATTCTATTCCATTGGTCTATGTTTCTGTTTTTGTGCCAATACCATGCTGTCCTGATGATTACAGCTTTGTAATAGAGGCTAAAGTCTGGGATTGTGATGCCTCCCGCTTTGGTCTTCTTCTTCAATATTACTTTGGCTATTCAGGGTCTTTTGTGGTTTCATACAAATTTTAGGATTGCTAAACTCGAAATGAATGAAGGACCTGAATGTGAGACAGGAAACCATCAAAACCCTAGAGGAGAAAGCAGGAAAAAACCTCTCTGACCTCAGCCGCAGCAATTTCTTACTTGACACATCTCCAAAGGCAAGGAAATTAAAAGCAAAACTGAACTATTGGGACCTCATGAAGATAAAAAGCTTCTGCACTACAAAGGAAACAATCAACAAAACTAAAAGGCAACTGACAGAATGGGAAAAGATATTTGCAAATGACATATCGGACAAAGGGCTGGTATCCAAAATCTATAAAGAACTCACCAAACTCCACACCTGAAAAACAAATAATCCAGTGAAGAAATGGGCAGAAGACATGAATAGACACTTCTCTAAAAAAGACATCCAGATGGCCAACAGGCACATGAAAAGATGCTCAACGTCACTCCTCATCAGGGAAATACAAATCAAAACCACACTGTGATACCACCTCACGCCAGTCACAGTGGCTAAAATGAACAAATCAGGAGACTATAGATGCTGCAGAGGATGTGGAGAAATGGGAACCCTCTTGCACTGTTGGTGGGAATGCAAACTGGTGCAGCCACTCTGGAAAACAGTGTGGAGGTTCCTCAAAAAATTAAAAATAGATCTACCCTATGACCCAGCAATAGCACTGCAAGGAATTTACCCAAGGGATACAGGAGTGCTGTTGCATAGGGGCACTTGTACCCCAATATTTACAGCAGCACTTTCAACAATAGCCAAATTATGGAAAGAGTCTAAATGCCCATCAACTGATGCATGGATAAAGAAGTTGTGGTTTATATATACAGTGGAATACTACTTGGCAATGAGAAAGAATGAAATATGGCCTTTTGTAGCAACGTGGATGGAACTGGAGAGTGTGATGCTAAGTGAAATAAGTCATACAGAGAAAGACAGATACCATATGTTTTCACTCTTATGTGGATCCTGAGAAACTTAACGTAAGACCATGGGGGAGAGGAAGGGAAAAAAAAGTTAGAGAGGGAGGGAGGCAAACCATGAGACTCTTAAAAACTGAGAATAAACTGAGAGTTGATGCGGGGTGGGAGGGAGGGGAAAGTGGGTGATGGGCATTGAGGAGGGCACCTGATGGGATGAGCACTGGGTATTGTATGGAAACCAATTTGACAATAAATTTCATATTAAAAAAATAAATAAATAAAATAAAGGTATGATCTCTAAAAAAAAAAGGAACTATCAATATATATACAAGGTTAATAACTTTAAGATATAAAGTATTCTTTTTTTTTTAATTTTTTAATGTTTATTTATTCTTGAGAGACAGAG
Source organism: Lynx canadensis (assembly GCF_007474595.2). Taxonomy (NCBI): domain Eukaryota; kingdom Metazoa; phylum Chordata; class Mammalia; order Carnivora; family Felidae; genus Lynx; species Lynx canadensis. The sequence goes on from NC_044305.1 coordinate 77,126,658, forward strand.
CATGAGTGGGACTGGGGCAGAGGGAGAGAGAAGGAGACAACAGAATCCGAAGCAGGCTCCAGACTCTGAGCTGTCAGCACAGAGCCCGATACGGGGCTGGAACCACAAACAGTGAGATCATGACCTGAGCCGAAGTCTGATGCTCAACCGACTGAGCCACCCAGGTGCCCCAAGATATAAAGTATTCTTAAATGTCAAAGTAAAAGATCAAAATGGCAAGAAAAACTGATATGCAGGAATAATGAATTAATTCACAAATTAGACAAACACCAAATGGCCTTAATGATCTAGAAGTACAAGTAAAAATAAATGTAAAAAATCTAAGAAAATTGACAGATATAAAGTGGAAGAACGCTTCCAAACATAAAAATGCTGGATAAACTACACACCACACACACACACACACACACACACACACACACACAAACATATATGTAGTATATATAAATAAATACAAATAAACATATATATATATATATAGGAGCTATATATATATATATATATATATATATATATATATATGATATCCCTAACTCCCTTCACCTGCTTGAAAGAGCGTTCTCTGAGAAAACTTAATGTCTTATGAGAAAAGATCTATAGATAATGACATTTTGTGGTCCCTGAATGAAATCACAGGTTTGTTACTTTTTCATCTAGAAGTGAAACCCACAAGATTTCTATCAATTTTTTAGAACTCCTCTCTAAATGAATGCCTAGTTTAAGACCAATCATAGATGTCTGAGGAAAACCTTGAGCATGAATGAAAGAGACCAAAAAAAATAATCAAAACAAAATACGGAAAAATTTAGAGAAAACAAAGACAATATAGATATTAGAAGAAACAGAAAAACAACAACATCAACAATAACAACAACATGTCATTAATGTCCTCTGAGACAGGAGAAGAAACTGCTTGAAAGAACAAACATCCTGAGAAGAAGAAATAGCTGCTGGAAAGTGAATATATGAAAGCTGCAATTAAAAAAGAAAAGTAAATGAGTTAAAGGAAAAAATAAACTTCTTAGAAGAAATTAAACAAAGAAAAAAATGGCTAGGGCATAAGAAAATATGTAAGAAAATCTAACAGGGCCAGTATCCAAATGATAGAGATCTCAGAGAGAAAAGTGAAATGTTGAAAAGGAAATAATCAAAGCATTAACAAGAAAATATTCCAGGGCTGAAGATTAGGAGGTTCCAGATTTAAAGTCTCCACAGAATATCCCCCAAATTTATTAATTAAAATTTCATCACACCAGCACCCATCACCATGGTATTATAGTATTATCAATAAAGATAAATAGAAAATCCTAAAAGCTTCCAGAAAGCAAAATGTATGACACAAGAAGATTAGGAATCAGAATGAAACCTGTCTTCTCAAAAGTAAACTTGGAAACTAGGAAAAAAATGAAGATATTAAGAGGAAAACAGATTTCCCACCTATAAATCTATAATTCAAAAATAACTGTGATGGCAAAACAAAGACATTCCTAGATGTCCAAAATGCCATTCTTCCCTAAATTGTTGTTATGTTATGTTATGTTATGTTATGTTATGTTATGTTATGTTATGTTATGTTAATATATGCACAAATATATAATTTCATAAGCACTATTCTCAGGAGTTATTGTAGAAGGTACTTCCTCAACTTATGGAACTAAAGCAAAATAACAGGAAGGCATGGGATTCAGGAAAGAAGGGATCCAAAGCAAAAGCAAGGCAAAGGGAAATTCCGATAGTGAAGAGCAGCTCCAAGGTGAAAGCTATGCATCATGCCTGGAGAGGAAATGTCAAGACTGGAACACAGAAATTCAGCTTCTACTGATCATAAAGGAATTTGGCATCAAACAACTCCTACTCAAAATAACCCAGATATCTTGAGAAACCAAGATCCCCAAGAGAAGAGAATCTCTGACAAGTGAGCCCAAATATTCGGCACACAAGTTTTCCCTTTGGAACGTTTGCAGATATTTGATTCTAGACAAGAGACTACAAGGTCAGCCTCATGGTGCCATTAAATGGCAGAGAACCAGTGGAGATTGTAGCAATATTAAGGACTATGAAGACAAAAGTTGGAAGTCAAGGTTGTCAAGGACTTCGGGGATCAAGATCCTATCAAAAAAGGCAAGTGCAGAGATGTGGGCCTAATATTTGATGCCAGATTCTCCTTCAAGGCCTTTGCTCTTAAGTTGCCAACATCAAGAAGCTAAGAAGCCAAACAGAAAACAGCTTAAAGGGAAAGTGAATATTTTAATAGAGACCCTGTTACTTTGAGACAAAAACTGGATTCGGATATCAAGGAGTCCAATTAAAGAGTAAGTCTGCATCCACCTATAAAGTCAGGGTATGACTTGTATATATAAAAATATATGAGCCAATTCCATATAATAAGTCACACACACACACACATATATATATATATACATATATATATTAACATATATATATATATAAACCATATATATATAAACTATATATATAAACATGTGTGTGTATGTGTATATATGTGTGTGTGTATATATATATAATTTATCATAAGAAGTTGGCTTACCTAATTATGAAGTCTGGGGAGTTCCATGATCTGCTGTCTATAAGCTGGAGACCCAGGAAAGCTGGTGAGTCTGAGTTTGTAGGCATGATAACCACAGAGCTGATGGTGCAAGTTCCAGTCAAAGTCTGAAGACTTAAGAACCAGGAGGGCCAATGATGCAAGTACAGGAAAAGAATTATATCCCAGCTCAAATAATCAGAGAGAACAAATTGTCCCTGACACCACCGTTTATTTTTATCAGACCTTCAATGGATTGGATGGGGCCTACTCACATTGAGGAGGACAATCTGCTTTACTCAACCTACCTACTCAACCTACCCTACTCAAAGGGTATTTCATTGAGATATACCCTCACAGACACAACCAGAATGACATTTAATTAAATATCTGGGCACCGTGTGTTCCAGTCAAGTGGACACAGAAAAATGAACCATTACAAACTCTTTCTCATAGATCTTCTCAGAATGCAAGGGAGTAGTGCAATCAAATCTCGGGCAGTGCAAGGTGGATAAGAGAAATCCCACTAAGGTGCCAGTGGATTTGGGACCATTTCCCCAGTGTCAGGCATCTTCCTCTGGATGACAGAGAACTGAAAGACATTTTTCCAAGTCCTTACAAGCCCACAATGAGTGGACCGCAGATAGGAGAGCCACGAGAAATCTCAGCGAGGTGAATTGGGCTTTTACTGATTGAACCATGCTGGATCTCTGAAGGCTGAGAGCAGGCAGCAGGGAAAAAAATGATCTCCTGAGGCACAGAAAGATGTTATAGAGGGAATAGAGAGCAGAGAAAACTCGCCAGTAATCCTAAATAATGGCATTCATGAAATAAAACAGAGAAAACTTTTATGAAATGGAAAGTTAGAAGCTTGCTTGTAAAGCATAAGTAGGTCTCCAAGATTTTACAAGTGTGTAGACGCCAAGCCCTTGTTCAAGGGAAAGTCCTTTTTCTGCCCTCAACTCATAGGAAGCCAACAGTGAACAGAATCTAAGTAAGGCTGCACCAAAACCCAGATTCATATTAAATACAAATAAAATTTATCCAGCCTCCTACACTAGTGGCCTAATAGAAGGAGAGTTGTGCCCTTTTCTGGAGAATAATGTTACTTATTTCAGGCTCTATTTTTCTGTTACACAAAATGTTTAACATATAATCAACACTTATTAGAGCCATGAATAAGCATAATGAGACCCTGGTCAAGAGATGGAACAGAAAGTAGAATCAGACCTAAAGGTTTTAATGATCTGAGACAAATTTTGAAATAATGGCAGCAAAAAAGTGAAAGACTCCAGTGGAATTGTGAATACCTGTGTGAATAGATGAATGATTTTAGAAGAGAAGGAGAAACTATAAAACTAACGACATGTAAATTCTAGAAATAAAAATCCACATATCAGATGTACAGAATTTGATAGTTAAATTCAGCCTAACCAGAGAACAGAGCTTTTACTGATTAAATAGTAATCAGTAATATATATATATATATAAAATGAAAGGAATATATAAAATGAAAGATCAATAAACTTGAAGACAGGTTAGTAAAAAATTATACTAAAGGTTGACATCAGTGGAATGGAAAATCTGACATCTGTGTGAAAATATTAAAAGGTCAAACATACATGTCATTGGAGTTTCAGAAATAGAGAAGAGAATAGGAAAGAAGAAATATTTGAAGAGAAACTAGCCCAGAATTTGTACAAAACTGATGAAAGACATCATTCTACAGAGCCAAAAATTTCAGCAAACCCCAAGCAGGAAAAATATAAAGAAAACAAACCTAAGCACATCAGAATCAAAATTCTAAAAATCAATGATGATAAAATCTTGAAAGTAACCAGAAAAAAAGGACACATTATATAAAGGGAGACAAAGCAGGAATGGCAGTTGATTTTCTTCAGAAACACTGGATGATAAAAGGCATAGAAAGATATGCTTTAAAACTGAGAGTGAATTTAGGAGTGCCTCAGTCAGTCAAGTAAGTGACTACTGATTTCAGCTCAAGTCATGATCTTATGGTTAATGGGATGAAACCACGGATCAGGCTCTGTGATGACAGTGTGGAGCTTGCTTGGTATTTTTACTCCCTCTATTTCTCTCTGTCCCTCCCCTGCTTGTGTTCACATTCTCTCTTCCCTCTCTCTCTCTCTCTCTCTCTCAAAAATAAATAAATAAACAATAAATCCTTCGGGCTCCCATTAAAAAAAAATAAAAATTAGAATGAATTTTAAGACATTTGCAGACAGATTAGAAACAAGAGAATTGTTTCCAACTGATCTGCATTTTAAGAAATGTAATAAGAAGAAATTCAGGCTGAAAAGAGATAATTCAAGAAGGAAACAGATTGCAAGGAGGAATGAAGACTACATAAAAGGGCCAATATCTGAGTTATTATAAAATACCTTTTAAAATGTATGTATATATGTGTATGTGTATATATTTGTATATATAAAATTTTATACATAGTAACTTATTTAAAGAACTGTTAACTAAACAAAAATAATAATTGTATTATGATATTTTTAACATATATGGGACAACAGTGTTGGATCAGACACTTGAGACATATACACATATACGTTCTCTCTCTCTCTCCTTATGTATATATATGTTTATCTATATAAATATAACTTCTGTAAAGTATATATGTATATATAATGCATATATGTATTTACAAATATAAATGTATATATGTAAAATATATATTTTGTACTATATATGTGTATATAATGCATATATGTATTTATATATATATAAATACAATATATATATATCTTACAGAAGACATATACCTATAATACATAAGGAACTCCTATAAATAAATTAGAAAAGTGCAGACAAACCATAAAGGATGGTTAAAAGTTCAGATGGGGAGTTCATAAAAGATGATATTTTAATAACCAACAAATGTAAAAAAATCATTAGGAATATGTAAATAAAACCATTTACCACAATGACTAAAATGAAAAACTCTAACAATACAAAGTTTATGTGGATGTGGAGTAACCTGATGTTTCACAAATCACTGGTAGGAATATAAATTATTAAAACTATCTTGGAAGACTTTGACAGTAGCAGCTAAAACTGAACATATGCATGCGCTGTGGCCAGATTTCCCTATTAGTTATGCAGCTAACCAATAAGTGTACATATGTGCCTATATATATAAACAGAAACAATCTAATCATCTATCAATGGCAAATAAATACTTGCATGTCATAATATGGTATATTACATAGTTATGAGAATGAATTAACCATTGCTTCATGCAACAATGTGGATGAATCTCACCAATACAATGTTGAATAGAAGATGTCAAACACAGAAGAGCTCATACTATATGATTTCATTTTCTTAAATTAAAAAATGACCAAATTTACCATTTGTGATAGAAATTAGTTTAGTAGTTAACTTTAAGAGGGGAATAATGGTAGTCTAAGCCATAACACAGTATTTGAATAAACCATTATGGTTTATTTCTTGATCTCATTGGTGGTTACATACATGTTCACTTTGTAAAAATTCACTTATGGGGTGCCTAGGTGGCTCAGTTGGTTAAGCATCTGCCCCACGATTTTGGCTCAGGTCATGATCTCATAGTTCATGGGTTTAAGCCCACATGCTGTGCTGACAGCATGGGGCCTGCTTGGGATTCTTTCTCTCCCTCTCTTTCGGCCCCTCCCCCCCACTCATGCTTTCTCCCTCTCTCAAAATAAACTTAAAAATATCATTTATTATTTGCACACTTTGTATTTAGTGCTTCATTTTAAAGTTTATCTAATTAAAAAAAGAGAGAGATTGGAAGAGAAAGATTGGAGGCTCAAAGTGTCTGCAGAGTAAGAAAATGAATGAAATAGTTGCTTTACCATTAAAGTGGAGTTTTTTAGATCTCTGGGAGTGATTTGGAGAATAAAACAATGAATCAGTCAGGTTGTCAATAAGAAATAGACAGCTTATTCAAATTAGGATAATTGGAGGATGGTCAATAGAGAGACTGTTCCTGGCAGAGGTGCAGGAGAACTGCTAAGGGATAGGGTTAATGACTCGAGGTAGTAATAGCAGACCTATCACTACCTGTAGTCTGAAAGGAAATAGGGCAGAAAGAGGCTAGTGGAACCTGGAAGGAGAGAATCCCTTAAGCAAAAAGCTGCCTTGAGAGGAGCAGTGACCTTTGACCAAGGATCAGCCAGCCCTAGACAAAGGTTAGCAAGGAGGGAGTCACAGGAATAAATTTTTGACCAATCTCTCCTTCCTCCCTTTAATCTCTTGAGAGTGCTTCAAATTTTATAAACCTAATTACAAACACAAAGTCAAGCCAAACTTTGATGTTTCCCATATGGTCACCTTCTAAAAGCACAAAGAATGGTGGGAAGCGATGGAGAATGGATCTAAATGGGGCAAATGGAGAACAGAAAACTAAACAAATAAAAATAAGATGCGATTGGGGCGCCTGGGCGGCTCATTCGGTTAAGCGTCTGACTTCAGCTTGGGTCATGATCTCACAGTTTGTCAGTTTGAGCCCCGCATCAGGCTCTGTGCTGTCAGCTCTGAGCCTGGAGCTTGCTTCGGATTCTGTGTCTCATTCTCTCTCTGCCACTCCCCCACTTGTGCACTGTCTCTATCTCTCAAAAATAAATAAAAATGTAAAAAAATAATTAAAAAAAATAATAACATGCAATTATTAATTTGGGGGCTTATATATGAAAACATAATTATATACTAGATGTCTCAGCTGTGAACAATATTAATTTAATCACAATGGCATAAACACTGTATATTGAAGTCTCCTAAAAATTGGGATAGGTTTATATCAGGGGGGCAGAAGAGGTAGTGGTATAAAAGATAAAAATTCTCAGTTTACACACTAGAAATTCAATAGATTGTCTTTAAAACTTTTTTTTAAATCAAGAAAGAAACATGTAAATATGCACATTAGTCAGAAAGAAGGACATAAAAAGCAGAAAATACATTGTTGCATATAGATGACTTGGGAAAGGGAATCAGGAGGTGAGAAAGACCAGGCAAAAGGCCTGTTTTCTTTTAGATGTTGCTGTTGTTAAAAACCATATAGGACTATTTGGTATTTCAACTAGGTGTATATAATTATAGAAATAAATAAAACAATATTGAGGAAAAAATTAGTAAACATATCACTATTTTTGCTATTTTTTTGAGCTCTTTGGGAGTTTTTTTGATCTATAAGAAAGGCAATTTCATATGGTTTAACCAAATAAGTAAATAATATTAATTATAAATACTCTAATGCTTATAATGGGAACATTTAAGAATGATGAGGAATTCAAAGACAAGATATTAATAATATGGAAGACTGGACAAAAGAGCTAAAAATGAAAACATTCTTAAGCTCTTTTATTGCTTAGGAAGACTAAAATTTAACTTTCACTTCTGTTTAGCATTCAGATTAAAATTTAAGAGTAGCTACTAAAAGACTAGTAACAGAATATATAAACTTCAAAGTGTAGATAGTGGGAATAATGAACATCAATTGATCCAATGGAAGGCTAGGAAATAAATTTAAAAAAAGGAAAGAAAAAGCAAATAAAAATGTTAAAGGGAAAGACAAAAAAAGATTGGAAAAACAAGTCTAAATATACCCATAATAATTATTATGTGACATAGATTAATCTCACCTATTGAAAGGCAAAGGCTATCAAATTAAATTCTAAAAATCTAACTGTATGCTGTTTTAAGTGTTACTCTTAAAGCAAAATAGTACAGAAAGTCTAAATAAATTGAATATATATAAGAAGATATACTAAGTATAACCAATCAAAGGAAATATTAGGTGTGTGATCTATGTTTTAAAAAGCTAGTAAAAAAATTCAGACAATTTCAGACAAAATAAATTCCAGAAAAATAAAAATAAAGGATCCTACATAATGAAATAATGAAAAAAGAATATATAACAACCATGACCTGTGTGTACCCAAAACTGAGAGAGTTACAAGAAGAAATTCACACAACTACCGAGTTGGAGATTTTAACAGAACTCAATTATCAACTGATAGATTGAGTAGGAAAAAATGCAGAACTTTTAAACAGATAGAAAACCTCAAGAAATGTCAAAATGTATGTATTGTACAAAAGAACTTTTCTGATATGTCAAAAACTTAGAATCTGCTATAATGAAATAATAAAGAGCAGCATGTGTTTCACTAGGCAAGAATGTAAGACACTCCCCTAAATAACCAATGGAGTAAAAAATAGGTGCTAAAAATTACAAAATGTTTATAATTAAGACAATAATTTTACTACATAAGAAACTTATAGTATGTGGGAAAGTAATACTTAGAAAGAAATTATAGTCTTAAAATTATTTATTTTAAAAACAAGAAAGAGTGGGGAGGGAATGAGCTAAGTAAAGAAGGTTATACCAACAGTAGTATAAATCCAAAGTAGAATGATGATAACCATTATGATAGATTAGATTTTGATCTTTAGTAGTCTGGGAGAAAAGAAATAAACCTTGTCCAATGTTGATAAAATATGAAGAAAGAGTCACTCTCATTCACATGGTTGGTGCAAGTATGTATAAACTTAATGCTTCTGGAAGGTCATTTGATAATAGGTTTTAGTATTTTAAATTGGGTATGTCTTTGTGTGTATTTTCTTGAGCAATTTTATATTAAAGAAGAAATCAGACAAGTGTACGAAGATGAATTCCCCACCCCAGATGAAGGCAGAGAGAAAAATCTAATGTCTAGTAATAAAAAAATTGGTCAGTCATTATACATGGTTGATATAATAAAATGTTACACAATCATTTAAAACGATGAGATATAGCTCTATTAACATGGAACTATGTCTAAGATCTATTATAATGTAAAATAATCAGATTATAGAATAGTACACATAGCTCTATTTTTCTTAAGAATCAAAACCAATATATACACAATAGATAATACACAATCATTGTAAGAATTAAAGTAAAGTGGAATAGTGTACTGGCAAAGGTGTCTTTAAGGTTCTTATTGTAAAAAAACAATCCTCCAACTCCACAGACTAACAAAACCATTATCACTTGCAGGATTTTTTTTTTTTTTTTGTCACGTTAGTCTTACAGTCTTTATTGTGTTTATCACACTGATGTAAACTGGCTGGCTATGTTCATTCTTGTCCTGGACAATTAAAAACTATTTACAGACGTTTATTCCTTAAGGCAGCCAGTCAACTTGGACATTTTTAATCTTAGGGCATAGGGAAATCCTTTTAAACAGTTATACCAAACTCTTTGGGATGCTTGCCCATTTACATTTCTGTATAGATGTCGTAATGGCAGCATTCTGGAACAGAACTCATTCATAGGTAACTGATGACTCCAATACAGAGATAACAATTTCCTTTGTTTACTAAGTAAGTGCTCCATATTAGACAAATCTGCTTCTTGAGAGCAGGACTGAGAGCTCATATCTTGTACAAAATACAGAAGAATGAATGAACCAACATTTACTGGAGTCCCTATGTTCCTGATACCGTGTTGAATATACTCAAGTTCAAATATAGATGTATGTTAACTGATTGATTCTGGAAATCTAAATTCTTTCCAAGCATTTTCCAAGTAAAATGCAGAAAGGTGCTTTGAAATCTCTAAATTTGTCCATTTGTTTCATACAGAGATTTGAGGCCATAAATTGGGGAAATAGAAAATACTGGAGAAGGGGTAGTCAGCAAGAGCCATCTGTCTGTGCTGGTGGGGCTAGGGGCAAGGATAGCAAAATAGGAGGATTGAGAAATCCAGAAAAAAAGATATTAGAACTGTCTTAGCATTTTTAAAGCAAGCCTTCATTGTTTGTCCTTATTATCTTCTTAGAAGAGATTCTTAAACTATACTGAAGAATTAAAGGAAAAGAAAAACATTTCAAACTATGCAAATGATGCTGTGCTTTATGTGCGGCCCACTCCTTCTGTTGCTGCTAATACTTGAGAATTAACTGAATGCACGCTACTTGCCCAGAAAGTTGTGACACATATCTAGGTTATTTCATTCCTATCTTATCGTAATTAGGTAAGATTTTCCTTCGTATCTATTTTGACCAATGCGGTGTTTGAATCCTCAAATTGAATGTGATTATCAGTCATCCTAACGTAGTTAAAATCAGTCAACACTACTGAAAATTTTCTCAAAACAAAGAGAAAAAGTGGGCAAAGCTGTTGAGATGAGAGACTACTTCAGGCAGTCCATGAATATTAATTCTGTCTAGGTTTGTAGGTCAGGAAAGTCACGATTTTTAAAAATTTATTTAAATTCAAATTAGTTAACATACAGTGTAGTATTGGGTTCAAGAGTAGAACCCAGTGATTCATCACTTGCATATACTCAGTGCTCATCCCAACAAGTGCTCTCCTTAATGCCCATCACCACTGGACCCATTCCCCACCCACCTGCCCTCCAGCAATCCTCAATTTGTTTTCTGTATTTAAGAATCTCTTATGGTTGCCTCCCTCTCTGTTTTTACCTTATTTTTCCTTCCCTTCTCCAATGTTCACTTGTTGTGTTGCTTAAATCCCACATACGAGTAAATGAATACGATATTTGTCTTTGACTGACTTATTTTGCCTAGCATAACACATTCTAATTCCATCTATGTTGTTGAAATGGAAACATTTCATTATTTTTGACTGCTGAGTAATATTCCATTATACATACACACACACACACACACACACACACACACACACACACACACACACCAGATCTTCCTTATCCATTCATCAGTTGATGGACATTTGGGCTCTTTCCATAATTTGGCTATTGTTGATAGCACTGCTATAAATATTGGAGTGCATGTGCCCCTTCAAATCAGCGTTTTTGTATCCTTTGCATAAATACCTACTAGTGCAACTGCAAAGGAAACAATCAACACAACTAAAAGGCAACCAACACAATGGGAGAAGATATTTGCAAATTACATATTAGGTAAATGGTTAGTATCCAAAACTTATAAAGAACTTGCCACACTTAACACCCCCCAAAAAACAAATAATCCAATGAAGAAATAGGGAGAAGGCATGAATAGACAAGTTTTTAAAGAAGACATCCAGATGGCTAACAGACACATGAAAAGATACTCAGCATCACTCATCATCAGGGAAATACAAATCAAAACCACAGTGAGATACCACCTCATACCTGTCAGAAGGACTAAAATTAATAACTCAGGAAACAACAGATATTGGTGAGGATGTGGAGAAAAGGGAACACTTTTGCATGGTTAGGAAAGTCACCATTTTATTAAGAGTCTTTCTCTCAACTCTCTTTGATTCTTTCACCTGGAATGAAATGATGTGTGTGAGGTGAATCTTGCTATGGCTTATCATTATAGGTTCTGATACATGAAATGCCTAACTACTATATATTTTAAGATTTTAAAACCTTATACCCAGTGGAAAAAACGACTATTTGGGGATATCCTGTTGCTAGTGATGCCTCCAAGATAACAAGGTGAACATGAAGCTGTATCAAATGGGATGGAGATGTAAGCTGTCAAGACACCAAGGTAGAAGCAGTAAATACAGGCACTAATCCTGGCTTCCCAGAATACTCATCACTGATCAGAGAGTCAGCATAGCTCTGGGAGAAGATCTGGCTCTTCACCATAGAAGTCAAGGCAAAGGATAACTCCCAAAACAATTAAGTAGTTTAGAGAGACAAGAACAGCACCGTCTAGATCAACATTGGCCAAAAAGAATGGAAGATAGGAAGAATCAAAATTATGTATATCCAGATAGAAAAATGCAACCTCAAATGTAGTTTGATCTTCAAAGTTTCCAGGGAGTGTTGAATCAAGTACAGTGGTCTCGGTTTATAAATCAGATTAAAATTATTGGAAGAGTCTATCAAGCTTCTGTTTTCAAGCAGGTCATAATAAGAACAGCATACAGCTGCCAACTATGAGTGGGTTATTGGGCTAGTCTCTTAATAAAGGATTTCAGACCCTTTGTAGGGGGAAACCTGCTTGTTTGCTTGTTTGCTTGTTTCCATCTTTCTCTTTTGCCTTTGGCAACGTTATATGATGTTTAGACAACATTTGTCTTCTTCATGCTGTGATTTTTTTCCATCTATGAAAATTTGTGGCCAAAACTTTACCTTTCATGTCTATGGTGACTAAAGGATGCTCAAAAAGGAAAAACTACACTGAACCTCAGAAGAAATGCGACTCCATGGGAAATGAACCAGAGTATGTGTGAGGATTCTCGGGGGCAACAGAGATAGAGAGGGTTTCTGGGATAAATTCAGGTGAGCAAGCAAACCTACCAACCGTCCTATATGTGAGATGCCAGCTGTCGGCCATCAAGGGGGGCCTAGGACAGAGGAAGCTTGCATTTCATTGCGGTTGGGCATGTTGGAAAGCTTCAACTTCATTTTGCCGAATGTCAACCTTGAACTTCTACTATTTCTTTCTTTTTGTCTCAGTTTTCTTTTAGATAATTTTACTCCCTTCTTTAAGAAATCCACGATAGGGAAAAATGAATTAAAAGGGAGAAAAAAACTTTACAAAGCAATTGCTTCAGAAACTCTTTTCTTATGGTGGACTAAGATTTTTTTTTAGTTTTTGTTTAATTAGGTTTTAAATCTTTCCTTTCTTAATTACTTTTTTTTGGTATTAACACCTAAATATACTTCTATTCGGAGCACAAACATACAGTGATAACAATTAGCAGAATAATTACACTCTTTCTGTCAGTGTAACCTCATGGCATAGAAAGTATTACAAATCCATTTTAAAACATATTAAATGTTCATATTAATGAGGATAATAGAGAACAAGTACCAGCAAACTAAATATTGTTAATGATTTTGAGCTATTAAATTCATTACCATTTTCTTTCATAATAAAGTGGTTACTTGCTAATTAGACCTTTTTTAACTCATCATTATTGAATTCATTACATTGTGTGCAGTTAACCCTTGGAGGTCTGTGGGTGTGTGCACACAATTAAAATCATTTTAATACCATGTTAAGGAGATATGGGGAGTTCTTATGGCTTTTCTAACAGTTGTTCTGTATACTTTCCTTATGTACCCTTTCTTGGCAGGATATGCCTGGCAGCTTCAGAGCTGTCACTGCATTTTCACCAACACATAATACCGAGGCAGCCTGAATTCATTAGGGTTATTACCATTAGTATTTGAAATAAAAGTGCATCCCACTTGTTTCATTATAAAAATCAGATGTACAAAAATACTCTAAAGCAAGTAGGCAATAATTTAAAATAGTTTTAGTGAAGCCAATGAGGTAAAGCCCGTAAGGCAATTTTTCTGCTAATCTGAAGTCAGGTAAAAATTAATATTGACCTAGGGGAGAATGAATGGTCTCAGAATGTTAGGATTTATTTTATGTATAAATAGGATATTATTTTACATACCACTACCCTTGGACAGTCTGGAATACACACACACACACACACACACACACGCACGCACATATGTATTGTATATATAGGCATACACATATGCACACATTTTGATCTGCTAATTTCTTAGATGTGGTCACATTGACCCAGCTGCCTGAACTCTTTTTCCTAGTTTCTCTTGTGATCAAACATGCAAACACGGTTACTAGCCTAAGGAGGAAAAGTATAACCAAGGAACAGATTTTTGGTCTACATATTTATTTCGTGCTAAAATCTAAACTCTTGGGGCACCTTGGTGGCTCAGTCGGTTGAACGTCCGACTTCGGCTCAGGTCATGATCTCACCGTTTGTGAGTTAGAGCCCCACGTCAGGCTCTGTGCTGACAGCTCGGAGCCTGGAGCCTGCTTCGGATTCTGTATCTCCCTCTCTCTCTGCCTCTCCCCTGCTCATGCTCTCTCTCTCTCTCTCTCTCAAAAATAAGTAAACATAAAAAAAACATTAAAAAAATATCTAAACTCTTATCTTCAGTACTAATAAGCTCAGTCTAAAAACAAAAAAAGTTCAGGTTGATGGATAAGTGTATGAATGAGACAGATATTCATTTGTAGAAAACAAATCTGCGCGTTTGTGTGTATATGTGTAACACAGGTGGGCAAGGGGTAGTGGTGAGAGTAGTGTTGGGGTGACAGGTAGGACATTGGTAGTGTGGTAACATACACACTTTGAGACAGTGGTTGGTCAACAGACTAAAGGACAGAAGACAGAGCTTGCTATGGTAGCTTGTCTTTCAAATGATTACCATCAATTCCTCCCCTCTGTGAATATAAATTTCATTCACTCATTGAGAAGTGGAGTCTACCCCTCTCCTTGAATTGGGACTAGCATTTATGACTTGCTTGATTAACAGAATATTAGGACTCCAAATCTAGGTCATAAGAAGCTTCATAGTCCCAACGTTTATTGAAATAGTTACTCTGGGGAAACTCCAAGTAAAAAGTCTAACTAACTTGAGAGTGTAATCTGTAAGAAAATCCAAGCTCTTTATTTGGAGAGGTTACTTGAACAGATCATTGACAAATCAGCCTTAAACTATTACAGCCACCTCAGCAGCCCTGGTGCTGAGTGAAGGAGCCTTTAGCTTACTCCAGCCTCAGCTGTTCTCTGACTGAAACCATATGGAGGGCCCCCAAGTGAGAACCCCAGCTAGTCCACCAGCTCCAAGAACCATGAGATAACAATAACTTGTCGCTTTAAGCCACAAAACAATAGATAATAGCAACAGATAACCAGGACATTGCCCCTCATCTAGGTATGGACTTCAAACAACTTATTCTCAAGTTATTCAAAACTTATATTCATTTCCTATTTTGCAAATATAAACATCAACAACAATTTGTAGGACCACAGAATTGTAGAACTCTAGTAGAATACCACTGGAATGTAATACAATGTGATTAGATCCTGAAACATTTCATTCTGTGTGAATGGTGGCTTCTGAAGTCATGAAACACAACAGTCTTATCATGCTTAGTATTTTTACAGAGCTGTACTTTTCACAGATAACTTTGTCCTTGTATCCCATTTCCTTTTATGACAAGCACGAGTGGTACTTGGGATGGAAAACAGAAGGTCAAAGTAGACTAGTGATTTTCTCAAAGTCACACAGCTGGTAAGTTTCAGAGCCCAGATATGGACCAAGATCTAAAGCACTTTGCCCTGTACAGTCCTGAAGGCCTGCCTGGAACACATTTTAGAGCTTTCCGTGAACCCCAGTGTGGTATCACTTTCCTCTCCCAGCTCTATTCTTTAACTCAATAGTTGAGTAAGGTTGGAAAGTCTCATTACTTTTCATTTTCTCTGTCCTTATCATTAAAATGGGGTTGTAACATCTTCCTCAAATTCAATGAAATTAAAAACGTGGAAGCAAAATATAATTTTGAAAGCATTATACAAAAGTTGGATAATGTTACTATTACCTCTTGCCCCTACTACCCTTACCAGAAAATACTTGATTTTATTATAAAAAGTAGACTCTAAAGTGCTGAGAAGAGATATGGGAGCATAAGGAATAGTCAGAGGAAATTCTATGGAGGAGGGGCAATTAGAAGTATATTTTAAAGAAAGCAAAACCCATTTGAGTAGGTTGATGAGGACAGAGAAGAAGGAAGAGTCAAGAACATGGAGTAGCCATTGGGGAGGGAGGTCTGAGAGGAAGCACTGAAGTAGGATTTCAGAGGAGATGCTTGGCAACAGAAGGATGCTGAGAAAGGGTGTCAAGGAAATGTGCTTACAAAGGGTACACAGAACTCAGTTCATGGCACTTATCACTTGAAAAACAGAATCCATTAGGATAGTTCTTCCTTTACTTCCCTTCATCCTTCTCTCCCCTTCTCTTTCTTCCTACTCCAGTGGCCCTTGGACATTCCTAGAAGCCACCTTCCTGCCACACACATATTTGGTGAGAAAATACTTCGTGAAGACATGTTCAAATGAAGTCTTGCATGGGAGCTACACAAAAGTGGGTGCAGGCACACACACACCCTCACCACCGCCACCATCACTGTCATGAGCATTCCCAATTACTGAAACAAAAATGAGTAACATCTTGTCTCATGTGTTCATCTTTCAGAGTAGAAACTATGTCCATTTTGTTGATTAGTTTCATTTATGAAACACACATTTTTATAACAATAAGATACTGCATCTCAATGTAATAATATAACAATGCATAAAAAATCCCCAATTAGAGGAAAGCATGTTTCTACTCTGTACACTGTAGAGTTAATAAAAATACACCTTAGTATAGTTTTATCTTTTCCTTCCAAGAATATGTGATTCTAATTCACAACTAAACAATAGATTACCTGCTGAGAAGAAAGTGTCCCTTTTAAGAATATTCGTGTTCATTACAAAAAAAAAATTCAAATTCACGGGAATCCAACACTGATATAGACTCTCTTATTATTTGCATTTGGAAAAAAAATATTGTCTCATAGTCTTCCCATGCTTATCATGCTTTCAGATTTAAGAGTAAAAGTTGATACAATTAATAGTCTCTTTTCTCTATTTGCTATTTTTTTCTTCCTAAAAAACTGAAGCACAGAAAATATGAAAGGAAAGAAAGACTTGGATTTTGCAAATCAATATACTGAAAGAATGTAGGTCAGGTTGCTAGTGTTCTGAACGTGCTAAATGTCTCTCAAAATTACTTTTTAAAGGATCTGGGGCATGAGTTCTGTCCCTCTGTGCCTGCCCTGATAAAAGGTTATCAACTCTGAATCAAGATGGCTGACTGAACAAACGACTTTCCTCTTCTCCTTCTTCAAATCCCATCGAAATGACAGAAAAAATATAAAAATAAATCTATATCAGTTCCCGGAAGCTCACTGGAGGGGGGGGGGTCCTAGATGAATGATAAGTTAGGAAATCTGGAAAATATTTAGCAGATGGGAACTGATAGACTACAAAAGTCCCCTAGAATAGGGACTAACCAACCCCATAAACAAGAGAAAGGACTTCTAAGAAGGAATTTTTTCTAGTTTTACTTTAGCCCCAACAAACAGGTTAGTTGCTTGAAGGAGGAGCAGGTCTGGCAACTTATCATAGAGCAAACAGCTATTCTTAGAGCATTTGACTCCAGCATTTGTCCTCTGTTAATCTTTTCATGTTGGGTTTCTTGCACGGTGAAAGGCTTATTTGGGGAGGCCTCAGGTCAGTTAATTAATGGGTGATGCCAATAATGAGGTAGGTCTATTAATCCAGACCGAGTTGTGACCCCAGTCAACTTTTACTTACTTATTTTTTAATTCATTAAACAATTTGGCCTGTGCCAGATATTGTGCATAAACTACAGGTACCAAAATATCTTTCTAGTCTGTAAAGATTGACCCAAATTATGTTTCAAATTTTAGCTGCCACTTTTCCTGTGTGACCTTCATCACGTGAGCAAGAGTGATATAGCCTAGGGTAAAGTCTGTGTGCCTGACTTCATCTTGGAAGAACAGAGTGTTGTTACTCAGAGCTTCTGATGGTGAGGGTATATCAGCAGGTGCAAACAGAATTGCAGTCTTAGATTTTTTAAACTGTGTGTTCAAAGGGTTAATAAGACAGTTTTAAAATTTTGACCAGATCAAGATTTCAGGTTAATGTTAATGTTGAAGAGAACAATATGGTACGGTAAGTCTAAAGGATCTGCTGTCTGGTTGATCAACGCATAAGTCAAGAATAATTTAGCTTGGAACATACAGATATGCACACACACACACACACACACACACACACACACACACATAATTAGGTGTCTCTTCATAAACTGAGAAAATCTGTCTTGGTGTATGTGTTTTTATTCTATGGGAAGTTCAGGTTATATGTCATAAATTTATGAAAACTAAGTAACAAAAAATCAACAATAATTCATCCTTACCAAAAGTTATAATTTGGGAAAGTTTTACTTTTTTCAAAATAATAGTCCATTTAACCTCCCAATTTTTGGAATATGTCTGTCTTTAGGTCTTCCTTCATCATCCAAAACCTACCTATCTATTTAAACATTCTCTAATGTGACATATCTTTTTTTTCCTTTCTATAGTGAATTTGATTCCTAGAAACAGCCAAAAATCATCTGGCTAAAAATAGGTGAATAAGATAGGTAAGCTGGGAATAGTACTATTTATCAAAAATGAGATTGATTTCACATGTGGCTTAAAAATTTGATTCAAAAGGCAGGGGTGGTGGGAGCCTATGTAGCTCCCTAGGTAGTTGGTTAAACGTCTGACTTTTGATTTCAGCTCAGGTCATGATCTCAGAGTTTGCGGGTTCAAGTCCCACATCAGGCTCCACACTGATAGTGTGGGGCCTGTTTGAGATTCTCTCCCTCCCTCTCTTTCTCTGCCCCTCCCCTGCTTGTGTGTGCATTCTCTCTCTCTCTCTCTCTCTCTCTCTCTCTCTCTCTCTCCCTCTCTCTCTGTCTCAAAATAAGTAAATAAACTTTAAAAAATCTGATTATACGGGAAAGAACTGTTGCTTAATACCCACCTCTGTCTCAGGATTACCAATACTGTAGACCTTCCAATTGTCACTGAATTTACAGTGGAGAGATGAAGAATAATGAGATGGATCAAAGGACACAGTAGCAAAGTTACCTTCATAATCAGAGGCTGGGAGGACTGTCCAAGATTATTATTCCATTATAGAGTTATATGGATTCAAGAGTTTTATCAGCCCTGTTTTAGAGCTATGTGATATTTAAATAAAATCATGGAATTTAATTTTTTTTTTCAACATTTATTTATTTTTGGGACAGAGAGAGACAGAGCATGAACGGGGGAGGGGCAGAGAGAGAGGGAGACACAGAATCGGAAACAGGCTCCAGGCTCTGAGCCATCAGCCCAGAGCCCGACGCGGGGCTCGAACTCACGGACCGCGAGATCGTGACCTGGCTGAAGTCGGACGCTTAACCGACTGCGCCACCCAGGCGCCCCTAAAATCATGGAATTTAAATCACCTCATTCTTCAATTTCTAATATCCTATTACTGATTGGGAACAATCATTCCAATGCTCCATCAGAAATTCAGGACTTAATCATTCTCTTTCTCTCTCTAAATGTCTCTCTCTCCTTCACCCACCACCAACCATCTCCCCCCCGCCACACACACGGATACCTCACAGACCTATACACATTCCTACCAGTTGTCTTTTTTGTCTTTTATCTCCTACTCATGAAGAAAAATAAGTCTATTTTTTTAATTTCTCATGGCCCATTTCAGTGTTAATTTACCCACTTTAAATTTAATATTCTGCTTTAAGATGTTTAATGTGGACTTCTCTTTTGTCTTTGCTTCTGGCAATCAAGAAGTTCCGTTTGGGGATGCCAAATTATCGCCCTTTACAAAATACAGGGGTAGAAACAGCATATTTCAATTTGGTTTTGTTAAGTGTAAATATTTTGGTCAATAAAGGCCTGCAAATCAAAGTTTGGGGTCTTCTGATGTTTTGTGTTTCGAAAAATGTATCCAAATGCACATGTTTATATTCATGTGTTTGCCTGTTCTTTTTGCTCCATAATGAAATCTTCAGGCTCTTGATGGCAGGTATCTTGGCAGATAATCCAGGATTTTGGTGCTTATGCTTGGTATCTTAAAAGCCCTTTCGAACTTCTATAAACGCCTTTATCCTTTTACAACTAAGACATTCCATTTGAAAAGACTCACCTCTGAGAAGGGTGATTCCTAAAAGATCTTACTCAAGATCTCCCACCTAGGACCACCTAGGACCTTTCATGTAAAAGTCCTCTGTACAGCAGCCAAAGATCAAGGGGGAGTAATAAGGGGTACAAAGTAGACATTCACCTGTGTACAAACACCTAGATTTCTACAGCCATTCCTAAGGGTTTGCAACAAGAATATGCTCAGCATGAGTGAATCTGGCTCCACATCCTAGTGGGAGGGGATTTATGTGGGCAATTCCTCCTCTGCAACATTATAAACATAGCCTATTATCTCTTGACTTTCCAATTCCTGGTTCTTTTTCCCTAATGAATGATTCATGTATTAATAATGGTAAAAATAATACTTTGCAATTATAGCATGTTCTTTTTCTCTCCAGGGTGCTCAGTGGACATTAAGTACATAATCATTTTTTCATTCAGACTGTCCTGGGGGGTGGTTGGGAGGCTTACTGCTGGGGATACCAGCTTTATATTATCCTTGTTCTGCAAACACACTTTTCTGTGCAAATGCCAATTTTCTGCATTCTTTAGGAGACAGAAGCTAAGAGGGCTCCTTTTCTCGAGGTGCCAGAAAGCGTTGGCAATACGCATTGTTCAAGACGAACTCACTGAACTTTTAGGTTGACAGAAACCTTGGGCTGACCCGTCAACCCCCACTGCTGGCTAGTCCTCTACCTAAACATGTAAATGTCCGAAGGCCTTGATTCTTAGTTCATGTCCTATTTACTCTCCATCTATATTCTCTGTTTAGATGATGTCATCCAGTACCACAGCTTTAAATGACATCTTCTTGCTGATTATTCCCAAATTAATATTCTGTAGTTCAAACTTCTCCTCTGACTCATACATCCAGCTTCCTGATTGAGATCTCTTCTTGGATGTGCACTGGGCAAGTCTGAGTTTACATGTTTAATTTCCCACACCCCATCCACACCCTCCCACACTCACACCTAATCCGTTCCTCCCCCAGTTCCTCATTTTGGGAAAAGACACTCACATTTGCTTAAATTTAGGAGTCTCCTTGGCGCTTCCCTTTCCTTTGCCTCTCTTAAATCTTCTCCATCAAATCCTATTGGTCAACTTCCAGTGCCCCACCTGAGGTTTATGCCATCATCTTTTGCCAAGACTACTTCAGTTGTCCTCCAGCTGGCCTCCCTGATCTATTCTCGCCACTGTACAATCCATTGCTACAGGAGCCACAGTAAGTGTTCAGAATTTGAAATTTTTTTAAGTGACTCCTCTCTTAAGACCCCTCTCCCTGTGTACTTGATTCCCCTTGAACACAAAAGAGCATGAGCTTCAAGGACCGCCAAGCTCCCTATGGCCTTGCCTCTGGCTCTCTTGGACCTCATCTTGTGTCACTGTGCCCCTTGCTCAGTGTGCTCCAGCCACACTTGGCACCTTTCTGTTTCTGAAATAAATCATTCATGCCTGAGTATATGTACCTTCTCTTCCTTCTGGGTGGAGTCCTCCACCTGTACATTGTCATAAGAATGGATTCTTTTCATATTCTTATTCTCTTATATCCCAAATATCATCTCAGAAGGACTTCCCTAACAACTTCATATAAAGTACTCATTTCCTTCATTGTCATTATTTTTATCTAAAATTAGCCATTTTCTCTGGCTTTTCTCAAGGAACCATGGGACCATGTGTCTTAATCTTTCTTCTATTTCTATGGCTCATAGTACGTAATCAACAAATATTAGCTAAATAGTACTGAATGAATAAATATGGGCGATGGTGAAAATACTTCATATCCCAATACAAGAGACTGATGTCATTCATTTTGTGTTCTCAAACTATCTTCATATGGAGAGGGACCGGGAAGTGAGGGGAGGGTCCAGAGGCTTGGAGAACACTTTGAAAGTGATGGACTAATCCAGGTAACAAGGGGGAGGACTAGCTTAAGGCAGCATGGATGGGAACAAAGAGGAAGGGGAAGAGATAGGAGGTAGAATCTACAGAATTTGAGGACAAGATACATAGGAATCAGGGATAAGGTCCAAATTTCTTCCCACAGTGACCTGAGTAGATGATTATGTTACTGACTGCATTTGAAAATGAGGGAAATAACAATATTTAAGATTCGTAGTTGATGAAATTTTGAGGAGTCTGACTGGATTATGATAATCTCCCTTTCTTTTGAATTGGCTTCCTTCCACAAGATTGGGCTCCTCGTGACCATATATATATATATATATATATATATATATATATATATATTTTTTATGTAACCTGCTCCAATAACTTGGCTATAGCCAAGTGGATCTGGAATGGTCATGTGATCCAACTGGAGCCAGACTCTCTTTCCTTGGAATTTAGAATTGGAGTTGATTGATAGCTCGTCATTCTCTGGATGTGGCTAGAAATGAGGTAACAAATTTTGAAACTGTGGGGATGTCCCCTATAATACCAAGATAGAAAGTCAGTTTATATAGCAAGATAGTAAAAATCAGATATTCAGAGAGAAATACAAATGAGACACCAAGGGAGAAAGAGGGTTATGTTTCCGAAGACTGCTCAGCTTCTACTTAAAATACTTCAGAAATCTAGCTGCCTTTTATTTCCTAAAGATACTCCAAAATTCAGTAGTCTATTTTTTTTAACTTTTTAAATGTTTATTTATTTGTGGGGAGGGGGGGCAGAGAGAGAGTGAGACACAGAATCCAAAGCAGGCTCCAGGCTCTGAGCTGTTGGCACAGAGCCCGATGTGGGGCTCGTACCCATAAACTGTGAGATCATGACTTGAGCCGAAGTCTGATGCTTAACTGACTTGGCCACCCAGGCACCTCCCCCTTTTTAATTTTTTTTTTGATGTTTATTTATTTTTGAGAGAGAGAGAGAGCAAAATCCAGTACTCTATTATTCTTGCAACAAAACTCTCTTCTCTCTTTCTGATTTGTATTTTAAAATTTACATTAAATAAAAAACATATGAAATTATATATACATATATTATAAAAATAATGCCAGAGGATTTATCATATTTTTCTTATAAATAAGTGATTGAAAAAATTCACTTCTCTTCCCTTGGTAGTGTAAGTCAGAAAATACTCACTTGTACAATGTCTGATATGCACTGAGAAGAATTCAAAGACTGTATATAACATTTGGTCCCTGCCACAGAAAGTGTTAGAAACCGTTTGGTACATGAAAAGTTAAATCACTTGAATTTAATAATAATGTAATAGGGAAGATGTCACAAGGTATGGTATATGTGATTAATTGCCAAACAGTTGAGACAATAACACCATGAGTCCAGAGGCTGAAGACAGCCCAGGCCTGGGTGGACAGGTACATTTCAGTAACTAGTGAGGACAGAGGTTAGGGCTGGGAGAATGGTTAGGGTTTGCACAGCTGCACAGGGATAAGAATGGGTTAAGATGTCACCATTGGGAGGTCTCCCATGAACAAAAGCAACTAGGGAGGGGAATTTGAGAGCCCAGAAGCCCAATAATCTTGATCCGAGAAGGATTCTTGATGGGTAGAAGTGACAACAAAGAAAGCTCTAGTGTACAGAGAATAATTTAGCATTTTCTCCCAAATGGAAAATGCTCTTGGCTCCCCAAAGAAAAGACTAGTTTCATATAAAAGTCTTTTTTTACCTGCCTGCCTTTAAATTCACCTTGGCTAAAGGAGTCTTTATTCCAATGCCAGTGACTGATGGCAGCTCTCAAGCAAACAACCAGATCCTCGAAATTTTGCTTCTGTTGTTTCCACGGAACTAACAATCCAAGAAAACTCCCCAACACGGGAGTGTGAACATTGGAAAATGAGCTGCACTCTCTGTATGCAGGACTGAACAGCTTGGAGAACAGGAAGGAGTGAGCTGAGGACTTGGCAGCTCAGCCCCAGTGTGGGTAACTGGACTGGGAATGTGAGCCATGTGGAGTACATCAGGGCCAAGATGGCTAAATCTGCGCTGGCCGGTGTCTGACCCTGAAAGAAGGAAACCTTCATAAGCCCAGGCCCAGCTCAGCTCCCAGACACATGTGTAAGCAATACCACCCCCAACCTGCTCCTCGACACACAGGGTCAGTGTTCTCCCTAACAGAATGCACATGGGTGAGTCTCCATTTGCCCAGCCAGGATGCACCAGCTTGGGCCTCAGCTTCCTCTTTCGGAATAGCAACACATTTCATAATGAATCTTTTAAGACACCAGTTGTAAATACAAACAAACCTGAAACCCTGGTCTGCTGCTGGAAGTTAGCATGATTAAAACAAAAGAAGAAAAAAGAAGAAACCTAAGCCTTCAAGCCGGGTGTTCCAATTTCTACGTCTCAAGTATAATAGGATACTCACTTATTTTTTTATTTTTTATTTTTTTCCACCTACTTTCCAGAGGAAAAAAAACCTTCCAATCCTTAGGTGCACTTATTTGAACCAACCTCTAGTGTGAAAAGATCTGATTTGTCAGCATTTTCCCCCTTTCAGACACTCGGGTCATATTTTATAGGTACCTAAGCCATACAATCACAAACTGTCCATGTCTTGTCCAGACTCCAGCATCACTATTTCCATATGAATCTAGGTCAAGGCAATAGCAAAATGTTAAAAACCTGGCATGCCAGGAAGAAAGGGAAAAGCAGCAGAGCTCAGACTCAGATCCTGGCACAGTTCCCCAGTGTCACGTCGAGAAATTTAAAACTGACCCCACAAAGTCAGTCCTCACTGTGATCAGGCCAGCATTTAAAAAACACACGGACAGCTGAAAAGTCCAAATTCAAATCAAATTCCACTCTTCCAAATGCCATAAGCCTCTTCTCTCTCCTCTTTATACCCATTTACACATGAAGGGGGGGAAATGAAGAAAGAAAGGGACTCAGCAAAGCTCATTAACATGTAAAAAAATTAATGAAGACTTTATTTTATACAATGAAAAATTAATACAACTAATTAATTTTGAACCTTAATTAATGTTTGTAAAGCACTTGGAGATTCTCAGATGAAAGACAGCATAAGTGTATTGAGGTATCATTTTGTGATGTCATCCTGGCACATAGAGCTAAGGTGCCACACAGTAATATTATTAACGCGAGTAACAGAACTATTCTCGGCAAAATAATCTCAGATATAGTAGGGTTGTGCAGAAATTTCTACGTATCAGTTTACATTCAGCAGAATCCCACAGCTGTGGAGTTGGTAGGAAGCTGAAAGCACTCTATGATGCCCAAATGGGAGTGAATTTATTACAATACCCAGGTACCTTTGAAATAATGGAAAAAGTCCTGGCACATGAATCATTCCAAATTAATTACTAACTAATCCCATTATATATTTCTGCTCCAGCTAAACAAAATTACTTGTTCTTTCTCACACGTTCCTACTTGTGTGCCTTGGCTCTGATTTTTCCCCTGCGTCAGGAGTGGCTTTGCTACTACCTTCACTTATCTAAGCCCTGTCCATGCATCAATGTCCATGTGAAGCAGAGCCTTCCATGAAGTAGCCCCCAAATCCCAGAATTTAGAATTCTCCAGTCTCTCTGAAGTCCCTTAACTCTACATTCAGGCCTTTCTTAAGGAGTACAGTCTATTAATCAGGATGGTTGCTGATTATGCTGCAAGTGATACCTCAAAATCTTTGTGACTTAAACAATGATGTTTATTTTTTTGCTTATTATTAAGTCAACAAGGGAGATGAAGTAATCTGTCCAAGATACAAGTGGTATGCCACTGATGCACAGTTTGCCCTGATTTGTATCAGTTCTTTCAAAATACTCTGTATTGATCAAAGATGAGGAATGAAATAAAAAATGATTCTGCAAGTTTAATTTCTCTGAGCTTAGAACTCATAGTACTTTTTTTTCCTGCTTTAACGATTCTTTCTCCCTCTTTTTTCCTCTTTATTGTTTTCTATTTAATGATAACAATGAAAAATTAATCTCCCTCTTAAAATCAATAAAGGTAAGAATTGCTGGATAATTACGGAAAATCATAAAATTACTAGAAAATCATGTTATTTCAAACCTTAAAATTTCATATGGAAATTACTGTTTGTCTCACTAAAACTTTCACATGTAGAAATATTAGAAGTCAACATGTAAAATTATCTCTGTTGGTGGATTAAGAGATACAAATGGAACGTGAATTTTTTTGTATGCTTGTTTTTTTTATTTACATTCTAATGATTTAAAAACAATTACCAGTTTAGTATTTGATCATGGAATATTGGTCTCATCTTAACTTAGACATCTCTTTAGGGACCTATCTCTAAAAATGATTACATTCTGAGGTATTAGCATTTAGGGATTCAGAATATGAATTTTAGGGGAACACAATTCAGTCAATAACAGCCCAATTAGACCACTTCCAGAAATAATTAAATAATGCTTCTACTTTACATAGAATATCTGGTATCGAATTGATCATCTCTTTTAATCCTTACAACTGTCTGATTTTAGCAACTACTTTTAATGTAATTCCTTCCTTCCCTTCTTTCCTTCCTTCCTTCCTTCCTTCCTTCCTTCCTTCCTTCCTTCAGTCTTCTCTTCTTCTCTTTCCCTTTCTGCCTCAGTAAATTTAAAGTAAAACAACATATAGGAAATTCATAGAATGACATCTTCCATTTTACAAGTGTGACTAAAGAAGCACAGAGATTCACAGAGATTCTAAGTATCTTTCCCACAGAGGCATGATGAGCCTCTCCCATCGCTTCCTAGTGAGTTTTCCCCATATTCCAGGGATCTTTAGTTCTATCAGCTTACATCAGTTTTATCTCATCTAATCAAAATGTAATATATCATGTACTCTATCTCTGGCTTCTTTTGTTCAATATAAGCTTTTACAGATCCATCCATTGTGATATATCAATAGCATGTTTATTTTTAAAGGAGGACGTAACTGGAAGAGGACAGCAGGCAAGTACACGGGGCACATGCTGGCTTTTGGGATGCCCAATGGGAAGCACAACTCTCATTTCACAGACCACACCAGCCTCAATCACAATTGGAGAACTAGTGACATTTCCTGAACCCAAGACCATACCTTTGAATCAAGGGTTTCTCCCGAGTGCTCTTTAATGGCATCATTTTCATGCCCATCTCTAGAATCCTTGTCCTGTATTGTCCTAAAGGCTCCTCCAAAAGGTGTCCAGTTGTCTTTGCTGACATCACTTTGCAGGGCTATACACAATGTTTCTCTTATTTGAGTATTAATTTGGGGGTGCTTATAAACTTATTAATATTGAGGAACTCTTCTGCTCAAATAGGCATCACATGAAATGAGGAAACACACTATCCCTAAACATACTCTGTTAGTAGACCACAAACAAGGTGCTAGAGCTCCCAGATTCTTACAGATGAAATTTGTCACTTGACTGGCTCTTGACAGCCACTGCCATCCTAGATTGTAACAAAGATACTGGAAGCTTGGGCCCCCCAACCAAAGATTTATGTGACATTGCACCATACCAGAATCAAAACAGTTTGTTCTCTCAAGACAGCTACTCTCTGTCTTCCAAGCTCAGGTGGTCTAATTTCTTTCCCTCTGGTGGATTCCGTCCCCATCAGTTATGCTGTTAGAGGAGTCTGGGGTGGGGGTGTTATCATTCCCTAAATTCCCATCATCTTGGTCCCAAGATGAGTTGTTGCACCTAGTTACTATTCTTTCCAGAGACTATTAGGGGCTATGCAAACAGAATTCGTTCTTCCCCTGAAAGCATGTCTGTATATAGGTGAATTTTCAATAAGCATGAAGTGTAGGCACTGTTGGAATCTTGCTGCAAAAAGACATTTTGGATCACATCTTCCCCCAGTACAGGGATAAGTACATTGAACCTAAAAGTAGCAGCTCTCCATCATGTCCAAGGAAGGTGGCAAAACCTCCGAAAACACTGTCCATTAAAACCTAGCTTCAGTAAGTCACAGGTTAAAAGACACAGTAGGGAATATGGTTGATGGTATTGTAATAGTGTTGTATGGTAACTGATGGTAGTAGCTACATTTGTGGTGAACATAACATAATATGTAGACTTGTCAAATCACTATGTTGTACACCTGAAACTAATGTAACATTGTGTGTTAACTATACTTCAATAATATATATAATGTAATAATATATATTATATATAGTTATAAAACGAAGAAATTGTGGCATCAGTCAGTCTATCCAGGATTAATATAGGCACAGCACTTGTGAATCTAAATAAGAGTGTTTGGTTAAACAGGAAGATGATCTCAAAGTGTCATCATAACAAAGACTCCCTGCCTGGATTTTTATTATATTCAAAACCTCACTCAACTACTCGTTCCCCTAGGTGATTGAGATTAGAGTCCCCACCATCCATAAATGTACCCTCTGGCATGCTCCAATCATAATTTCTCCTCCATGTCTCTAGTTTATCCTCTAAGGAAACCTGGCTGCCAGTTCTGTGGGTGGTTCATAGTAGGTGATTAATTCTATTTGTGGAATAAATAAACGTGAATGCAAGGGAACAGCCAGGTCCAAAATGTATGGTACCTTTCTATCCTGGAATACAATCAATGGGAAAATGTTACACAGGCCAGCTAACAGTATAAAGTGAATGGGATTTTCAACCTACCCAACTCCCACTAGAGTTAAAAAGGCATCTCAGTTCCTAATTTTATCTTCAGTTAAAGGTTATGAATTGAGATGGACTGGACTCCCCTAAAAGTCACATTCTTCACCTTGCTCTAATGTACATCTGAGCTGTGGGTGGGGCTGAAGGCTGGAAGAGTAAGGCCGGGTGATGGGGTACAATGCAGAGGCGGGGCTCTACCACCTTTCCTTTTCCACGTTGAGCCCTGGAGAGAGGGTTGTCAGCATAGGTGTTATGAACCCTTTGATTTGAAGCTTTCTCATCTGGCTGCACAATACTTTGGTGCCTTAATAAGATTCAGCTGAAAAGAGACTTCCTTCTTTTCACAAATTGAAAGAAAATCTGTTTGGACATTTTTAAGGGAAAGGGGAAAAAATTCTGGGTTTTCTTGCATTCTTTTTTTTTTCTCTCTCTCTCTCTCTCCCTTTTAAAGTTGTTTCTGTCTCTTAGCAGCTCTCCACCTTGTATGTTCGTGTCAACTAACTGGTTTTTGGGGGATTAAACAAGAGAAATAATGAGAAAATATTTACATTTTAGACTCATGGGCTTGGAGGTCCAAGTAGAACCCTGTCCAACAAACATTTTTAGCATGTAAATTTTTTAAAATTAGTAATTCTAGGAATAAGTTAAAATTATCTTTATGCTGTTAGAGAAATTTTACCAAATGCTTATATATTTTTAAACTTTGCTTTTTTGTTGAGGTATAAATTACATATAATAAAAGGCAAAGACCTTAACTCTTCAGTTGTATGAATTTCGACAATCTTATAAATCTATAAAACTCTCATCCAAACCAAGATATTGCACACTTCTATTACTGCAAAAAGGGCCTCTCCTATCCCTTCCTAGTCAATTTTCCCTATATTTCAGGGGAAGTTTAGTTCTATCAGCTTACATCACTTTTATCTCATCAATCAAAATGTAATACAATATATCATGTATTCTATCTCTGGCATCTTTTGTTCAATACACGTTTTTAGAGATCTATCCAATGTGGTATATCAATAGCATGTTTATTTTTATTGCTAAATGATGTTCTATCTTAGAGGTGCACCATGATCTATCTGATTCTCCCATTGACAGGGTGGGTCTGCTCAGGTTTTGACAGTAATGAATGAAGCTGATGTGAATACTGTTGCATAAGCCTTCTTCTGTGAACACATACCTACGATTCTTTTAAATTACTTGGGAGTGAAAATTCATGCGTCGTAAGAAATGTGTATACATAACTTTTTGAAAAAACTGCCAAACAATTTTTCAAGGTGGTTTCACCATCTTATGCTTTCATCAGCGATGCGTGAGCGTTCCAGTTGCTCCACATCCTCACCAACTTTTTGTAGAACAAGTATTTCTTCTTATAAAAAAAATTCATTCCAAAAGAAGTAAAATTATATGCTATTGTAGCTTTCATCCATATCTTTCTGATGACTAATTAATGACACCAAGCAACACCTTCATATGTTAATCACAGTGTATCTTTCGTTTGTAAAGTGTTCAAATTATTTATCTATTTTTTTTAAATCAGGTTTCTTGCCTCTTCATTATTTAATTATAAAAAAATTTTACGTATTCTGAATGAGGTCATCTTTAACATATATACACTTGGAATATTGTTCCAAGTGTGTGACTTAGGTTTCATTTTCTTCATGGTTTATCTACTGATTTACAGAAAGGTTTTAATTTTAATAAAGTCCATTTAATTTTTTCCCCTTATGGTTATTGTGTATTGTATCATGTTTAAATATTATTTGCCTGATCCAAGATCATGGACATATTCTCCTATTGGTTTTTTATGGCTCTATAATTTTAACATTTAGAATTTCTAGTATCTCAATTTAATTTGTGTGCGTGAGAGATAAAGGTCTAGGTTCTATTTATATCCTTACAGATATGCAGTTGTTCCAAGACTTAGACCCCAAAGGTTTTCTTCTGGTTTTCAAAACAGTTTCATGCTTTTATATTTTACATCTATGAAATACTTTTTAGTAAAATTTTGCTTAATATGTGAGATTTAAGGTTTGACTTTTTTTTTTTTTTGCTGTGGATGACCAATTCCTCCAGTATCATTTGTTAAAATGATTATCTTTCCTTTATTAAATTGCTTCTGCACCTTTGTCATAAATTGAGCTGCTCTCTCTCCCTCTCTCTCTCTGCCCCTCCCCTGCTCATGTGCACAAGTGCATGCTCTCTCTCTCTCTCAAAATAAATACATAAACATTAAAAAATTTTTAAATAAATTGAGAGTTGAAGTCAGTTGAAAAGCTGGAATTGAACATCCAAAATCCTCTTCTTCATAAAAGCAATGAGAACCTTGGCAAAAAAAGTTATCAAAATTAACTTTTCAGTACTTTGGAAATTAACCAAAGGCTTGCAACAATTACAGGGCATTATTTCAAATACGATGGCTCAATCTTGGTAAGAACAGCAACTTTTGTGGTGTTTTGACTTGCCTGATGTCTATCCTCCTCTCCCCAGCTCTGCTATAACTGTGAATATCCACACTGAATAACACTGAATATCAACAGCTCACAATTATGGTGAATCTAGCACTCTAGTAGCCACTGACAGAGGAGAGCATAAATAGAACTCCTTAAAAGCTTCCTTCCCAGACAATTATTCCTATTTGAGCTGTTTAGCAGTTGTCTGGAAACTCAGCTTTCAAGGCTTGTCTTACTTGACCTGACTCAGCACTCACTCTATGTGAACAATATTTTCCTAGATGTTTGTTGAAAACAATCAGTAGCAACAGTTTAATGCTGAAGGTGCCTTAGTCAGTGATAAAACTTGGGGCAAGTAGCAAACTAACAACAACAACCAAAAAAACAAAAACAAACAAACAAAAACAGGCAAACAAAACAACGGCGACAACAACAACAAAAACAGAGGAATAAAATATCCACTGGGAATTTGGAAAAGTTCCAATATTCTCCTGAGAATCTAGAAGTCCTTGTGTATGTGCACATCTGTGTGCATGCTCAGGAAAAATCTAAGATAGACCTAAATTCCCACCTCTGGTTGACTCTGAGTCTACAAAAACAGGAAATCAAGACTAAGGCAGTTATAACTTCCAAAGCTGTGCTGGAGGCATTTTTCACACACAAATCTAGTCAGCAAAGACTGGGAGACTTATTGGATCAAGGCATTTATGGAAACCTCTATCCAATCATTAGCCAACTAATAGGGTAATGGAGCAGAAATCTAAGTGGCCACAGATGACAAAGAATATGGATTTTACAGAATTAGTTGAGGGAAGTCACTAAACAGATATGAATAACAACAAATAGCACAAACAGCACACCTTGGGAAGATAAAAGAATATGATTCTCAGAGTTATATTATTTAAAATGTCCATTCAAATAAACAAAAATATATGGCACATACACAGAAAATAAAGTGTCAACAGAAATGGTCCTTGGGGCACCTGGGTGGCTCAGTCAGTTAAGCGTCCAACTCTTGATTTTGGCTCAGGTCATGATCTCATGGTTTCATGAGTTCCGGCCCTGTATCGGGCTTTGTGCTGGCAGTGTGGAGCTTGCTTGGGATTCTTCCTCTCTCTCTCCGCCCCTTCCCCACTCATGCTGTCTCTGTCTCTCTCAAAATAAGTAAAAAAAAAACTTCAATATTTAAGAGGACCCTGGGTGGCTCAGTCAGTTAAGCATCCAACTTCGGCTCAGGTCATTATCTCACAGTTCATGAGTTCAAGCCCCACGTCATGCTCTGTGCTGACAGCTCAGAGCCTGGAGCCTACTTCGGATTCTGTGTCTCCCTCTCTCTCCGCCCCTCCTCTGCTCATGCTCTGTCTCTCTCTCTCTCAAAAATAAACATTAAAAAAAATAAAATATATATATTTTTAAAATTTAAATTAAATTAAATTAAATTAAAAAAAAAAGAAATGGTCCTCAAGAACGCCTAAATGTTGGACTTACTAGACAAAGAATTTAAGTCAGATATTTAAAATATGGCCAAAGAACTAAAGGAAACCATGTGTAAAGAACTAAAATATGATAATGGTTTCTCACTAAATAAAATATATATAAGTATCACATATATATAATATACATATTTCCAGAAAGAGAAATTATGAATTATGTTATTGCTCTAGAGTATACAAGATAAATATTTATGTTTCAAGAGTTTATGTTCAAATAGTATATTACTTTAAGAATTGAGACACTTATAAATGTGTAATTCCATTAACACTTTCCTATCCTTACTGCTATTATTACCTGAAATTCTATGATTTTTTTTTATCAAAGACAGACATTACTTGTGCTCACAAATACACATTTTCCCTTTCCTTTCAGCACACAAAAGAATATAATGCCATCTGACTAATCTTGACCAATGGCCTATGAGTGGAAACTTTGTGAGTCACTTCCATGCTGAATCATAGAAGACTAAGTGTGAGATTCCTATGCCCTCTCCCTTTCCTCAATGATTGTCATAAAGACTTTGCGTTAAGATGGCACTGTCACATAATCAAAGAAGCCTGCATTGCCCCATCACTGCAGAGAGGCACATTTTGTGTATGACAAATAAACTTTGGGTGTGTTAAGCAATGGAAATTGTGGGATATCCTGATTTATACAGGAATTGTCATTATAATTTATTCCTTGTTATAATTGGATGGTAAACTTCTCATTGTCTGGTTTTAACCTAGTGTACAACTTTTTTGTATCCCTTGTAAAAAAAGAGAGAGTAATTAACAGACCCCTTGATCAAGCATAGACTGAGCTTGACATTAGGGTTTCAATCTCTTCTCCCCAGTTGGTGATGAATAAACCTGTCCCTTCACATTGCCCTGACCTGAGACTACTGAAGTCCACAAGTGCCACAGGAGACATCTCTGACCTGGAGCAGAGATTACTATGAAAACTACAGCTATTGACTCAAAAATATGCATTACAAATGCACTTTTTATTATTTGACTTTCATGTACTCATCTTTGTAGCTCATATGGCTCTCATATCCTGCACATAAATAATGACCCGCATCTAGGGGAAGGAGCCCCAGACAACAGAAAGGCATTTTTCATTCCATCCTTTCTCAGAAAAATGAATGGAAAGCAGACTATAAGCACGAGCCAATTTTTAGTGTTTGAAAGCAACAATTCACCTGGGAAAGGATACAGTGACAGCAATGTCATGGCTTTATTTTCCAAGGACCTTCTCTGTGTCAGTCTCTGGCGATACATACAAGTAGGCTCTGACCATATTCTCTCAAGCAGTTTTCTGTTCTTGATAGTTTAGAAAAGGATAGATGTATTTAAAATCACAAAGTGCACAATCTCAGCATCTTTTTCTTTATATTGCTCACATTTCCCAAGGCAATCATGCCCATTACATGCTTTTAACTTCCATCTATATTTTAAGGATTATGAAATCTGTAAATCTTGACAAATTTTCTCTTGAAACCCAAGCTCTATATATCAAGTTGTTCAGTAGGTAGTAGAAATACTTCAGTATCCCATGAATCACTTCAACCCAATGTGCCCAAAGCTGAGGCTATCATCTTTTCCTTCCAAATATGCTTTCCTTCTGTAAGGCACATCTTGGTACATGTGTTTTCTCTAAGCAAGCTTTCTAAAATTTGATTTAGATCACCTAATTGCACTCTTCAAAAATCCTTCCATAATTTCCTACTGTATCTACAGTATATAAGCTAAATTTATGCCTCGGCATTTTTTTCACTTGCTAATTCCTTAAACATAAACAATCTTTTTCTGGATACCGCCATGTCTTACTCTTTTACTTCCTTTAGGTCTTTGTTCAAATTTTGTCTTATTACAAACAGCTTCTCTAATAAACAGCCTGAATAGATTAGCATCCACTCTTCTCTGTCTTCCTTATCTTTTCATAACACAGTGTGTGTGTGTGTGTGTGTGCATGCGTGTGTGTGTGTGTGTGTCTTTCTTTCATTTTCTTGTCCTCTTCCTCCACCAAAACATAAGCTTCTTAAGCCCAGGCCTTTGTTTTGTTCACTGCTGTATCTCCAGAGCCTAGAAAATTCTTGTCATATAGTAGGTCCCCAATTAATATTTTTGAGTGAAATAATGAATGAGTGAAATGAATGAAAGGAGGCAACTGAGTGAAGCATCACAGCCTAGATGGTTCCATGGTTCCCTTCCTCTCCTCTTTTTTCTTCTTTTTCTTTTTCTTCTCTCCTCTCCTCTCTTCCCCTCTCCCCTTCCTCCCTTCCTCCCTTCCTTCCTTCCTTCCTTCCTTCCTTCCTTCCTTCCTTCCTTCCTTCCTTCCTTCCTTCCTCTTTTTAATAGGAACACAAAGCCCTTCTGAGATTTCCCTGGAAAAATTTTCTTGTTTGGCTCTTATGCCAAAAGTGAGCTACATGGCTTGTTTATAGTAAGGAAGGGTGGGGAAATAAGTTTTGGGAACTTTCTACTCTGTAGTTAAGGAAGGTAAGGAAGAAAAGGGCTGGGAATAGATTTTGGATAGTCATTCATTAGTTTCCCTCATTCCCATCTCATTCTTCATCTATTCTTTATATTTCAGCTTAACCATCACTTCTTTGAGAGGCCCTCATCTGACCATCCCCTCTCCAATGTTCACTTCAGATTCTTTTATTAAACAAACTTGTAGAACAATTTCCCAGTAATGACTTGCATCAGTCCTTTCTATTTTCTCTTCCTGAAATTATCTTTTCCAGATTTTCATCTAGGTGATTTTTTCTCACCTCAAATGTAGAATCCTTCCTCTGCTATCTAAAATAGCCCTACCCCAACCCTAGCCCTGTCACTCTTGATCCCATTGATGTGTTTTCTTCATAGTACTCATTAATATCTAAAATTATTTACTTGTGAGCTTGTTTTCTTTTTTCCCCTTTTAGAGTATATTATTTATAGAATAGAATCCTTTGCTGTCTTGAGCCCCAGGACCTAAAATAGTCCTAAGGCTTCTATTAGTCTCAAAAAGTCTAATTTTGAAGACATGTTAGAAAATGAACCAATAGCAAAATTTATGCTCTTCTGAGTATTTTTACTTCCTTCCAAATAAATGATTGATTAACATGAGTTCAAAGGCTTTTCTGACCTAAAGTTTGATGATAAAAATCCAGAATCAGAGAACATCAAACTCTACAGCTATGGTATTCAACTTTGCAAACTGCCCAAGGGAGTCAGTAAACTAGACTCAACATTTATCACAGTTTGATAATATTTTGACTGATAGAGAAATGTATATAATCTTAAATAGAGATATCCAAGAAATGTTTAATGGCTCTAAGAACCATACTAAATCTTTGATAAATAATTCATACAATTCCCTACACATAGAACATCAAGTCTAATGGGACGATACTGTCTAATTGAGTAAACTGGCAATCATCTTGTCTAACTAGCTAGTATTAAAGTTATTTTGAGATCATGATCATTTGTTATTTTCCCTAGTGCTATTTTTGAAAATTTTTCTCCCTAAATATAAAAAAAGATTTTATTTCAAAAAACATAATGATGTATAAATGTTGAATCACTGTTATATATCCAAAATTAATATAATATTGTATGTCACCTACATATATATTTATATTTATTTTATATTTATATTATTTATTTATTTATTTTAGAGAGAGAGGGTGAAAGTGAGCAGGAATGGGGCAGAGAGAGAGAGAGAGAGAGAGAATCCCCAAGCAGGCTCTGCATTGCCAGTGCAGAGCCTGACGTGTTGCTCAAACTCATGAAGTGTGAGATCATGACCTGAGCCAAAATCAAGAGTTGGATGCTTAACCAGCTGAGCCACCCAGGCGCCAATTTATGTATATATTATACATATATATGAAGCTTAGAGGTTGAGAGTGCTAGGCAACTCCAAGGCTTTCAACCCCTCTCTACTTCAGTTTATCAGACTCAACTAAAGGATAATTTATGAGCTTAATCAAAGAGGAAGAATGGGAGTATCACTGCCTAAATGCAATATCAATAGTAGATTTCAAACCGAGTGGCTCACAAGTATTGCTATTAGAGTGTCCCATCACCTCCAACCTCCAGGGAAAGTTTCTTTGAAAAGAGACATGGTCCTAAAAGCACCTAATGATTCTGGGAAATTTTTAAATGCCAGTGTCTCAGATTTGGCAGGGCCAGATAATATCTTTGTACTCAATTTCCTCATTATACTTGCCAACAGAAAGTTTTATCAAATGTATAGTCTCTGAACTCCAATTTCCCCATTTGAGAAATGCCAACTCTCAAAGGTAATCACTATTTCACACCTCCTCCATAATACAGAATTCTCCCAATTGCCATGAAAACCTCGATTTCCAACTACAAACATGGGGCATCCATTAGAACTCCAGGAATTCTGTTGCATTTACTCTAGGGATCTGTTAAAATCCCAAAGTGCTAAGAGAAAAGAAGGAAGCTTAGAATAATCCAAACAGTCATTTCCTGTGAAGAAGGAGAAGAAGGGGATTGAGAAGAAGGAGGACTCATTTCCTCTGAAAAAGAAGAAGTAGGCGGTGGGGAAGAAAAGGAGGGTGTGGGGAGGAGGAGAATGAGAAGGGACATAGAAAAAGGGGGAAAGGAAGTTGGAAACCACTTAGATAACCAGAACTTGAGGGGTCATCTGCTTTTAGAGGATTATTACCCTTGCTTTTGCTATCTTCTAAGATCAAAGTAGAACTAAAGCCTAATTTGAATGTCTCCTTTTTCAAGTATCCTTGCCTCCCTCCAAACTTAGTAAACCTTTATGTGGTTATATGGTTTATTATTATCAAAATTTCCTATTATACAATACTCATGCTTTCCTGTTTTATCTCCACTAGAGAAATTTGCACCATTTTTCCTCCAATGGCACATGACATGGTTCTGGGATTACAGAATCTTTTGCATGAAGGCTTTTTTGTCCATTGCTGGATTACTTGATTTACTATCTTTCACAGTGTGCCTTAGCTTCTATCATAGCATGTGAATGTGTTCTCCAGAGATCTTTACCCAGTGAATCCAAATTTCTGAAATTCCCTCATCACAGTAACTCCTAATTCCTTTTCATCCCCTTAGCTTTAGTGCCAAAACAGTGAGGAAGAATTAAATTGTCCCTTTTCCATATACTTAACATCGGCGGAGGGGGGGGGAGGAGGGCGGGGGGCATCTAGTGTTCTAGGAGAACCATTTTAGAAATACTTCTATAGCTAGGTAAATTGTTTTTCTCTTGTCACCATCAGCAAAGAAGAAGCAATCTCATTTTTCAAACAGATGCTCTGGGTCTGAATATTTGAAGCAAGAAAGGAAAAGAAAGACTAGGGGGGAAATCTTTA
Organism: Lynx canadensis; assembly: GCF_007474595.2. Classification (NCBI taxonomy): domain Eukaryota; kingdom Metazoa; phylum Chordata; class Mammalia; order Carnivora; family Felidae; genus Lynx; species Lynx canadensis. The sequence continues at coordinate 77,164,630 of NC_044305.1, forward strand.
AAAGTATATGTGTTTTTTTGAGGGTTTGGGTTCCTGACTCTGAAATTTGGCTTAGCCCATAGCAGCTTCTCAAAAATGTTTTTGACTGAAGGTTAATTTCCATAATATTTATTTTTGGTGAAAGGGTCATAGTACTTTTTAAGAGTAAAGATTTATGATTGCCTATACAACTGGATAGATTGCTCAAAATACTACCTATGACAGCCTTTCAAAAATGTCAAAATGGCATCCTTCAGGGTGTTTCATATGTACCTGAATTTCAATTTCCACCCCTTATCTTCTATATTTCTACAACCCTCAGCCTATTAATTTGCCTATAAATGGTCTGTCATGCTCACCATAGCTCTTATAATTAAGGAACACTGGACATCCAATTTCTATCCTACTGAAGTAAATGAGGCAAAGTTCAGGTGAATATGGTCTCAGAGGACATTCTAGGGCTTACTTTGCACTCCTGGTAGTGGCAGAAAGACATAACAATATGCAAATGACCTATCTTCCTCCCCTGAAAAGACTGCTTGTAGATTTCATATGATTGAGTTCTTCTAGGTTGATGAAGGTGACTTACAGCTCTTGGCAAAAAGAACTGAGAAGCCAATGCATAAGTATTTACCGCATATATAATTTGCAGCATTTTTAGTGGTCCATTCTGTATTTGTCCAATTCTTCTTTTACGGCTATTTCTCCCTGAATTGACCAAGACTTCTGTCCTCAGCTTGCTAACTAACCCTAGGATATCTAGTCTTCTCTCTGAGGTCACCTCAAAAAAGAGTCTCAATTCTAGGATTATGAAACATCCTATTGACATTTAATATTCCCAGTGTTCAAAAGGGTGTGTGCCATAGATGTAAATTTTGGTGTCTCCACCATGCCACATATACAGGGAAAAAAAAATAAGCTTGATGCTTTGATGAAATCAACTAGATATAGGGAAAATTATGAAGTTGACAACATTTCTCTGAAACACCCCCCCACCATGTTCCTTCTCTGTTTCCTTCATTTCTATATCCCCTACTTTGGAAGTGAACTGAAAACAACGAGGCCCCAGCCCTTCCTGTCTTCATAGACAGAATTTATATAATGGACATTATTGTACATGTTATCTACTTCTAAGCTGCCTCCATTTTGAAAACAAACTTTTAAATCTGATCTCTCCAAGTCGCCTCTGAAAAAAAGAACTGAGGGGAAGCTATCTCTCCTGGGTTTTCTTACACTCTTCATTTCCTCTCCAGGGTTTTGTCACACTTATTCCTAATGGTCCCACTTCTCTTCCCTCACTGGGGTTCCTTACTGCCCTGTCTCCCTGACCCAAGCGTAGAGAAAGATTCCTGGATATTCTCAGCACAACAGAGGCAGTCTCAGGTTCTCCACAAAATTTACCAAAATGTAAAATGAAAACCATAAAAAAAGATGACAGAAAATATAGATAACTTAAAAAGTCGTCACATGTTAAGGTGTTTTTGTTTTGTTTTGTTTTGGGTTTTTGTTTTGTTTTGTTTTCCCTCAAGGATTCCAGTAAAAGGAGAGCCAGGCCTTACTTACTGAGTACAAGAAAGGACTCCTCCTCAGGTAAGAACACTTAGTCTGGGGATCTTTGGTATAATTGCACAGATAGCATTTTCTTCCCTCCCAGACTCCTGGGCCTATTGCCTGTAAGTTCTGTTTTATTTTCTGATCTTTTAGGGTGAGTCTATTGAAATTTTTCAAAATGAAACACTGTCCTGGCTCAACCCTCCTGAACAGAAAGTTACATACACCATTTCCAGTTTACAGTCTTAAAACAAAGAACTTTTAAAATTTAAGGCAGTCATGACTAACAATATAAAGATATAAGGTAATGCAGTGATTCAATTTGTAGCTTTACCATATTTTGGTTGTGAGATCTTGGGCATATTACTTTACTTTTACGTGCCTCAGTTTCCTTATTTATGAAATGCGGAAAATAACAGTATGCAGTTCACAGAATTGTGTATTAAATGAGTTATTGGGGCGCCTGGGTGGCTCAGTCGGTTAAGCGTCCGACTTCGCCTCAGGTCACGATCTCGCGGTCCGTGAGTTCGAGCCCCGCGTCGGGCTCTGGGCTGATGGCTCAGAGCCTGGAGCCTGCTTCGGATTCTGTGTCTCCCTCTGTCTCTGCCCCTCCCCCGTTCATGCTCTGTCTCTCTATGTCTCAAAAATAAATTAAAAAAACGTTAAAAAAATAAATGAGTTATTAATTCAAGTAAGTACTTAGAAAAGGCTCAGAATCTTACTGTTGTTGTTTTTGCCACTGACAACCCAGACCACGAAAGAATGATCTATGCCTTCCCTGCTCATCTCTACTCATTAATGGAATATTTGATAATTTTGTCATATTCAGCTCAGGTCTTGTCCGAACTCATTCCCAAGGAAAAAACCTTGGAAACATATGCCTAGGACTGTTCCATACTATGATGATCCCTAAACCTTTGAACACACAGTTCACTCAAAAAACGCTGATCTCCTACCACATTCCAAACACTGTGCTACTAGGTGTCAGCAATTTAATGATGAGGGAGAAGGAAAGAAAATGCAGATACAACCCTTGTTCTCATAGAAATAAGCATCAATGCAGATACTTGGCAAAAATATTGTCTGCTTTGGAAACACACAGTGGTCTCCAAAGGTGGTCTCCAAAAATTATGCCTTCAGACATTCATGCCCCTCTGCAGTCATCCTTCCCCCCAATGGATCTGAGCTGGCCTATGACTCATTTTAACCAATAGACTGTGGTGAAGGTGACTGCTCCCGTTTGAGTTCTAAGCCTTAAGAAGATGCGGCAGGCTCTGCTTTTGTGTTTTGGGGGAGCCTTGAGTTTCCATATAAGTGGTTCAGCTGACCTGCTAGAGGGACCCCCTGGAAAGGCCATGTGGAGAGGGAGATGTCTCACAATTAATGGCAAGAGAGCTCCAGCCATCCTCACTCCCAGCCACCCCCACCAAGGCTCCAGACACATGAACGGGGCATCCTGGATGTTCCAGCTCAGGCCCAAGTCCACATGAGTGTGGACTCAGTAGATATGAGCGGGAGCAAGAGCAGTTCAGCCGAACCCAGTCAACCCACAGAATCATGAGGGGCAATGGAATGGCTTCTGTTTTAAGCCAAAAGTTTTGGGATACTTCGTTATGCATCAATAGAAAGACTAACTGCATGAAAACATCTTCTCTGCCACTTATGGACAGATAACCTTGGTGAAATCTTTTAACCTCTGTGAGGCTCAATTTTCTCAACTGTAAAATGGGGCAAGGGTAATTCTTTACAGAGCTGTTGCAAGCATCAGGGACAATATATGTAGAGTTCCCGGAAACTGGTCTTAATAAATGGCAGCAATTATAGGTGGTACATTCCCAGGAGGATTTTTATTTCATATCAGGATCGTGAAGACCGTAAGGCTTCCCCCAAGTTGTTATTCACATTTGACCAAAGGCTGCTTTTCCATGTATGTGAGTAAAGCCAGGACTGAATGTGAAGAGCTTTCTCTGTACCCGTAGAATTCAGGAGATAAGAGCTCATACTCTATCTGACGTTCTCCGTATTTTTTAACATTTTATTTTGTATAAGAAAGATACGTATTCAGTTGTTATGTCAACATTAAGTAATTACAATTGTTGTTAAACATGGCATCACGAAGTTCTCATCCTTGCCTCCAACTTAATGCTCCCTGAGAACCTTAAGAGATTTGTAAAATAAATGATGTAAAACATGGGATGTTTGGGGTGCAACAAATCTCATTTATTTTCACTGTCATCACTCACCATGGTGTATAATATCTGCTCCATGCAGGCTGAAATATTGCAGATGTTTTCAAAATACTATTGGGCTATGGAGAGACCTCTTGAATTTCTCATCTGGTTACTTTTAGTTTAAATCCCCATCCACAAAGTTTCTGTATACGTGTATTTAAAAATCTCGAGCTTCTCCGCTATTCGCTCCTGGAACCACTGCCCACCCAACACCCAGCCACAGAGCACCTGAAAACAGTTCCTGGCATTCCATGAGGCACATAGGATTGAAGAACAAGGAGGCAAAAGATAAAAGTAGTTATAACTATTCATTAGTTTTTGGTACATCAGATAATTTGTGCAATGGCTTCAGGGCTTTAATTGAATCACTTTTCCCACCTTGCCTTAATTTTAATTATGCAGCAATCATTTTTACCAACCTGAGCAAAGGAACCATATGAAAATGTGACATATGACAATATACATTTACCTAAGCTCCAGGACTACAGTGACCTACAGGCAATTAGCTACTGCCTCTAGCACTGAACGACCAATTAAAGAGTTAACGAAATGCCCTCCAAATCACCTACATGTTCAGGATTTTTGGACTGCCAGGAACATTGCACTTCAACTGATATAATTTTTGACTGACTGATTTAGTAAGTCTACATCTGCTAAAATTCCAGACTCATGCCTGTAAAACTGAGGAGTCAGGTTTTATGAGGTGCTTTCACTGTCATTAAAGACGATCCCACCTTAGCCCTTCTCCTAACAAGACAATCTTGCAGCCGTCATTAGGAGGCGTGATCCTAGCTTGTCATCACAGAAAAAAAAGGCTTGCTAGGTCAATGAGGATGGTACTAAGTTCATCTCAAGGATGTAAGACATTCATTCCTGTGGCTATAAGCCAGAAACTAAATATAAAGAAGGAAGGAGGGAAGAGAGGAAGGACGGAAGGAAACAAATGTGACATTTTAAGATATCTTTTTAAATTTAATATTCAAATTTAAATATCATATTTTTTTTTAAGATTTTGTAGTAGTAGTAAAGCTTGAGATAAGAATTTACCCAACAAGTGATTTCACAAAGTGCTGGAAGCAGAGTGAGAGAGCAGACAGGAAAGGGAAGGAAGCCACAGTGTCTCTTTGTGGGCAAATTACCACTGTGATCAGCTGGACCTCCATCCTGCTGGATGACGGTGTTGAACATGCAGCGCTGTCCCATGTGAGGGCCGCAAAAGATTTCCAAGGGGCAACTCTTGTCGTTGGCTAAGAGTTCACTCAGTTATTGACCTCCTAGCACTTTGCCTACTCCATACGAAGGCTGTGAATGTTCCAATAGCTAGAGAAAGCCTTCAGACAGAGTCAGGGTACTCACACTAGAAAAATTTCAAATGCACAGAAAGGTGTGTTTTGGGGCAGTCTTGGTAGGACACTGAATGTTTGCTATAAAACTTGACCCCAAATTAAGTGTGTCTGAGTAATACCAAGTTTTGTTGTGGGGCTTGCTTCATTTAGCATAATCCACACAATTCACTCATTACATCCTGGATCTAAACATGATCTGTTTACCTGTTGTTACCCAATTTAACCTCTAAAATCTGTCCTTGGCATAGAACACCTCAAAGCATCACTGTTGCCCTTTGGGATGTCATAAAGTGGGGGTGGGAGGACAGTGAGGGACAAGAAGCAACCTATGCTCAATGGGGGAATTCATTAATGCTATGTAAATCACATATTTGATTTGGCTGGACACATGACTGGGTTAAACCTATCAGAAATATGTTTGTCAAATTAAAATAAATTGGGACAGAAGATCTAATAACTAAATATATTTATGAGAAACAAAGCCTAGACAAAATTGAAGCTTATACAAATCTAGACCAAATCAAACCAGTGACCAAAAACCCTTTTCTAAGCTACTTTTGCTGAGACCTAGACATGTTCATTAAATACCACAAGGATAAAGACAGAAAAAATGAGAGAAACACACAGGCTATGTTGGATCTTGCTTTTGGATGAAAGCCTAAATCATGCAACCTAAAAGGAGCTCTCAACTTCTGTTGTTATTCTTAGCTGAAGAGTCAGTTCTGAAGAGAGGTCCAGATACCACAGGAAGAGAAAACCTTTTTCCAGATGCCTTCTCCTCCCTGATTTCTTGGCAGTGCTCCCAGGAAGCTGTCAATCAGTCAGCCAGAATATATGGAGCAGTTGTATGGAGTCAACAAGTACCCGTTCAGCGCCTACTACACAAAGGCACTAAGCCCTTGTCTAAGATCCAGAGAAGTCGAATGAACTACAGGAGATGGGCTGGAGATGGGCTGATGGGTAGGTTGGTTGATTGCTTGATTAAATGATTCAACTAACTGAATGAATGGACTCCAATAGCCCAATTTCTTTATGGACAGTAACCTTGTCTTCTCTACCCTGTAAAAGCCATACTACCCTGATGCTTCATGCATGTTGTAGACACTCTGTAAGTGATTGCTGATGGCATGAAATAAAAACAGTGCAAAGATTTGTTCATTGTGAGATGCCACGTAAGATCTGTAATTCTTCAAGGCTGTAGACATTTTTCTTGGTTAAGCGTTAATGGAACACACAGATGAGCAAAACTCTTTACACCCCCATAGCACCACTCTTTGGCTGGGATTTGCAATCTTGGCTTCAAAAGCTTAGAGATTTCCAACCCATCAGGGAAGACTTTCTAGATTATGAAACAAGCAGTTTTTCACTCACTTCTTACTTTCTCTCACTTGTTTCTTTCTTGTCATGCCAGATAATCCTCCACTCACAAGATGAAGTTTTGCCTTCTTTCTACAAGTTGTCTTCATATTTATCCTCGTATTTCAACATTCTGTTTATTATATTTTTGCTAATAAAGTCTTCCCAATGCACTTCTGTTGTCTTTATACATTCTCTTGAGAGTTTCATTCATATCCAAATTAGTGTAATCAACAAGGCATACAAGTTAGGGATTTTGCTGGTCAGTTGATTTTAGTCTCGAAGTTTCAAACAACTTCTTAGACATTTATTACATTCCTTGGGCTTGAACCAATATAAACAACTTTATGAACAAACCCACTTCTATACAGTGGTCTTTATTATCTCTTCTGTCTTTATTGAGCCATTGCTGGTATTTTAGATTAAAAGCCACCAGAAGGCAGAGATTGCAAACACAGCCTTATTTATCCCTGGACAGAGTAAAGATTTGTTACCATGTCTCAGAGTAAAAACTCTTTGAGACTTTGTTTCCAAGTTGCCCATCTACTACTCCTATTAGTTCTATAACATTGCAATTTCTCTTCTCTTTGGTTAACAACAATGAGAGTTAATTGGTTTGAGGTAAGTGTAAATAAAACCTTGTATTCCGCTGAGTATATGTTTACAATATTAATACCTTGCAAATAAGGAGTCTATTAAATTAACATTTATTTACAAATTACTAAAATCAGAAATTTTCTTTTTTTAATGTTTATTTTTGAGAGAGAGAGGAAGAGAGAGAGGGAGAGAGAGAGAGAGAGAGGGAGACAGGGTGAGAGGGGGAGAGAGGGGGAGGGGGACAGGGAGAGAGGGAGAAAGAGCAGGAGAGGGAGAGAGAGGGAGAGAGAGGAGGGCAGGGAGAGAAAGGAGGAGACAGAATCCCAAGCAGGCTCTGTGCTTTCAGTGCAGAGCCTGAAGAGGGGCTAGAATTCATGAACCATGAGATCATGACCTGAGCTGAAATCGAGAATCGATGCTTAACCGACTGAGCTACCCAGGTACCCCCAGAAATTTTCTTGAGAGCAAATGTTGGAAAAGTGTGATTAGCAGACACCGAAGAGCGAAGAGAAAGCCAGGAGGGAGGCTGACCTAAAGTTATCAGTATCAGTTATTTCTTGTTACAGGAATGCAGCATAAAAAACCAGAGCATTTCAGTGGCATCCAGCAATAGATATTTATTTTTGCTCTAAGTCTGTATTTTTGGTTGAGTAGCTCTGCCTATCTGAGCTGGCCTTGCTCACATCCCTGCAGTCAGCTGGCAGGTCAGCTGAGGAACCGGCTCGTGTAGTAGGGACTCAGTTGGGATGACCTGGCTTTGGTCCATGTGGTCTCTCTTCCTCCAGACGACTAGTCAAGAAATGTTCCCATGAGGCAGAAATCCAAGACAGTGAACAAAAGAACACACGTTCTCTCAAGGCCTAGGCTAAAAACAGGCACACCTACACTGTCATTTATACCACATTCTACTGGTCCAAAGCAGTCATAAGATCACCCTAAATTCAAGGGATGAAATAGAAGATTCCATCCTCTGTTGAGAAGAGGTGCAAAGTCCCATTGCAGAGGAAATCCATCGAGTAGGGCCATCAAGTTAACGTACCACTCAACTTTACTTCTTGAACAAAATAATTCAGGTAGATAGAAAGAAAGTTAAAAAAAATAGAGAGAGAGTCAATCTTTTTTTTTTAATTTCTTTTTTAACATTTATTCACCTTTGAGAGACAGAGAGTGAGTAGGGGAGGGACAGAGAGAGAGGGAGACACAGAATCAGAAGCAGGCCCTGAGGCTCCAGGCTCTGAGCTGTCAGCACAGAGCCCAATGCGGGGCTTGAACCCACGAATCGTGAGACCATGACCTGAGCAAAGTCGGACACTTAATGGACAGAGCCACCCAGGCGCCCCTCGAGTCAATCTTCTTAAATAAATTGTAACCTAACTGAGGAGAAAGAAGGAACAATTGTCAATAGACATTCACCAGTTGTCTACTATATTTTAGGCTTCATACTGGACTAAGAAATACTCTCTGTTCTCACATAGTTCACAATCCCAGGAGTGTGCACATGGCAAGCATCATTTGGACAGTACTTTGCACATTGTGATAGGTACTATTTGTTGGTCCGTGATAGGATAAACACTAAACAGAGCACGAAGTTGTCAGATAGCAAAAGTTCTTTTAGACTATAAAGACTGTTTTGAGGGGTAATCCTTTAATGTTTAGAATATGCTACAAAATGAAGACAATTGAAATGTCAAGAGAGGTCAATATACACACTTAATTTCCTTGTATAATTCTTTCCTTCCTTTCTATTATTATTATTATTACTACTATTATTACTGTTGATGTTGTTGCTATTTGGGGGGACAGAGGATGTACTCAGCTGGCAAAATCACAGCAGCAGTTAATGGACCTTCCTCCTCATCATTAGGCAGAACTAAGATGATGTGGAAGCCTCTCAGAGATCAATGACCCAAAGGCCCCAACCAGGGCAGGAGTCACATGTCAGGCAGTGTCCATAATTCCCCTGTCAGGTCAGTGAAGTCCCAGAAGAGCCAAGGTGTGACTCTTATATTCTCCCTTCATTGGAAACAATATTGTAATGACTTTGTAATGTGACAGATGGTAACTAGACTTATCATGGGGATCATTACCTAATATATAAAAATATTGAATCACTATGATGTATACCTGAAATGAACAGGATATTGCATGTCAATTATACTTCAGTTAAAAAAATAAAAAGAACAGATCTGAGAAGTAAGAAACTTAAAACTTGGGGTGGCTGGGTGGCTCAGTTGGTTAAGCCACTGACTCTGGATTTCAGCTCAGGTCATGATCTCACAGTTTGCAAGTTTGAGCCCCACATGAGGCTCTGGGCTGATGGTGCAGAACCTGCTTAGGATTCTCTCTCTCCCTCTCTCTCAGCCCTTCTCCCTCTCTCTCTTTCAAAATAAATAAACTTAAAAAAAAGAAATTGAAATCTCAAAGTTAACCATATCTCAGTGTATACATACGTACACATGCATACCTAGCACATAATGCACACACACACACACCCATTCAACTAATCAATCCACAGCATAAAGTCTTTGGACTTGGGTTTGTTCTTGGAGAAATTTTTCTCAGACCTCTTTGTGGAGGCCAAAAGAGCAGCATGAAGGGGGAAAGCCTATGAGCTGGAGTGGAGGGTTCCTTTGATTTGAACAGTGAACTGCAAGATGAAAATAATCAGGGAGCACCAATGCCACACGGTTGTTTATGTGTGTGCGTGATTGTGTGCACGTGAATGCATGTGATTATGTCTCAGTGTGTGGGGGGTAATGGGGCATTAACACTAACTCACAGAAACTGCTCTGCTTTATGAGTTGGGATTTTTTTTTTAAAGAAAATCAAGCCATATTTTTTTCTTCTCCGTTCTCAAAGATGAAGCAATTTACAGATGCTGAATCCTTTTTTAGGAATAATTCTCAATGCATCATTCAAATATCCTTTGAGCTGAGCACACGATATGCACATCATGAATACACATAATCACTGCATGGTCCTTTGTGAAGATTTTGAAAATAGCATCTGAAAGAGTCGACCATAGGTCTCCATGTGAGGACGTGCACTTGGTGAGCGTGGCCGTGCGAATTCTGGACACATTTCCTCTTTCAAAGGCCCTGCTCTGTTCCTGTGGTCCCTGTAGAACATTTCAGTGGTCCTGGTAGTTAAAAAGTAAATCGCAATTTTGAACCCCTGTGCAAATGATATGCTTACATCTGTCCAATGCAGTCAAGCACTCGTGGATTCTCAACATATGCCATAACAGATTATTTTTAAAAGACCATCACCTTAATAGTAGCTAATTTCATCCTCTTCCAGGCTTGCTGCCTAGAGGGACCAAAATTCCAGAGCCTCATGCTGCACACTGTTATTACTCTTATTTTTCACTAGAAAATTTGCAAATGCTCAATGTGCAATTCAACAACCACAGCAATCCAATCAGAAAGCATCTTTCTTGCTATCACTGTCACTCATTGTCGACAATGTTGAGGACTATTTCCTTCACCTTATTCTTTAGAAATATGAAACAAAGATTTTTTTTTAATTATGTTTTCTCTGGGACTCAGAGAACTTAGTTTAGAGAACCATACATCCTTCTCTCTTTTGTCTTTTGAGATAATGGGTAAGTCTGAAATCATTTGCTTCTTTTTTTCCCCGTACGTTCTCCAGTTTGGAGCACCTAAGGCTTTCTGATAAACTCTTTCACAAGAACCTGAAGCTCATTTACATGAGGTGGCACCCCAAATGACTTCCACCGTCTCTAAGCCCTTTTCCGGATCCGATGGTCTTTAGATATTTTTGATCTGTGATGTAACAGATATCCAAAATCATGTGTTATTTGAAACACAAAGCAGAACATGAAACATTTGCATCTCATTACCATTTATAGAGACTGCCTTTGAGATCCAAAAGGTATAAGAATTGCTAGCAGGGAAGTGCTTCCTGCAACTCTCCATCCCCACAAAGGAATATTAAGAAAGAATTTGGGGGGCATCCGGGTGGCTCAGCTGGCTAAGTGTCTTACTCTTGGTTTTGGCTCAGGTCATGATCTCACAGTTCATGGGTTCTAGCCCTGGATTGGGCTCTGTGCTGACAGTGCAGAGCCCGGTTGGTATTCTCTCTCTCTCTCCCTCTCTCTCTCTGCCCCTTCCCGCCTCTCTCTCAAAATAAATGAATAAGCTTTAAAATTTTTTAATGTTTATTTATTTTTGAGAGAGAGAGACAGAGTGTGAAGGGGGACAGAGGGAGAAGGGGCAGAGAGAGAGAGAGAGAGAGAGAGAGAGAGAGAGAGAGAATCCAAAGCAGGCTCCAGGCTCTGAGCTGTCAGTACAGAGCCTGACGCAGGGCTCAAACTCATGGACCACGAGATCATGACCTGAGCCGTAGTTGGACGCTTAACCGACTGAGCTGCCCAAGTGCCCCTAAAATTTTGTAAAAGAATTTTCATGTATATGAAATCTATATATATTTCTGTGTTTACAAATAAGTTAAAAAAAAAAAAAACATGCCTCATTACCTATCCCCTAAACTCCAAAATTTATTCCTCAATTTCAAATGCAATTTTTGAGTGCCTTTTATGTGTTCAGCACAAATCTCACATTTTAGGCGAGTGTGTTTTTAAATAAAGAATAAAACAATTTTACTGGATAAAAAATGCTAGAATAGTTAAATATTAAAATGTGCTAGAAAGTGACACACAATTCATAACCAACTTTTCTGGATGTATGACAGTTAACAAACTCATGGGTATTTTTGAAGAAACTACAATATATTGAGTTGCAAATGAAATCTATAATCCAGTCCTTAATCTTGTGTATTGCACAATAAATTTGGGGACAGGAAAGCAAAGGTATGGAGAGGAGAAAACAAGCCAGTAGAGGTTTGAGAGGGAGCATTAGACCATCAGTGAAACTTGCTGGAGAGAGTAAGGCTAGACCCTGCTGAATCATTTCTGGTTTTTCCCTGGAGACAGACTGACGGCAGCAGCAGGACCAGTGATGCCAAGACCTGTGAGAGGCTGCTGATGAAACTTTGCCCTCAGCCTTCAAGAGCCCTGATAACACTGTATTCCACACACAAGGACACCTGAGCACCTGTGAAGAGAGGAAAAAACTCCAACTTCTCTTGACTATTCCCTGTAGTCAAAGGGTTTCACTACCTTTTGAGAATCAAATAGCCTCTGTTTACCTCTCTAGCTTCATGTCTCATCCCTGACCCTTTGTTCTCCATCTTCAGCCACTTATTAAGTAATTTCAGTCCCCAAAATGCATCATCCCCTTAGGTGCTGTAATGTGACTACACTGGTTCCTCTGCTTGGAAGGTACTTCTCAACGTCTTTTGGGCCTAACTGCTACTTTAGACTTGACTTTTAATGCAACATCTTCAGTGCTCCCAACACCCGGGTTATTTGCTCCCCAGCAATATGCCCCCATTTGAGTCTATATTGACCATTCCAAGTGTTTCTTACCTTTCCATAAACATTCAATAAATTATCACATGGTAAATAAGCACTTAGACTTGTATCTAGCATATCATACTCACGAAATATGAGCTGTTACTATTCTCTCACTTAAAAAATTCTCTGATTCCTTGATACTCTCCCTCACTAAAACCTGAGCCAGTTTCTATCTTGTTCACCAACACAACCCATTATCTAGCACTGTGCCAGGCACATGGTGAGTGCAATGAATACGGGATGAAAGATATTTAGTTACTGCACACAGCCATTGGCATTTAGAGCTCTTTTTTTCTCCTTTCCTCAGTAAAACTTCCCATCAGAATGCCAAACAAGATCTTAAAATGAGATGATTCTAGGTTATCCATCAAGATTGGCCCTAAATCCAGTGCCAAGTGCTCTTGGAAGAAAAAGGCAGAGGGAGATTTGTGTCCCACAGAAAAGGAGAGATGCAGCCACAAGCCAAGAAACTGCTGGAGCCACCCTAGAAAGGATAAAGAAGCATTTTTCTCTAGAGCCTCTGGAGGAAGCGCAACCCTGCTCACACTCTGTTTACTTTGTTTGTTTGAAAGGATTTAATTTCTACTCTCTTAGCAAATCGCAGGTATACAATACAGTGTATAACTCTTGTCATGTTATATGTTAGATCTCCCCACCTTATTCATCTTATAATGGAGGTCTGTACCCTCCAACCAATCTCTCCCTAGTGGTCTCACTCCCATCCTCTGGCAATTACTTTTCTGCTCTTTCTTTCTTTCTTTCTTTCTTTCTTTCTTTCCATTTTAGAGAGAAAGAGAGAGAGAGAGAGAGAGAGAGAGAGAGAGAGAGAGCAACAGAGAGAGAACAAGTGGTGGAGGAGTCAAGGGCAGAGAGACAGAGAGACAGAGAATCCCAAGCTGACAGACCCCACATTGACAGCTTGGAGCCTGACAGGGGCTCGATCCCATGACCCTGGGATCATGACCCCAGATGAAATCAAGAGGCAGATGCTTAACTGAATGAACCATCCGGGCACTCCTCTACTCTGTTTCTAGGAGTTTTTTTGTTTGTTTGTTTTGTTTTTTTAAGATTCCATATGTAAGTGATATTGTGCAGTATTTGTCTTTCTCTGTCTGGGTTATTTCATTTAGCATAATGCCCTCTGGGTTTATCTATGTTGTCACAAATGATGGGATTTCCCTCTTTTTTGAGGCTAATAATATTCCATTATACATACAGACCACATTTTCTTTATCTATTCATCTGTTTATGGACACTTAGATTTCAGACTTCTGGCCTCCAGAGCTATGAGAGTAGAAACTTCTCTTGAAATTGGCGATAATTTGTTATGGCAGCCATAAGGTCAAATGAGATAGCACATGTAAAACATGCCATCAGTTTCTGGAATATTCTTATTCATTCATCCAATCGTTCCTTCAACAAATATAAGTATTTACCATGTCCTAGGACTGTTTCTAATACTGGGAATTCGGGGGCAAAAAAGGGAGTTAGCTCTGAGGAAATTATACTTCTTTTTTTTTTAATTTTTTTTTAACGTTTATTTATTTTTGAGACAGAGAGAGACAGAGCATGAGTGGGGGAGGGACAGAGAGAGAGAGAGACACAGAATCGGAAGCAGGCTCCAGGCTCCGAGCCATCAGCCCAGAGTCCGATGCGGGGCTCGAACTCACGGACCGCGAGATCGTGACCCGAGCTGAAGTCGGACGCTTAACCGACTGAGCCACCCAGGCGCCCCAGGAAATTATACTTCTTATAATTTTATATAGCATTAAGTTACAAGTTCAGTCTCATTGTCACTGAATCTCCAGCTCCGGTTTGTGTTTCTGAAATGCTTTCCTTGTTCTGGTGAAACAGATGCGTGCATGCACACACACACTTCTAATTTCCATACATTCTAAAGCTTCTCCTCTTCACATCCTCCACAACTCCTACTTCCAGTGCAATTCCAAATTTGCCTGCATGGAAAACAAACTGTAAAGCTGTGGCAAATATAAAGGGGTCATGCTCACTGCAAAGCACGTGTAGTATTTCTCTCAACAGAAGAAAAGCAAGCTCGCCTTCCTTATAATTGTGCCTGACTTCTCTACGTTCTGGAACACCATTTGTAAACTGGATATAGGTATTTGGTCTTCATTCACACGTATTAGTTTTGTGTTTTGACTTCTCTAGACCACATAAATGGTTCCTTCCCATGGGAAAGAGCAGATGTTTCAGTAATTTTATGATAACAGCTCTGTCAGCAACAGAGACTATTGCTAGTGGTAGTCAACCCATGGAAGAAGGTTATTTTCTGATGGAAGCCTTTCTCCTTAAATTAGGTTACAAGAGAGAAAAGGAAACAAACTTTGTAACACTCATGGCACCTGTACTTGAACATAACGCCTTGCCCCAAATATAGGACTGAAATTGGGATAACCCATAATATCCATATTATATCTCCCCATGTCACTGGATATATGTGTCCTTTTCTTTTGTTTTCTAAACTAATTCTTTACTTTTTATAAAGTAAATATTTCATCAGCAGTTTTTTCTTCTATTATATTTTGTAAAGATCCTTAGAAGACTCGTTTCTTTCAGGAAGTGACTGTTATGACAGAATTATAAATAGCCAAATATATCCAGATTAATATAAATGCCCTGCATGTGACAATTTGCCCCCACCAGAAGTGATTCTTTAATAAGACTGAGCAATTTACTTGAGAAAAGCACTTGACAGAGACAGAAACTGTGTCATTTGTCCAAAGGGGGACACAGACAAATATTTTCATCTGGCTAGTGCTCAATGCCTGACTCTAAGCTGCACATCACTCATGTTTTTATCCATCACACTTTAAACATTGCCGTTGTAACATGAGCAAACTGCAAAGCTCAAGTCTCACCCGGCGGATAGCTGATTAGATGGACTTCAACTTCAAGGGTGTGAACAAATGGACTAATTCTGTCAGGAAGTAGAGGCAGCCAGAAGAAAAGTAACAATATCATCTGCCAGGCAATGCTAGGACAGGTAGCTCTGTCTTCTGCTAAACTTTGGAATCAGGCCAGGGTCACTGATTCTCATTAGCAACAAACCAGCTCCTTGCAGCACGCAGGTCCCATGGAGCTGGAGAAAATGAACCTGGTCTGTGAAATTAGAGCTTGAGTTTAATCTGGGGAGGGAGATGGAGAGACATACTTGGCAAGCCCCCCTTCTAGGCTCACTCTTGGGCACCAAACAGCCAGAGGAGGGTAAAGAATGGGTGGCAAATAAAACACAATGGGGGGGGAGCCGGAGGCGTATAAACTATGAAGATAGACAAAGCTTTAGGAAAGCAGATGGGGGGAAAAGGGAGAAGGAGGTAGGGGAGTGCCAGAAAACCTGAGGTGATAGAACCAAGCATAGCTTTTCAAGGTGCACCATTTTGTTCCATCTCATTTTCCTGGGCTTCTGACTTCCATAGCATCTACAGATCATTTAATCAGCATAGATTTGCTGAGCACCTACAATGGACCAGGCACTGTATCAAGAACTTTGCTTACATGAGTCTGTTTAATCCTAGCAGCAATCTTGGGTGATCAGCTATTTTACACATAAAGATTCTGAGGTTTCAAAAAAAAAAATCAAGTCCTACCTGTAGTTTGTGGTGAAGTCATAATTCAACTCTAGGTTTGTCTGACTCCAAAGCTTATGTGCTTTCCATGATACCAACAGAGTAAAAATAGTGAGAGTGGTTCATTAACTTCTGCAAGGGGGAATTTCTGAAATCAATACTTTAATTTTAATAGAAAGGCAGGGCTGGAACAATGTATGCTTTAGGGAAAATCCCACTGAGATGAAGGTCCAAGAAAAGATGCTGTGTTCGTTTTAATATTTCTTGTGAAACTTCCAACAGGAGAAACTTTGTGGGCTATCGTTCTCAAAAGTTTTGTGTGATGGACCACCTGGAAATAGGAATCTTCATTGTGAGCTACCAGGAGAAAGTGACATAAAAATGTAAAGTGCATATAAAATGTATACTTTGTGCTCAAGTAGACATCACTGCACATCACATCGCAGCTAACAAGCACCCAAACATTTTCAGAAAAAAAATAAAAATTGAGAAAATAACATGTTGAGTATTATTTTTCTTTGGTTTTCCCTTAGGAATGCTTACTCTTCTACTCCACTTAAGAATCCCAGGTTTTCATGCACAATTTGAGAATACTCTGCACTTTGGGAAATGGCTTGTCCCACAACAGATTGACATTTTGAAATGTAGAGTGAATAGGTAGCAAGATGATAAAATTTACCAAACTTCTCACTTCCCAGAAGTATCTAATTACAAGAAGTTTGAGATGTTCACAGGGAAGCTCAAACCATTCAATTGGACAGTTAGGAATCTGAACTTAGAAAAAAAATCATAAATAATTGACTAGAAGCAGAGTATAATAGAGCACGGGAAGAATGTAGCAGAGCAACTCGAAAAATTCATTTTGTTGATACCTTCTTAAATTCCATATTTGCTTGGAGTTCAATGACTATTTTTTCTCAGCCTTTTGAAACATATTCTTTTAGATGAGCCTAAACATACTACTTTCAACCCTAACCAAACCACCAACACTCCTCACTACCATCACTACCTATTGAGGGCATGGTCCCCAGAATCAGTGGTGAGTGGGTGTTTGAGCTTACCTTTTGAGTCTCTGTGAGTTATGACTTTTGGAGACTGAGTTACAAAGGAATACACATTGTTGGGCCCAATATTTTCTGTTTCTCCTCCAAATCCTTCTCTCCTTTGTTCCATGTCCCAAAGCCTGGCTTTCCCTGGACCACCTCACTGGGGCTGTCTTGCAATCCCAGTTACTGATGCAGTTGGGCCAATGAGAGGCACCAGCAGGAGATCAGAGAACAGGAGGAGGGTAGGTTATGTGTTATGTTGTCCCTGCTTCCTCCGCATGAGCTGTGTTGGCAGCTGTGTTGGCCGTGGCTCCCATCTGGAAGCCCTTCTCCAATGCTGCGTTAGTTTCCTAGAGCCACCATAACAAATCACCTTAAACTGGGAGGCTTACCACAACAGGAGAGTATTCTTTCACAGCTCTGGAGACCAGAAGTCCAAAATCACGGTGTCAGCAATGCATGCTCCCTCCAAAGGCTCTAGGGGAGAATCCTTTTTTCTTCCAGCCTCTGGTGGCTTCAGGTATTCTTTGGCCTGTGGCTGCAGAGAAGTTCAGTCTCTTCCTCTGTCTTCATATGGCCTTCTCTTCTCTCTGTCTGTGTCTTCCCTTCTTATAAGGACACTTACTGGATTTGGGACCTACCTGGATAATTCAGCATGATTTCATCTTGAGATCCTTAATTACATCTGCAAAGACTTTTTCTAAGTCAGGTCACATTTTGCAGGTTCTGGGTGGGTGTATCTTTTGAGGGACCATCTTTCAACCCACTGCAAAGGGCTATGACTTTGAGGGGTCCTGGCTTTTGTTCTTTTCCCTTCTCCTCCATGCTTCCTCCTGTTGCCAGGACTGCCAGGCTTTACCATCTCTTGTCAACCCCCTTAACCTTGCCCAAGATATGAATAGAATCCCTGCATTAGACTTGCTTCTCTTATCCTTTTAAATGTACATGGATCCTGGTGTGCCTGGGTGGTTCAGCTGGTTAAGCATCCGACTATTGGTTTTGGCTCTGGTCATAATCTCACAAACTGTGGGATCAAGCCCGACCTTGGCTCTGTGCTGATAGCATGGAGCCTACTAGGGATTCTCTCTCCTTCTGCCTCTCTCCTGCTCGTGTACTCTCTTTCTCTCTCTCTCTCTCTCTCTCTCTCAATTAAATGAACTTTAAAAAAAATTAAAAATTAAAAAAACAAATGTACATGGATCCTAACTAAAATAGTTATATAAATTATATAACAGAGTGTTGAGGACGCATTAAGAAAAAAAAACACCAAAAAAATTAAACATGACCTTATCAACCAAGATTCTGACATGAATCCCCACTCTCAGCCAGAGACTTCCCCATCTTCAACGGAACATATCTTCCCTGATTCAGCCAGCAGGATTCACTACTGAAAACTTCAAAACACGCTTACAAAAAAAGTCACAGGGGCAGAGGAGCTAATCCTCTGTGCTTCTTCTATGTTACAAATAGACATTTTCTAATTCTGGCACTTTGTACACAGAAAGAGGTAATCTTTATAATGAAGCTCTCTTCATCTTCCACTAAAACATAATGAACTTTTATGAACATATTTACCTACATTTAGAAAATTTCCCCAAATAATAGAACAGTTCAGTGAACTAAACTGTAATAACACTGTTTGACACCATGTACATCAATCACCTAACTTACTGTAACCTACTGGCCTTTACACTGAAAAAAAAATTTTTTTTTGACAGAGTGAGTGAGAGTGGAGGAGGGGCAGAGAGAGAGGAAGAGACAGAATCTTAAGCAGGTTCCACATTCAGTGTGGAGCCCATGGAGCCCAAAACAGGGATTGATCTCATGACTGTGAATTCATGGCCTGAGCTGAAATCAAGAGTCGGATGCTTAACCAACTGAGCCGCCAAGGTGCCCCTTAACACTTTTTAAATAATTTGTCTTACGTTGTGGGAACAGGAACCCACACTCATATGTGTGTTTGCTCCTTTCTGATGTTTAACCACTTATTCTCTCCCTCATTGCTGATCCAGCTCTATGTGAATATATGCAAGGCACAAGCTATTGGCCAAATTAAAGAGAATTCTGCTAAGATATTTTATTTGAATATTGATTTTTTTAATTGCCCATTTTCTCATTTGTAGATTGATTGGGTTGGATTGGGTGATTTGATCTTTAAGGCTGTTTTCTAGAAGGTCCTGGAACTTACATAAATTGGCCCATGGAACTCAGCCACTCCATCATGTCATCACCATGATGTCATAAGAAATCCTAGGGCCCTGAGGGCTCCTATTGAATAAAGTGAAATTGTTTAACTTTCCAACTAAATTTGGAAAGTGTTCTATGTGTCTGGATTGAATTCTACTCGTGGAATCTGCCTCCTGCTGACAAAGGCCAAAACTAGTCTGAAACCCTCTGTAGCCACTGCTTCAGCAAGTTGAAATCAAATATCCGACCACACCAGTACAAAAACAAACAAATGCACAGAAATAGGCCTTGGTGCTACTCCTGGCCTTCCCTTATTCTGTGGGGGTATTTAGCCCTATCAAATTTCATTTGCTTCACAGCTCAGCGCACCTCTTCCTGCCAGGTGTGTGTACCTAGAGAAACTGGATGCAGGTAGACTATCGACACCATGTTGTTAACAGAAGGTCTATGCCATCAATCATTCATTCATTTGTTCCTTCATTCATTCATGCCAAATCTCCCAAGTGTGCCATTTGTGTCTTCAAAATTAGTGCTTAATATCTGCTAGACAACTTCAAACATGAGATCATCTCTTAAAATATCTAAATTGAATCTTCCCTATATGGTTGGTGTTCATGTAACAATTTAAGGGAAATAGTGCAAGAAAAATGATATAGAGCAAATGGGGGAAATGCATATACAAATGTGCATATATTCATATGCATATGTGAAATATGTGTGTATATATTTAAAATTATGGTTTGAAAAGCTTTTGCCAAAATTCAGGACTTCGTGTAAAAATAGCTTCATGTCTGTATCAGTTAGTTTCTCTTGGAAACTTTAAAAAAATATAATATTTTTTGATGGCTTTACCCTGTGCTGCCCAGCTACATTAAGATAACAGTAAACTACATTCTTATGGCTGTCATAACATTTAGCTTGGTGCTGCTTGCGATGTGAGTAATCTATTAAGATATATAAGGTGCAAAATGCCGCCTTTGTGTCTTGGAGTTCCAGCTATCAGCTGTAACAACCAAGTGCGATTACTGCCAGTGTGGGGCCTGGCTGCTTCCCACCACAGCCCTCATCGGCCAGAGACTCTGCAGCAGTGACCCCTGGCAGCCTGGGCCACCACCACTGGGGCCGCCCAGCACTCCTTCTCCCAGCCTCTGTTTCCTTGACTCCCTCCCCTCTCCTCTTTCTTGCCTGTCATCAATCTTACTAAAATGACAGCAGACAGATGTTAGCCTTTGCAAAGATCAAATGAAATCTATGGCTCTGGGGCTGTTCACCAGCAGATCAGTCTACACCCCGTGCAGGCACACACACTGGCAACAACCCACCTAGAATCAATTCGCCAGCCATTGCAAGTATCCCTCTGTAGGCATGGGCCACTCAGAAAGGGATTTTGACAAAATTTAATCCTTCAGTTGCTTCAGAGAGGTTTGATGACGGAATGCTGGGAATTTCCTGTGAGTGTGTGTGTGTGTGTGTGCATGCGTGCGCGCGTGCACGCATGCGTGCACTCACTTACATTTGAAAACAATTACTAATATTCAACTTAGAGGAGACGGTATTTACTTTGGCCACAAACTCATGATTTTTAACCCCTTCTTCCAAAAGTTGGACTCTGCCAAAGCATCCCCCACACTTGCCCTTGAGTTTTCAGATTTGTCTTACTGAGCAAACATTACTCCATAGCAGAACTATGTTGAATGTGCCCTTGTCTCATGCAATTTCTTTACATCAATGTACAGGACTATTTATCCCCAATAGAAATGTTTACCTAATCTGGAAAATGTCAGGCCATATGGTGTACATTGTATGAATTTCATCCATCCTTTTTAACTCTTTCTGGAAGTCTTTTTTTCCTCCTGCTGCCCGTTTGTTGTGGACCAGGCAGAAATGATTAAAGGGGATGGAACTCAGAAGAGGGGGGCAGGATGGGAAGGAAGCAAAGAGAAGCCCAGATGGGGCCCGGGAGAGCTTCTTTCTTTACTGAACGCGACATCTTGTAAACCAAAGGCTAAAGAAGTCTGAGGATCAAGGCAACCTTTGTGCAGAGTTAGAGCAAATCCAGAACAATAATAATAATAGAAAAATACACACACATCAACAGTGACCTAAAGATGAATATGATGCATTATTAATAATAACATCCCCATGGGCTACCTGAAATTCAGAAAGACCAAATCACCTTTAGGCTCTTATTTCTCTCATCAGTTACTAGAAATAATGAAGTCTTAACTGCATGAAGAAAAGAGCAACCCTCCAGTACTTTGAGCTGAAGCAAATGTTTCTGTAATGTATCTTTCTACAGTATCTTAGTAAAAAGATAGATAGCTATTTAAAATAAGCGATATCAAGGAAGAATAAACTATTATGTTTGTGCCAATGCTTATTCATGGTTTTATAACAAGACATATCTGTTTTCTTCATATAAATCTTGACTCTATATTTAGAGTTTGCAAACAATGATTCTAGTTTTTGGCTGCCTGCCACTTCTGATAGAAAGCTGGGATAGCCGTACTACATTACTATAACATTAAAAAAAATTCCCAAAATTCCATGTGGGGAACTTCCTAACATGCAAGAGAAAAGTACAGTGTTCACAGAGAGAGAGAGAGAGAGAGAGAGAGAGAGAGAGAGAGAGAGAGAAGGAGGGCAAAGGTTTATAAATTTCAGGGAGCGAGTATTATTTTTTTTTGTCAATCTTCCTAAATTAAAGGTATCTATGGTAGCTGTAGAAATGAAGTAGAGAATGCCATCTCAGGCCTTTAATGGCCTTCATTTTATCTCTAATCGAAAGACGCCCCCCTCTGTCTTAGCCTCTAGGTCAATTCTGAAAGAGTGCTTGAGCATTCATCAAACAGTCAACAGGACCAGTTTTAGCAATGTCAAGTAATCTGATATGTATTAAAGTTCTAGTCTCCTCTTTTTTATATCTAATAGTCCTGAAAACACTTAGCGGGTACCAGAAAATTGTCATTAACTTAATTTTGTTCTTGGTTGTAGGGAAAGAGAAAAAGAAAGCAATAACCCTCTAGGATAGGCAATTCCGTGGACTTGATAGTCTAATAGTATTTTGGACGTGTGGAATACACTCAGGAAATTTCACTCATTTAATTACTGTAAGCTCATTCATACACTCACTCAACCAAATCCTCTTGTTTCCACGCACTGTGCTGAGTACTAAGGATGTGAAGCTCAAAGACAGGATATCTCCCTCAAGAGTCTCCCACTCAGATGCGAAAGTCTTTGCAGGAGGTTATGATAGGCATCCTGTGGGACTCCGTGATCTCAGTGAGAAAGGAACCTTAACAGTCCTGGGGTGTCAGTGTAGGATATGGGAGATGACACCTTCTGAGCTACCTTAAAGAGAGTAAAGGGCAGTTCTGGCAATCTAGGACAAGGACAGAGGCTTGAGAGAGCATCTGAGTCGCTAGATGTGGTCACAGGATGCACACACTGGTCAGGGGCCGGGGGCGGGTGGGGGAGATGATGGAAGCAGATGAGGGCAGGACAGTAGGAGGTTAAATCACAAAGAGCCTTGAATCTAGAATGCCATGGCCTGAATGAAAGACATCAACAACTGTGAGGCTGCCACTAAAATTCTGAGTAGGTAAAATCTTAATGGAAAAGATAGAGAAGCCATCAAAAGATCTGTCTTAACCTGAAAGACATATGTAAATATAGGAATTAAATACAGTGACTAAAAGACAGTTCCAAGACTCAAAACTAAGCCTATAATTTTGACATTACATGCAACTGAAAGATGCCCAGTGGCCCTCAGTCCTGAGATTAATTCAGAAAAACACAACTGATTCAGGCAAATTGAGAAAGGATACTTCAGAAAAGTAAGAAAAAGGTGGTGGAGGAGGGGTGGAGGGTAAGAGGTCATGGCGAAACAGATTTGAGGAAAACTTTATATTAGTCTGGATGAACTTTGGCCACTAAGTTGAATATATTACCAGTAAATTGTTTCTTATTGGAAAAGAGAAAAAGAGAGCAAGGACAGTGGACACGGACACTCTAACTAGACTTGGAATAAACAACCGAGGTTATTTCAGGCAGTACAATGTTTAATCACATCTAGAAAAGAAAGTCAAATGCATTAGTTCCATTTACAACCAATGTTGTTCAGCATATCAATTAAAAGCACAAAGTGCTTTCCCCACATTCCTTCTACCCAATTTTCAAATATTTATTGGTGCATTATACTGCACATTTCATGACAATTAGTGTGGAAGTGATACAAGACCCAGAGAACACACTGAGCTTTTCATTATGAGAGTGGATTGAGCGGGACAAAGACTAAATTGTTAATATCTTAAAAACAAGAGCATTAATTATTAAACAGAAGTAGTAATGTATGGAGTTATCTGTGAGAGAAGTGCAATGTGCCATTTTAGCCAGTTTTTAAATCCACCATTTGCGGAGTTCTAATGATAGCCTTATTAAGTTATATAGATAGTTGAGCAATATATCACTGAATCAGATGTCTTAACTAAGGATACTGGCAGCAGGCCCACAAAACAGAAATTTAGAATCCCACTCGGGTTACCTTGATTCTTAGTTTGAATGAGTCAATATGGGGCAAAGTTGAAAATAAAGGATAATCAACAGTATAATTTGAAATGTAGGCTCATCTTCACAGATAGGTAAAATCAGAACATACATGGAAGGAAGAAAGGAAGGGAGGGAGGAAGGATGGGAGAAGGAGAAGGAGGGAGTGAAATAGGGAAGGAGGGAGGAAAGAACAAGAATGAAAGAGAAACTCTGTTCCCTGGATATACTCAGCTCACAAATCAACTTACAATGAAAATGTCTGTTTGTAGAACCACTGAAATAGACAATAAAGAGGTATGTGTGTGGTGGGGGTGGGGGTGTTTCCAAAAAATTCAATAAAATTGCTCTTTGTCTCTTAGATGAATACTTGATGAACAAATATTAAGTAAGATAAAACCCATACATCTAAAATCCTCGTGGCCTACTCAGTAACTCAGTAGGATATTTAAAAATCTCTCAGGAAAAATTAGGCAAGAGCATAAATTATGTCCTTTCAGATAAATGCTTCCTTGTGATTCTTCCTTTCCCCCCACCTGAGCGCTGATGCCGGTTTCTTGTAGAGTCAAGAACCAGAAGCAGAGGGAAAGAGCAGGGGAAGAGAACCCAAAACGGAGGTGGTGGAAGATGCCTTCCTATGATGAATACATCAAACTTTAAGTATTTAGCAATTTGTATGATGGAAAGGGACACATACGGAAATCTTAATCTCAAATATATCAAACTACCTTAGCCAATTTCTTTTTCCACCTTAAACTTCATTCCAGGAGCATTTTTCAAGTATGCTGCATATCAGAGTGAACGCAAGCTATCTGACTGCAAATTTGCCTCCATATTAAAACACTTACTCTGTTGAAGCGTTTTGAAACTGAAGCGTTTTTCTTGCACTCTCATGTCCTTAAGGTTGGAGAAACATCTCAAAATTATGCACTCTAATCATGGATTACACACTGCCACCTATAGTTGAGATTAGGTTTTCTAAAAAGTGTGTAAAATAATACTCATACCTTCAGGAAAATAGCAAAAATGTCCCCTTCAGCTCCTTATTGCTCAACAGGTGGGCAAAACAAAATGATAAATAAGTAACAAAAATTATGGGACACAATATTTACTGAGCCAGCCACTTCACACTCATTATCTCGTTTAATTCTTACAGGTTCCTTATGAGACCAGTGTTGCTCTCTGCTTTGTAAATAAGAAACAAAGGTCAGCTGCATTAATAACTTGCATGTAGTTCCAAATGGAGGGACTGCTATTCAGATCCAGCTCTACCCAACACGAGAATACACGCTCTGAAACACTATACTCTCCTGCCTCTCCCCATTAACTGGCCCTGTTCAAATGAGCAACATGAACACTTGCCCCATCTTTCCTGCAGAATCAAACGGGAACTTCACAATAAATCCCAAACCTTGGCTTTCTCGGCAAAAGCCTTTAGGAAACGGTTTAGCTCTGGGCTGCGCCTTCCTCCCCAGGGCCCCCAAAGGCACAGGATCAGCAGCCAGCCTGTTGCTACAGAAACATCCCAACACCGCATATGTCTTCAGTGTCTTCAGGGCTGGAACAACTGTCCTTTCTTGGGCTCTAGGCTCTGCACTGGAGTCCCCCAAGGGGTTAATCCATGCCATTCCAAAGTTCAGTGAAGGGACAATCAGAACTGAACAGCAGGGATTTTAGAATGTTAATCGCCCGCTCTCCTCCGATTGGCCCAGAACAAATGCAGGGTACAGTAAATTGTCCTTGTCAGCTCAGCTCACATGATGATATGCTTTATTTCTAGACATGCCTTGAATCTGTCCCCTGAATTTATGTTCAGAAAATAAACACTTCCAGACGGCAATAAAGCATTCAGTTGTGGCTGGCGATTGCACAGTCTCAGACCCACCAAAGCTCTTTTCTTGGGAGGTTTTAAAGGTTTGACTGGTCCAGGCTCCAAAATCATATTTTCTCTGCTTACCAGCCTGGCATGCAAGTGCGCTATTACAACCAGAACCCCAGTTTCATGCTCGTTCCCCATTTGTTCCCCCATCTCCACTCTCTTTCCGTCCCCACACTTTAGCATTTTCTGCTACAAACACTTTCATTTGGGGTTCCATTCAGGCAAAACTTTCTTTTTTGCCAATTTGCCAAATGAGAAGGAAGTTGCCCAACCTATTTCATCCCTGTCATAAACCACGATAGATTATGACGAGGAAATATTACCACACTGCCCAAAATTTAGGCAGTCACTTACCATGTTCATAATTTTTGTCCAGATCTGAGTATTATTTATATTATTATTTACTCGATCATAAAAAATACTGTAAATCAACTCCCATTTCATTTCTTAATTTTGTTTTCAGGAATAAATCAGGGATTTGATTTGATATGTTTTCTCATACATCTAAAAATAAATATACATGCTATTACATTATTTCAAATTCATCAAAGTACCCACTAAAATCATTGTGTATATTATCAGTATGCATGCCATACACTCAGAGAAAGACAATTCTAGAACAACACGGTGTTCCCAAGGAAGATCAAATAACCACAATATAAATAAATAAATTGCAATAGTAATAAGGATATCAAAGATTCAGGATATGAGTTTCTTTCATAAAAGCTAAATTAAACAGCTGTTTCATTTTCACCTGAGATGGCCAATGGGACAACTTGTATTTAGGTGATTTGCTGATTAGATTGTGTGATGGTCTCTGGGTGTTGCTGATAAACATGCAGCCCACCTGAAGTGTTTGTTTGCACCTTGTAATTTTTATGGTCACACTCTAATTCTACCTTGCTATCCTTGGGTGGCATCTCCTTGCAACATGAAGCTGCTAAGACTTTGGCAAAAACGAAATGAAAGCAGACCAACCTCTGAAGGAGGTGACAGGCAGGACAATTCCACGGGGAAGAGTATGGGGTCTCACTGCAGATTGCAAGGTATCAGGGTTTGAGCTGGCATTTACAAGTGTCCTTTAACTTAGAGAAGGGATGGGGTGCCTTGGTGGCTCAGTTGGTTAAGCCACCGACTTCGGCTCAGGCCGTAATCTCACAGTTTGTGAACTTGATCTCACGGTTCGTGTGTTCGAGCCCCGCGTCAGGATCTGTGATGACAGCTCAGAGCCTGGAGCCTGCTTCGGATTCTGTCTCCCTCTCTCTCTGCCCCTCCCCCACTCCCTCTCCCTCTCTCTCTCTCCCTCCCTCCCTCCCTCAAAACCAAATAAACATTAAAATGAAAAAAAAAAAAAAACACCTTACATAAGGGAAATTCAGTGACTTCTTCCATTTCTAAGTGAAATTCTACAGAAGAATATAGGAGCTACAGTCCGTAATTAAAACAGTATGGTTTGGCAGATAATAAATTGCATCAAATGTTAGCAGCTCAGCTACCAGCACACAGTTTCACTGAACTGTGAGCCCCCCACTTCCTTTCATGGCTTCTCTCTTTTATTGTAGTGACACTGTAAGCCCTCTTTTCTTTAGGAGGGGACTATAGACATCTGTTAGAAAGCATTCTTAGAACTTTCTCACATTCTGGACCAAGATACTATGACAACATTCCAGTTCACACATGGAACAATTTTAATGCAAATATTAAGTTGAGATCTTACTTAACTCAGAGAAATGGTTGAGACCCATATTCCTACACTGCAATTTTCTCTTCACTGTCTCTCTACTTTTAGTTAATATTATTAGTCTAATACTACTTGCTTTAAGTTTGATCTAAACTTCTTATTTCAGAAAGTTTAAGGAGCTTTTGTGTTTAGAGGTCATTGTTGTCCATAAGCAAAGATCTTCCAATTAAGATATGAAGAGAGTGTGGGGTCATAGAAAATGAACTTTAAGTTCGAAAGTGTAAGAGGAATGCTAATATAAGCTGCAAACTGTGTTGGTTGTCCAAATAAATTAGAATGGGAGTTTTAAGAATTTTATTATTCTTTAGTTATTTAGTTAACCAATACTTACAGAGTACCAACTGTACATCAGGTATTGGAGATGCAATGGTGCCTAAGACAGATAAAGCCCCTGCCCTCCTGCAGAGTATGCTCCAGTGGTGGAGAAAGACAAAAAGACTGTAAAGAAAAATATAAATAATGAAAGAAATACAAGAAAAAGTGGAAATGTAATCCAAAGTTAGGAAAGAAGAGAAATGTAAATAGTGTAGTTAAAAAGTCCTCTCCGGAAAAGTCTAAGACATAAAGAAAAAGGAATAAGCCATATAAAGAATATTCTAGGCAAAAGTAATGTGTGTGAACATAATGAGCAGAAATGAGATGGGCAGATTTGAAGATGAGGCCAGACCACTGTGGCTGGAATGGAGGGAGGGCAGAAGGGCACAAGTGAGACTGGAGAGTCAAGAAAGATGCCATCCGGTGGGACCATGGTGGCTTTGGGGATGAGTTTAGATTTGTTTGTTTGTTCGTTTAATACATACAGTGATAGTTGTTGAAGCATTTTAATCAAGAGACAAATTTCTCACAATGTCAAGTTGAAGAAAATGGCTTCCACAGAGAAGGTGGGTGAGTGGGGCGAGGGCAGCAGGAGGAAGACGTACCAGCAGCTATTGCTTCATTCCCAATGAGAGACTGGTGGAGAGGGTGGCCAGGCTAGAGTGATGGCATGAACAAGAAAAAAACTGACACAATTTAAATATATATGTTAGAGGTAGACTTAATAAATTTTCTGAAGAGTTGGTTATGAGGTCTGTGAGGAAAAAGGAGAAATCAAGGATAATTCCTAGATTTCTAACTTGAGCCGCTGGAAGCATAGTAGTATTTACTGATGTGTGGAAGGCTGAGGGCAAAGTGGATGAGGGAAACAACAGGCTGAATCAAAAGTTTAATTTTAAACTCGTCATCGTTGGACTGACTTTGAGCCACCTGAACTGTGATCCTGAGTAGGAAGTTGGACATGGTCACAGAGAAAACTCTCTCAGATTTGAGCTGAAGTCTGATGCCTGAGTCTATGTTCTTTCTACTCCACCATGAAACCAGTCAAATGAGATTTCACCTTCTGAAAACCTTTAGTGTTTTTTGGTTCTAACATTAACTTGACAAACATAAAATTGTTTACGATTGATCTTTTGGAATCATATCGCTGTAGGTATTGTTATACAACTCTTTATAGGCTCGTGTGTTAAATCTTTGCTTATGTATTATTCCCTTAAAAGAAATAAGGCATGAAGCCTTGAACTTATTTATCTGCCCCCGAGTACCTAGTATAGTGTAAGCCACATCTACATAGTCAGTAAATGGTCAGCTTGATAAATTTCAACAGATTGGCAAATTGCATTTAATACTAAGTTATATCCCATAATGTCTCTCCAGTTAACAATTTTTTAACTGTCTTCTCTTTTTAAAAAAGAAGAAATAATTGTGAAATAATCCATTTCCACTCTTGCAAAGTAGTGGCCATGTGTTGAGACTAAAACAGGCGGTAGAATATCAAGCCAGGAAAACACATAGGTTATGTCTTCATAATAGCTTCAACTATTTTTATTTTCGCTGAACAATGAGTTTAACATTCTCTTTTGGTATCGTTTAAAAAAAAATCATTGAATTCTAGCAGCACTGGATTGAAAACTGGTTAAAAGAAAAAAAAAAAAAAAAACCTTAAGAGAAATCACTGGTTATCAGCTAAGAAATTAGTTGATGGCCTGTGAATCATACATGGCACTGGTGTTCCATAAGTTTATTAACAACCCGAAAGATGGGGTGAATAACAGGGCAGCAAATTTATCAAAACCACATAATTATTCAGATACTAAACATAGATGTAGTCAAGAATAAGGGGTAGGAAGAACTTGAGAAAGACCAAAGGCGTTAAGTAATCAAGCTCCACAATGGTGAATGGAATTGAGTGTAGCAAGTTCAAGGTAAGACCCAGTGGAAGAAGCAATTCAAAGGACTCATTCACAGTACACTAATGGCTTCTGAATTACCCTCAGCCTCTCAAGAAAGAAATTGAGACGCCACCGTCGACAGCTCAAAGAATGTGTTGACTTGACATACAGGAGAAGATTTAAAAAATAAGTAGGATATTGGGTTGTAATAAGAAAGAAATCAAGGATAATGTGAAAAAGAATACATCTTTGTTATAGATTAAGACATCTTAATAGTCATTCAGGAAATATGGAATTAAAAGGTCACCTTGAATGTTGCCTTTAGTTAGGAAGACTTCATCACTTTAAAGAGATAAAAGGGAAACATGGGGGAAAATCTAAAGAGAAGAGTAAAACCACCTCCCCAAAATGCTAGAATTCCATACAGAAAGCACGAGAGATTTCATGTCTTCAGCAAAAGAAACAAAACAATAAGTGAGAAAAGACTGTGAATGAGAAAAGGAAAGCCAACGTGAATTTTTAATTGTTTTCTAAGTATATGTGGATGTGCAAGGGTGCTGGCATGAAAGATGCGACGTGGTGAATGGAGTTTTACAATAGGTCTTATTTAGACAGGCTGGAAGCTGAGCTGGAGATCAGAACACACAGATAGCCTCACGTGACACCTCGGCTCCAAGCCTTGTAAACCATTGTAATGTCTTTGTTACGCATTCTAAAAGAGAAAGGGCATTTTTAGTTACAGAGTATTTATAACCATTAAGATCCTAGCGGAATGCTTGACAGGGAATATCTTTGCATCTGGAAATGATGAAAAAAATCCATGGAGACATCTGCAACAGAAGAAGAGCTAGTGTCATAAGGTCAGTTTTATCAGGTGGGCCACCACTACAATCCAGGGAGATCTAGAAAATCCGTTAACTGTTCACATGAATAGGTGTTCATTCAATAATCTGTTCTTACCCACCAGTATCAATTCCTTAAAGGAAGGAACATGGTGTATCTATCAGTCAGAGTCCGTTCTCAAACTAGTTGACCAGAGTTTTTAAAATGGGCTATTTAAAAATTGTGTTAAGGAAACCAAGAAGGGTAGTGCAGTATCATAGGTCCAGAAACAGTGGTGTCTTTACCACCCCTTGGCCCAGAGGGGCCTGGGGGAGGAAGCAGGTGTTAGAACCTAGAAAGAGTACCTATGCAGAAAACACCCCCTGAGAGGAGACTCCTTTCAGTAGTAGAGCCTGGCCACACAGAACAAGGTGGCAGAGGGAGGGCTGGAGGCAAAAAGCACTCCAACCTCTCTCCTTCCAGTGCATCACACTGGCTTGGAGCTGAAAAGAGCCTGTTGATAACATTCACAAAGATCAGGCTTCCATGATACAGAGCAAGCAGAAGAAAAGTAGGGGGTAAATGTGGAAGGATAGCAAAGATGACCAGCACATGTTTTTTGTTAACCTTTTCATCTCTATGATTTAGGAGTATCTGGCACATAGTAGATAATCGATGTCACTTGAATGAATGAAAATGAATGAATGCACAGAAGATAAAAACATTAAGTTGTCTGATAGTGCAGGATACACAAGGCAGTGCTGGAAAGATGTGGACACTGTTTTTAATGATATCAAACAGAGTCCACACAATAGGAGGAAGTGAACAGGGGTGTGATATAGGCTATTTTTAATGGTGCAGTTTACCATATTTCAAGGATAATTTGAAACAAAAACTAGCAATTATTAAGAATCTAAACAGACAAACTGAACAGATAAAAATGGCTGAAGGTCAAAGTCATTGACTTAGTTCTTTAAAAACAGATTTTAGGTATCAATTGAGCACATTCTTCATTCCATTTCCCCATGTGACTTAGAGATATAATAATTTGGAGTGCATTACTGGCTTGCAGTGACCACTGTGCTGATTGATGGAGTAGACGGTCTATTTTAAATGAAATGTATCTAGGTTGCTTCCTATCTTTAGTGGAGAACTTTTTTTTAAAACAGTTTTATTCACTAAGTTTGAGACCATAAGTTTACTTGTAAAAATTTCTAAAGCTTACAGGGCACCTGGGTGGCTCAGTCGGTTAAGCGACCAACTTCAGCTCAGGACATGATCTCACGGTCCGCGAGTTCGAGCCCCGCGTCAGGCTCTGTGCTGCCAGTTCAGAGCCTGGAGCCTGCTTTGGATTCTGTGTCTCCCGCTCTCTCTGCCCCTCCCCCACTCACGCTCTTCTCTCTCTCTCTCTCTCTCTCTCTCTCTCTCTCTCTCTCTACCAAAAAATGAATAAACATTAAAAAAAAAATTCTAAAGCTTGGAACAAGCTAGTCATCACTGGAACTTTTTTCTGTCCAGAAATAAGCCTCTGCTCCCAAACTATATTTCAGTTTTCTTCCATCCTAACTCCTTGGAATCCTTCGGGGTGGATCAGCATTGAAGCTTCACATGACACAGCAATGCGGCCTCTGTGTTTACGCCCCTTCACACCCATGTTATAGCTGCAATCTCTTACCTGAAATGTTTAAAGAGAAATTCCCTCAGGCACAGGGTGTGCTTTCATTGATCAACAAATAAGTACTAATGTAACAACAGGCAATTGGGAATATATGTTTTTATAGCAAACAACTTGTGCTATGAGACTACTGGAGAAAGTGCTATTTCGTCATGAGTTCAGTTTCTTCCTTCTTTGGCCCAGTGGTCATCGCTCTTGATGATTTCCAAGCAAGAGCCTTCTGTCCCCTCACATTTCCCTTCAGAGTTTGTTTCTGTTCCCTTCCGGAGCTTCATGTCTCTTCCCACCCCTACTTGTGTC
This sequence comes from Lynx canadensis, assembly GCF_007474595.2. NCBI lineage: Eukaryota > Metazoa > Chordata > Mammalia > Carnivora > Felidae > Lynx > Lynx canadensis. The sequence continues at coordinate 77,197,116 of NC_044305.1, forward strand.
TTATTTGTGTACGTCCTCTGAGGACAAAGATGGCGCTCCCTCATTTCTGTGGTCCCTGCAACATGAACAATGGCACTTAGCATTTGCAAATTTTACAGCTTGTATAATCATCTCTCTCTCTTCCTCTTCTCCCCTCCCCACTCACTCGTTTTCTCTCTCTCTCTGTCTCTCTGTTTCTCTCCACTTCCCTCCTTTCCTGTCTCTTGCTGGAAACATTAGTATCTGCTACAACTGCAAACTTAGTTCGGTGTGGGGGGGGGGTGGCGCGGGAGGGGGAGGGAATCAAAACAACCAGTAACGTGTATTAATCCAAGCAGCTTAGAGAGCTTAAATCATTTGTCTGCTCCAAATCAGTTGCTAACTATAAATATTCCCAGGAAATGTCTTGCCAAACAAGCTCTGGTTTGGAATCACAAATGAACAAAGTCCTTGAAGAATAAGGGGGCTTGTGTCAGGGGTTTTCACGGAATAAGTTGAATTTCCAGAAGCCACAAGCATTGGGAATGAGATTTTACATAGAAGAAATCAAAGGGGAGAGGGTTTTCTTGTTTCACAAGAGCTGCACAAAGGCAAGAATAATGACAACAACAATGATGCTGGTATCGCCCAAACAGTGACCATTTCTTGATCATTTACTATTTGCCAACACCTATTCTAAGTGCACACCTCATCAGCTCATTTGTGCCTCACAAGAACCTCTGACTTCTTTTTGTTTGTACTGGCTATAAATCCAGCACCTGTGGAAGCATTCAATACGTAGTTTTAGAAACAATAAACTAAATTCATGGTGTCCTGTAAGAGTACCTTTGATAAGCAAATAGCTTTGTATAGTTAAAGCAAATAGCTTTAAATAGTTTGAAATAATTTATCAGCTAGAGATGGGGCAATGCCATTAAACACATGGAGTTTATGATCAGTTCTGCCACAAATTACATGCACTTCTGGCCAGGCTACTTTGCCTTTTTGAACTCTAAGTTTCTCTTCTGTAAAATTAGGAAATTAGATTATTTCTAAGATATATTCTAACTCAATAAATGGTATGGTTATGAACCGATCAGAGTTAAACTTTTCAAGATGGGTTTGGAATTAACTTAACCTAGAGGGCCCAGAGGGACATCATTTTTCTTTGCAAAATCACTTATTTCACATGTACTGAGGTTCCATTATGGTCAATATACCTATTAGTGGAACTGTCTTCATTATACTTTCCAGATCCAAATGAAGGATTCAGAGTTCTGAGATATCACCTGTGTGGATGTCACAATGCTAGAATCAACTCATTACATCCTTTCCAGAAACATCCTGGATCTGCCCTCAAGCAGCCCTGTGATCTAGTCTCACTGGCTAATAGCTGAACGCATGCCTTGGAGAAAAAGCAAGCCAGGCTTCAGAACTTTCACACCGCTATGCCAGGCTGCTTCTCGCCTGCCTAAACTCAAAACCATGTGTATCCTTTTTTCAACTCAAAGCACAGGATATCAACATTTCAAATATTCATCAGACAATTCAACCATGAATCGAGTGTGAGCCATTCCTGGTCCAAAGCTGGTGTGAGACATCTGAAGTATGAGGAGTGCTGCCAAATGGGTCATGAACAGCCATTCCTTTCGAATCTCTAGACTCTATCCCTGTGTTAACGTAGACCAGCAGAAAGATCTATGCCTGAGCCACACAACATCATCTTCCCTCCTTTCCTCTTCTGAATTAAGATTGAATATTGATTCTTCAATGCTGTAATTAAAAGAAATAGGATCCATCGGAACGTTTCTTTTACTTAATCAAATCATAGCAGAAACACTATCTGCTCCGTTACTAAGCACACCTTAAAGACAAGCTTGTAGGTACCAGAATTGGAAGAAATTTAGAGAGCATGTAGGTGAAGGAACGTGGCATACAGCTCAGTCTCTGGATTGTGGAACCGTCATTCTGAAAGAGGTTATCAGTTGGTATTTGTGGCAAAAACCAGCCGTTCCCAACAAACAGTTCCATTTCCTCCTGGGCATAGGTGGGTCTCCAGAGCCACTGAGAGGAAGGAGCTAAAGAGGAAGCCACTTTTCAGCACACAGCCGCCTGGGTGCTCTGTTTCTATTCAACACTAACTTTATTAAGATATCAGAGGCAGAGCAGGTAGGTGGCTGCAGGGGAAACTGTGAGTGCGCAAAAAGGTGGGGGGAGGCAAGCACTTAATAAAAGATATTTCTTTTCCTTTTTTTAATCTAAGTCTGGCAGGAGCACCGTTAAAAGGTGATTGAGAGTTGGTGATTTTTTTTTTTTTAAAGAAAAAGCACTTTCTCCTTCTAAAGAGAAAGAAAGATGCCCATTTTCCCCAATTCACTTAGTGCACAGAATGTTTTCCTCTAGGTATTCATCCAATTAACTGGTCAGACAGCTGGAATTTGATACAGGGAATAAACAATTCTTCAAAGAGAAGCCACTCAGCGCTTTTCTTTGAGGACCTCTCTCCCCCTTCCAAATACAATGCTCCCCCCGCTCCCCCTTGCCTTTTCCCCCCTTGTTCCCTATAATCCCAGGTCTGGCCTGGATGTCACAGCTTCAGAACTGAGAACTGTCATCCGTGGTCTGCCACTCTCCCCACCCTGCCAGTAATGACACTTTAGTCCTGTGTTAATTGCCCTACTGCAGCTCGGCTATCAGCCAGGGCCTGTCTCACATTTACTGACTGCAGACGTGAGTGGAGTGAGTGAGCAAGCATGCAGGGGTCGCGGCTCAGAGGGACCAAGTTCAAGGGCACCGAATGGTACAGACGCATAAGCAAGGGAATGGTATGTAAGCAATAAAGACATAAAGGTTAGGATCAGGGCTAGTAGTACAATAAGCAGCTGTGATAACCCAGTTTGTTTATAGATTAAGAATTTACAGTAAAATCCTCAACTTGCAGCCTACGTTTGTTAACACTTTAGGAGATGTATAATTTCTTTACATTATTGCTTGTTCCGTCTTTTGTGCACTCTGCAAACATCTGTGGCCATCTCAGGGATTTTTCTCCCCTTCTTTTTCCAATATTAGAAGTGTACAGTCATCCCAACAGCTAGAAATAGATGCCAAACCCCAAATCTCAGTGTTTGGAAGCAACAGCTACAAATTCCTAAAGACAGCCACTTCTAGCTGTTACCACACTGGCGTCCCATTAAAAAATCTGTATTTTTCAAGCTGCAAAATGTTCTTTTGCACTCCATTTTTCCTAATTTTATTTTAATATACTTAAGTAGAGTAAGTGAAATTTCATTAGAATGCCTGTAAATTTGGCTCTATATATGTTGTGCTAACTTTCTTTTTAAAAATAGATTTCAGACTATAACCAAGCATTTGGTGAAATCACCACGGTGCTTCTTAACTGTCCTAGGAGGCCCCCATCAGAAGTACAATATATTGTACTGTAACTATTGATCCGAATGGCTACATTTCTAAAGCAGAAAATGATTGTGTAGTGAGAGCAGTGTAGAGGTGCAGTAAAATGCCCTCCAGTATATAAAGACATAAAGATTAAAGTCACCCCGTAGATTCTCTTTAACTCCTCCAAATCCACTGTGTAATGTGTTCTTTTAGGATAAATCAGAAACGTGGCACAAATTAACATGACAGGGATAGCGTTCATAAATAAAAAATGCTTCATGGCACCGTCCAGGCCAGGCCAAGTTCATTTTGCTTTAAATACATGGAAAGACTGTTAATTAGAACCCCAGATGTCAAGAAAGGAACATCTGAATATCTTGAAGGCAAAACAACACCCCCAAAATTTGTCAGACAGAACACGTATTCTGGATAAGGAGCTGAGACATCAGTATACGGATGCCCTACAGTGTTAATACCAACAGTTTTCGGGGCTATGGTTAGTCTTCAATTTCTATAAAGTTAGAACGCTTTCTGGGGGACAGGTGGAATCTGATGAATGAGATTTTAAATTGTGCTTTGCTGAAGATTCGGGTTGTTTAGCCATTTCTTGTCTCTGCCGCCTGCTGTAATAAGTTGCCACTTAAATAGTTTTTCAACAAACCATATTTAAATAATACCCTGTAGAGTTTGGTTTATAAGGGCTACTACCAAATTAGCATTTAAGTGACTTATAAGGAAAGGGTCTTTCTGGCTTTGATTTGGTTTCATGCTAGAAAGAGCACAAAGGAAGTCCACGTTTCAAAATAGCCTCAGAACACGGATGACTGAGCCAAGACTTTCACTAAACACATTGAAGTTTAGGGGAATTATTTATTATCACTTTAATTAATAAACCAGCTTGTTTTCACCAATGTTCCCTTGTGTGTTGAAATGCCAGTCTGTGTCAAAAAGAATCCATACATTGATTGCACATACAAAGATCTGACTGAAGAATTTTAATGACTCGGCAGTGCCTCGGAAGGTACCAGTCTTCACCTTAAAAGTAGCAAGCAGAATTGCCATTTATGTTTCAAAAGATTCAAGGGCCTCCCGCCCCAGGTCTGTGATCTGCAGAGGAAAATGTTACCGGGAGTGGAGGTACACCTGTGCTTCCCCCCCCAACCCCCGCTCCCCGCTGCTCTCCCACGTGTTCCTTCACCTCTGAGCAGATGACCAGGGTGAAGGGGCTGGGACCAGAAGACTGCTAGGACTAGATTCACTGCCCACGTCTGTGGCAGGAGAGAGCTCTGGGGGACGGAGCTTACCGGGACACAGGACAACTGTCAGTGCCTGCAGCTGGCCCTGAAACTATTTTGGCACTTAGAAGAAATGAAGAGCTCTAGAGGGAGAGGGAGAGGGAGAGGGAGAGAGAGAGAGGGAGATGAAAGCTAGAGAGACGAAAGGAAGGAAACAGAGAGGGAAGAAAAATGTGAAAGAAGGAGGAAGGTAGACAGCATTTCCTTTTTTCTGCCTCAGGATGCTTGCACAAGAACAAATAGTGCCCTGCTTTGAAAGGGAGCATACTACTTCATTATAGCATTATTTAGGAATTCATTAGCTTCCGTGATCAACAAAAACAAACAATTAAAGACATGTCTACAAATTACACATTTGAGTAATGGATGAGTCCTCTGAAAGGATCTTTGGGGGCACCGAAAATGTGCATTTAATAGCACACTCGTATTCCTCCTTCCTTCTTTCCTTGCATCAACCAGAGCCATTTGCGAAGACTTGAGAGCCGGGATATAATCACATAGCTGAGAACTGTACAGCTGAGGTCTGGAAATAAAGGTTCTCTGACCTGGTGTGCAGTACATTACTACGGAAGTCTGTGTTCTCTTAAGAGTTAATAAATGACCAAGATCTGGACTAATCCCCTGCCAGGGTTCATTTTCATTATCGGTCCCTGCTATTTTTCCAGTGCCTTTTGCTCTGCCCTTCTTGCTACATATGGAAAACCTATATCAAGATGGTTGTCATGGCAATGAAAAGATTTGCATGTGTCTTATCTATCTATTTAAATACCTTCTTATGGTTTATAACTACTATAATATGTCCCTCCAGCTCTGCTCATCACTAATTTAGAGCTAGCCTCGTGCATCTGAGGTCATCGATACCATCTGAAGCATGTTGTCTAGACAACTCTGAAGCCACTGACCACGGGGGCAATTGCTTTATGCAAATAAAAAAGTGTGGCAGCGATATGTGCTGTGTCCAGCCTTGAAATCTGGATGAAGAGCTGGGATCAGGTCCCCTCGGAGGGCATCTGTTGCAGGACAGGCACAGTGTGAGAGAATTTTTAGTCTCCTTCTCATGCCCACTCCTTCCTTCTTTGTCTCCTTCCTTGCCAAACTCTGCTAATTTTATAAGTTGAATCATCGTTTCCAGCACACTCTACATAAACTTTTTGTAGATAGCTGGTCTTGAAGCAAAATTCAAACCCAGTGAGATTTTTTATTTATTGGTCCAAGATTCTCAAGGCTCTCTCTTCGTCAGCCCTCCTGCATGAGAAGCTCCACTGCTTTTTTCTTAACACAGTTTCTTGTCATTTGGCAAACTAAGTACATACAATTGTTCATTGTGAAAAGCATAGGTCGTTAGTAGCAAAATGCCATAAAATAATAATCTTCCAAAGGGACAATAAACAAGAAGGACACCATGCCCCTGTGCTGCCCTATAAACAGCACAGTGCACTGGAAGTAAGACCAAGTCATTCACATTTGATCTGGTCACTTCAAGAACGTGGCTCTTCAGGGCACCTGGGGGTTCAGTCAGTTAAGCGTCTGACTCTTGATTTCAGCTCAGGTTACGATCCCTCGGTTCATGAATTCGAGCCCTTCATCAAGCTCTGCGCTGACAGCGTTGAGCCTGCTTGGAATTCTCTCTCTCCTTCTCTCTGCCCCTCCCCCTGCTCACATGCTCTCTTTCTGTCTGACTCTCAAAATAAATAAATAAACTTAAAAAAAAAAGAATGTGGCTCTTTTAGGCCTCTTTCGACTAAAGCTTACTTTTAAGAACAGCTCAGTAACATTCTTCTAGTGAACTGTGGTTCAGAACTTGCAGAGACCGAACAACAACAACAAACAACAACAACAACAGCTTATCAAGTTGTTGTTACAAGTCTAGTAGTTTGGTAATGCAAGGATTTTCTATTTGCTTTTAAATTCTGGGCCATACTCACAAGCAAAGAATTCTTAAAGACAATTTATATCATTATTTGTAGGCTTAGGTAATGCTAACCTGCTCTTGGAGTAGCCCATTAAGGACCATTTTCCCCTGACAATAAAGTGAGACCGTGTTTACATATTGGACTACAATCACTGTTTGAGTAATCTGTAAAGGGTAGATTTTTCTATTGCATTTCAATGGCTCATCTACTTCAAACTGTTGCGAACTTTCTAAAGATGTGTTTTCATTTATAATAGCAGATCTAGCCGTGTGGTAATCTGAAATTGAAGTTTCAGTGACAGATTCATTCAACTAGCACTTTGCATGAGGCATTACTGCAAACATTATTTTTTTATAAAAAAAAATATATATATATATATATATATAAAAGTGACAAAACCTTCCAAAGATAATTTCTGCAATTTAGTAAACTAAGGATTTCAAGTCAGGCTTCAGTTTCCGGGTGTTTTTCATAATGGATTTCACAGCAGATGACCTGACAGGCAATCTCATGATCTGAGCGGCGCTTTGCGGCATGTGTACAAACCGCCGTCAGAAGCGCTGGGAGCCACCCTCCCTTTCACAGGACATGCCTGCAAGTTAAGCACTGCAAACGTCCAGAGGTCCGGACTGACCCCTTCACCTCCCGTCTGGGAAACATTCCTACTCTGAGCTTTCCATTCTTGACGACAAACAGAGCGGGGCCACGGAGCTTGTTTTCAAAGGCCAGCAGGAGCAGCGATGAATGGAGTGTGTCTGGTGCAGCAATGGCTAGCAAGGGCTGTGGATCAAATTGCACACCCTGTGCCCCAGCAGAAGAGAGTGGAGGAGAGAAGAAAGAGGATGAAGAAAAGAAGAAAGAGGAACACAGCAGTGGCAGATAGAGAACCTCCACCTTTTATTGCCTCTTCAACCATGTTTTTTATTTGCTTTGCCTTTTCTCCTCTGGCTTTATTGGCCCACTCGGGTCGACCCCAACCCCTCCTAAGTATATTACTCATATACAAGTATACAATATATATGCCACTCTGCTAGAATTGATAGTTTCTTAAAGAAACGCTAATTTCTGCAGAGGTCTCCAAGTACGGCTATCGCTACATGATATCACAGCAATAAATCTGAATATCCAGTTCCTCCTCCAAAGGCAATTATTTCTTTTTGTTTATAACAACTTACGCTTTGGCACATATCCCACTGTGCTACAATCTTATAACTCCCATTACCCAGCAGCATCCTGGCATCTCATAAAGGTTGGACACTGTCATTTTCCCTAAACGAGGACTGCACATGTTTATCCACCACTGAACGAATGAACCCGTTTCTGTGCAACGGGTAGACACAAGTCATTTCTACCCATGCAAGGTGAGACAGAGAATTGAGTAAGCCTCAAAATACAGTCTTACCTAAAAATATATGGTGGTAGATGGTATATTAATCTTTTTCCCCCTAAAGTTTCCACTCCACTATGAAATCTTTAGCCAATGGGTAACATTTTTTATCAAATATAACCAGCCAATATGCCGTTCATCAGCTTCACTAGAATGGCCTAGAATGTTAGAAAAAAATTATACCAGGGAAGGATTCAGGAGAACAAGATTGTTGTTCTGGCCTTGGTGCTTACTAACATCACTCTGATCTATAACTTTTTATCAAATGGAAACAGCTGCTTTGCAGCTGGGCAAGTCACTTAAACTCTCTTGACCTCAGTTTCCTCATTTGTATATGGAAGTGCTTTGAAGATGGTAAAGTACCATATTAAATGCATGGTAATATCATGAAAACAGTTAATCACCATCTCCTTCCTTTTGGATCATTCAAGTATAAGGATGACATTTACATAGCTGCAAAATACAAATGAATTAAAGAAAAACACGATTGATTTTATGACTTTTATTTAGTCACAACATTTAAAAGAGGAGAGATATTGCCGTTAATAGCAGTTATCTGAGAAACAGACAACTAAATATGTTAAGATGCCACAGTAAAAAAATACATAAGAATAGGAAACATCAAGTTAAAAACTATAGTAAATTAATATTTTTAGAGAAAGGGAGCCACAAACTCAATTTTATTTTTCATAAAATTTTTAGAAAATAGTAATGCAGCTAATTTTGGTTTACACTGTAAGTCTCCTTCAGAAAAAAATTCAGACCAATGGAAGTATATTTCACTGCATCATTTTACATTACTTGGAAATGTTAAGTCATTTGAAATACTTTCCTACTTGAATTAGGCCCTAGGCCAAAAGTTTTGTTTTGTAACTTTCTACTTCTCCAATTGATAAAATTTTTTTCTGATAATTGTTCCCAAAGTAACGCTTGGGTTTGCATTATTATTTTCAAAGACCTCTGAAAAAGGAATAGGAAACAAATAAACAAAAATGTTGGCTCTTATAAGTTTGTCAACATACATGTGTCTTTAAATTTAACCAAAAAAAATCCATTTGAAACAAAACCATCAAAAGCTGTTTATTATCAGGAAAAGTATTTTGGAGAATTTAGGAAATAGCTAGATACAGTTAATAGGATTTGGACCATAATCTAATCCCCTTAACATGGATATCTCAGACAAAAAAGTTAAATTGAATTAATATACATGAATAATAGGTCTAATTTGGCATTTTGTAACTTGCCAGAGAGGGAATTGGGATCCTTAGGATCTCTGAATCCTGGTTCCAGTGGCAAGGATAATGTCTATAAGCACCAGTCTCTTTTTATACAAGAGTTTATGACTTGATTCCAAATATGTGAAAATATAGATGGGCAAAGTTATATATAACACTGGATAATACCCAGAGCTGATGAAGGTGTAGAACAAAATAAAATAAACCAATCTACTGATATACTCAATGTATTTGGAAACATTTGGCATCACCTGGAAAAGTTGAACATGTGTACGTATATCTTTCCTTGAACCTTTGCAAAACAGACAAACTCTTAGGCAACAAAAGACATATGCTGGAATGTTTATAGTAGCATGGCTCATAGTAGTCAAAAATAGTAGGAAAGGGGCGCCTGGGTGGCGCAGTCGGTTAAGCGTCCGACTTCAGCCAGGTCACGATCTTGCGGTCCGTGAGTTCGAGCCCCGCGTCGGGCTCTGGGCTGATGGCTCAGAGCCTGGAGCCTGTTTCTGATTCTGTGTCTCCCTCTCTCTCTGCCCCTCCCCTGTTCATGCTCTGTCTCTCTCTGTCCCAAAAATAAATAAACGTTGAAAAAAACATTAAAAAAAAATAGTAGGAAAAAATAACTATCCACAGGCCAAAAAGTGAATACAGTTATTGTCATATATTTATATAAGCAACAGTAAATAATGGTGAAATGAGTAAAATACAACTGTAAGCATCAGCATGTATGCATCTTTAAACACTACTGTTAGATGCAAGAAAAAAGTTACCAAAGAATATACACACTAGACATGATTCCATATGTATAAAGTGCAAAGATAAAAGACTATTTAGGGATATAAACAAATGCAGTGAAGCTATAAAAAAAATAAAACAATTACATGAAAATTTAAGTAGCTGTTCTCTCTGAGAGAGGAGGAGAGTCATTGGTAAAGGTTATTGATACGAAGTAGGTGAAAATCTCAAAAAGACCAACATTCATGTGTCGAAGTCCTAACCCCCACTATTTCAGAGAGTAACTATATTTGGAGACAGGACCTGGAAAGAGGTGATTAAGTTCAAATGATGCTCTGAGAGCCCTAATCCAATCTAACTGTATCCTTATGAGAATAAGGACTTTGGACACACGTGGACACCCGGGATATGTGTGCACACAGGAAAGCCCATGTGAGGTCAATGACCAGGTGGCCGTCTGCAAGCCAAGTAGAGTAGCCGATACAGAAATCAAACCTGCTGACACCGTGATGTTAGCCTCCAGAACTGTGAGAAAATAAATTGCTGTCGCTTGGGCGTTTTATATGGCAGCATTAGCAAACTAGTATTAGTTGGAAGCCAAGGTGGGAAAACCATAAAAAAGAGTAAGAAAATATTTCCACAAAATTTAAGTGTCAGTTAATTCTTGATGGGGAAGGAAGTGTTCGGTAAAAATATGACTGATAAGAACAGAATATATGCAAAATCTCTAAAAGATTATGCAGCATAAGAAGAGAAGGGCAAAGTCATGATTCTGGAATTAGAAAACAGTAAGTAATGATTCTGAAGGCAGGGTGGAGGAAAAAGACATACAAAGATAGGAAAAACCAGAAAAGTGGATTGTCTTTGAGAGTCAAGAGAGAAGAGGGTTTCAACAGTCTGTGATGTCAGAAAATGAAGACTGAAAAGCGCTCATTAATTAAGTTATCTGAAAGTCATGTGGCCAAATTTTAGAGCAGTTTCAGTCAATCAGCAGGGGCAGATGCTGGTCAACGTGGGTTGCAGATGATAGGTACAAAGATACAAGGTTTTACACACTCCTTAAAGAAATTGACTGTGGAGATAAGATGTGAGCCAGGGCAGTGGCAAGTGGGGAAGGAAAGGCTTTGTTGGTTTGCTTGCCTGCCTGTTTTAAGACTAAAATTTGAACATGGATTTAATGAAAGGAAAAATTAATAGAGAAGAGAGGGAAAGCCTCATCAGAACATAAAAATGAACTTCCTCTCTGGCTAAGCATTGTTAATATTTGAATGAACAAATTCTCAGAGATTAGAAGGATACACATTTATTGGCTTTTGAAATGAATGCCAGACATCATGTACCCAGTGAATAACAGTCTTGAAAAGCCAGAAGATTGTGACTGTCCAAACTGATGTTTTGTACTTGCTATCATACTTCAGAAAAGAACTCTGACTTTTCTCCCATCACTTCCAGCCTGGTTTAAAAAAAAAAAAATAACCTTCTGTTTCTGAAGGCAAAGCTAAGGGCAAGTTACTTTGTTCTAATTGTGTGGGCCCTTAGACAGGGAACATGAATTCACCGGAAAGAAGCAAAAACAAAAGCAAGCTTACAGGCAATTCCCACCACTTCTATACCTCCAAGACAAAGTAAAGGCTTTCACTACAGAAGAGAGCAAGGGCCAGAGGCTGCACACTCCAGGTTTCAAACTGGTCAAGGTGAAATCATGGTCAAGATGCCAAGATGGTGTGGGCAGTGAGGGAAGAGGGGTTAACACCCCAGCAGCCTGCAGGGTCCCTCTTTGAACAGCACTGCCTCAGCCTTTTCCAATCAGGACAGCAATCTGATGAGCAGATCTAAGTATACGGAATAGTAACTTCATGAAACAGAGCCCGACAAGCTGCTCAAGGAAGACTGCTTCACTTTCGGGGGACACTTAAGTGAGTAGAGGAGGGCCTTTCATTACAACAGCCAGGCAATCACAGGCTAAGCTCCCCATATACTAATAATCCACAGATTCCCTGAAATTGTAACCTAAAAGTTATTCTCTGATAATTCAAACATAGCACAGGCCTAGTCAATTTGCCACATAACAAAGTTATATCATCTTTTTAATAAACTTTATAAACCAAAAGCATCATCTAATTTTGAGGACAATATGTTGACTCCAAAGAAAATCCTCCTTCAAGGTAGAATTTGGTGAAGTGCCCCAACTTCTCAAGGAGGATTTTATTAGGAATCATTATCAGTGAGGCCTTCATTTAAAATGGTAAGTTCAGCTGCCAAAAGATGCATGTGTACGGACACAATTGTGGAAGGCAGAATTCTAAGAGGACCCCGAAAGACCTTGTATAACCCCCCTCCTTGAGAGTGGACAGAAACTTGCTTCAAACCAATAGACCATGGCAGAAGTGACAGGATGTTACTCTTGTGATTAAATTACCTTACACATCAGAGAAAGAAGGATTTTACCAATGTAATTTAAGCACTAAGTAAGTTGCCTTTAAATATCTCAAAAGGGAGACTACCTGGGTGAGCCTGACTAAATCAGGTGATCTGCCTAAAATAATGTCTAAAGGTTAATGATTCTTTCTTTTGCTAGACTTGATGAAACAAGCCACCATGAATTCCACAGCTATAAGGAAATGAATTCTGCCAGAAACCTAAAGGAGCATGAATGCAAATCTCCTCCATTGAGCCTCCGATAAGAAGGCAATTCAGCCAGCATCTTGACTAGAGTTTTGAGATCCTGAGCAGAGAGCCCAGTGATACTGTGCCCTGACACTTGACCCATGGAAAATGTGAGATAATCAGTGTTTGTTATTTTCAGCTGTTAAGCTTGTGCTAATTTGTTAAGAAGCAGTAAAAACCTAACATGTCAGCCAAATTGCTCCTGGGTCTTTCTTAAGCTTTCTATCAGTCAAGGTGTTAGTTATAAGCAACAGATATCAACTCCAGTTAATTTATTAAAGGTTTATAATAGCTCACATGATCTCGAAATGGTCTGGGGAAATCAGGCTTGGAGCCTATGCAGCTAGGAATAAATTCTCCAAATGACACAGTGGGAGTGGCCCCACGGAGATAACATGGAGCAGCCACTGGGCTGTGGTGACGCTAATTCACACCATCAAATCACCCAAGCTGGATATGGGAGTCTATTGCTAAGGCCAGTGTTGCTTCTGGAAAACACATGGAACCATTGACTGCTGCCAGCCACGTGAGAATGGCATCTGCAAGATCCCTGTTTTTCCATAAATATGTTAAGAGCTTCAGAATCAATGTCTGGAGCCAGATATCTGAGCTGTGGTGCCCAGGTCATGTGCCTGACGTAGAGGCTCTCTACGTAGCAGCTAAGAAAGCAAGTGTCTGGAATTTTGGTTTTGTATATCAGCAGGCAGGATCTGTTAAATAAGATGGGTATTTCCCAGAAAAGGTAAATGGTTTTAGATGCATGGACACCCAAAAGAATGAAGGAATGAAGTGTTTACTCAATAACTTCCCTCCCATGCCTCCCTGTCTCCCCAAATTCTCACATCATCTTCTAAAATAATTTTTTTTTTCAACGTTTATTTATTTTTGGGACAGAGAGAGACAGAGCATGAACGGGGGAGGGGCAGAGAGAGAGGGAGACACAGAATCGGAAACAGGCTCCAGGCTCTGAGCCATCAGCCCAGAGCCTGACGCGGGGCTCGAACTCCCGGACTGCGAGATCGTGACCTGGCTGAAGTCGGACGCTTAACCGACTGCGCCACCCAGGCGCCCTAAAATAATTTGAGACGAGTTCAATTTCAGTAATTTTAGAAAATGGCCCTCTCCAAGCTCCCTCCCCCAAATTATATAATCCTGAGGACATTTGAAGAAACAAAGCAATTATAGCAATTATAACTCAGGACACAGCAAATGGAGATCTCTTTTATCAGAGAAGTGACTGTCTTGTTTGGTTTTCTGATGTTGTTAAATCATAGCATAAGACCTGCAGTGGTATTCGTGGAATATATTTTATTAATCTGGTAATCATATTGAATATCTGTTGCCTGGAGCGGGGCTGCCTAGGCTGAAGATACTCATCCGTGACAACTATCCCATCACTAATCATCGTTGATAAACATTGAAAATATTAATCAGCTTCCATCTGATCACAGTCTCCCATTTAACCGCAGTCAAATCTCTGTTGTTTATGTACTGGCTTCTTTCCTCCTTCATTCATTTTGCTCATTTAAAGCCTCCTCTCTTCCTGGCCTCTTCGTTCCAAACAGATCCTGACAAACAGTGGCAGGCGGAGATATATCCCCTAGTTCGAATTGCACTGACATTGAATCAAACACAACAGAGAAGAGTGGAAATATACCACCAAGCCAACCCCAAAGATAAAACATCATAGGGGAATGTGTGTGTACTATTAATTCTACTCCCAGAATAGGTCAAGAGGGCAACGGGTTGATCCCGTGGTATAGCTCAAGGGTGAGTAAGAAAAATTCCTTATTGATGTGAACAGTGCGGGTAGATTAAAGTTTAGGACACTTTCTACGGACCAAAGACTCTCTCCTCCAGCAGAGAGGGGAGAAAAGTGGAGAGAGGGAGAAAGTGGAGAGAGGAGTAAGAGGTGGTTGAAAAATGATATGAGGAGATAGGAAGTGTGTGTGAAGATGGTAACAGAACACAGTCCACAAAAAGGAAATGTGGGATATTAAAATATTTGTTATGGCATTTGACTTTTTTTAGATGCAAGAAATATGCCCATATGAAATATATATTAAACAGAATTTGGTGCTTAACAATCTCCAGGCTCCCTGCTGGCTTTCTCACACAAGTGACCCCTCTAATAGTAACAAAGGGATGCGGACAAAATAACAAAGATCACAGAAAAGTACAGCTTGCCCCAGCAATGACCCTCTACAGCCAGGTACCCCAGCCTGCAGAATATTCCACAGACATTGTTTCCTTTCCTGCTTCTGCTCCTGAAGCAGCTGGGGGGTGGTTGGTGCAGATAAGGGGATGTGGCAAGAGGAGACAGGACATGTTTGGATATTTGTGAGTTTTTTGTTTGTGCCCGACCCCGTTGAGTACATAACCCTGAGCCGTTCCTTTGCAGTTCTCTACAGCACAAGGTGATCCAAATCCACCAGGAAGTGGAGTTTTCCAGCATTCCAAGTGAAAAGCACAATTTAGTACAATGTCAGAAGGAAAAGTCATGTATTGAGGACTTAGTTTGAGCCATGTGAAATTGTCATTTTAATAGGTCAAAATGACCAAATAGTATCAATCTTACATGTTTCTAATCTTAATTAGATTAGAGGCACCATGAAAGATACCAAGGTTGCAGAGATGAACACATTGGCCCTGAGCAGAGCCAGAGGGAGCATACAGCCTAATGAAAGAGATGATATTTACTCAACTCATCACACAAATGACTGTATGATTATAAACTGTAGTATATGCTTTCAACTAACTTTGCCGGGCTGTAACTGAGGGCTCAGACCTGGGAGTGAAGGTCATAGAAGGTTCACGGAAGAAGTGCAGACAGCAAGAAGAGGGGTAAGTGGGGGTGTGGAGAGACAGAGCAGGAAGCAGTCCTTCCCTCTCAGATGGTATGAAGTTCTGTGCCAAGCGTCAAGGACCAAGAAGACATTGTGCCCCCGTGACAGCCTTCATGAAAACCATCTTCCAGTGGGTGAGATGGTAATTAACAGGCAAACAGATGTACAAACAGAATGTTCTCAAGTAAGAAAATGTGCTTACAAGGACATAAACAAAGGGTTGAGAGGGAGATCAACAGAGGGGGATCACTACAGTGGCCTAAGATGCCCCTCTGAGTAGGTGACATTTATGCTGAGACATAAGGGATGGGAAAGAGCCTTATGTACAAGGACTACAAGAAAAAGCATTCTAGGCAGAGGGAACAGAATGAACAAAGATTATTTGATACAAGCAAAAACAAAATCTTAAGTGGTTCCAAAGGGTGAGTGAGGAGGAGAGAAATAGGATGACATTTGGTTCACTTAGGCATGGCAGAGGTTTGGTATTTTATTATTATAAGTGAAAGGAAAACCCAAAAGCCCTACATGTATATAGTGCACACACATGATCCTCATGTAGCTGAGTACTTTGAATGTGTTTTTGAAGTAAAGGCAATATTCTTTAACAGTGTGCGCATTTTTAAACAAGCAATCATAATATCAACACTGAAGAGTAAGATTGGAAAAGGAAAAGCAGTAGCCATCACTATTTACTGGGCATTTGCCAAGGGCCACACCATGACTGACATGTGTTACCTCATTTAATCTTCTACCATTACCCCTACTTAAAGATGAGGATAACGCTGGCCTCATAAAATGAAATACAGAAAAGTACTCATTGAATATGCCTCCATGGTGCCATTGGATTGACATTTTTGACTGATTGCATTGCTGTCCCTCTAAGTGGAAAACATAATTTAGCATAATTTTCAGAAGGGAACTACTATTTCATAATTCTGTTCCAAAAAATTGACCATTCATTTTACCAACTCAAACACTGAGCTGCAGAAGAGAAAGCCAGGGCACTATTTGAAGTTTTTTTTCTTTTCTTTTCTTTCTTTCTTTCTTTCTTTTTTTTTTTTATTGGTGAGATCTTGGGAGAAAATCTCTTGACATTTCTGGGCTTCCATTTTGAGGAGTTTAATTTAGATTATTCCAATCAAATACAAGTCATCCAGTTAATGTGAATTTCACATAAACTGTGAATAATATTTTAGTATTAGTTATGTTCTATGCAATATTTGCCAATACCTGTCCTTTGCAAACATGATGCTCTGCGCTTTTATTTGCTAATATCTGGCAAGTCTGGTTTGACTAGATCGAATGGATACGGCTGGCCCAGCAGAGCAACCAATGAGGAAATTTTCAAGTCACTGGTGAAATAAGAACTGAGTGATTCACATTGTGGAAGTCTTTATTTTAAACAATTATCTTATTTTCTAAGGTGTTGCTTTCTTTTATGTAATTAAAATATTTATTTTTCATGAAATGATAATATAAGTTTTGTTGTTGCTATTTTGTTAGTTTTTAAATTTTTTAGGAAAGAGAAAAGAATGAACTGACACATTAATCTCTGCAAATTTAAATTTGTTATTGATGTATAATTTATACATGGTGAGATGAACACCAGTGTGCAAGTTTGAAAAGTTTTTATTTATTTAAAAAAATTTTTTTTCTTAACGTTTGTTTATTATTGACAGACAGTGAGAGACAGAGCATGAGCATGGGAGGAGCAGAGAGAGAGGGAGACACAGAATCTGAAGATCATGACCTGAGCCAAAGTCGGACGCTCAACTGACTGAGCCACTCAGGCGCCCCAGTTCGAAAAGTTTTTTTTAAAAATGCATATACCCCATTTCTAACACATAGAATATTGCTTGTGTCTCTTCTCCAATTCTCACCTACTTCCTCAAAGACAGCGATTGCTCCATTCTCAAGAAATATTCACCATAGATTGTTTTGTCTGTTCTAGACCTATCAGTAGAAGCTTGTAATAGATATTCTTATCTGGTATATTTCACTCAGCATAATGTTTCTGAGATTCATCACTGTTGTATGTTTCACAGTTCTTTCATTTACATTGCTTAGTAGTCTTCCCCTATATATACATACCACCGTTTCTTTATTTATCTGTTACTAGGCATTTGCCTCACTTTCAGTTTGGGGCTCTTATGAACAAAGCTACTGTAAACATTTATATATAAGTCTTTATGGAGGCATATGCTTTCTTTTCCTTTTTTGTACATAACACAGAAGTGAAATCACTGGGTCATATGGTATGTGCATGCTTAACTTGATAAAACAAAAACAAAAACAAAAACAAAAACAACTGTTTCCAAGGTGGCTCTACCATTTTATATTCTCAGCAGTGGTGTCTAAAAGTTCCATTTTCTCCATATCCCTGTCACCACTTTGTATTGTCAGCCTTCTAAATTTTAATCAATCTAGTGGGTGTGAAAGAGCATTTTGCTGCGGTTTTAATTTTTATTTCCCTAATTACCAATGATACTACCATCTTTTCACGTGTTTCTTGAGCAAAATATATCATTTTTATGAAAAATTTGTTTAAATATTTTCTTCCTACTACTGTTTTAACTGCATCCCCCAAGTTTTAACGTTATGTTTTTATTATTACTTATTTAAAAGATATTTTTTTGTTTTGCTTTCTTTGATTAAAGGGCTATTTGATATTATGTTGCTTCATTCCAGGAATTTGGGATTTTCCAGATTTTTTTGGTTATTGATTAGTAATTTAATTTTGGTTTGTTCAGAGAACATACTCTGTATGATTTTAATCCTTTAATATTTATTGAGACTTCCTTTATTGTTCAACAGGTGGTCTTTATTGCTGAATAGGTCACTTGAAAATTTTTTCTGTTTTGCTATTGTTAGGTGGAGTGTTCTAAAAATGTCAATTAGGTTGATCCGGTTGATAAAGTTTCTCAAATCTTCCATATTCTTAACGATTTTTGTCTACTTGTTATAGCAATCAAAGTATTTATGCTCTGTTATTAGCTCATACAGATAATCTTTGTGCTTTGGTGCTGATAGTATCTATTACAATAATTTAAGTTCATCAATGTTTCCCTTTGCAGTATCTAATGTACTTTTAAGCCAAAATAGTAAATTTTATATTTCAGATATTGCAATGTTTTGTCTTTATAATTTCCATTTGATTCTTTTCTTGTATCTTTATCATTATATTTATCTTTTCCTTTAAATTCTTTAGATTATTTGCAATAGCTATTTTAAAACCTGAATGCTAATTTCATCTGCTCAGTAATTTCTGTGTCTTATTTTGTTGATTGTTTTTTTCCTCTGTAAACGGATCACATTCTTCACCCTTCACACATTTAATGATATTTTTACTTTTTATTTTTTAGTAATATTTCTAATTGATGGAAGTTGAGATTGCTTTATTGTTGAGAGGCTAGCTTTTGCTTACTTCCTTTAAAGAGTGTTTAGTTTTGTTTTAGAAGGCATTTGATTTTCTGGCAGATCAGTTTGATCATTTCAAGGCTGATTTGAACGTCTTGTGAGAATAGGTCTTAAATTTCTCTACTCCTAATCTGTGGCCTTTCTAAGGTCTCAGTGAATACTGGGAGTGTTCAGCAAGGTCTCTTCCCTCTGGCTGATCGGACACCCTACCACTGGGTTACCTCTGGAATTTCTGTTCAACCTGCAGTTTCCCAGAAGTTATTCTCCCTATGTAAATGCAGTGTAGTATTAAGCCAAAGATTTCAAAGGATCTGTATGCAGATTTATGGTGATCCTTCTTTGCACAGCACCCTCCTCTCTGGAAATCTGCCCAGCAAATTTTCTGCTGCCTTCAATTATGATCTCTGCCTCCATAGCTGAGTACTCTGCTTGAGATCTCCCTTCTTGTACCCTGATTAGGAAAGTACTTTCAGGCAGAAAGCTGGAGTAATTAGAGGGTTCATTTTATTTGTTTCCCTTTCTTAGAGATTGAAACACTGTGCTGCCTATTATCCAAAGTCTGAAAACATTTGCTTCAATTATTTTGTTCAGTTTTAAAACTTTTTTATGTTGGGGGAGGGTGGATCCATTGCCAGTTACCCTGCTATTGTCAGAAGCAGAAGTCCTCATTCCTTCTAATATCTTGTAGTTTGTTAAGTGTTTTTCAAGTCTTGGAACAAAGGAATTTTATAATATCTTAATAATGATGAGATCTAAAACATTATGTCATTCAAATGCTTGACAAACATTGAACACCTTCTCTGTACTTGTCATTGTCAGGTACAGGGAATCATAGGACCCCTATCATCAAGAAGCTCCCAGTCTATTTGGGAAATAAATGGAGAAATAGAAGCTACTATGCATAGTAGTTTCTAAAATATATTATCAGAAATGTAGTAAAATAGTTGATATTATGGTTATTTTGGGACAGGGTAGTGTCACAAACTTATGATTTTATCCCCCGTGGATTGCAAGAGAGGCAACCTTCCTCAGCGGGCCAGGCCTGTATACGATTTCATAATTTGGTTTCTCTCAGGCAATCCAATTTGATGACTAGTAATGAATATTATTTCCATTTCCTTCATTTGAGAAACAAGTTATCAATAAATCTTACTTTAGGATAAAGACAGAATATAAATTAGAACCACAGGAACCCAAATTTTCTATTATTTTGATGGTAGTTTTCTCTATGCCTATATGTTCTAACAAAGTTCACTCCCAGGGATCTCAGATCTCCAGGCATCTCTGGGTATGACAAAGCCAGGGGTGGGATAGGCTACTTTTAAAATATATATATATATTAAAATATAAATTATATTTTATTTATATATATAAAATATATATTTTATTTAATATTATATATTAAAATATATATTAAAATATATATATATTAAAAAAATATATATTCCTCCTATATGTGTGTGTGTGTATGTGTGTGTATATATATATGTGTATACACACACACACACACACACACACACACACACACACATAGCTTTACTGGGAAACAACTTACATGTCATAACATTCACCCTTTTAAAACACAATTCAATGGGACTTTTTTATATTCACAGAGTTGTGCAAATATCACCACTATTTAATGTTAGAATACTTCCATGACCTCAAAAGACAAAACAAAACAAAACAAAAATCAAAAACCTGTGTCCCTTAGCTGTCACTTCCCACTTTCCCTTCCTGCCAGCCCCTGACAACCACTAATCTACTTTTTGTGTCATTGGATTTTGCTCGTCTGTCATTTCATATAAATGGAATTACATAATATGTAATTTATAAAATTTATAAAAATTATTTCTAAAAATATGTGTCAACTAAATATTTGAAGTATAACTATTATTTTTGTTTTTACCCCTGCTTATTTTGTCCCCGCATGTATTACAAAAAGATGTTGCTCTATTAGCTCTTTATAATTCAGTGTTTTAGAACTTGGAATACATTTTTTATTCCTTTTTAGAAAAAATATATAACTCATAATAGAAAGTTTCTGAATTCTACAATAATGTAACTGTGACATGATGGTCACAGTACTATAAAATAGTACCACTTAGTTTTTATTGGAGAATACATTAAAAATTAGAACTTATATTGGCAGACATGCCTCCTTCTCTGGCAAAATATCAATCAGGAGGATTTAACCCACCATCCCACCTATTGGGCAGTGGAAGCTGCAAGCCACACTGGTCATGGTTTCATAACTTGGGGAAATCTGGCACAAGTTGGATCTGGAAAAATGATGAGCTTAGCACTGAAATTTGGCATAGACCAAGGGGAGCATTTCTCAGTCAAGGTCAGTCCCTTGCTAAGCATTGTTAATATAGAAGCAAGAATACTGCCCTGAAGAATACTTCAATGTTTGGAATTCAGAAAGTCAAGAATGAGGAAAGCATTCTTCAGTTCATTTCTTACTCTTGCTGATTTTCTATGACCCAACACTGAGGTGAGACCTGAGTGGAGAATGAGAGTGTTACTGAGAGGAGTAACACTGAGTTGGGGAATGAGTGTTAAGGGGGATGGTATAGTCTCTGTGGAAGCAAGAGATAACGGAGACTCCAGCATGGCAGGAGCAAGATAGGATTCCACAGCCACGAGTCTTGACTGGTCTCGTTGGTTTGCCGGATGGGGGCGGGGGATGTTGCGTTTTTATGTAAGGTCCAGCTGGATGTTGCTGAATTTTTCCATATTGTACCTAAAGGTAAGCCCAATGTCTGCTTGACAGTTCAACTCTGTGTTCTCAAGGGACTGTATTCAAAATGGCTGAGGGACCCAATGGCCTAATAAATCTCTGCTGCTTTGAAACAATATGATTTTGAGGAAGAAACTTGAATTGCATGTTTCATGATACTTTTACTAAAGTGCAGATTGCACCTGCATTGTGGGAACAAGCGTGTCCCATGCCTAATACTTAGTTTTGTTGATGAAAGTTACTTCACTACTGTCCCTTGCCTTTCCTGCACCTACCTATTCCTAGTGATTCCTCCGTGCGCACATTTGACCTCCCATTTACCGTGTTAAAAAAAATGCAGTCCTCAGATAGGACTTTATGTATATAAAAATTAAACACTTATTTGACATGGGAAGTAGAGGGCTTGAAAGAGTTAAGCAAATTAAAAGGTATTCCTCTCTGGACTCAGATGTGTCCTCCCAACTGTGAATATTGTAAGGGGTACCCTAATGAAAATATAACTCCCATAGGGAACTTAAAGGCAATTAAAACAACATTAGTGTTTTTCATAACTTTACAATGTCTTTATGCATGTGATAAACCTTACTAATTATTGAAAAGTTATTTGTATTAAGATTTCAGAGCAGAGAGATAATCTGTGCAATTTAGAATCCTGGGCCATCGTCAGGGAGCTGGCTAACAGAACCAGAATTCCCTTGCCAGCATCTCCAGTTGCATCAGTGAACCTCAAACAGGATCCTTTGCTGGCAAATATTAGCTTACTGTAGTTTAAAAATAAATAAATACCTTGAGTAAATGTGCAGTGACACCAAAAATTAGTTTCCACAAACTGACTAAATATAGTATCTATTGGGAAAAGGCAAATGAGTTCAAGTGGAAAAAAAAGACCAAGTTCTAGAGTGGAGAGCATGCATTTCTCTAAATGGACGAAAATTTTAGTGTGATCTGAATGTAATCAACATTCAAGGCTCACTTTATGGAAAGAAGAAAGATAGAGGCTTACTGCGTAATTTCCATAATTCAGCTCAGTATCAATTTGGCAGGAGGAATACAGAACACCCCACAGTGCTCTTAGCACAAGCTAGACATCCAAACCATGCAACTGATTCGCCAACCCCTCTAATAAGCTAACATGTGATATGCTAACCAGGCAAAGTCTTAAAGGCATAATATAGAAAACATGGAGAGGAAGGTTACTGAGGTTTCCAGAGTGTAATAAGGGAAGTTTCAGAGATAGAAAGGTCCCTAGAGGTTACTGAAGTACAATAACTCTGTCATTATAGGGATAAAGAAATTGAGATCCAGAAAGATCAAGTAAGTTGCTCAAAGCCATTCATTCAGTGAGTGTCAGAACCCAGTGTTAAAAGAGGTCTCAGCTTTTGGAGAAATACTTTCCCCATATAAATAATATAGGTGATGCATGGCAGAGCTATAGTGACAAGCATATCAGCAAACCAACAACCCTTCTGTTATATTTTGAAACAGTGAGTAGTATGGAGGTTGTAATCTGGGGGCAAGGTTGGATTCCTTTAGGACAATACTTGAATTCTTCAGCAGTTGCTTGATACCAGGGGCCACAAGCAGAGGATGGATATTAGCCCCAAGAACAATACCACATGAGAGATTCCAACTCAGATAACTAAGACTTGTCTGTACTTATAATCACCAGGGACTCATGATGAACTTGACCCCACCTAAGAGCCAACAGCAGAAAGAATTAGATTCCCTATAGTAACACCCCTTGCCTGACTAAAGTGTAAAATTACCATAGCCAAGCATCTGCAATCATTTCCTATGCTGGTACACCCATGACAACACAGTGGCATCAGTGTTCACTTAGTAACAAAAGAAAGCAGGGAGCAAGGAAGCCCATTTAATTTATAAAGTTCGCCAAAGTTCTCTTTAAATCCATTAAGTGTGATAAGCTAGCCCAGCTGAGATCTACCAGCAGAATTAGAAGATTATTTCTTCATTGCTATATTTCACAGGGAATAAATAATCCAGAAGATTGTGAGGGTAGTTTATGATTGAGCCCAATCACAGACATTCATCAGAGAGAAGGCTCAATGAATGAGGTCTGCCCATCCCCTGTGGGCATCTGAGGAGGACTGCAGCAGGCAGGTGTTGTGTGTGAGTGAAGAAAAAAGTTTCCAGAGATGGAGTTCCAAGTAATGACCTACTTATCATGAACAACATGCATTTATTAACCTGAAACCAACGCATCAAAAAGCAAAATATGTTTTCATTCATTATGTCTTTATTTTGCAAATTGCAACAAAGGTGTCCTGTTTTTACAAATATATGTCCACACACACACACACACACACACACGTGCACACACACACACACACACACACGCTCCAACAAACATAACAAAGAGCAGAGAAAAAATAAAGGAAGACAAAACTCAACACACAGTAAGTTGGAAAGAAATGTTCAGGGCACAGAGAGGGCTGTAAGAGCAAAGCCAGGAAAACAGCTTATGGGGAAGTAGAGCCTCAGAGAGTCAGAGAGCCCTTGACTCTTTGCCTTCTCTGTTATTTATGCTATGCCTTGTCATGAAAAAGAAAGAATGAACTGAGAGCTACAAATCAGCCTATGGTTCAGGTGCATTCATATGACTCATATTTGGACTGACCTTCACTGGATTGTAGAGTTTGTCTGTCTGGAGACACCCAAATTTCAAACCAGAAATCATGCTGCTGGGGACCAACAGACTTGGAATGAGATGAAATACTACCTTCCCCAGTGTATTCACTTTTGCTTGGTAAGCCTTCAGGCAGCATAAATGGATATGGGGATCCCATGAAGAGTTGAAGAAGTTACACGTTTGTCTACCACTTGGCAGGCTTTCCTAGGGGGTACCTACCACTCTCCTGTCTCTTTTATGGAAGAGGCAGTAAAACATAATGGTCAAGAACATGGACTCTAGAACTCAACTGCCTGGGTTCAGTCCTTTCTGTGCATCAGTTTCTTACTTATAAAATGAATATAATGATAGAACAATCTTTTAATTTTCCTGTGAATATTAAACGAACATGTGCATGAACCAATTACTTACCACAGGTGAAGTTATGGCCTGGTTCATATGTAATGGCAACACGTTCATGCTTTCTTTCATAGCTTCCCATCTCCTTCCTAAACACAACTAAATATGTTTTCACACACATTACAGAATGGCAAGACTTCTGTCCCCTAAAGAGGAGTAGTTCGACATGATTAAGAGTACAAATGTGAAAGTAAGATAGATCGAACTAGAATACTGGCTTTGCCACTTAACTAATTCCATGATCTTAGTTAAGTTAAACACTTGCAAGGCTTAGTTGTGAATTACAGATAAGAAAACCTTACAGGATTATTGGGCAGATTAGAAATGGTTGATGTATGTAAAGTATTTACCATGATAACCTGCAGAATAACCATTCATCAAAAGGAATTATGAAACTATTATTTTTATTATATACTAGAACTGTAGAACTACACATAAATATAGGTATCTTGCTGAAGCTATACATTTTATGAGAAATCTATCTATCTATCTATCTATCTATCTATCCATCCATCCATCCCTTTAACTTTCTCCACTTTCTCCATTATTGAAATGGCAGCTAGACCATTCCATGCTTCTGCCTCAGGGAAGAGATATGACAGGAGAAAAGAAAGATAGGCTGTATTTTTCTGGCTCTGAGTTTCAAAAGCCAAGACCCTCGAGGCAACAGAAATGACTCGGTATAGACTATCAATTTGGGAATAAACTTAATGATAAAAGAACAAAACTCAAACCCTAAGGCAGTCCACCTCCTACAGATTGGGTTGAGGAAGTGATGTATGCATAGAAGTTGGTAAATCCAAAAGAAAGTGGGGTCCTGTGCCCTGTTCCCTGGGTCAAACCCTGGAGAATTACTAAAACTCTGAGATTTGCAACATCTGACAGCACAGATGACTCGTTTCCCATTATGCAGCATGGGCTAAAGGAATGTCTTCATGCTGTACATAGAATGGCAAAAGCCTAGGTCACCCCTTCAAGAGTTTACCACATGCAGTGAGCACTATAACATAAAAGCAGGGAAATCCACGGGAATGAAGACACTTGCAGAAAGAAGCAAGGGGTGCTTTAGCTGCAACCTGTGTAGTGTCTGCAGAGGACCACAGGGGAAAAAAAGGATCATACCCCTGTAAATACATAACATCAGCAGTTACATACCCCTGATCATCTCTTCACAATAAGGCCATGGCACTAAGTAAGTCTCCTAGAACTTAGAAACAAACAGTCATGGGAAAGGGGGGCATCTCAAAATAACTGGCATTACAGTTCTGCCAAGTTGACAAAATAGAAAGTAAGGTGAATAACAGAAAAATAAACAAATTTCTATTTCTGACAGAGGCAACTTTTCGTCAAGACTAGAATTACCTGCTACACAGGAAAACTTGGAGAAATTAAAATGAATTTGCTCATGTCACACTGTCCTCTGTTATCCAACAGAGCTATCTCCACTCTCTTTCTAACATGATAAGAAATCTTGATCTCATTTTATATATCCACATTTACAGAAATACTCCAAATCTTGACATATTATGGGATAACTGACTTTCAAATTACTTTCAGCAAAACCTTTTTTTTCAAAAAAATCTTACGCAGAATCCCAATATTAAGACTAGGTAAACATAGAGCTTCCTTTGACTGAGGTGAGAGTAGACGCAGTCTGACTCCCTTTAGACATCTCTAGTAGTAATCAAAACATCTCTAAAGAACAAGTAGAAGCTGGTTTAGTGGAAAGGCTACTGTAGTAGTCTGTTCAGGCTGCCAAAACAAAATTCCATACGCTGGTGACTTAAACAACAGAAATTTATTTTCTCACATTCTGAGGCTAGAAGTTGCAGCTGGGACTTCAGGGCTGTAGTACCAGCAGGGCTGGTGTCTGTTGAGACCTCATATCCTGGCTTACAGACAGCCAGCTACTTATTGTGTCCTCATGTGGCCTTTATATGTGCATGTCCAAAGAAAGAGAGAGAGAAAGGGGACTGTGATCTGTCTTTTCCTTCTCATAAACACATTAGTTCTATCATATTAGGCCTCCACCCTTATAACCTCATTCAACTTTAATAGCCTCTTTAGAGGCCCTACCTCTATATATAGTTACATTGGAGGTTATGGCTTCAACATACGAACTTTGGGGAAATACAATTTAGTTGATAATAGTTCACCTTACTGAAACTTTAGAAACCCAGGAGGTACTCGCAAATTTGGTTCTCAGCAACTGGTCCCACAGGAAGATGCCAAGATGCTCTGGGATGCATTTTTCTCCATTTCCTAATGAATAAAGTGAGCTAAAAATATCTAGATCAAAATTTTCAAATTACTTAAATGCATACAAAACTTTAGGTCAAAAGAAATTCTATCTGACCACTCTATTCACTGTTGCCTGTGTTAAGTAAACTTTGCACGTTGTTATTTACTCCTCTTCTTTGCCTTTTCAATTAAGGAAAGTGCCCAGTTTCTATTACTACCCTCCCCTGAAATAGCATTTGAACATGTTAATACTACTAATCACCTGGACATGAGGAGTATATTGTATAAGAGCAACCCTTCCACAGAGAACTACAAAAGCCAAATGAATGACAAAATATAGTTATTTGAAGGCAGCAGAAAGTGAAAAGGCATCAAGGACTTTAGGGACCATAATTTTTGGAGGAAAAAACCCACATTCAGGTGAACTGGCATTGTTTTCTACTTTCTCCTAGAGGCACTGAACCATAAGTAAGTGGCCCAAGGCCAAGGAAAGGCAAGAAGAAAATGGTGGATTAAGAATTTTCAGTAGTCGGGGCGCCTGGGTGGCGCAGTCGGTTAAGCGTCCGACTTCAGCCAGGTCACGATCTCGCGGTCCGTGAGTTCGAGCCCCGCATCAGGCTCTGGGCTGATGGCTCAGAGCCTGGAGCCTGTTTCCGATTCTGTGTCTCCCTCTCTCTCTGCCCCTCCCCCGTTCATGCTCTGTCTCTCTCTGTCCCAAAAATAAATAAACGTTGAAAAAATAAAAAAAAAATTAAAAAAAAAAAAAAGAATTTTCAGTAGTCACATGAATCTAGGTATGAAATTTGGATTTCAGTGCTACTAAGTCAACCAGGCCTAATACATTTATGAAAATAGATGACAAGATGAAGCTAGTAAAAAATAATAAAATAGAAGTTATAATATTTGAAATGTGATGACTAAATGAAGAACTCAGTAAATAGATTTATCATGTATTAGACACAGTAGCAGAAAGGACAATATCCACATGGAGGCAGAATAGAAAAATATAAGAGACATATAGGACATCATGTAAAGAACATCATGTATACATCTAATATGCCCATAATTAGAATCACAGAAGGAACAGCAACAAGGTTTTAAGAGGAAATAGCAACAAAACTGTCCCCAAATAAGAAAAAGTATCAAGCCATAGAAGTAAATAACAGTGTGAACCACAGGCAGGATAAATTCAAAGAAAAATCCATCTAGTCCTAACATACAGAAACTGTTTATAACCAAGGACAAAGGTAAAATATTAAAAAGGCAGAAATAGATTATGGTTTGCAGATAATTATCTTCCAAGGATCAATATCAAAACATACAGCTGACTTCTCAAGAGAAATAATGAAGCCAAAGAATAATAGAATGCAATCTGAAAGTTCTGAGAGAAAATAACTGTCAAGCTATAATTCTAAATTTGGAAAATATTTCTTTCAAAACATCAATGATAAATGACATTTTCAGATAAACAAAACCTGAGAGAAATCATCAACAATATAATTTAACAAAGGAATTCTCAAAAGATGTTCTATAAATTAAAGGAAAATAATCTCAGATAGAAGCCTGTACATTTAAGAATAAAAAATACACAATGATAAATATTTAGGAAAGCCTACATGAATACTGAGTGAGTAAAATATTAAAAATTAGTCTTGTGTGGTTTAGAACGTACAGAGAATTAAAGGCAGTAGTAATATATATATTGGGAGGGTTGTAAATAGAGATAAATTATCTCTTGCATTGTCAGAAAAGTAGGAAAAATACTAATCTGCAATAAGCCAAGGATGCACAATGTAATATCTACAGTAAACTAAAAGAACAATAAAATAATATATAACTGCAAACAGTAGAAGACTGAAATACTAAAAATAGTTGCCAGGTTAATAAAAAGAAGGCAACAAATTGAGAAAAAATAGATGTTACAAATATATAATTTATTGTAAAATTATAGATTTAAGCCCTCAAGGTAATTCCATTAAATGCAAATAGATTAATTACTCCAGATAAGAAATAAAAATTATCTGGCTGGAAAAAAAAATCTAATAGTATTTTGCTTTAAACATCAAGATATGGAAAGATTGATAGTAAAAGAATAGAATGTAAGCAGTAACCAAAAGAAAGCCAATTTAACTATTCTAATATCAGAATAAATACGTTAAAAATCATTATTGAAGATTAAAAGAAATTTTTCATAGTGACAAAAAGGTTAATTAACTAGGATATGAGTTCTAAATTTGTATGCACCTAATAACATAGTCTTAAAATATGTAAGGCAAATCTGCCCAAACTAAAAGGAGAATCATACAAAGTCAATCTTATTAGACTTTTAAATTTACTTTCAGCAACTGATTGTTATATGATGGCAAAAATTAGTAGATAGAGACTTAAGCAACATAAATGACCAACTTAACCTAATTGACATATAAAATGTAGAACTGCAAGACTACACAATAAAAAAAATCTCTTTTAAAGAAAGTTAAATATTAATGTATAGAGCAAAAGCAAGTCTCAAAAAAATTACAATATTGAAATTATAAATGGTTTGTGCCCTGAAAATAGTAAAACTATGATGGTTACCAATAAGTGATAACAAGAATATGACCAAATATTTACAAACCAATCGATTTACTTGTATTTAACACAGGATTCAATACTGTAAATATGCCAATTCTTTCCAAATTAATTTATATAATCAATAAAATGCCAGTCAAAATCCTAGCAGGTTTTGTGTATATGTATGTGTGTGTACAGAAAGTGAGAGGCATCCTAAAATTCATATGGAAATGAAAAGACCAAAGGAACTCAAGATAATCTGATGAAGAACCAATTTGGATTAAGTTTGTACAACCATTTAACAATAATTACAGTAAATAATACTGTGTAATACTGGCTCAGCTTAGACTTATCAGTGGACAGAAGAGAATCCACAAAGAGACTCACACAAGTATGATTACTTTAATATAAAGGCTAAATGCTGGGCCACTTTAGTATTCATATAAAAAATAAATCTTGGGATTCTGGGAAGATGGCGGCGTAGGAGGACGCTGGGCTCACCACGCGTCCTGCTGATCACTTAGATTCCACCTACACCTGCCTAAATAACCCAGAAAACCGCCAGAGGATTAGCAGAACGGAGTCACCAGACCCAAGTGCAGACGAGAGGCCCACGGAAGAGGGTAGGAAGGGCGGCGAGGCGGTGCGCGCTCCACGGACTGGCGGGAGGGAGCCGGGGAGGAGGGGCAGCTCGTCAGCCAAGCAGAGCCCCCGAGTCTGGCTGGCAAAAGCGGAGGGGCCTGACGGACTGTGTTCCGACAGCAAGCGCGACTTAGCGTCTGGGAGGTCATAAGTTAACAGCTCTGCTCGGAAAGCGGGAAGGCCGGAGGACAAAGGGAGGGTGAGCTGCGGAGCCCCCGGACGACAGAGCTCAGTTTGGCGGGGAACAAAGGCGCTCGCCAGCGCCATCTCCCCCGCCCATCCCCCAGCCAAAATCCCAAAGGGAACCGGTTCCGGCCAGGGAAATTGCTCGCTCCGCGCAAACACCCAACTCTGTGCTTCTGCGGAGCCAAACCTCCGGCAGCGGATCTGACTCCCTCCGGCTGCCACAGGACCCCTCCTGAAGTGGATCACCTAAGGAGAAGCGAGCTAAGCCCGCCCCCCCTGCCGCCGTGCACCTTGCCTTCCCACCCCAGCTAATACGCCAGATCCCCAGCATCACAAGCCTGGCAGTGTGCAAGTAGCCCAGACGGGCCACGCCACCCCACAGTGAATCCCGCCCCTAGGAGAGGGGAAGAGAAGGCACACACCAGTCTAACTGTGGCCCCAGCAGTGGGCTGGGGGCAGACATCAGGTCGGACTGCGGCCCCGCCCACCAACTCCAGTTATACACCACAGCACAGGGGAAGTGCCCTGCAGGCCCTCACCACACCAGGGACTATCCAAAATGACCAAGCGGAAGAATTCCCCTCAGAAGAATCTCCAGGAAATAACAACAGCTAATGAGCTGATCAAAAAGGATTTAAATAATATAACAGAAAGTGAATTTAGAATAATAGTCATAAAATTAATCGCTGGGCTGGAAAACAGCATACAGGACAGCAGAGAATCTCTTGCTACAGAGATCAAGGGACTAAGGAACAGTCACGAGGAGCTGAAAAACGCTTTAAAGGAAATGCAAAACAAAATGCAAACCACCACGGCTCGGATGGAAGAGGCAGAGGAGAGAATAGGTGAACTAGAAGATAAAGTTATGGAAAAAGAGGAAGCTGAGAAAAAGAGAGATAAAAAAATCCAGGAGTATGAAGGGAAAATTAGAGAACTAAGTGATACACTAAAAAGAAATAATATACGCATAATTGGTATCCCAGAGGAGGAAGAGAGAGGGAAAGGTGCTGAAGGGGTACTTGAAGAAATTATAGCTGAGAACTTCCCTGAACTGGGGAAGGAAAAAGGCATTGAAATCCAAGAGGCACAGAGAACTCCCTTCAGACGTAACTTGAATCGATCTTCTGCACGACATATCATAGTGAAACTGGCAAAATACAAGGATAAAGAGAAAATTCTGAAAGCAGCAAGGGGTAAACGTGCCCTCACATATAAAGGGAGACCTAGAAGACTCGTGACTGATCTCTCTTTTGAAACTTGGCAGGCCAGAAAGAATTGGCACGAGATTTTCAGGGTGCTAGACAGCAAAAATATGCAGCCGAGAATCCTTTATCCAGCAAGTCTGTCATTTAGAATAGAAGGAGAGATAAAGGTCTTCCCAAACAAACAAAAACTGAAGGAATTTGTCACCACTAAACCAGCCCTACAAGAGATCCTAAGGGGGACCCTGTGAGACAAAGTACCAGAGACATCACTACAAGCATAAAACATACAGACATCACAATGACTCTAAACCCGTATCTTTCTATAATAACACTGAATGTAAATGGATTAAATGCGCCAACCAAAAGACATAGGGTATCAGAATGGATAAAAAAACAAGACCCATCTATTTGCTGTCTACAAGAGACTCATTTTAGACCTGAGGACACCTTTAGATTCAGAGTGAGGGGATGGAGAACTATTTATCATGCTACTGGAAGCCAAAAGAAAGCTGGAGTAGCCATACTTATATCAGACAAACTAGACTTTAAATTAAAGGCTGTAACAAGAGATGAAGAAGGGCATTATATAATAATTACAGGGTCTATCCATCAGGAAGAGCTAACAATTATAAATGTCTATGCGCCGAATACCGGAGCCCCCAAATATATAAAACAATTACTCATAAACAGAAGCAACCTTATTGATAAGAATGTGGTAATTGCTGGGGACTTTAACACCCCACTTACAGAAATGGATAGATCATCTAGACACACGGTCAATAAAGAAACAAGGGCCCTGAATGAGACACTGGATCAGATGGACTTGACAGATATATTTAGAACTCTGCATCCCAAAGCAACAGAATATACTTTCTTCTCGAGTGCACATGGAACATTCTCCAAGATAGATCATATACTGGGTCACAAAACAGCCCTTCATAAGTTTACAAGAATTGAAATTATACCATGCATACTTTCAGACCACAATGCTATGAAGCTTGAAATCAACTACAGGAAAAAGTCTGGAAAACCTCCAAAAGCATGGAGGTTAAAGAACACCCTACTAACGAATGAGTGGGTCAACCAGGCAATTAGAGAAGAAATCAAAAAATATATGGAAACAAACGAAAATGAAAATACAACAATCCAAACGCTTTGGGACGCAGCGAAGGCAGTCCTGAGAGGAAAATACATTGCAATCCAGGCCTATCTCAAGAAACAAGAAAAATCCCAAATACAAAATCTAACAGCACACCTAAAGGAAATAGAAGCAGAACAGCAAAGACACCCCAAACCCAGCAGAAGAAGAGAAATAATAAAGATCAGAGCAGAAATAAACAATATAGAATCTAAAAAAACTGTAGAGCAGTTCAACGAAACCAAGAGTTGGTTTTTTGAAAAAATAAACAAAATTGACAAACCTCTAGCCAGGCTTCTCAAAAAGAAAAGGGAGATGACCCAAATAGATAAAATCATGAATGAAAATGGAATTATTACAACCAATCCCTTAGAGATACAAACAATTATCAGGGAATACTATGAAAAATTATATGCCAACAAATTGGACAACCTGGAAGAAATGGACAAATTCCTGAACACCCACACTCTTCCAAAACTCAATCAGGAGGAAATAGAAAGCTTGAACAGACCCATAACCAGCGAAGAAATTGAATCGGTTATCAAAAATCTCCCAACAAATAAGAGTCCAGGACCAGATGGCTTCCCAGGGGAGTTCTACCAGACGTTTAAAGCAGAGATAATACCTATCCTTCTCAAGCTATTCCAAGAAATAGAAAGGGAAGGAAAACTTCCAGACTCATTCTATGAAGCCAGTATTACTTTGATTCCTAAACCAGACAGAGACCCAGTAAAAAAAGAGAACTACAGGCCAATATCCCTGATGAATATGGATGCAAAAATTCTCAATAAGATACTAGCAAATCGAATTCAACAGCATATAAAAAGAATTATTCACCATGATCAAGTGGGATTCATTCCTGGGATGCAGGGCTGGTTCAACATTCGCAAATCAATCAACGTGATACATCACATTAACAAAAAAAAAAGAGAAGAACCATATGATCCTGTCAATCGATGCAGAAAAGGCCTTTGACAAAATCCAGCACCCTTTCTTAATAAAAACCCTTGAGAAAGTCGGGATAGAAGGAACATACTTAAAGATCATAAAAGCCATTTATGAAAAGCCCACAGCTAACATCATCCTCAACGGGGAAAAACTGAGAGCTTTTTCCCTGAGATCAGGAACACGACAGGGATGCCCACTCTCACCGTTGTTGTTTAACATAGTGCTGGAAGTTCTAGCATCAGCAATCAGACAACAAAAGGAAATCAAAGGCATCAAAATTGGCAAAGATGAAGTCAAGCTTTCGCTTTTTGCAGATGACATGATATTATACATGGAAAATCCGATAGACTCCACCAAAAGTCTGCTAGAACTGATACATGAATTCAGCAAAGTTGCAGGATACAAAAATCAATGTACAGAAATCAGTTGCATTCTTATACACTAACAACGAAGCAACAGAAAGACAAATAAAGAAACTGATCCCATTCACAATTGCACCAAGAAGCAGAAAATACCTAGGAATAAATCTAACCAAAGATGTAAAGGATCTGTATGCTGAAAACTATAGAAAGCTTATGAAGGTAATTGAAGAAGATTTAAAGAAATGGAAAGACATTCCCTGCTCATGGATTGGAAAAATAAATATTGTCAAAATGTCAATACTACCCAAAGCTATCTACACATTCAATGCAATCCCAATCAAAATTGCACCAGCATTCTTCTCGAAACTAGAACAAGCAATCCTAAAATTCATATGGAACCACAAAAGGCCCCGAATAGCCAAAGGAATTTTGAAGAAGAAGACCAAAGCAGGAGGCATCACAATCCCAGACTTTAGCCTCTACTACAAAGCTGTCATCATCAAGACAGCATGGTATTGGCACAAAAACAGACACACAGACCAATGGAATAGAATAGAAACCCCAGAACTAGACCCACAAACGTATGGCCAACTCATCTTTGACAAAGCAGGAAAGAACATCCAATGGAAAAAGACAGCCTCTTTAACAAATGGTGCTGGGAGAACTGGACAGCAACATGCAGAAGGTTGAAACTAGACCACTTTCTCACACCATTTACAAAAATAAACTCAAAATGGATAAAGGACCTAAATGTGAGACAGGAAACCATCAAAACCTTAGAGGAGAAAGCAGGAAAAGACCTCTCTGACCTCAGCCGTAGCAATCTCTTCCTCGACACATCCCCAAAGGCAAGGGAATTAAAAGCAAAAGTGAATTACTGGGACCTTATGAAGATAAAAAGCTTCTGCACAGCAAAGGAAACAACCAACAAAACTAAAAGGCAACCAACGGAATGGGAAAAGATATTTGCAAATGACATATCGGACAAAGGGCTAGTATCTAAAATCTATAAAGAGCTCACCAAACTCCACACCCGAAAAACAAATAACCCAGTGAAGAAATGGGCAGAAAACATGAATAGACACTTCTCTAAAGAAGACATCCAGATGGCCAACAGGCACATGAAAAGATGTTCAGCGTCGCTCCTTATCAGGGAAATACAAATCAAAACCACACTCAGGTATCACCTCACGCCAGTCAGAGTGGCCAAAATGAACAAATCAGGAGACTATAGATGCTGGAGAGGATGTGGAGAAACGGGAACCCTCTTGCACTGTTGGTGGGAATGCAAATTGGTGCAGCCGCTCTGGAAAGCAGTGTGGAGGTTCCTCAGAAAATTAAAAATAGACCTACCCTATGACCCAGCAATAGCACTGCTAGTAATTTACCCAAGGGATACAGGAGTACTGATGCATAGGGGCACTTGTACCCCAATGTTCATAGCAGCACTCTCAACAATAGCCAAATTATGGAAAGAGCCTAAATGTCCATCAACTGATGAATGGATAAAGAAATTGTGGTTTATATACACAATGGAATACTACGTGGCAATGAGAAAAAATGAAATATGGCCTTTTGTAGCAACGTGGATGGAACTGGAGAGTGTGATGCTAAGTGAAATAAGCCATACAGAGAAAGACAGATACCATATGGTTTCACTCTTATGTGGATCCTGAGAAACTTAACAGGAACCCATGGGGGAGGGGAAGGAAAAAAAAAAAAAAAAAAAAAGGACGTTAGAGTGGGAGAGAGCCAAAGCATAAGAGACTGTTAAAAACTGAGAACAAACTGAGGGTTGATGGGGGGTGGGAGGGAGGGGAGGGTGGGTGATGGGTATTGAGTAGGGCACCTTTTGGGATGAGCACTGGGTGTTGAATGGAAACCAATTTGTCAATAAATTTCATATATAAAAAAAAAAATAAAAAAATAAATCTTGATCCTTTTACATATGTAGAAAAATAAATTTTTGCTGGATTCTAGAGCAAAATGTAAAAGTAAAACAATAAAGCTTCTAGAATACAACAAAGGATCATTTCTTTATGACTTAAAGGAAGGCAAAATTTCCTAAGTAGGAAATAAAAAGCACTAAGCATAAAGGAAAATATTAGTAAATTTAATTTCATTAAAATTAAGAAGTTTCTTAACTGCAAGGTAGAAACTTCCAGTTTAAAAAATAAACTTTTCATCACAGAGATGAAAAGTATAGTGTTGGGAATATGAAAAAAAAAACTTAAGTTTTTGTGATCAAACACACCATTATAAGTTTCATGAAAAGGTAAGCTGTATAGCTGGGGAATATATTTGCAGTACATTTAACTGGAAAAGGACTTATATCTACAACATATAAAGAAAAGACAAATAGCCACTAAAAAAATGAGCAAAAGATTTGAAACATTACAAAAGAACATGTCCAAAAGCCAGTAAACTTCTGAAAAGATGCTTGACACCATTAGTATTAATGAAATGGAAATTAAAACCACAAGTTAACCATCCCTTCATCCCTCCAAAAAAGGTTAAAACAGACAAAAAAAATAAAGACAAGGGAAGAAAAAAAATATTGCAATACCAAGTATTGAGAGGATATGGAGAAAGACAAACTCTCATAATTAAGAATACTATTTGATAATACCTTTTAAAGCCGACATATCCATTACTTATGACTCAGCAATTTCATTCCCAACAAAAATGCATACACATATAAAAACATATACAGCGGCATTATTCCTAATAACAAACAGCAATAATAAACAATGGAAACAAACCGAATGTTTGTCAATAAGACATCAGATAAATAAAAAGAAGTATATTCATACAATGGAATTTTATATAGCATTGAGAATGAACAAATTACATGTACGCTCAACCACATGGATGAATTTCACCAAGATAACACTAAGCAAAAACTCTAGACACATGGAGGTTACCTTGGAAAGTAAGTGACCATACAAGGCATTAAGGAAGCTTCTGTTTTATTAATAACATGTTATTCTTTATCTGGTTGGTGGTGGCATGGATATGTCACTCTGAAAAAATGTTTTACTTTGTATATTTAAAATTTATGCATTTTTAGATATGTTATAATGCAATCACTGAAAGTGAGAAATAACAGAGGGTAATGGAAATACAGAAGTACTTTTGCTATGGTGGATAAAATCATCTGGGTGAGGGGCGCCTGGGTGGCGCAGTCGGTTAAGCGTCCGACTTCAGCCAGGTCACGATCTCGCGGTCCGTGAGTTCGAGCCCCGCGTCGGGCTCTGGGCTGATGGCTCAGAGCCTGGAGCCTGTTTCCGATTCTGTGTCTCCCTCTCTCTCTGCCCCTCCCCCGTTCATGCTCTGTCTCTCTCTGTCCCAAAAATAAATAAACGTTGAAAAAAAAAATTAAAAAAAAAATCATCTGGGTGAGAATACTAGCCCTGATTCTCCATAATCATGAGAAAAAAAACAAAAAAAAAAAAAAACAAAAAAAAAAAACAAAAAAAAAACTAATGGAAACTTGGAAAAATATAGTTGGTCAACTTTTGTAAGGCACCAATATTCATTTCTATGCTAAGTTCTTATTAATCCCAGAATTGCACAACGTTGTGGTGGAGAAAAAATGTCTCCTAACCTGAATGATTTTCTTCATAAATCTTAGTGAAGAGCCAAGGTATACACACCCAAAATACAGAACAGTCTGAGTGGGTTTATATTAGACATAATTATATAGAAGAGATTGTAATATACAGATACAATGAAAACAGAATAATCAATATCTGAGGAACAAGAGCAGAATTCACAGGATATTGACTGGGGCTCTGGTTGCAAAATATCACAGTACAATTTTTAGTTTGACCAGTAGGATTTGCATCCGGTCACAAGGCGCCCTTAGGGAATATTAGTTTGTCTGATTGCAATAGGGAAGTTCCATTCTATATTGCTTTTTGTGGATTCTTTATAGCATATACAGTAGATAAACTGAGCCACTCTTTAAAAAAAAAATTCACAATTTACTTCCCTTGAACTCAGTGAAGAAGAATTGGGGCTGAGTGGCATAAGTGGTGGCTGAAAAAATGTGCCTTGCCATCTTGGTCACTCTGTAACATCACTCTATCTTCCCCAGGCTCCACAGAATGGCACTGAGAGTTCATTTAAAGCTGAAAAGACCAGAAGGTCAAACTTTAAAAGGACCCCTCATGGCAGACTTTAAGACAAGGGGTTGTTTTTATTTATTTATTTTCAAACTGCATTGGCTAAAAGAGTTAATTTCCCCTGAACCTTAAAGCACCAGATGGGCCTGCACCTTCCAAGGACTCTTTTTTTCTTTAAAAGCACAATTGTTGTTCAGTTTCTCTCAGGTGCAGATTCATTAGCTCTTGACTGGCTCTCCTTGTTTGTCGACTACTTGTGGAAAAAGCCATTTACCCTGGTGAATGTCAAGGTTAGTGCAAACCGTCCTTGCCATCAGTCTCTCTGGCAGAAGGTCAGGGATAAGCTTTCCTCAAATGGGCAGCGTCAAACAAAGCACAGACAGACTTAACTCACCAAAAGAAAGAAAGGAGGCCTGCTCTGGGGTTGATAAACATTCTTGTGGGCTTTGAGGACAAAAGATTAACTCCTCCTTTGCCACTTCAAGAAATGCTCACTGGAAGATGCCTTATAATATCTGGATATTTTCGAGCATGTGACATATGTTTATAAAGTAATAACTATCTATATCCATATGTTTATGCATATCCATCTGCCTATCTATATATCTATCTGTCATCTTGTTTGTTTAAGCAAGTATTGTAACTTTCAAAGTGTCCACTTTGGAAGTATATCCCATTATCCTAGGCTTGTTCTAGTTGATTTTTTTTTTGTAATTTCTCCCTTCAGTCTACGTTGTAAATCACACGAGGAAGAGCTGGCACAGTCTGAAATAATTAGATCTTAATTTATTTTCATAGAATAATACAATTTTGAATTTGAAAGGAACCTCAAGACTAACCTAGTACAACCTTCCATCCAA
The DNA here is from genome assembly GCF_007474595.2 of Lynx canadensis. Classification (NCBI taxonomy): domain Eukaryota; kingdom Metazoa; phylum Chordata; class Mammalia; order Carnivora; family Felidae; genus Lynx; species Lynx canadensis. The sequence goes on from NC_044305.1 coordinate 77,236,016, forward strand.
AGAATGAAACCTCTGCAGCAATTCTGGCAGTTGTCACCCAGCCTCAATTTGGTCACTCCTAATGACAGAAACATCCCTGACCCACCAGAAGACCATATTGAGGTAGGAAGGTGCTATTGTTACAAAGAAAGCTTTTCCTTATATTTACTAAAATCCATCTCTTTGGAAATGTAACCTTTTCTTGGACCATGAACTTCATATGCATTTAGGTATAATACCTTATGTCTATATATATATATATTATATAATATATATAATATCTAATATATATTTGATATATATATATATATAATATATATATATATATATATATTACAATTCTCCCAGTGAATCATTTCCCACATTGATTTACTGAGGAATCAATTAATATCAAAAAGACTTCTTTATATAAGCTAAAGCCAGGCAGATTTGTTTTTGGATTTCTGTATTCCAATCACAAATCATACACCAAGTATATGTTTTTAGTCATTGCATCAAATTTTTAACTTAATTGTTTGCTATCCACATTCAGCCACCTGCTATATTAACATATGAAAGCCCATTGTTATTCTTACAGAAAAATACTGGGGATCCTATATACTATTCCCTTGAGCACACCATTTGCCATACTCATTCTTACTATTTTTTCCTGAGAGTTTTGCTGGGCAATTTTGCCCCTCTATTTCAGAGTCATCTTCAGAGATCTTGCTCAAATCACTAAGATATAATCCCTTGCATAATTTTAATGACCCCCCCCCCTACTTTTCCAACAAAAGAAGTCTTGCTCTTTGAAATGTAACACCACTTATCCCACCAAACTCAGTACCATTACAAATACTCATGGGTACATTTGTCTCACGTGAAACAGAAATGGGACAACCTTGAGGTGCTTCTTACACCCTCCACATCTTGTCTCTTGTATATGATATTGATTTTGCCTTCTTACAACTTTCCCAAATCTTTTCCTTGGACTTTAATCCCATAATTTTTTCCCGCCTTTCTAGAATTCCCCCATATCATATAATTTTCTGAATCACTCAAAAGTGTTCTCTCTTGACCTTTTCCTCACTTACCTTTTCCTCTGGCAAGGAGACAAACTATTTCTAGCATATGCAACAGCTGAGTATGAGGGAGGAAAACTAACCCTGAGCACCACAGAGTATAGGGTGCTCCTTCAGTGCCATACTTTCTGGATGTCCTAGCAGCTACTGCTTTCTGTGGCTTCACCCACAAACTGTCTCATAAGTTGTCACGGCAGACTGCCTGCTTGCCTTGTGTATTCACTCCTGAATGACCTGATTTTTGTTTAAATCAACCTGGTAAATTCTGCCCTCCAACCACACTCTTTCTTTCCCCATCTTCCAAGGTCTTAGCGAATGACACTTATTTATACTACTGAATGATAGTCTCACCTTTTTAAAAACAAAATATCTAAAAATACCAAGAACTTCAGAAGGCTTTTCCCTTGAATTTTTTCACCTTCTGTAGAAAGACTCCTGTTTTCTACCTGCATTTACCCCTGTCCCCTGCTCCCACAGCCACCATATAGTCCAGACACTTAACAACTTAGACCTAGAAGCCTGCAGTAAATTTTAGCTAGTCTAGTTGCCCTTACATTCAAAATGCCCATCTATCTCATATGCAAGCAAAAAATGTACTTTGGTATTTATTTCCTGACTCAAAATCTCTCAGGTTTTCCAATGCATACCAAAAAAGTTTCATCTCTTTAGCTAGACTCTTCCAGATGTGAAACAGCCATAAGCACAATAAGACCTACTTGTGATTGAAAAATATAAGTTGCATTATAATAAACATAATTTAAGCCACATTGATATCCTTTATAATTATTCTCCTCCTTAAAAGGAAAACTCCCATAACTCAAGTTTAACAAGAATGATCCGTTTAGAAGTGTATAGACCATAATAAACCCCACATAAGTATCTGTCCATTTAGATAATCCCAGAAAATGCATAGAAAGATACTGAACTTGTCCAGGAAGTACCAGGAAAGAAACAGTTCTAAGCTGAGTTTATTGTTACCTTTTATTCTAGTGCACCCTCATTGCTGCAAGGCTTCACCAGGCCCCTTGGAGCTGTGTGCTGAGGGCTCCAAATGTTCGTCCTCATCCCCTCTCCCACTATTGATGGCATAATCTGCACAGGTCATGAGGGGAGAGGCTCACTCGGAGACTGCACCTGCTAAAAGGAGGAAAATCAATTTTCATCATCCAAAAATACAGAACTGCTGGCACACAAACTAGTTGCTCAAGGTCCCTAGGGTCTAGAAGGGGAGTCCCACTAAGAAAGACATATGCTTGGAACAGAAGTCAATACTCTCTCCATGTAGCCAGAATAATAAGGGAAGTGGGGAATGAAGAGGTAGAGGATGGAAAGTTGCTGTGCAGTTCCCCAATTCTGCAATAAATATCAGATGGAATTTAGAGCCAATATTAGGTGGGGATCTTTCTAAGAGTAATCCATAGACTTTGATATTCTAAATGTTCTCAAATGCTAAATGCAGCTGAGAGGTATAACCTATTGTGTTTTATTTTTTACTATGTTTTTAATATTCTTCACTACTTTTTATTACTATTTTTCCCTATTAGACTATTTTCTTATAATTGATATTTTGAGTTGGAATGTTATCATTATGATACCAGAGATGATTTTTTGGGAGCCACAAAATATAGATTTGCATTCTTGAAAAATAAATCTCACAGATGGGCTGATAAAACCACAAGCCCATATACCTTGACACACATGGGTGTTGTAGCATATTTATAATTCATATTTTAATTACATAAACAATGCACAAACATACATTTGTTCTATAAATTGAAACAATATGTATCTATATAGATTAAAAGAATAAAAATCTAGGGGCGCCTGTGTGGCTCAGTCGGTTAAGCATCCGACTTTAGCTCAGGTCATGATCTCACAGTTTGTGGGTTTGAGCCCTGCGTCAGGTTCTGTGCTGACAGCTCAGAGCCTGGAGCCTGTTTCAGATTCTGTGTCTCCCTCTCTCTCTGCCCCTCCCCAACTTGCACTCTGTGTCTCTCTCATAAAAGTTAATAAACACTAACAGCCGCATCTTAAACTCACCAAGTTGTGCACACTAAATATGTATAGCTTTTTGTATTTCAATCATTTGTCAATAAAGTGGCTTAAAAAAGAAAAAATAATAAACATTAAAAAAAGAATAAAAATCCTACTTCACATACCCCAACTTCACTCCTCTCCACAGAACTAATCACTATTACTGTTAACACTTAAGTGTATCTTCCTAACTTTGGACTATTCATTTACGTAAAATATACATTCATATATATGTATATATATATACACACATATATATACGCATATATATATGTTTACTATATAAAGAAATGGTTTCTCTTTGCATAAACAGGGTAGTACTCAATTCTGTTCTATAATTTAAGTTTTCCACTTAATAATTTTTCAAGCTCTTTCTATTTCTTGACTTGTAAATCGACCTTATTCTTTTGGAACTCTGAATAGTTTTCCATAACATGGATGAAATTAATTCATGCAAATGTTTGATTATTGTATTTTATTAGAATCTTTTAGTCCCAATTTTTCTCAATTACCAAAAAAAAGAACATTCTTTTAACTTGCTTCTTTATGTGTTTTGCAAGCATTGCTTAAGTGTAAAAACTGAAAAGTGAAAATTCTAGATCAAAGTCTCGAGAATTTTATAGAAACTGACAAACTGCCCCTGTAAAAAGTCTATACACATTTACATTACTACTGATGGCTTGCATTTCCCTACACTTGCTCAAATACTATATGTGTTTTTAATCTTTTAAAGTCTTTTTTTTTTTCATTTAAATGTTCTTGGTTTTTTTTAAGTTTAATGTCTATTTAAATTTATCTGTCATTTCTACTTGTTCCAATGTTGAACTGACTATTCATTTTTTTGGACAATATATTGAGATATCTTCTTTTCTGGTTTAGTCTCTCATCCCACTGCTCCCCTGAAACATAGATAGATAGATAGATAGATAGGTAATGCTTGTTCTTTTTTATATATTTATTATTTTATTTCAGTGTGTCATTTGTATTTTTTTCTTAGCCTATGGAATCTTGTCATAGAGAAGATTTAATTTTATGTCATAAAATCTGGCATTCTGTCCTTTGGAGATTCTGAGGTTTTTTTCTCTTTTTTTTCTGCTCTAGAAAGCCTTCTCAACACCACGGTTTAAAATAACAGTCCTAAATTTTCTTTTTTGAAATATTTACCTTTTTGAAAATCTAGATTTCAAAATCTATTTGATTAAAAAAAAACACTCATACCTTTATTAATTCATTCAAATATTTACTGAAAATCTGTGCTGATTTGTATGAAAGAAATTTTATTCTATATTGAGATGATCATATGCTGTTTCCTTTAATCTATTAATTATTTAATTACACCAATATATTTTTCTTACATTGAACTATTCTTGCATTTCTGAGATATATTTTCCTTGTTCAGGATTTCCATTACTAGATAAAATTTTCTTGTATTTGATATATTTATTAATCTTTGATATATTTGCTTACATTTCCATCTAGGCTTAAGAATAAGATTGGTTTTTAGTTTGTTTCTTTTATGTGTGTGTGTATATATATATATATATACACACATATATTAAATACATATATATTGTATTACATATGTATGTATTACATACATATATATGTTATATATATAATTTAATATATATGTATGTAATATATATATAAAAGAAACAAACTAAAAGACTATATATATATATACATATATATGTGTGTGTGTATATATATATATATATATATATATATATATATATATAGTCTTTCTCTTGTTTGGAATTAAATGTACTAATATTATAGAACAGACTTAGAAAGTTCCCATCATTTTTTTCTCGGTTCTGGAATACCTTTATAAAGCATGATTTTCTTGAGACTTTGGAGAATGTAAGTAATTATTTAAGCATTTTTAAGTAATTCAAATATTACAAAAATAGAGAAGTGAACAAAATATAGTTTGTAGCTCAATTATTATCACAAAGTGAACCTCCATGTAATTTCAATCCAGATCATGAGATAGACTATGACCAGGTAACAAGATGATCTTCTTTCATGCTTTCTTCCAGTCACTACATTCCCCTTCCTCCTCAAGTGCAATCTGTACCTTAAATTAGAAAATTACAGTTTCATTTTCCTTGTTTTTGAACAAAATATAAGTAGAACTATATAGTAAGTGTCCCCTTTCATGTCTAATTTCCTTTGCTCAACATTATATGTTTGTGCATTGGAGTTAAGATGGTGAAGCAGCATAGAGATCCTGAGCTTGTCTTGTCCCTGAAACGCAGCTAGATTAGCACCTAGAAACGCAGCTAGATTAGGTGTTGTGAACACCTCCAAAAATAAGATTAACACAACAATCTGCATCACTTGAGTCACAGAACTTGGAAGGTATGTGGTGCAAAGAGATGAACTAGGGGAGAGAAAAGCCATGGAGGTTAGGGAGCTGTTTTGGTAGAGTGAGGACAGAGGGAAAAAGAGAAAGGAGAAAAGTATGGCACATCAGGATCGTGCAAGAAAAGCTCTCCCCTTGAAAGTAGCTGGAAAGAAAGGGAGAGAAAGAGTGAAAACACTCCAGGAGAGAGAACAAGAAATTTGTTTCTCAAAACCATTGAAGGGAAAAAAGGAGAGGGTTTCAATACCACCAGGATTCTACAAACAGTGGAGCACAGGGTCTGAAGTTTCAGAGTTCAGTGCCTGGTGGTGCTTTGGTGAGAAAGCAAGGTGAATCTCCAGGAGCAGGCAGCAGGTTCTGAGGGGTCCACGTGCCACACAGGGAGAAGCAGTTACCCAGCTTGGAGAGGATTTGGTAGAGGCCATATAGCCTCCCACAGGCAAACGTCCCAGTGGACCCCGTAGAGCAGCCACATTTGCTGGCACTGGGATAAAGATGCCAGAGTGAAGTGAAAGCATGGGCTAGGTGTTGTGATTTGTCAAAATCTCTGAACCTCTGCTGCTGCGCGATTGCACCAATATTTTCTGGGGTAAGCCAGCACCTGGCTATTGCTCATCGAGACCCTCCCTCAGAGAGTCAGCACAGGTCTAAGCCACAGGGGTATCTGAAGAGGGGTTTTGCTTCAAAGCCCCATCTGAGATAAAACTCTGGAGGGAGGTACCACCTGGCAGGCAGACAGCTTAGACACAGACAGGGTAGAGGCGGGGAGTGGATAGAGGCCTGAGATAAAGGAGGGGTGCTTGGGTGCACCTGGATGGCTCAGTGGGTTAAGTGTCTGACTTCGGCTCAGGTCATGATCTCATGGCTTGTGAGCTCAAGTTCCACATCAGGCTCTGTGCTGACTGTTCAGAGCCTGGAGCCTGCTTCAGATTCTGTGTCTCCCTCTCTCTCTCTGCCCCTTCCCTGCTCAATCTCTCTCTCAAAAATAAATAAAAAAACATTAAAAATGTTTTTAAAAAGGAGGGGTGCTTGATCATGGGTCAGTGAGAATGTGAAGTGAGAATGGGTCAGTGAGAATGATCAAGAGACTAGGGAACTGGATAAAACCATTTCCACATTCCCACCCCTCCACACACACACTGATCCACCCTAGTAAGCTAAGTCAAACTAACAAGTGGAGAACAGAGCTGTTTCACCAAGCCCCACCCAACTACTCCCTCCAAGCACATCCCCTAGAACAGTACAAATCACTTCACCTGCTTAGTGTATGGACTATAGCAGGCTTCTTAGTTTCAGTGTAGGGTAAACTGGATGTAACTTTATTCAGGTTTCATTCTGTTTGCTGGTTCATTTATTTTTTGGTTTTGGGGGTTTTTTTGCTTAAATTGTTTTCTTTTTTCTTTCTTTCTTCCTATCTTTCTTTCTTTCTTTTCTTCCTCATTCTTGGATACATAAAGAGAAATTTTTATTTTTTTACTTTATTTTTAATTTAAAAATTTTTATTCTATTTCATTTTATTTATTTCATTTGATTCTATTTTATTATATCTATTATTTAATTTAAAACATTTATCTTTTTATTTTCTTTCTCTTTCTTCTCTATTTTATCAAGCCTCTTTCAATAAGCAGAACAAAACACACCTAGGATCTAGATTACTTTATTTGATTTTTAAAATTTAATATTTTAATTTAATTTTTTCTTCCTCCAAATGGCAAACTGAAGGAATTTACCCCAAAAGAAAGAATGGGAAGAAGTGATAGCCAGGGGCTTTATCAAAACAGATATAAGCAAGATGTCTGAACCATGATAAAAAGAATACTAGCTAGCATTGAAAAAAAGCACAGAATCCCTTTCTGCAGAGATAAAAGAAATAAAATCTAGTTGGGACAAAATTAAAATTTCTACAACCAAGATGCGATCTCAAATGGATGTCATGATGGCAAGGTTGGACGAAGCAAAACAGTGAATCAGTGATTTAAAAGATAAAATTATGGAGAATAATGAAGCAGGAAAAAAAAGGGAAATAAAGGTAAAAGATCATGATACAAGACTTAGAGAACTCAGTGACTTATTAAAAAGGGGTAACATCTGATTCATAGGAGTCTCAAAGGATGAAGAGAGAGAAAAAGTGATAGAAGATTTATGTGAGCAAATTATTGTGGAAAACTTTCCTAATCTAGGGAAGGACACAGACATCAAAATCAAATAACCACAGAGAACTCCCATTAGATTCAACAAAAACCAACCATCACCAAGCCATATCATAGTCAAATTCACAAAATACACAGACAAGGAAAGAATTATGAAAGGAGCAAGTGAAAAAAAGTCCTTAACCTATAAGGGAGGATAGATCAGGTCTGCAGCAGACCTATCCACAGAAACTTGGCAGGCCAGAAAGGAGTGGCAGGATATATTTAATGTGCTAAATTGTAAAAATATACAGCCAAGAGTTCTTTATACAGCAAGGCTGTCATTCAAAATGGAAGGAGAGATTAAAGAGTTTCCCAGAAAAACAAAAACTAAAGGAGTTCATGACCACTAAACCAGCCCTCCAAAAAATTTTAAGGGGGATCCTTTGAGTGGAGTAAAGGCAAAATAAAACAAAACAGACCAAAAGTAACAAAGACTAGAAAGGACCAGAGAACATCACCAGAAACACTAAGTCAACAGGCAACACTATGGTGCTAAATTCATATATCTCAGTACTCACTCTAAATGTCAATGGACTAAACATTTCAGTCAAAAGACATACGGCATCAGAATGGATAAGAAAACAAGACCCATCTATATGCTGCTTACAAGAGATTAATTTTAGACCTAAAGACACCTGCAGAATGAAAGTAAGGGGATGGAGAACCATCTATCATGCTAACAGTCATTAAAAGTAAGCTGGAATACTTATATCAAACAAACTAGATTTTAAAATAAAGGCTGTAACAAGAGATGAAGAAGGGTATTGTATTGTAATTAAGGGGTCTATCCACCAAGAAAATCTAACAATTGTAAATATTTATGCCCCCAATGTGGAGAACCCAAATATATAAATCAATTAATCACAAACATAAAAAACCTCAATAATTCCAGAATAGTAGAGGACTTCAACAGCCCATTTATAGCAAAGGACAGATCATCTAAGCAGAAAATCAACAAGGAAGCAATAGCTTTGAATCACACACAGGGCCAGATGAACTTAACACATATATTCACAACATTTCATCCTAAAGCAGCAGAATACACTTTCTTCTGGAGTGCACATGGAACATTCTTCAGAATAGACCACATAATGTGTCACATATCAGCCCTCAAGAAAGTACAAAAAGATCGAGATCATACCTTGCATATTTTCATACCACAACACTCAAAATCAACCACAAGAAAAAATTTGGAAAACACCATGAATACTTGGAGATTAAAGAACATCCTACTAAAGAATGAATGTGTTAACAAGAAATTAAAGGGGAAATTAAAAAGTACACGGAAGCCAATGGAAATGAAAACACAACAGCCCAAAACTTCTGGGATGCAGCAAAGGCATAAGAGGGAAGTATACAGCAATCCAGGCCTTCCTAAAGAAGGAAGAAAGGTCTCAGATACACAACCTAACATTACACCTAAAAGAGCTGGAAAAGTAACATCAAATAAATCCCAAAACCAGCAGAAGAAGGGAAGTAATAAAGATTAGAGCAGAAATCAATGATGTCTAAATTAAAAAAAAAAATCAGAACAGATCAATGAAACCAGGAGCTGGTTCTTTGAAAGAATTAACAAAACTGGTAAACCCCTAGCCAGAATGATCAAAAAGAAAAAGGAAAGGACCCAAATAAATAAAATCACGAGCAAAATAAAATCACAACCAACACTGCAGAAACACAAACAATAAGAGAACATTATGAGCAATTATATGCCAACAAAGTGGGCAATCTGGAAGAAACGGTCAAATTCCTAGAAACATATAAACTACCAAAACTGAAACAGGAAGAAATAGAAAATTTCAACACACACATAAAAAGTAAAGAAATTGAATCAGTAATAAAAAATCTGCCAACAAACAAGAATCCAGGGCTGGGTGGCTTCCCAGGGGAATTCTATCAAACATTTAAAGAAGAGTTAAGGCCTATTCTTTTGAAGCTGTTCCAGAAAATAGAAATGGAAGGAAAATTTCCAAACTCATTCTACGAGGTCAGCATTACATTAATTTCAAAACCAGACAAAGACCCCACTAAAAAGGAGAACTACATACCAAATTCCCTGATGAACATGGATGCAGAAATTCTAAACAAGATACTAGCAAACCAGATCCAACAATACATTAAAAGAATTGTTCACCATGATTATGTGGGATTTATTCCTGGGATGCAGGGCTGGTTTAATGTCTGCAAATCAATCAATATGATACATCACATTAAAAAAGAAAGGATAAGATCCACATGCTCCTTTCAATAGATGCTGAAAAAGAATTTGACACAATACAGCACCCTTTCCTGATAAAAACCCTCAAGAAAGTAGGGATAGAAGGATCATACCTCAAGATCATAAAGACCATATACGGAAGACCAACTGCTAATATTGCCCTCAATGGGGAAAACGGAGAGCTTCCCCCCTAAGTTCAGGAACATGACAAAAATGTCTACTCTCACCACTGTTATTCAACATAGTGCAGCCAGACAACACAAAGAAATACAAGGCATCCAAATTGGCAAGGAGGAAGTCAAACATTCACTCTGTGTAGACAACATGATACTCTATGTGGAAAACCCAAAAGACTCCAGCAAAAAAATGCTAGAACTGATACATTAACTCAGCAAAGTCACAAGATATAAAATCAATGTACAGAAATAGTTTGCATTTCTATACATGAGTAATGAAGCAGCTGAAAGAGAAGTCAAGGAATTGACTCCATTTATAATTGCACCAAAATCCATAAAATACCTAGGAATAAAACCTAACAAAAGAGTTGAAAAATCTATACACTGAAAACTATAGAAAACTTATGAAAGAAATTGAAGAAGACACAAAAACTGGAAAAACATTCCGTATTCATGGAATGGAAGAACAAATATTGTTAAAATGTTGATACTACACAAAGCAATCTACATATTCAGTGCAATCCCTATCAAAATGCCAGCAGCATTCTTCACAGAGCTAGAATAAACAATCCTAAAATTTGTATGGAACCAGAAAAGGCTCTGTATAGCCAAAGCAATCCTGAAAAAGAAAATCAAAGCTGGCGGCATCACAATTTCGGACTTCAAGCTGTATTACAAAGCTGTAATCATCAAGACAGTATGGTAATAACATAAAAACAGACACTCAGGTCAATGGAACAAAATAGAGCCCCCAGAAATAGACCCATAAACATATGGCCAACTAATCTTTGACAAAGCAGGAAAGAATATCCAATGGAAAAAAAGACAGTCTCTTCAGCAAATGGTGTTGGGAAAACTGGACAGCGACATGCAGAAGAATGAACCTGGACCACTCTCTTACAACATACACAAAAATAAACTCAAAATGGATGAAAGACTTAAACATAAAATAGGAAGCCATCAAAATCCTAGAAGAGAAAATAGTCAACAACCTCCTTGACCTTGGCTGCAGCAACTTCTTCCTGGACCTGTCTCCAGAGGCAAGGGAAACAAAAGCAAAAATGAACTATTGGGACCTCATCAAGATGAAAAGCTTCTGCACAGCAAAGGAAACTATCAGCAAAACTAAAAGGCAACCAACGGAATGGGAGAAGATATTTACAAATGACATATCAGATAAAGGGTTAGTATCCAAAATCTATAAAGAACTTATCAAACTTGGGACACCTGGGTGGCTCAGTCGGTTAAGCATCCGACTTCAGCTCAGATCATGATCTCACAGTTTGTGAGTTCGAGCCCCGTGTTGGGCTCTGTGTTGACAGCTCAGAGCCTGGAGCCTGTTTCAGATTCTGTGTCTCCCTCTCTCTCTCTGCCCCTTCCCCACTCAGGCTCTGTCTCTCTCTGTCTCTCAAAAATGAATAAAAGTTAAAAGAAAATTTTAAAAAAAGAGCTTATCAAACTCAACACCCAGAAAACAAATAATCCAGTGAAAAAATGGGCAAAAGACATGAATAGTCACTTTTCTAAGGAATACATCTAGATGGGTAACAGACATAAAAAAAATGCACAACATCACTCATCATCAGAGAAAATACAAATCAAAACCACAATGATATCCCACCTCACACCTGTCAGAATGGCTAAAATTAACAAGTCAGGCAACAACAGATGTTGGTGAGGATGCCGTGAAAGAGGATCTCTTTTGCACTGCTGGTGGGAATGCAAATTGCTACAGCCACTCTGGAAAACAGTATGAAGGCTCCTCAAAAAATGAAAAATAGAACTACCTTATGACCCAGCATTTGCACTACTAGGTATTTATCCAAAGGATACAGGAGTGCTGATTCGAAGGGACACATGCACCCTAACGTTTATAGAAGCACAATAGACAACAGGCGAAGTATGGAAAGAGCCTAAATGTCCATCGACCAATGAATGGATAAAGATGTGGTATACATACCCAATGGAATGTTACTCAGTGATCAAAAAAAAATGAAATCTTGCCATTTCATGGATGGAACTAGAGTGTATTATGCTAAATGAAATAAGTCAGAGAAAGACAAGTATCATGATTTCACTCATATGTGGAATTTAAGATACAAAACATATGAACATAAGGGAAGGGAAGCAAAAATAATATAAAAACAGAGAGGGAGACCATCCATAAATGACTCCTAAATATAGAGAACAAACTGAGGGTTTCTGGCAGAGTGCTGAGGGGCAGGGGGAGTGTTAAAGGGGTGAGAGGCATTAAGGAGGACATTTGTTGGGATGAGCAATGAGTGTTATATGTAAGTGATGAATCACTAAATTTTATTCCTGAAATTATTACACTGTATGTTAACTAACTTGAATTAAAAAAAAAAATCTCAAGGTCAAGTATGTAACACTGACTATTCATTTGATATTTGCAAAGTACTTTGACAGCAAATGCATTTCATATTTAAAAAAAAAAGAGTTACAAACCTCCAGTTAGGAATTAAGTACAGCATAGGAAATATAGTAAATAATATTGTAATATACTTATTCTTGTGAATGTTTCATAATGTGTATGATTATCCAATCATTATATTGTACACCTGAAACTAATTTACTATTACATGTAAATTATAATAAAAAATTTTAGCAAAAAAGTTAAAACAAAACAAAAAACAAAAAACATATGTTTGTGAATTAATTCATGTTTCAATATGCAGCAAACTATATCCATTTCATTGCTGTAGAGTATCTCATTGTACAGATATACTACAATTTATTCACCTAATGTTGTAAAATGGCTATTTGAAACCACGCTGCTATTGGCATCCCTTGATGTTTCTTGGTATATGTGAGCATGCATTTCTTTTGGGTATACCAAGGCATAAAAATGCTGTTGCAGATAATGCCAAACAGATATAATTATTGACATTCCCAGTAGCAGTGACCAGAGGAAAGTCAATGCCTTTATTACGGCTATAGCTTTCCATTGTCTTTTATTTTTTATAATTTTTGTAATGTTTATTTATTTTTGAGAGAGAGACAGAGACAGAGACAGAGTGTGAGTGGGAGAAGGGCAGACAGAGAGGGAGACACAAAATCTGAAGTAGGCTCCAGGCTCTGAGCTGTCAGCACAGAGCCTGAGGTGGGGCTCAAAGCCATGAACCACGAGATCCTGACCAAAGCCTAAGTCAGGAGCTTAACTGACTGAACCACCCAGGCACCCCTCTATTATATCTTTTTTAATTTATTAGTCTAGAGAATATATACCAATATTTCAGTGTTATTTAAATTTGTATTTTCCCTTTTTTGAGCATCTATTCATATGGTGTGGGTTTTTTTGTTTGTTTGTTGGTTGGTTGGTTTGTTTTTGGTGATTAAGATATTCTCTTTTTAAAGTGTCTAGTCAAATCCGGATGGCCAACAGGCACATGAAAAGATGCTCAACGTCGCTCCTCATCAGGGAAATACAAATCAAAACCACACTCAGATAACACCTCACGCCAGTCAGAGTGGCCAAAATGAACAAATCAGGAGACTATAGATGCTGGAGAGGATGTGGAGAAACAGGAACCCTCTTGCACTGTTGGTGGGAATGCAAACTGGTGCAGTCACTCTGGAAAACAGTGTGGAGGTTCCTCAAAAAATTAAAAAATAGACCTACCCTATGACCCAGCAGTAGCACTGCTAGGAATTTACCCAAGGGATACAGGAGTACTGATGCATAGGGGCACTTGTACCCCAATGTTTATGGCAGCACTCTCAACAATAGCCAAATTATGGAAAGAGCCTAAATGTCCATCAACTGATGAATGGATAAAGAAATTGTTTATATACACAATGGAATACTACATGGCAATGAGAAAGAATGAAATATGGCCCTTTGTAGCAATGTGGATGGAACTGGAGAGTGTTATGCTAAGTGAAATAAGCCATACAGAGAGAGACAGATACCATATGTTTTCACTCTTATGTGGATCCTGAGAAACTTAACAGGAACCCATGGGGGAGGGGAAGGAGAAAAAAAAAGAGAGAGAGAGGTTAGAGTGGGAGAGAGCCAAAGCATAAGAGACTCTTAAAAAATGAGAACAAACTGAGGGCTGATGGGGGGTAGGAGGGTGGGGAGGGTGGGGGATGGGTATTGAAAAGGGCATCTTTTGGGATGAGCACTGGGTGTTGTATGGAAACCAATTTGACAATAAATTTCATATATTTTTAAAAAAGTTAAAAAAAATACAAAATACAAAAATAAAAAAAATAAAATAAAGTGTCCAGTCAAGTCCCCAACCCATTTGGAAGTAGGAGGTTGTGTGTTTTCTATAAACTTCATAATCTACAACCTAGATGAAGTTGATTTTGTTATTGACTCAAGGTAATTCATTCATACCGATGAATATCCATCCAGTTGACCGAGCAAAGTTTACTGAAAAAATTGCTCATTCCTAACTTTCCTACAGGGGTCTCCTTCCCAGATCAAGTCTCCTTATATGTATGAGTCTGGTCCTGAATCTGTTCTATTTTATATTTGTCAATACCACACAGTTTTAATTACTATACCTTCATTCTAAGTTTGAGGTCTAATAGGACAAGTCCTATCAGGTATTCTTGGCCCTTTCATATATAAATTTTACAATCAGCTCATCCATTTCCATTATGCAATCTATAGAAAATTTGTTTGGGATTGTATTGAATCTAAATATCAATTTGGGGAGAATTGATATTTTTATAATCTGGAGTTTTCCAATAAATGAACATGTGATTTCCTCTATTTAGAACTACTTTATTTTCTTTCAAAATTATCTTACCATTTTCTGTGTAGAAGTTGTGCCTATCTTCCATGATATTTGCTTTATAATTTTGTATGCATTACAATGGTTTCTTCTAATATATTTCATTTTCTTCTTTTTGAGGCTAATATACATAAATATACTTGATTTTTTTATTTTTGCCATACCCATTTGCTAATTCCAATAATTCATCTGAAAAATTCTTCCAGATGTTTATGATTATAATCATATCTTTAATAACAATGATTTTAATTCTTTCATTTGTTTTTGTTTTTGTTTTTGTATCTTATTGCCCTGAAAAGGAATTCCAGTAAAATGTTGCATAGTACTGATAGTCATCCTCAAATCAGTCCCAATCTTGAATACCTTTCAATATTTCATCATACTTACTGGTAAGTATGTTATTTGCTGCAAGTTTATGTATAGTTATATTTTATCAGATGAAGTAAGTTCCTTTCTATTCCCACTTTGTCAAGTTTTGCTTATGTGTTTGTTTTAATCATAAAGGGCAAGTTTCTAAAATCGCCTTTCCTGAATTTATTAAAAATATGTTTGTATTTTCCTTTATTGTGTTAATGTGGTGAATTACATTAATTAATTTTCTAATGTTAAACTTTGCATTTTTGGAATAAAACCAACTTGATCATGAAACATGACCTTTTTAATTTATTGCTATATCCAGTTTGCTCTTTTTATGCTTATAAATTTTTATCTATGTTTATAAGAGAAACTGACTTGCAATAGTCTTTTATGTAATTCTTTGTCAGTTTTGGTATAGAGGTCACACACACCACATAAATTGAGTTGGAAGTATTCCCTAGTTTGTGTTTGTTTTCCATTCTCTGAAAGAGGATGCATAAGATTGTCATGATTTTCTCTTTAAGTAACTGGTAAAATTCACTCATGAAGCCATCTGGCCACAGAGCATATTTTATTTTCTGTAGAAAACTTCTAATAAGGAAGTCACTTTTTTAACAGTTATGTACACTTAAATGTTTTATTTCTTCTTATTGTCATTTTTGTAAGAAGAATTTTCCATAAGAATGTGTGCATTGGATGTTATATTTTTAAATGTCTAGCATAAAGTTGTTTACAACAAAAGTACGTATTATTTGTAAGAGATTTAGTAATGCCCTTTTTCCATTCCTGATTTATATCTTCTCTCTCTCATCAGTTTCCTTCAAAAACTAAAATTTATCAATTTTGTAAACATTTCAAAGAATTAACATTTGGTTCTGTTGCATGTTTGTGTACTATTTCTTTAAATTCCTCTGTATCTGTAATTTTCTTCTTTCTTTGGTTTTCAAACTGTTCTTTTTTTGCTCTATTTTCTTTAGATTGATAGCTGATTTTTTAAATCTTTATTATCTTCTTACATATGCATTTAAATCTATAAATATCCCTTTAAATTTCCTGAGCTGCAATCTGCAGTTTATATTTTCATTATCTCTCATAAATTTATACTTTCTTTGGTAATTTCTTTTTTTGACTCAGAATCTATTTAGAAGTATACCTTTTAATTTCAAAAGATATGGAAATTTACTAGTTACCTTTTTGTTTTTGTTTTCATGCTTAATTTTCTCTGTGGTCAGATAACAGTCAACGTGACAACAATCCTTTGAAATTTGTTTGGACTTTCTATATGAATTGACAGATAATCTATTTTGGTTAATGTTCCATATGCACTTCATATGTATTCATATTCTGCATATGTTGGATGTAGTGTTCTGTATCAGTGACATCATGTTTGTTAATTGTGTTGTTCAAATATTCCACATTCTATCTTCTTACTGTTTTATTCTCTGGTTGGTTTTATCAGTTAATTAAGATAACTGTGTTAAAATGTATCATAGATATTACAGATTTATTAAGACTTTTTGGTAGTAGTTGGTCAGTTATTTTTGTTTTAATACATATGTGTATGTGTTAGGTAAATATACAAATTTAGAATTACTATTCCTTCCTGATGAACTAAACCTTTTGCCATTGTGAAATATCCTTCTTAATCTCTATTAATGATTTTTGCCTTGAAGTCTTTGATGATAATAGTTACACAACCTGCTTTTTGGTTAATGATTGCATGGTATGCATTTTCCATCCTTTTAATTTTCACCTTTTTGTGTCCTTACATTTAAACTCTCTTAATTTGCATTTGGTGGGATTTATGTTTTACTTAGGCTGACAATTTTGTGTTTTTTAGAGTATTAACTCTATGTATAGTTAAAGTAATAGCTAATGCAATGTTTTCAAATGTAAAATCTTACTATTTCGTCTAAGTATGTCTCCCTTCCTCTTTGAATTTTTCTCTATTTTGCCTAATTTTGGGTTAACTGAAGTTTTTAAAAACTGTTTATTTCTTCCCTGTATTACCTGATATTATTTACTTTTAATATATTAGGGTAACACTAGAGATTAGAGCATAAGTTCTTAACATATAAAAATCTGATATAAAATGGTACTTTTATTTTTTTCCAGTCATTTCAAGGACCTCAAGACACTTTAATTCTATTTCCCAGTCTCATATCTTATAAGTTGTTATTGTTGTATATTTTCATTCTGTGTGTGTGTGTGTGTGTGTGTGTGTGTGTGTGTAAAACCCTAAAACATATTATGCATTTTATTTTTATAGTCAATATTCATTTAGATGTACCTTTTTGCACTTTTATTCTTTTTCTTCATATATTAAATTATTTTACTTCCTTCTGAAAAATACCCTTTGCAATTTCTTTTAGTGTGTTACTGTTATAGGTAAACTTTTTTTAAAACTATTTTTTCTGAAAATGTCTTTATTTCAGAGAGATAATTTCCATAGTTATAAAACTGTAGTTTAACCTTTTTGTCTTTCAGTACTTTGCAGGTATCATTTCAATGTTTTCTGGCTTCCATTGTTTCTGTTGCAAGATCTGCTGTCAAGCCGTGGCTCCTTTGAAAGTAATGTGTCTTTTTGCTCAACTGCTTTTGAGATCTTATTCTTTGTCCTTAGTTTTCAGTAGTTTTATCACAGTAGGTGTAATTTTCTCTTAATTTGTTTTACTTGACACTCCTGGGGAATCATTGGTAATTTGTTTTTATATTTCAGATATTGTCTCTTTGAATATTGTTCCTTTTCAAACTCTCTTTAATCTTCTCCTGGATATATCTTAACATATATGTTAGAACCTCTCTTTTTATGTATTTTTATCTCTTATATTTTCCTTCAATTTGTTTCTCTGTTCTGTATTTATGACTTTTTTCATCTGACCTATGTACAAGTTTCCTACTTTTGTTTTCAACGGTACCTAATATGCTATTAAATTGTACAATGAGCTTTCAACTGTGGTAACAATACTGTTCAATTCTAACATTTTTTGAAAGTTCTAAAGTAGTTATTTTTAGCTTCTAGTTATTTCTCATTGTTTGTTTTTGTCCCAGCTCAGTGAATCAAGTAACAGTAAATTTACTAGAACCAAAGTGGCCCTAGACACCGGGCTTACCTCTCTGTATTTCTGACTTCTCTTATGTTCTGGTCTGATAAGTTCTCAATGTCTTACCAGAACTCCAGTGCCTTCAAGCATTAAAAAAATATTTTATCTACATCATTCAGGGCTTTTTCCAACAGGATAGCTGGTTATACTAACTGTTCATCATTACCAAGACTGGAAATACAGAGTTGACTGACTTGCAATGTCCTCCTATGGTTATGTGGTCAAGAATACACACAAACACACACACACACACACACACACACACACACACACACACACATTAAAATTTCCATATAAATAGAATAATTATTGCCTTAACTATGCTCATGGTATTCTCTTGCTATTATTTAAATATCCTTCACATCTGTAATTATATCCCTTTTCACAAATCAAATGTTAATGTAGTACTTTCTTCTTAATCAGACTTACCAAATTATGATATATAGATTACACAGATCTACATAGGTATTTTTATAGAAATAGTTATTAATATCATTGATAAATTCTACTGTTACTTTGTTTTGTACTACCTTGTCTGGTTTGGGTATCAGGCTGAGACTAGCCTATAAAATGAGCTGAGAAATGTTTCCTTCTCTTCTATTTTCCAGAAGATATTGTGTAGAACATTTGATGATTCTTTTTTTTTTAATGTCTCCTTATTTTTGAGAGAGAGACAGAGTGCAAGTGGGGGAGGGGCAGAAAGAGAGGGAGACACACAATCCAAAGTAGGCTCCAGGCTCTGAACTGTCAGCACAGAGCCTGATGTGAGGCTTGAACCCACTAACTATGAGATCACGACCTAAGCTGATTGGACACTTAAATGACTGAGTCACCCAGGCACCCCAACATTTGATGATTCTTATTTAAAGATTTAGTAGTGTCCTTCAGTGAAGCCATCTGGGCTTGGAGAAGGCTTTTTCAGAAGATTTTAAATAACAGACTCAATTTCCTCAATAGTTATAGGATTTTCCAATTATCTACTGCATGTTGAATGACTTGTAGTAATTTGTACTCTTTGAGAAATTGATCTACTTTATCCAAATGGTCAAATTTATGTTATGTAGAGTTGCCCATATTATTCCCTTATTATCCTTTTAAATTTTATAGAGTCTGTTGTATCCTGTTTTCATCATTGATATTGGTAAATCGTGTCTTCATTCTTTTTTCCTGTTAGTATTGTTAAAGGATTGCCAGTCTTATTGATCTTTTCCAAGAACCCAGCTCTTTCATTTTGTCCACTGTTTTAGTATTTTCAGTTTATCTGATCTCTGTTCTTTTATTATTTCCTTCTTGCTTTCCATTTATTTTGCTCTTTATTATTTTCTGTTTTCTTGAAGGTGGAAGCTTAGATTATTGATGTGACCTTTCTCTATTTTCTAATATAAAATCATTTTCTGCTATTTTAGTAAGGGACCATCTGATAGAAAGAAAGAGGAAAGCACTGTCTCCCATCCCTTACTGCTAAGGATACTTAGTAGTCCCAAGATGTGTTAAGTCTCTTTATGCACCACCACTAACTCTTCTGGGTTAGTACTTCCTTGAGTGTCAGAGAAGTTCCTATTACTGTCCCATGTGAAGGCAATATTTAGGGATTCTATGGATCCGAATGAGGTACATGAGTGAAGCTGGCCATCTTAGCAGTGGCTGGAACAATAGTTGCACACAAGAGATGTTCAACCTTGCCTCAGTATCTCAGATTTCTTCCATCTTTCTTTCCTCCACCTTGAGCACACAGCTCCCATTCCCTGTGGCTTCTTGTGGTCAGAAAGTCTGTACACTGATAGAAACAAGGAGCAGAAAGGGAGGCTGGGTCATGCGGTTTTTTATCTGGGAACATTACCACATCCAACAAAGCAGGGGATGTATTTATAAGGGAGAAAAAATGATAATTGAAACCAGAAATTTCTGTCACAACTCTTAAGGAATGTGAAGTGGGAACAGGGTATCTTTGTGCCTTTAGCCTTCCTTTTTGAATGTTAAAATGTTCAATCTATGGTCATATCCCCCCAAGGCAGTTTTATTTCTTGCCTTCTAGTTTCCCATTCCCTCTCTTTTGTCCCTAGACCCTCAAATTCCTTTTTCTAAAAATACCTCAAAATTGATAACCTCCCAATTAATCATCCCTAGATGATTTTGCATTTTTGCCAAAAATAAGACTTCAAGAGGGTATGAAGCTCTCAAGGTGGAAAATCAGGCCTTCATCAATGTTTAAACAGAGAAGATATACAGAAAGAATAGACAAGGTGATTCAACACTAAATGTTGTCTATTCTTTCTGTGTTAAGGCTAGAGCTGCATTTTGATGGGGGCACAAAGCTATTATCTTATCCTAAACACTGTTTTGTGTTTCTGTTAACTCCTGTATAACATATTTCCAAATCTTTATGTCAGCTTCTAAGAAGAGGCCAACTATGCTCATTTGGATCCCAATTTCATTTTTTAATGAAATATCTGCAAACAAATAAAAAAGAAGCATACACTTCTTGTACTCTTAGAAGGTACAGAGCAGGATATCAAGTCCTTTTATTCCCACTGTCTCTGCTCTGAGTTCTTCTGTCTGCTCACTGAAAATGGAGATGGGCAAAAGACAGGCAGTATACAAATAAAGAAGAATCAAAAGGCCTGAAGAAAGACTCATGGACCCCTGTCTCTTAGATCAGGAATGGTCAACATCTGTCTCAAGACTGTTGACCAGTCTGGTTCCTCCTTCCATCTTATCCAAGTGACATGTATTTTAATAACAAGTTAAACTCATTATGTGAATTGCACAATTCTATCAGAATATTGTTATCCCATGTAAATGCCATTAGTTCCACAAATGAACTACTCTATGTGAAATTGCTTAGAAAACTATAAAGCACTTTACAAATGGAAGAAAAATTCTAATGTCCAAGAGAGAAAAACATTATACTAAACTGAAACCATAAAATGCTAAAGTACTCACTGACGCAGCTCCAATTCACAACTTCACCCTTTTTGTGTGAAAAGGTAAAGGGAAGCAAAGTGTTTTCTTTGTAAGTCCCATTTCCATGACTAACACGTAATTTTCTTTTTTCTCATTTCTTCTTTTTTGAATTGTTTTCCTATCTTACTTGACATTTTTTAATATCCTTTCTGTCTTCTTGGAAGTGCCATTTTGTTGAAGGGGGAGGTGGGGTTTTTTTGGGGGGAGGGGAGTTTTAAAATATACTGTTAATGAATGAATGGACAACTAATTACTTACTAAATGCATTAATTCAAATCTGGATCTGAAAATGCTTCAGAATTAGTTTGGGATATATGTGCACATCCTTGCTTATATTTGCAGGGGGCACAATACATGATACACGGATTCCATTTGTTTATAAGAAAGTTTTTTTTCCATTTTTTATATAAACCTGTCCAAAAAAACCCCAAACAGACCCAAATAAACAATCAAACAAAAACAACAACATAAAATCTCATTGCAGGCTTATCTTACTTTACAAACTATATTATTAAAAAAGATAAATTTCTTAGTTATGCTACTCATACATTGATTTCATTCTCTTTCACTTGTCCTCCCTCACTCTCTCCCATCTCTCTCTCTCTCTCTCTCTCTCTCTCTCTCTCTCTCTCCCCCAAATGTGTTCTATGTACGTAGGTAGGAGGATTATAAATGAACTGTACATCAAGTGAACAAACACACAGCTTCCAGTCAATGTATCACAATAGTAATTATTCCCCAGACCTAGTTGACTTCTAAAAATGCTTTTATTTCTGTTTTCTCCAACCTCATTTCTTCTCATTAAATAGGAAGCCTACCAGAGTATTTTTCTCTCAGTATGGAGACTGGATTTTTCACTTAGTTCAAATAAGAGCTCTGGTATAAACTGCCTTTTAATAGCAATGATAATTTTAGGGGTCCAACGATAGATATTTTGAATATATAACAGTTTCCTCTGATGTAAATTAGTCAGTGACAGGGTTCCATTAGCATTCATATTTGCAGATAAGTATTACATTCTCCTAGACATTTTTAAAAACTTTGTACTCAGATGATGGCACTGCCTAAAATATGGCCTCTCCCACTAAGGCTCTCCTCTTTGGGGAGACCTTCCAAGAACTTAACATCAGTCTTTCTGCTAAACAGAATTCCCAGTTTGTAATAGTCCCGTATCTTTTACCTGTTTGCTAGATCAGTGCTTCAGTGGCATTATGAGTCAAAACCACATCTTAATTGTCCTTAACCATTACACTGCAAATATTCCATATATTTGTTTCAAGTAGGTGCGCCCTTCCTGATTTATACATGCCCTCTAAGATTTAGGGGGAAAAAATTGAACTCAAACACCATTCTTCAGCAGGACTCATTTCCTTAGTGAAACCTAGATTAGTCCATGTTATGGACTGAGTTGTGTCCCCTCAAAATCCTTATGTTAACACCACAATCCCCAATGTGACTATATTTGGAGATAAGGCATTTAAAGGGAGAATTAAGGCTAAATGAAGTCATAAGGATGAGACTTAAATCTAATATGGCTGAGGTTCCTAAAAAAAGAGAGAGACATTAGGGGTGTGTGCACACAATGGAAAGACCTCGGGAAGATGTAGTGAGAAGTAGGCCATTTAGAAGCCAAGAAGAGAGGCCTCAGGAGAAACCAACCCTGATGGTATCTTGATCTTGGACTTCCAGCCTCCAGAACTGTAACAGAGTAAATTTCTGTGTTTCAGCCACCTCATCTGTGGTGTTTTGTTATGGAAGCCTTAGCAGACTAATGCAGTCCATTTCAAGATTTTGTAACTAGGTTGCAGGTTGTAAAAACTAAAACAAAACAAAACAAAACAAACAAAAACAAAAACCACCAAGATCTTCACTCTCATAAGGAATGCAGGGACACTGTTGTCTAATGACTGGCCCACTCTTCCTTCCATAGGATTCATAATTTGTCCAACATCCTTTTCTCCTAGTGTGATAACATATCAGCCGCCTGGCCATGGGAGTAACATGAGATCCAGAATAAGCAAATTACAGCACCCTTTACCTTGGCAGGTGATCGTTCTGGGAATAAGCTGACACGGAACAGATCAGAGCCTCTCTCTGTTTTATATTTTTCCTAAAACTGAGCTAAAAAAAAAAAAAAACTTTCTCATATGGGCATGAGGGTGTGAAGATGTAAGCCTACAATGTGGAGAAAAAGCCCCTCCACAGTAGGAAAGAAGACACCCAGAAGGCAAAAAGAAACACACATTAGAAATGGGGAAGGGGCAGAGGAGAGCAAGAGAAATAAAGAGATACCAGCACTAAAGTCTCAGGATCAAGGCATCCATGAGATTATCCTTCCCTTTCCACTCTTTGTTTATGGAAATAAATACGTTCTTTTTTTGTGCTTAATTTATTTTGTTTCTCTGTCATTAGAAGTCAAAGAGTCCTTCTAGTTTACAATTACAAAGAATATGAAAATTATTCTTCCTTATCTTTTTTTCCCATTTATGATCTGCTTCCTGACCTCCCTTCCATTTGCTAATTCACCACTCTTTGGGGGCTTGGCCAGGAAAGCAGAGAGAACAAAATGGGGGAAATCAAAGAGAATAAAATAAAAAGAGAAAAAAGCAGAGAACTAAATGATATTTCCTCTTATAGTTTACAGCTCTGAAGTCATTTCAGTCCATTCAGAAGTGGGAAACAATAATTAAAAATCAAAGAACTAGGGCATCATGCCTAGACAGTCAATTCATAGTTCCTGAGCTCAGGCTCTATAGATATTTCCTCAGGGCCTCCCTCCATAGCATTTCAACCTAAGAGATTTATTAATATTCCTTCTTAGCATCCTCCCTGTAAGCATTCAGTTCCTGGTATCCACACAGCTGCCGAGGGGTCCACAGGCCCCTGTAAAGGTACCGTACTTGTTTCAAGCAGCTCGCTGCCTACCAAATCTTTATCCTTCCTGTTAACCCCCTTGCACCACAAACTTTGGAACTTTGTCTTTTTATATCCTTCTTGATTCTCCCCCAAATAAAACATATCAGTTTTGTAGCCTATTCCCTTAGGGGTTCACTCAGTGACCAACTGGTACTAATTTGGTCAAGTACAGTGAAGATGTTACTGGTTGCTGATGGATTGATATTTTATTCTTCCAGAGAACGTTTACATTTTTATGGCGGCCTCAAGCAAAAGATGGTAACCGCATGGGGATTTATGACGTAGGTGTGCAACAAATATGTGGGAACTGGTGGTATTTTAGCACCCCTCCATTCACATCATGTACACATTGGCATGTCTACACATCTGGTCAGTCCTGCCTTTGGGGTGATTTCACATGTACCAACAAAGAGCTTTCTTTTCTGTAGGAACCATTTGCCTTCCTCTCCCCCAAACGACCTTCTCTTTCCTCTCTCTGGCTGATACCATTGTTCACCTTCCTTTGCTCTATTATTGCCTTTGCCAGTGTCTATAGTTTTATTAACTCAGTAAATTTAGATTCTCTTAAAGAGCATATCAAAAGTTCAAGCCATGCCACACAGCCCTAGAAACAGTTCTTGAAACAGAAATGATGACTCCAAAGTTATTTCAGGTAAGAACTAGCAAATGTCATCAGAATGTTCCTGGTCATTTTATTGGCTTTAATTGAATAGTTCCCCTAGAAATCTATGGTTTACTGGGACCAAAGATAATATGGGAATGTTAAACGGCAGGAACAGGGCTCACAAGAAATGCAATGTGGGCAATTACATTAAAATTTTGGTGCTGCAATTTAAGCAGAGCCTTGAAAAATAAAAGGGTGTCTTCAGAAGGTGCTGAAAAGAGGTAAGGCAACCACGCTCCGTGAGCCCTAGAGGAACGGCAGTGAAGAAGGCGGATGGAGACACGGAAGCTGTTCTCAAGTTCTGAGGATACATTATCTAAAAGGCAGAGCAGAGTGATTCCGGACTGCCTCACAGGACAAAAGTACAATCAGTGGGGAATTACATTACAAAGAGGAAGATTTTTTTTTCTCATTTTAAGGGAGGCCCTCCAACAAACAGTGTTGTCCAGCAGTGGAATTGCGCTGCCCTCCAAAGTCATCACTGATAATATCTGAAAAGGGTCTAAACGGCATCACAGAACAGCTTCCTGCGCTTTTAGGCTAGACAACTTCTGAGAGTCCTGAACCACTTGATTCCACCAACTTCGAAAAACGTCAGCACCGGCTTAGCTGGCTCACCTACACGGGGGGGGGGGGGGGGGGGGGCTGGTTTTTGCGTGAGTTCTGGCAACAGGAAGAGGAGGTGAGAAACAGCACGAAGAGTCAGGAGAGGCAGAACTGCCGACCTGTCACCTGTTGGCAGTTTTAGTCTTTTGACTGGCTTCAGCCTGTTGGCTACTCACCTGCCCATCTATTCTCTAAATGAAGTATTCCAGCAATTGAGTTCAATTCAACAAGCATGGATGCTGTGCTGCTATAAATCATCAGTCCCTTCCTCCCTGAGCCCTTCAGTGGAAGGAGTAATTGGTTAATTGCCAGAGTTGTTAACAAGAATTAAGAATGCAAGGGAATTGGCTAGGAACGCAGATCCGTTGCAATATGGTTAGAACAAACGTGTTTGTAAAGCGGCAGTCATTTAGAAATACGCACACCTAAGTCAAAACCAATGAGTCTCAAAGTCCTTTATAAAAGTGCCGAAAATCCCTGGGTCAGTGTTCCCTTCCTCAAGGGGCTAGCACTTCCTCCCTCGGTCCTTTCCCTGTACCTTCCAGCTGCAGACTCTGCAGCAGTTTCCACGGTCCTCTCCCTCTGTACTCTCTTCTGACAGAGTCGTCTCCCCTACTCTACTTCTCTTTAGAGACAATCATCCCATCTTACGTATTTCAGTTTTCTCTATCAAATGAATGGATGAAGAAGAATTTTCATAAAGGATGAGACAAGATGTAACATACCACTGCCCATAAGGTCCACATCCACAGATATGGGCCTTCTAGGGATAATCAGTCTGCCTTAGTTAAGTGGAGGTAATATACAAGTTCTGTGCTGACTGGGACTCCTGAGCATTGCTGGGTATCCTGCAGGTAATCTATGGGTATTTTTAAGCAGCAATAAATCTAATGCCACCCTTCCTTATGTTTGTACAGCATTTTATGTTTTTCAAAATATTTCCTTTGTCTTATTTGCTTTGATAACAGTATAAAATACAAAGAACAAGTGTTATGAGTCCTATTTCCAAGATGAGAAAGTTGGGACAGAGAGTGGTTAAGTTACAAAGCCAGTACTTAATCTCCAGATTTCCTATCTCCCACATCCTATCATACTTTCCGTATCCTACCTTCACTAATGGGTTAACCTCTCTGCTCCAAATATCTGTAGCACCCATTGTTTTGTTACCATGAATTCTCTTCAGAATCATGCACAGAGTAGGGAGTGTGTGTGTATGTGTGTGTGTGTGTGTGTGTGTTGGAGGAATTCTGGCACATAGTGTCTGGGGCCAACCTGGAGCTAGTCCAGTGTATGCTTCTAGAGTAGATATGGAAACAAGTCCAAGAGAAGCAAAGGTCAAACACATGTTAGTGGATTTACAAAGAGGGTGGTTTCCATCTTCCCAAACGGTCAGAGGTGGGAGCCATATGTTGGCGTCATCATAAAACCAAGGCATCTTATCTAGAAAGGATTTTTGAAGATGATTTGATAAAAGTGAAGTAATGTATCACCAAAGCTGTTGAAATGCAAATGAGTCGAAGCACATGCAAGGGTCATACCAGTGAAAACTGAGATGCCATGGCCCGTGCAAGCAGCAGGCCAGGAACAGAAAACAGTCACAGGAGAGATTATCATTACGTAATATAGTTAAGTTGCAGGGTTCTCATAAATTGCCATATAGATCCCATATGTTATATAACATACAGGGGTGAAAACTCCCACAGAATGAACTGATTAATAAGAGAATTCCAAGTAGAGGTGACTAAGACAATGGTTTTCTCAGCTGCTGAAGATCATTACCATTGTTTAGACTGAAGCAGACATAATCATATGTCCAGATTTTCTAAGACTGTCCTGATTTGGTGTCATTTTTTTAAAAAGTCATTTGCTAAACAGAAAACTGATTGTGAAACATTTTACAGCTATGTTTCTTAGTCTGTTCCTTCCACTGTAACAAAATACCATAGACTAGATGGCTTAATCGACAGAAATGTATTTTCCACAGTGCTGGAGGCATTGAGGGTTCTGGCAAGAACCCTCTTCCTGCTTTGCAGATGGCCATCTTCTTGCCATGTCCTCACATGGCCAAGAGAGAGAAACAGGAAGCAAGCTCTTTAGTGTCTTTCCTTATAAGGGTGCTAATCCCATCATGACAGCTTCACCCTCTGGACCCAGTTACCTCCCAAAGGCCCCGTCTCCAAATACCATCACCACTTTGGGGACTGGGGTTTCACCATATGCATTCTGGGGAACCACAAATACTTAGTCCACAACACTATGTACGTCTTTTCA
This sequence comes from Lynx canadensis, assembly GCF_007474595.2. Lineage (NCBI taxonomy): Eukaryota > Metazoa > Chordata > Mammalia > Carnivora > Felidae > Lynx > Lynx canadensis. Next base: position 77,263,692 of record NC_044305.1, read on the forward strand.
GATAATAACTTTTCCAATTGGAATGAAAAAAAATCTTTGATCAGGCTTCATATCCTAATTTTAGAAAAGAATATTTTAATCTAAATAAGGAGACTAGTGGATCTCTTTTAAAAATGTCCAAGATCTGGAGTTAAGGAGACTTTCTGGAAGAAATGAGGGGTCTATGTCCCCAGCAAGACTCAGTAAGAGAGAAGAACAACGTGGCACTGAGTATATGAGGTCTGAGCTGAGCAAGATGCATCAGGTTATACAGGGGAACACAGGTTCTGACACACAGCATGTCTAAGGTAGGAAGGCCCAGCCTGGAACTGGGTTGTCTGTGCCTTGGGTGTGGTGGCTCTGTGTCCCAGCCTAGCCTCCATGATACCTGTCTCTTAGTTTTGTGGAGAGCTCAGAGGATATAACTTATTACTGTAGAAGCCTTTTAGCGAAATACTCCTGAAGTCTTTGGACACAGACAACACTGCCTGAAGCCCCTATTATAGTGGAAGGAACCAATGGAGAGGGAGGCCATCTTGGCCACTTCTTCAAAGATAAGCCTGGGGGCCCTCTGGGCTCCAGGGTCTCCCTCACTTCAGTGAGAAAAAGAACTCAAAGGCACAGCAATATCCAGGCAAAGCCCAGGTTGCAGCAAGAGATGTAGGCAGTAGCAACCCCCAGTAGAAATGGACTTCTTGATGGAAACTCCTACAAGTACTGGTGGTATGTGGGGCAGTATGCTTCCTGGGAGGCAGAGAGCCTGTGTACTGGAGCCAGAGAAATTGTGATGCTACATAGAGGCTAATGAGAAAAGGGGAAATTTAGATTATAACATGCAGGCCCAATAAAAGTTAGTGATTTAACTGATTCATTGATAGACTACTTCACATAATTTCAGCACTAAATATTGAATAAAGCCATTAAAAGGAAGAAAGTAATAAATATGCACCCTTATGTTCATTGCAGCATTATTTACCATGGCCAAGATATGGAAGCAACCCAGGTGTACATCCACAGATGAATGGATAAAGAAGATGTGGTATACCTACACAATGGAATACGACTCAGCCATAAAAAAGAATGAAATCTTGCCATTTGCAACAACATGGATGGATCTACAGGTTATAATGCTAAGTGAAGTAAGTCAGTCAGAGAAAGACATACCATACGATCTCACTCATGTGGAATTTAAGGGAGAAATAAAAAAAGAGACAAACAAAAAAGGCTCTTTTTAGAAAAAGATTTATTTTGAGAGACAGAGACAGAGACAGAGAGAGACACAGAGAGAGAATGAGCAGGGGAGGGGCAGAGGGAGAGGGAGACACAGAATCCGAAGCAGGCTCCAGGCTGTGAGCTGTCAGCACAGAGCCCGATGTGGGGCTCAAACCCATGAACTGTGAGATCATGACCTGAGCCGAAGCCGGGCGCTTAAACGACTGAGCCACCCAGGCACCCCAAAGATTCTTAAATATTGGTAGCAAACTGGTGGTTGCCAGGGGGGAGGTGGGCAGGGGGAGGGGTGAAGTAAAGGGGATTAAGAGTGCACTTACTGTGATGAGCACTGGGAAATGTATACAATTGTGGAATCATTACACGGCACACCTGGAACTAATATAACACTGCATGTAAAAAAGATACTGGCCTTTGTATCAGTTTATCTAAAAAGAACTTTGAGAAATAGATCCCATGGTTAGAGATCTACCTCTGGCATATTGATCAGGACTGTTCTATATCAAGAAAATACTCAAATGTCCACTGGAAGGGAAGGAGAGGCATGAACAATAAACCATTTAAATGTGAGAAACATCGGAGAAGAAAACATTCATTTCAGAACCTCTAACTTTACTGGTTAGTGGTTAGTGGCCTGTTCTTGAAGAAACTTCATGTATCAATTTGAGTTTTGTGTTTCTAAGAACCCCAGTTGCTGCTTGTCATTTCTTTGTAGCCTCTTTCTGCTGGAAGACCATGTTTCACTGAAGGATGCTTAGGGACTGACTGCATGCTACGTGCTGGGTCACCCTATTTACCATCTTCTCCCCCATAGTTATCCTGCTCCATCTAACAGAATAAGGTCACAGATCCCAGTCCCAGTAGGGTTTATACCCATTCTCTGTGTGTTCCTGAATTTGTGATCTCTTGATGCCTTGAAGTTTCTCTTTTTTTTTTTTTAAGTCTCAAAGTTTCTAAAGGAATATTGTCTTACTTTCTAACTCCCATTCCTAGGTTCAAGCAGTTAGACTGGAAGCTATCTGGAGAGGGTGGGAGGGAAGGCGTCACTAAATTGGCTCTATTCCAGGTATTTCATCATGTCCAAGGACGTGCTTGGTCAGTGCCATTAGTAAGTCGCTGCTACGTCATGAAGTGAAAAATACATACTGTCACTATAGGAACCGCTACGCTAGCAATACAGAGTTTCTGTGGGCTAGACACGGGGCCAGCATCAATGCAAGAGCATCGCAGACTAAAGACTGGTTGCAGAAAGAGAGTTTCCATCACACTTTGTTGAGTTTCCATTCTCGCTCTGTAAGTAAAGAACCAAGTTTGCTCCCAGTGCTCAGATTCTTGGCCTCCCACATGGAAACGGAATCACAAAGACATGTGTGTGTGTATGCATATAGACGTATGCTTGTATTCCAAACTCAAGAGAAAGAAAAAAAACTTCCCCAGATTTTTCAATTCCTGTAAGGATTGTAGTTTACTATTTCTGGATTTGGATCATTGAGTTCCCTGGATTATTAAACATAGCAAAAAGCCATCTGCAATGAATCGGGCTTGCTCCTCTAATTGAGTCATGCTGTGAAGCCCTTTACTGTTTCCCTCACTTCATTGCCGAATATTTTTTTCAAGAATGATAGGAAATACATTTTTTACTACTAATGCCACCTGCAGGTTAAAGAGAAACTGTTGCGAGATACTTGAAATCCTCACAGCACACTGTAATGTGTACCTCCACAAGTCCGCAAACCTTGCCAATCAGCAGGAACACAGTCTCATTTCATTGACAACGTTCTTTATCAAAGATATGCCTTTGCAATCACCATTGCAGCCACGCTTCTCTCTTCACTCAACACTCAGGCCAGCTGATACTTACATCTAGGAACATGTATAGAGTCATTTCCTAGGAAATAATTGCTTTGGGCTACTTCATGCAACAGCATCCCAGTGCCGTTGTAATGTGTCTCATGTCACAGGTAAAGGTGCTATGAGAGTTATCCTCAATCAATTAGTTTCCATGTGAATTATTTCCTGGGTCAATCGATCATTCCATGCAATTGCTGTTACTTGCGTTCACTGTGCTAAGTGAATTAGCACACGCTGTGCCATCTACATGTCTTACTTTCTAAGCTAGGTGAGGATTCTTAAGGAGAGATATTGTTTCCCACTCTAATTAGCTCCTTCTTATTATGACTGACATTACCGTTACTACATTATGATTATTAGTCATAGTAGATAAACTTTGCTATCAGTTTATTATAAATTACGCTTCAGTTTCTGGCCCTAGTGATGGTATATTCCCAATTATCTGAGAAGCACAAATCTAAGAGGAAGGGAAGAATACACCCATCAACATTTTTACACATATTTTTGGCTAGTCAATGCTGCCAAACAGGATAGTAGCTCCCCGTTTTGTCACCAGCAGATGGAGGCAACTTCCAATGTGTGCACTTGTGGCGTGACGTCATACGGAACATGATGACGACATAACGTGGTGACAGGGACAGCAGGAATAAGGTGGGGAAATACTTCTTGACCAGACAGGCAGCTGGGGAGAGCTCCGGTATCTACTCTGCTTCTTAATGAGATTATTATACCTGAGCGCAGAGATGAAGAAATAGAGCTGATTACCTTAGTGTCTCTGACAGGCCACCTTAAATGGACACTCAGATCCAAATTGTGGAGCCACTTTTATCCTGAGGAATAATAATATGAGGACATAGAAGAGATGGCTGAAAAAATCCCATCCTTTCTAGAAGGACCTTTATAATGTTAACGGGAAAATCTCCCCACAGCTGAGAGAGAATGTAGGACAGATATGTGGTTTTTTCTGTTTTCCTTTTCCTTGGCTGAGTTTGCAAAAGAGCCCCTACCTCTAATTTCTCTAGTTTCTGCGGCTCAGAAACTAAAAGTGGTTTTCCCAAAATGTATAGCATTGTCCCTGGCTGCACACAGCTTTTAGGAGTTTACTCCTGAAGTTTAAGCTGAATACCATGGAAGCCTCATTCAGCCTCTGGGTGCTACCAGATGACCACACGCTAAAGTGTGATTCAGACTTCACTGGGAAGAGGAACAAGGTGTAAGATATACCACAGAGTTTGATGTTTACTGAAAGTTTCACCTTGCTCCTTCCTAGGAAATAATCGTCTCTCTAGATCTACTGACGCTATTGAGATTTGGGACTGGACAAGTCTTTGTTGTGGGCCACGGGCAGGGAAGCTGTCCTGTACACTGTAGGGTTTTTAAACACACCTTCAGCCTCTACCCACCCTCCCCAGATGCCAGTAACATTCCCCTAGTTCGGACAACTAAAAATATCTCCAGACATTGCCATCTAGGGGTGGAGTCAAAATCCACCTCCCCCCCCCCCCCCCCCCCCCGCCTCCACTTCATCTGAGAAACTCTACTATACCCTCTTTGAGCTCTTTGGACAGAGGGAGCATATCTGATTCATCTTTATAACCCAGCCTGGCACAGGGAAAATGCCGGACAAAGAGTAAATGTTCAATGAAGTTTGACCGCAATTATGTAAGAGTGAAGAAGTGAACATGACAAATGTTGGAAGTGACTTCTTTCACTCTTCACCTGAAAGAAGCAAAGGATGCCTTTCTCTTCAACCATTCTGGCCACTTTCACAGAGACACCGACATGAAAGATCTCTCCTGTTTATTTAAATTAAAACACCACTGTCACTGTCACTGTCCCTGAGAAGTCAGCTCAATATAGACAGAGCAGGGGAGGGGGGTGCTTGGACAGAAGGAAGAAAAAGAAAGCACATAGACAATTTAATTGTGAGGAAGTTAAAAAAGTCTTTGCCAAGTAATGAAATTATTAATTGCAATTCATGTCAGTTTTTGCAACAGCCATGTGAATGGATGGACAGGCTGTTCAGCGGTATTTCTGGAAGGAATCGTACATTTTAAAAACGAGGCGTTGCTGGAGGAATACTGTGTGTGTGAGGACTGGCAGGAGGGTACACCCCTATAACTTCACAGGGCAGTAACAGAGAGGCTGCTGTACCTTCCGACCAGATGTCACTTAGGGATCAAAAGGGCATCACATTCACCCAAGTCGTTGTCCTCTGCGAGATCAAACTCTCCTTCTGTGCCTGATGCAGGATCTTCTATTGGAGGCAGTTTACATATTTCTCTGTTTAAAAATATAGGCAGCTACTTCCTTCTTCCTACAAATGCTCTTATCGGTTTTGAATTACAGAGATCTATTTTGAGATGAACACATTGAACAAAACCTTCATCCGCGTGTGCGTGTGTCTGTGTGTGTGTGTTTTTATTTCCCAACATGGCGGTAGAAGCTTATGCCTGCTATCTGCATAAGTCTTTTGTGTATTGCTAATGGAGTGCTGGAATTGTAGCAGCCCTGAGCAGGGAATACATGTGAGCAACAATATGCTGAGAGACCCCTCGGTGGAATCTAATCTGTTCCAGCTCATGCACTCCTCAGAAACTATTTAACTTTCATTAAACTGTGTTTGATATCAGCTAAATAGGATGCATACGGCTCCAATATAGCTCATATGGTCGCATTCATTCGATCACAGCAGTGCTTTTTTCTTATATTTCCCCCCACTTGTGTCAGTACCCAGTATAGCTGGGTAAATAGGAGACCTTTGAAGATGTAGTTAGTACTCAGATTTCTTTATTCTTTTGTGCTGGTTTCTTAGTGTTGAAACAGTGATTCATGTATGTCACAGACAGCCTCCATTAATTTCATGTAATGTAGCTTTTATCTCGTAGCTGGGACAACTATCTTCAGCATTCTGTCGCTTGAGCATCCCCGGCTCTGTCCCAAGTCCTCTCTGTGTTTCCCGTCTCCCTCCAGGTCCCCGATACTCTCCATGGCTCCTCTTTCTTCATGGAAAATTATATTCATTTAGAGCCACTGTTTGTTTGTTTTTTGTTTTTTCCTGGTTGTTGTAGCATAAGGACAAGTGAATAAACAGGTTAAAATAAGTAGGAAAAAGGAATGCGGGGTGAGATGTTCAGTCTGGGTAACCTTTTCTGTCTGAAGGGAAGAAAGAAAAGCTACTGGAATGAAAACATCCATCCAAGCAGGAGAGCAGTTTATGCCCCCATCCCCCGCTACACACACACACACACACACACACACACACACACACACTCTCTCTCTCTCTCTCTCTCTCTCTATTCAAAGGACACTAATTTGTTTATGAATACAGCACAGTAGGAGTACACAGTTTCCCAGTTTCTGGGAAGGAAAGGGCCAGAGGATTTACTAACTGGAGCTGTTGAAAAGTTTTAATGATCAAGTATAATAACACACAGACACACACACAGGGGGCAGGGGAATTGGATATTTTATCAATATGCTATCGGCCATGTACACATCATCTTTTACTTGCACAACACCTTTTCTCCTTAATAATGAGAAAGTGTTAAGCATTTCACCTTTAAAAATATTAAGGGGATACGGATATCTCTGTGTTATCCTCACTGATATTTTTTCAATTATGTTTTATTAAGTCCAAAGGAATAATCACAATTTTTTTAGATCACTTAAGAGAAACTACATGGGGTCTTTGGTACGGGGAACCCAATTATTTAGGATATTATTTTGTGAACCTTTTTCATTTTATTAGTATACCAGAGGGTTTTCACATTCTCAAGGAGAATCCAGCTATTATTGCTTTTTTGGAAGAAATGTCTCACTGGGGCAATTAATTCTATACATTAACACCAGTCACAGTTGTGCTGTATATTATTAAAATTATAAAGGCAAAACCCCACATTTTATCATTCAGTTCAGAAAGCGGTCATTTATGTGTGTGTGTGTGTGTGTGTGTGTGTGTGTGTGTGTGGTGTGTGTGTGTGTGTGTGTGTGTGTGTGTGTTAGCGCATAAGCTACTCCACATGTAGCCCTCACTGTGTAAGAACTTTGCAGAGCCCTGTGCTAATTTGGGTATGTTCTTTCTGCACATGCTGACCGTTCACAGCAAGTAAAAGGGGGGTAAACAAGGTGAATAGGCAGGCGGCTTTGGAGCACGCCTCTGTCTGTCTCTGCCACAGTTGAGGGATGTTATCCATTTAACTTTGTTGATGAGCACATGTAATTAAGATGCTGTGCCTTAATGTTTGATGCTGAGACTTGAAAGGGTGATTTAAAAAATTTATTTAGATAAGCATATTGACGTTTTTAGTATATATTATTAATCTTATTAATAGTATTAACAAAGGCTAATTGAAAATGCATCATCTATAATTATATTAGTCTTCATTTTAGTACATTTTTGTCAGAGTAAACTAGAAAGGAGTAATTAATGTGCCACTGTTATTTACCCCTGTTTGTATTAAAGCTGGTGTTACACAATGTTAGAGATGAATATAGCCTGATTTCACTGAATGCCACGGAGCACACCATTCAGGAGTAGTAAAATAAGCAGCTGTGTTTTTCCTGTCCTCGGACCTAAAAATAAAATCAACTTCAGGATTGCAGGATAGGTGTGCGGGAGAGGGAGACAGGGAGTCTCCAGACTACACTCGCCTGTGCTGTTACTCTAGGCTGCCCTTTTCCTCCCCTCAGTGGTAGGCTCAGGGATCCATGACTGCTCAGAATCTAGAGTCCTTGCACCTTATCAGTTGAAGAAATAAACACAGAAAAGCATGCCTCAATGCTTCTGATCCCAGGGGTCATCGATGCCGGTTCCACTGGGATAGGGCAAAGAAATGATTTTACATTCATCAAGGATAAATCCAGGACTAAAGTTGAACCATCATAATACACTGGCTCAGTCTTGACTATGAAAAGAGAAAACTATAACGATGGTCTAAAGAATATCATCCTTAAAAAATCAAATTCCCAAAGGTAGACTTGACACTTCCAAGCTCCGTACCCTGACCCCACTCCCCTCCCTGCACACATTCACACAACACAACACACACAGAAGTTTCCCAACTTACACAAGAAAACAGCCCCTTCTGGCTACCATGTGCAAAAAACAAATGAAAAACCCTAAAAGAAAGCAAGCAGGGGAGACTTAAGTTAATGTGGAATTAACCACTTTAAAATGTTCTCCCACCCTGACTTTTATGCTTGTCTTTCTGAGGTCAGCCATTTCCTGAGGCAGGCAGGGAGGGCACAGCACGGGAGGGGTGGAGCGGGTGTGTGAGATGGAGGTGCACAGGGATGGCGATGAATGGCACATATTTTAATCAGGTAGAGCCAAGACCGCGATGGCTGGGATTCCAAAGCTGGGCTCTGGGCTTTCTCCTGAGCTCTAATAAAAAGCGTGGCATATTGGTTGCAGTGGCTGCCAAGTGCTATGTCCGTGCCCTCTCCACAGTGGCCAACCACAAACATGCTAGCTAGAAGCTCTCAGGGGGCCCCGTGTGTGCTGTTCCTACACGGCTAACATATGTATCGACACCTGAAAGCTACAGCCTGCCACGTCGCCAGGACCCCACTTGCCTACCTTTGCTCCTTGGTCACCAAGGGTTAATTTTCTAATGGCTGCCTTGCTGCTGAAGCTGGCCAAGTTTTTCATCGCCTGCAGAGCACCACAAGCTGTGATTTGGAGCCAGAAAACACCATTAATTTTCTAAATAGGAAGGATCACATATGTAAACTGTCTGGTTCTGTAACGAGTCGGGCAGGTAGAAGATGAAGGAGGAGGAAGTGAATTTTTCCAGGCACATAGGCCAAACGGCCAGGCCAACGGGCAGCACCGTGCACAGGACTTTGGGGGCCACGATGGGGTGAGCGGGGGGGGGGGGGGACAAATAATTTCCCTCTCATCTTTAAATCGGTTTCACCACCAACCTTCAGTGTTTCTACAAAAGGTCAGGCTGGTGATTTACCGGGCAGTGTGGGGAGTTTTTACATTAGACTTCACAAGAAACTTATTTGTAAATGGAAGGAAAGATTAAGCAAAGTGCACCAGCTCAGAGACCACAGAGGGGCTCATGAGCACAAACTAGTGTGGTTAACACGTCCTAGGTCTTCAGAGGACAGAGAATAAAAAATTCCCCTGATGGTAATTATTTAGGTAGCAATTTACCTGGATGTTGTAGACATTTGAAAAATGCATTTTTTGCAGATTTTGCAAATCTACAAAAAAAATGCAAAATCCTCCATTTGGGATTTAGCATGTATGCCTCTGTGTGTGTGTGTGTGTGTGTGTGTGTGTGTGTGTGTGTGTTTATGTATTTGAGAGACAGAGAGAGAGAAAGAAAAGAGGGAGAGAGAGAAAGGGGATAAGCATAAAAAAGGCATGATAAAAATGCCTTCCTGAGTTTTAACAATCATTTTATTTGCCATAAATATACCTCTTTCCAGAGTAACTATTAGTGTTATCTGAGATACCAGAATAGTTCCAGACCTGAAACTATGTGGTGGGCCTGAATAGGACATAAGAATGTATTTCTGCCTCATGCTTTCCATAATACCAACACTGAACTGCCCTCTTTCTGGAACCTTCTCCCCAGACTTCTGGTCAAAGAAGAACCTCTTCTCTAACCTCTAACATTCTGGTTCCATTCCACAACTCTTTAAACAAACAAACAAAAGGCCTTCCCACTGCTGTTAATTTCTTCATTCTCTATCTTTTATTGCTCTTTGGGCTAAAATGAAAATTTGGGGATGTCAATAAATCTGGGGCAGCTTTTTTGGCTGCCTCATAGACTCCGAGCTGAATGCTGCCCCTTCATTCATGTCCCAGGAGAGCTCCTCACACAGCAATGACTCAGAAGAGTAGGGTGTTCCCTAAGAAAAGTAAAAGGAGACAGACAAAGAAATCAGGGCAGGTTTCTGGAGTCCCAAAGTGTAAGTGAAAGCTCAGGTTTGGAGAAGAGCGACTTAAAGGCTGGGTGAAGGAGACATGGCATAAAGGGCTATGTGATCTCATATTTATTTGTCTGAAAGGCAAGTAAGATATTTCAAAGTTTTCAGAGAAAAATGACCCTAAGGAAGACACGTTCACCTCCAGGGTATTCTTAGTTTGCTAAGACTGCCACACTAAAGTACCACAAACTGGTTGGCTTAGCCAACAGAAATTTACTGTCCTACACAGTTTTAGAGGCTACAAATTGGGTATCGAGGTGTCTGCAGGTCTGGTTCTTCCAGACGGTTCTGACGGCAGGGTCTGCTCCAGGCCCCTGTCCTTGGCTTAGAGATGGCAGTCTTCTCCCTGTCTCTCCGCATGCTCTTCCTTCTATGCCTATCTGTTTCTGTGCCCAAACTTCCCCTTTTTGTAAAGACACCAGTCATACTGGATTAGAAACACCCCCCCTCCACCTTAACTAATTACATCTGAAGTTGCCTCTTTCCAAGTAAGGTCACATTCTGAGGTTCTGGGGGTTGGGACTGCAACATACGAATGGACGGGGTTGGGGGGGGCGGGAATAATTTACCCTGAAACAGAGGGTGAGAGAGAGAACTTCCTCAGGAGTTAACCAAAATTCCCATAATGTTTATCTAAGGCATATACAAAGCAATGATAATTTGTATTCGCTTACCCCTTTACAGACTCCTGAATATTTTTGTTTCCAATAATTTACTCCAGATAATTCTATCTTGATCTTGCTCAGGTTCTGCATTATTCTCCCTCTCCTTAGTGGGGAAACTAAGACTTTGAGAAGTTGAGTGGTCACTAAACTGTTATCAGGTTAAACTGTCACCCAGTTGCAGAGCTGAGGCTCAACTTCAAGGCTGCTGTTTCCTACTGCAGTGTTTTGCCCACTAGTCTACACTGCCTGCTTTGTCTTAACACACTTCACCACCAACGATGTAGATGGAGTTCTACCACTAAATCACCAAAGCAAGTGCTCAGCTTAATTCTACAGTCTCTCTACCTTATTTCCTCCAAGCAGTTGGGGGAGGGGAGATTTATTTCCCTGTATTATTTTTTATTCCACTGTTCCATTCCGTGAAGGACAAAAATAGGCCTGAATCCACAAAACTCCATCTTACAGTTTTACTTACAGATACACATGTCCCACTTTGGGAGCCACGCAGACACCAGGGCCAAGCAAATGACTCTAGAATTGGCCCAAAGTAGACCCAAGCTGGGTGTTGATGTTGGCAATAGCCAAGCTGGGTGTAGAACAGCCATCATTTTGCAGCTAATTTTCTCTTTTTGCCTCCTCCCCTGCTCCAGGTAGAACATTGTTCATTACGAGCGCTGCAGAGCTCAGTAGAGCTCATTCTCGCCGAGATCGTCTCTCTGATCTTCTGAAGCCTTTAAAAGGGAATGAGCCTTGGCCTCCTTTTTATGGGCTACATTATGACCTGGCTTCAAAGTGTGAAAAGAGGTTCCAAGATTCCCTTTGTGCGGTGGAGTCTCTTAATTGCACTTTTAAACACAGTGTAATTTTTGTAATTAACATTATGGTTTCAGAGGGCAGAGAAGCCTGCACCATGCTAATTACAAACCCGCGTCTTCAGAGTGGTGGAATTTCCAAGGCCTCTGATATTGGGGTGGAATACAGTTTTTATGAAGGATTTCAAAGATCCTCTGTGGGCTGTGTTCTGAGTCATCATTAGCATTTGATAACATAAAGAAATTTTACAACATGTGACAGATTTTCTATGTGAAGATTTTACCTGGTAACTGGAAAATTTGCATAAAGAGCTTCATTAGGTCTCCTCTCACATTACTGAGAGAGTAAGAAGTATAGTGCACTCTTTCCCTAAGATTGTTCTTAGGAGCCAAGGAATTGGTGCTTTATAATAAAATTTACAGTATATTATGAAGGGAAGTTGTAATAATCTTCAATGATGTTGAAAATCAGCATACGTGCCTTTTAAGGAGAGGGAGAGAATATGTATCAGAATTACCGTGTAACTGAAAACCTTGCAGTAAAGGTATATTGTACTGTTCTTTGCCATATAAAAGATCTAGTCCTGCTAGGCTGCCGAGTCAAGGCAAGAGCTTCACATATATAACACCCTGCAACAATAATGTGTAATTTTTTCACTCCGTGAAGTCTGTTCACTGAGAAAAAATTATTGTCCTCTTATTGCAGGGGCAAGTTTATCTTACCTTTATTTTTCAGCCCCAAGCTATCAATGGAACTGTGTGCGCACATGTTTGTGTAAAGATACACACACACACACACACACACACACACACACACACCTTCCAGAGAGGCGGTGTGCATTCCATGCAGAATAATCATAGCTTCTGCAAAGAGTAACTGGCCCTTCCGAGGCTGATACTGTCAGAAATTGTACTGTGGAGTAGGGACTGAGTCCCAAAGCCATCCATTTGCTGAAATCCTTTCACTGAGCATGGATCAATTAAGCCAGTAATAGTGATAATTTCAGGAAAGCTTTCTGTCATGATGGGAACAAGAATTCATCATTATTCCATGCTGTCTTATTATTTCAACACCATACATATGCCGCTGGATGTATAGCAGTAGCTCGCGGCATTATCTCAGTGGGACGCATTTTCCTTCATGAGAGTCTTTTCCTTGGCGATTATGCAGATAATGCATAGCTTTGTAATGACATCATAAATAGAACCCAAAGTCCTAAGAAACAATTAGGGAAGTATATCAATACTTCCCTTGTAATCATAACATCATCTGACTTCCAGTGGGATGCCAAGCTAGCTCCCCAAGTTCCGCAATCACGTATGAGCATTAACGCCTGCCTCACAATCTATCTTGGAGTCACAAATCCCGGCACTGGAGACAAATTAATATGCATTTTAGCCCACTGTCAAGAAGGGAAACCACACTAGGGTTTTGATCACAGAGCCTAGGGTGAGATCCAGGCAAATAAAACCCAAGCTGGTACAAGCTGGACCCTCTGTATACTCACCTCGGGCAAAACCAAGAATAGACTAAAAAATAGAAAAGCCAGTATCTCCTGAAAGTGAAGGACCAAAGAATCCTTGCAGCAAATTGTTACACCCTCCTCTTAATAACACCATTTTGCAAGTAGACTTTTATATACTTTTTTTCTGTGAATTATTTTTCCCATCCAGTGTTCCCTCTCAGCCTAGTTTAATCCCCTTTAAAAATAAGCAAGTCTTTTTCATGGGAGGGAAGGGCCACTTTCTCTAATTGGTTTGGGGCCTGTCAGTCATTTCAGCCTGCAAGGGGTGCAAAACCACACTGCAAGTGGACCTTTAAGACCACATGGTGGATTTTACGAGTTCTGTTCACTCCTGCTGAGGGGAATGGGGTTTGAGGAAGGTTCAATTATAGTTTGGAATTCCTTTCCCCATTTTAGGAAAGGGACAAACCTCCTCTCTTAACTCTTGTAGCTCCCGAAAAACAGAAATGGAAAATTTAGACAAATGATCAAACTTACATAGTGTATAGCTTTTATTTTTACAAAATATTTGCTTCCAGCAGAGTATATCTTAATTCACAAATGCAGAAATCTGTCATTAAGATCTGACCCAGCTGCATGGCATTGTCAAATGCAATAACGTATCTTTTAATAGTTTTATATCAAGTAAGGATATAACATATCATTAGTTTAAATGTATTTGCAAGCAATTACCCCCACCAGGATATTTGAGAATGCTCATGCAAAATTGATGAAATTCTGACATGCTTAAACATTGTTCATTTAGCTCAATTCCTTATGTATAGAAAAAATAGAATAAATAATTCCGCTGCCATTTGCAAACTACTGTTAGGCATTTTTATTCCACTCAGGGCTTCAGTGCTGCCTTTAAACTATAGCCTTTGGTGATCATTTGGAAAAAAAACAGTTTCATATATGTTTAATTTTAAATAATGGACTAGATTTTTCATTCTCCTTATTATTGTTCAATGTGGTAATTTAAATATGGAGTAGATTTACTGCATGTCAGCTGCCTTTCTTTTACAAAAGGGGATAAATTATTAAATGAGCAGAGATTGTTTGACAACCAGTTTTCCAGTACTACACAAAAGAAGGGCCTGTGACATTCAGCTGTCTTTTGAAAAGAATAAAGTATAAATCAATTAAGCCACTATGCTGTGGATCAGAAATGCCAGTCTATGGCATGGTTCCTCTTTGCCTCTCAGGTGACTTTCAGGCAGCTCCACAACCATACGGGGGACAGAACGACAGCCATGCTGAGGTTCTCTGGGGTCTTTTCTGGGTTTCTAAAATCTTCTTTGGCTGAAGCATACCCCCACCGAAACATCAGACATACACCAGATCTGGCAGGTTCCTTTTTGGTTTTTCTTGACTATGCTACTGAATATCATTTAATAATGACGGATTAAGAATTTTTTTTTTCTGCTTTTGGATTTTTCCTGCAATTTTTAACCTGTTTACTGTGCCAGAGTAGAGAAATTTTGTAGTGAACATCTCATCACTGTCGATGCAAGCAGGTGAGAAATTGCATTTCAATGCCTTTCTAAGCTATCCCTCAATACCATATTAGCATCTGTGTAATTAATAATACTTTGAGCTCTGTCAAAATGAAATCACTTTTATTCTTCCCCCAAAGAGAATCATCTATTAACTATGTGTGATCCCCAAATACATTTTTCTTTACTAATGTCACTAGTAACTATACTTTCTGAAATATTAATCTATCTATCCAAGCCATAAAGACTGATCAAATTATTATTTTTTTTAAATCTATCTACTCATTGTGAAAAGCAGTCAGACTGTTTACATGGAGGGTCATGTAATAGGTACTTTTGGAGTACTATTTAAGAGCATAGCGCTGCTATGGGGTAGATTGAAACAAAGAAAAATGGGTAAAACAAACACATAAAAGGGAAGGTATGTTCTCTCCTCTGAAGAAAATAAAAGTCTAACTGAAAACACAAGACCAGTTGGTTCACACAGAACAATTAGCGAGGCACACAAACCATCCATAATTGGGCTAACTGACAAAATACAATCGTGGTAGGAGGTTAGAGAAAGAAAACATCAGTAAGGACTGGAAATCTACATTTAGAAAAGCTTCATGGATGATGGGTCTCATACAATGGGAAGATTGAAATGGCTGAAAAGAGGGGAAGAGATTCAAGGTGAGGTGGTAAAAATTCTTTGAATATGCAAAGTGTACTTTAAAAAATCTGAAACAAAAGTGTTCCCGGAAAGTGGTGGGAAACTAAGATAAATATGTTGGATGATATCTACTTGGGAACAACCTGGAAGCCAGTACAAAAGAAGCATTTAGATGGGTTACATTAAGTGATACTGAGCCACTAACTCTTCTTGAGCAAGGGGTTGCCATGAATAACGTATCCACCTTGAGTGTTAGTTCCATGGCCAAGAGTGTGAAAAGAGGAAAGCAGGCTAGTTATAGGGCTGTTGGAGTAATCCAAGAGTGGGTCAATAAATTCCCAAGATGTGATAGGAAAGTGAGATTGGAGATGCTTCCCGAGACTACTGGTGACCCATCAGAATATAGGGGATGAAGGTGAGGGAGACACCAAAATGTATGGGATATAGTGAGTCAGACTAAGCGAGAAGTTAATTGATGATGCTCCCCATGGGTAGATCAATAAAAGGACTGTTTTCTAAAAAAAAAATATATATATATATATATATATATACATATATGTGTGTGTGTGTGTATATATATATATGTATGTATGTATATATATGTATGTACATATACGTATATATATATGGAGAGGGAAGGGAAAAATATAATTACTTATTTTGTTATTTTCAGCCACTTATTTGGCACCTACAACCTGGCAATAATGCCGTCATAGCTGTAAACATGCATTTCAGCATTATTCTTCCCTGCTTAACTACACAGAGTTTCAGCATCCTTCCCACCATTGAATTCTGGGTAGCTACTGCAAATAAATCAGAAATAGTTTACACATACACATATACACTTGCATGCTACACTCACATGTGCACATGCGTGTGCACACACCACACCACACACACACAACACATACACACACACAAATATTCCATGCCTAATTTAGAAGGAAATGTGGCTTGAAACCACATTTTAAATGGAAGCACACATTTTATCAAGATAATAATATTTAGGAAAAAGAGAATGAAAAACAGAGAAAAAACATACATATTTTCATATATACACACTCACACACACACACTCAACTTTACTAACAAGTCCTCTGTAGACACAAAATACTTAAATATTGGGGGGATGCTTCAGTTAATTGAAGCCAACAAATGAGATTCTAGTATAATTAAAGACCAAGCCCACCAGAAAATGATGACTGAAAGAGAAACAAAATCCCCTGCCATCATTTCCTAGTAACAACACCATTAGGAAAATGTTCAGTTAGAATTCCAGGTGGCTTCAAGCAAGCAGCTGGAGAAGGACCTAAAGGCAGAAAGAAAAAGGTGAGTGGAGAAACTAAGTGGGAGAAAGCTCCAGTATCTGTCTAGAGAAGAGGAGACTCTGAGGGAACTTAATAATAGCTTTCAAGTGTCTGAAGAGTTACTCTGCAGGGACTGCTGACCAGCTGTTCTCAATCTTTATTCAGGGCAGAACAAAAGGAGATGCACTAAATGCAGGATGAAGGATTTAATTTAGACATAGAAAGAGTGCCTTGGTAATAAGTGTTATTAGGCGTTGCAATCAGTGCTGAGGCAGTCCTGCTCTTTGGAGGGTATGCAAACGGGGGGACTCAAGCACAGGGCCACGGGCCCAACCGAGGTGGGCACTGCTTGAAGGTGGCAGTTTAGGCCCCACTGTTCTATTCCAGCACCGGCATCTAAGATTGCACCCCATCCACTGGGGTCTCCCAGATCAGTCAGAGCCATTCCCAGGAACAAAGAGAAAGTGGGCTGCTCCCCAGCATGTAAACTTTCAACCATGTTTAACAAGGTGCCAGGAAAAACAAGCAGCCTGAGCATGGATTCCCAAGCCTCCTGCCTTGTTAAATGCAGTTTATGGTTTACACAAAAGTGCTCTGTCTTAATTTGCTTCTTTCCTATAAATGAAATGGGGTACATTTAGTATTCCTATGGGGCTGGAATATTGGCCAAGTTCATGCTGCCTATGGATTTTAAAAATGCCAAGCAGGGGTACCCACGTTGAGAATCCTTGGACAGAGAGAGTAAGGAGCCATGGGCCCTGGTAACTGAAATGTTCTACTGGCATATGTCCGGTCCTTTGTTTTCTTCCTCCTTTCTGTTTCTCTTGTTGCCCTTCCTTGTAAGATTAGGGCTAGCACTGCATTAATCAAACATGAAATTTGCAAATTTGCATTAATTTTTACACTTTTCCCCATGTAGTCCAAACTGAACTTTTATAGTTTTTACACTTAAAAGAAACCACTAGTATGTTCTAGTATTTCTTAATATCATGCCTTGCCCTTACTAATGTTCAATAAATGTTTATTAAATGAATGACTAGCAGTTCTATTTTTCACTCCCACACAACCCATATGAAAGGTCTCCTAATGGACAAGTCCTTCAACAACTTGGCTCTCCTTGTAAAATGAGACGTCAACCCTCCCAACAGAGGAGCTGTTCTCCTCTCATCAATGAAGAATCAGATGTCCTCGAGGCAGAAAGAACACCTCAATATGCTGTGCAGAGCTTGACATATTCTTCACCACCCCCCCCCCATTGAGTGCTCGTGTCCTTCATAGTAAACAGCTGGGTCCCCTCTTCTCTTTATTCCCACAGTTGTTTTACATAATGTTTGGGCATAAGGCATTTAATAAATATCTGTTAAACAAAAAGAAATAAAATACACAGAACACAAGGAATGAGGAGGCAAAGTGGCTGAAGGCATGGTCTCTGGAATTAGGTTTGCTTTGACTCACATCCCAGCTCTGCCATTTACTGACTATGTGACCTTAGGCAAAACAGTTGTAACTTCTCTGCGCTTCGGTTTCCTCATCTTTTGAATGGGGGTTATTATAGTACCTCCCTCATGGAGCTGTTATGAGAATTAACTATGTTGATATCTATAAAGCACTTTGAATAGTATCTGATAAGTGTTAGGCACCAAGTAAATGTCACATAAATAAAAAGTTGTTGGGGCTCAGAGATATGCTTCCTGGTATTATAGCCCGGATCTATCAGCTGGTTAAAGCATTTGGCAGCTCTGCTTGGTGTCATCTGCCTGACCTTTCCCCAAAACCACTAGAAGAACAATGCGCATGGTTATGGTAAGTCCCATGCAGAGTTATAAATGGTGGAAATGCTTTGAAGGTTCATATTGGAAGCAAGGACAGAAAGGAAAACAGTGATTTGGTTGAGTAAACTTAAAAAGAGAAATCAAAGTGATCAAATCTGTCATTGCTGAGTGTCTACAGACCTACTTGAAATTAGAATCTGTGTCTTCCATTTCCCTAGTGAAAGGGAAAGGCTATTATTCTTGGTAGACCCAAGAGGCAGATCCAGAAGTAACACCGACAGCAACCTGAGCATCAGCTCTCAGGCCTGCTTTTGAGATATACACAGCAGCAATGGCAAATGAATGAAGCAGCACACGTGCTTCCATCCACTCTTTCTATGCAGACATGGTCCTCTTTCGCACTGAGCTTAAAACCTCTCCTTGTGCAACTCAAAGCTGCAGGCAGACCCTGTGCATTTACTAATATTGGAACACAGAGGAAATAGAACAGAGGGTTCAAAGTTTTCTGTCTAGACCCAAGAAGTAACACGGTAGCCCTTTTCAGATACCAGATAGGCCCATTCCCAAGCAATAAATACCATGTAAACCTTCTGGACACCCACGGCAGGAAATTCTGGCCCATTCTTAATTATTGCCTGCTTATTAAGGACAAATTTTCCTCAGATGTAAACACTTATCTTTCATAAAACACTAGGTCAAATGTGTCGATGTAATCTATGGCATATTCCTACTAATGTGCTAGGCATAGTGGTAGGTTTGTATGGAGTTTCAGAAGTACAGCATACAATTCTAGTCCTTAGAACACTTTCAAGCAAGTTGAGAAAGCAACATTATACAAATCAAAATTTTAAAAAATATTCCAAAATAGTATATGGTAATAAAATGTTAAATTTTATGGTTCAGGTAGGAACAGATTTTTAGGGAATGGAGTTTCATGAGGGCCAGAACAGAAAGGGAAGAAATCATAGTTACAAGGCAAGAAGTGGTCCTTATGTTATGGCTGACATGTGGACTGGAAAAGGGGAAAAACATAAGCAAAATGCTCAGAGACAGAAGTGACAGGGGTATACATGAGGGACAGATCTGGTCACTTCTACCAATGACCAATTCTGAGTTTCCTATTATAAAATCTCTCATTGGGACACCTGGGTGGCTCAGTCAGTTGAGCGTGCAACTTGGGCTCAGGTCACAATCTCATGGTTCGTGGGTTCAAGCCCTGCATTGGGCTCTGTGCTGACAGCTCGGAGCCTGGAGCCTGCTTCAGATTCTGTGTCTCCCTCTATCTCTGCCCTTCCCTGGCTCATGCTCTGTCTCTCTCTCTGTCAAAAACAATTTTTTTTTTTAAAATGTTAGAATCTCTGTCAACCCCAAAGCCTCCAAGGACCAAGAGGCCTCTCAAGAACATATTTAGACAGAAGGGTAAGGCTCCTCAAGGTTACAGAAAACTTTTACTGACCAAAAACATCCGCACCAAAGAGTTCTCAGGAACAGAAGCACACAAAAAGGTCAACAACCAGTCTTGGTTGTACAAACTCTTTCAACTCTGTTTTAAAGTATTGCTTCAAGAGAAAAGGTTAAATGAGGTTTGAGTGCAGTGTAATAAACCTTCACTGTTCATAAAGCTCTGAGTGATAAATGTATGTATGGTTACTGTATAAAAATATTGGGGTCAAATGCCAAAGCTCTCTGAGGTTAGGGTTTTTTTGCATGGGTAGGTGAAGGACCCCAAATTGTCAAATCTCAAGAAAATGGCAGCTTGTCAGTCAAAGACACAATCTGCTCCAGCTCACCGGAGAAGCCCATTCCCAAACTCCACTCAGCCAGACGTTCTAAACATTCCAGCTGTGATATACAGCACACGATGGCATGTAATTTGTTTGGTTCCAAGAGACTAAGACAAGGGTTTGGAAGGTTCACTGCATTGTAAAAGAGATATGCCTGGCTGCAGGGTTTCACATTTGTAAATAAAAAATACCCTATTCTTCAACAGCACGGCATCCAATGAAAAGGCATGAGTTGGTATCCACGGAATAGCTAAGAAGGAAAGATTTCAACAGCTGCAATATACACTCGTGTCCACAGGTAAAACAAGGAGGACCTGCAACAGAGTCCCATAAAGAAAGGCAAGGTTCTGCTTATGAGGAACTTTGGCTTATGGCATAATTTGTGCCATATGTTTTTAAACAGTAAAACGTGGACTCCTGCAGCAGTGAGGGAGTCGTGTCAAAGTATCATGGGACTCATCACTCTGCACAATGGAGAGCCCACTTTTACTTTAGAGCCAACGTAGGACTTGGCCTTCTCAATAAAAACAAAATGAAACGAAACAACACAACAACAACCAAAACAAAACAAACCTCTGGATCACATATAAACCCTCTTCTTTGTACCATGGAGCGGACATATTCCGGGGGTGGGGGGGTGGGGGGGGAAGAAACCAAAACCTATGCATACCAAGGGAAAGGGAAAGAAAGTACCTTCGAGAAACTGATAGCATGGTATTTGTAGAACATACTTAACAAGATCAAATGTCTCTTTAAAAATCTATGGATAAGGACTTTTATTTGAAATCTAAATGTTGAGCCCTTGCTGTTTCAAAGACTAAGAATTCCTTACAAAAGGCAGGCAAGTGTCTTGTTAACAATAAGTGAAAAATCACCATCTCTGCATTCAGTCTTCCTAACTGCCTTATGAACAGCTCACCTTTTTCCTCAACCGGGGAAACAGGCTCAGAGAGATAGAATGTTATCGCCCAAGCTTAGGTAGTTAGTAAGCCCATAGTGGGATTCCAGAGGAAGCTGACTCCACGGTCCATGTTCCTATCACTTTCTATCACTTCGGCAGAGTGGTTGTATCGGTAAGCATTACCAATCCCTTCAGCCTCGCGTGGCATCCAAAACATTAGCAGGATCTAAGCGATAAAAGAGGAGAAATCTGAACCAGAGTAACAAAGACAGAAAAGTCCACAGCTTCAGCTGGCTGCAGTTTTCATTAAATCCTTGGAGATCGGCTTGGAAATAAATATCATAACCCTTGTATATTGTTTATAGTTTGTCGTATGCATTTATTCTTACATTTACTACATAGTAAAGCAAATACAGTTCAGGGTCTCCACACTCATTCTCAGTTTTTCCTTTTAGTGTCTTTATAAAGTCCCCCCAATATCTTAGATATTGTTAGAGAGACATTGTGGAGTCTCTACTATTACAGAGTCCACTATAAAAGTGGACTCCCACAGACTATTTAAAATCAAGATGCAGGGGCCTGAAGTGAGATGATCAGGTATCGCACTTTATAGCTGGTTTCACACTTTGGAGTTTGTTTCTGGTTGTGTAAAGCTCAGCCCCAAATACTTTTAATTAATTTTTGCCTACCCACCACAAGGTCATGAAGAAATTCCCCTATGTTCACTTTACCTTTCACATTTAAGTCCACAAGCCACCTGGAATTGATTTTTGCATATGGTGTGTTATAGGAACCAAGATTCTTTTTCCCCCCCTGGATGGATGGATATCCAAGTGATTCAGTACCATTTATTGAAAAGACAGTTACTCTCCTCATTCCCCTTTGTTTTATAAGAAGTATAATGGTAAGCACACTAACTTTGATATCTGATCATATAAATCTTCCAAATTCATGATTTTCTTGGCTACTCGGTAATATTTTAGAGCATTCCTCATAGAGGTCTTGCAAATATTTAATCAGATTTACTGCTAAGTAATTGATCATTTGATGATGCTATGTTAAGTGGCATCACTCTTACATTTTAATTTCTAATGGTTTGTTGCCATCTGCTTGCAATTTGACAATTTAAGGTCCTTCACAAATACATGCAAGAAAACTTTAACCTCAGAGATCACTGGCATCTGAATCCAACACTTCTGTACAGTAACCACACATACATTTATCATTCAGAACTTTATGAGCTGTGAAGGTTTATTATATTGCACGTAAAACTCAATTGATTTTTGCTATATTCACTTATTAATTCTAATAAGTTGTCTTTCGTTCTTTCAGATTTTTTACACGCAAAACCATGCTACCTGTGAATAATGGCAGTTTTACTTCTTACTTTCTAATTATTATGACTTTTATTTCTTTCTTGCCTTGTTGCACTGACTAGGTCCTCTAGCACAATGGTGAATAGAATTAGTGAGAGCGGACCTCTTTGTTTCATTCCCAATGTTGGTGGAAATCTTGCAATATTTCACCATTGCATATGAAGATTTATGTAGCTGTTTTGTAGCGACTCTTTACTAGAGTAAGGAAATGTTCTTTTATTATCATGAAAGGCTGTTGGATTTTTTTCTAATGCTCTCTCTGCATCTATTAAAGTGATCATATGATTTTTCTCATTTGTTCTCTTAATGCGGTGACTTACATTGATTGATTTTTCAATTGTTAAACCAACATTGCTTTCTTGAGATAAACCCACGTTAGTTGTGATGTATTTTCCTTTTTATATATTATTCAATTCAACTTGCTAATAGTTTTTTTTAGGAGTTTTGTGTCAAAGTCCAATAAAGAAACTGGTCTGCAATTTTGGCACCAAATTTATGTCGGCCTCAGAATGCACAGAAAAATGTTCCATTTCCATTTGTTTTTCGATTGCTAAAGAATTGATGTAAGGTTGATTTTATTTCTTCTTTAAACAACTCGTAGACTTCACCCAGAAGTCATGTGAATGTGGATCTTTGGGCAAGACTAAGTCTCAATAGCAGGTTCAATTTCTACAATGGATCTAGTATTACTCATATTTTTTATTTCTTCTTGTGTCAGTTTTGGGAAGTTGGTAATTGTGTTGCTGAAAGAAACCACCTGCTTAGTCTAAATTTTAAAATTCCATGGCATAAAGCTGCTCTCCGCTCAACCTGAGCATACGGAGTTCAGAGCACTGGCAAACCTCATTCTGCATCTTGAACCAGATCACCCTCAGAGACTGCAACCCAAAGCAGAGACACCTCAGATGAGCTGCAGCCCAATGAACAAAATGAAGGTTTTACGTGACTGTGTTTCCTTGTTATGCACTACATAACCAATGTATACACTATGTTCCAGTTAATTAATCCTCTCTTTGATTTGTCTCCTCTTCTGTGAAGCCCGACTAATTTTAGAATTGTATTAATCTGTTTTTAGATTTCTATTCCATGCTTTTTAATATATTCCATTTATCCAATGCAAATCTCCATCATGTCATCTGTTTTCTTAAATACATTAATCAGATCTTTAAAATGCCTTTGTCTAATCACTACAATAACTAGACTACCTGTAGGTATGTTTCTATTTTTATAATCTTTTTATTGTGAGATATAATTGATCTAAAATTAACTACACACTTTAAAAGTATAGTATTCAATAAGTTTTGACATCTATATTCTTCTGGAAAACCACAGCCATGGTCAAAATAATGAACATAAACACTATTCTAAAAAGTGTCTTCATGCTCTTTCATAATCCTTTCCTGCTGCCCCTACCCACACCCACCCCAATCCCCCAGAAACCACGCATCTGATTTCTATCACTACAGACTAGTTTACATTTTAAAAAATCACACAGTCTATACCCTTTTTGTCTGGCTTCTTTAACTTAGCACTCTTATTTTGAGATTCATCCATGTTGTAGCATGCATCAATAGTTCATTCCTTTTTATTGGTCCATTGTATGGTTATACCACATTGTTTATTTTTATCTACTGATATTCAATTCTAATAATACTGTCTTCTAGAGATCAAGGGTCTTTTGTTGATATTGTTTTAATAAAGTCCAATTTATCCATTTTTTAATGTATCATACTTTTACTATTCTGTGAAGAAATCCTTTTCTAAACTAAGGTCACAAAATATTTTCTTCTACAAGTTTTATAGTTTTAGGTTTCACATTACTTACTTGGGGTTAATATTTGTATATGCGTGGGGTATGGATAAACGTTCTTTCTGCATATGGATATTGAATCACCATTTGTGCTTTTCCCTATGTATCTTTGTCAAAAATTAGTTGCTCATATATACATAGGTCTTTCTTGACCATTTCATTCCTTTGATCTTTTTGTCTACTTTTCACTGGGGGCCAGCAAACAATGGCCCACAGGTCAATTTTGGTCCACTACCTATTTATATACATCCACAAGTTATTAGTGGCTCTTATATCTTAAAATCGTTGAAAAAATCAAATGGTTTTTCATAACATGTAACTTTTATATAAATTTAAATTTCAGAGTCTTTAACTAAAGGTTTGTTGAAACACAGCCACACTGATTCTTTATGTATCGTGTATGGCTGTATCCATACTACAGCAGCAGAGCTGAGGAGCTGTGACAGATACAGGATAGCCCACAGAGCCTAAAATATTTACTATTTGACTTTTCACATAAAAGGTTTTCTTATTCCTGCTTTACACCAATATCATACTGCTTGAATTACTGTAGATGTTTTGAAATCAAATAGTGTTAGTTCTATAACTTGGTCCTTTTTTTTTTTCCAAAGACATTGTGGATGTTCTGGAACCTATGAATTTCCATATCAAATTTAAAATCTGTACTTCAATTTCTATTAAAAAAATGAGCCCACTGTGATTTTAATTGTGATCATGATCTATGGATCAATCTGGGGAGAAGTGGCATCTGAATAACCTTGAGTTTTCTCAATCACTGTGACCTATGGACACAGTATGTCTCCCCTTTCACTGGGTCTTCTGTTCTTTTTCTCACCAATGCATGTAGATTTTAGTGCACAGGTGATCACTGGCATAAGTACCCCTATTTTTCCAAGTATTCTGGATCTCATGAAAACCAGAGACAGATTTTCCCTGACCTATCCTCCTACATCTATTTCCATCTTTCCAAAAGTTAAAAAAAAAAAGTGAGAAAGAAAAATAGATTCATTCACATAGTTTGTTTGCAAAGTTTTAGGTTTTTTTCGTGGAATATAACCACAAAAGCCAAAACACACAAGAACTACAAAGTTCCTAGAATTAGATATAAAATGTCAAGACATGAAATATAAACATTTAAACATACTGTTTAAAATGTAGCCTTCCTTTCCTAATGTGTCAAATTATTTTTTGTATGGCAAATTATGAACCTCACTCAACGTAAATCAGAGGGGACACCCATATCATGGTTAATGAAGACATTCCACCAGTCAGCCAGCCACTGTTTAGAATGAAGTTATGTCTTATATCAATAAATTATGATCATAATGTAAATAATTTCTTTCAAAATAGGTTGTTGTTATGATAAAGGGCTTGTTCCAGTGGGTGATCACTGGCCACTTTCTGTTCCACCTCTACTGTCAAACAACAGCAGAGGCATGAGAGGTGTCTTCACATTTCCGGGTGCTCTGTGCAATTCCTCTAGATGTCTTCTGAAATTCATGTCACATCTAATCATGGCAACTGAACAAAGATAGCCTTGGAGGCAAAGGACCTCCTCCCTGCATGGACCAGGGACTGGCAAGGTCAAAGTCCGGCTGTCTTACAAGAGTGTGATGACCAAACCTGTTTGGAGAGACTCCAAGGTTTGGACTTTTACCACCAAATGACTCTTACTGAAGGAAATTTTCTTTGATGTTAACCTCAAATTTTCCCCTCACTCAGTTTCCCCTACCATTCCTAATCAAACCTCCTAACACAATTCCTCTTCCTTACGGAGGGTTTTCAATCTCTCAAACCTTCTTGAAAACTCTATATTCCTCTTAGCTATGACTGGATCAGATTATACAGATTTATCTTCAGGTTAGTAATAAAAGAATTGCTAATATCTGTTTTACAATCTTCAGGAAATTCCTTTTAAAAGCACTTCCTGGTAGCTCAAATTTGCAACATTCACATCAGATTTTAGTTTGTGGATTCCAGCCTCTTAACTTTTTTCTTTTTTAAGACTTTATTTTTAAGTGATCTCTACACCCATTGTGGGGCTCAAACTCACAACCCTGAGATCAGGAGTCACATGCTCTACTGACTGAGCCAGCCAGGAGAGTCTTAGCTTCTTAAGGAGATAAGAACAACCTTAAATAGAGAGCCCTGCACTTTGACCTGGATGCTTGCTGCAATTTTAGCAAGTAAAAAATATAAAAAAATAAAAATAAAAATGTTAATATATTGCTAACCTGCTTTGTGTAGACACTCCATCTAATGTAGCTATCATCCATGATCAGGACTATGAAAACCACATTAGAATTTAAAAAAAGGTCAAGGGCTACACCCTCCTTTTTGGCATTTAATATCTTAGGCAATATTAGATGGCCAATTTGATAACTGAGGGACTTCTGTGGTTTTCCTAGACATCTTCTCGGGAGTGGAACACTTATGATAAGAGGGACAGTATCTCTGTATGATAATATAGAAAACAATGCAGTGAAATGAAGTGAGCAACAACTTGTTTGC
Organism: Lynx canadensis; assembly: GCF_007474595.2. NCBI lineage: Eukaryota > Metazoa > Chordata > Mammalia > Carnivora > Felidae > Lynx > Lynx canadensis. The sequence goes on from NC_044305.1 coordinate 77,290,291, forward strand.
AGCTCCCCTCCTCCAGGGCATCCCATCTGCAGTGGTCGGCACTGGTGTACTGGCCCTGAATCCGCCGACCTCTCTCCAACCCTGAGGCCACACCCTGGTCCAGATGGCCTTCACCTCTCCTACCTCCTGCACAAATGATGTCACCTGTTGTCACTCTTGCCACCTTCCAATACAGAATTCAATCAGAAGTCAGAGTGTCTTTATGATTTTAAAACATAAGTCACGTCACTCTCATATTTAAATTGCTAAAAAGCTGGGGTGCCTGAGTGGCTCAGTCGGTTAAGCATCCAACTTCGGCTCAGGTCATGATCTTGCGGTTTGGGAGTTTGAGCCCCGCGTCGGGTTCTGCGCTGACGGCTCAGAGCCTAGAGCCTGCTTCGGATTCTGTGTCTCCCTCTCCCTCTGTCCCTCCCCTGCTCATGCTAGCTCTCTTTCTCTCTCTCAAATAAATAAAAATTAAAAAAATTAAAATGCCAAAAAGCTGCTGCATTGGACCTCTGTCAGTGGTGGCTACCTCACTGAAAACCCTCGCTACATTTGTGTAGGAAGCCCTACCTTTCCAAGATAGAATTCAAAAACAAACAAATAAAACAAAACAAAACACAACATAAAACAAAACAAAACTTGTATTCCCAGACTCTCTTGCAGCTGCGGGAGTATCTTGGATTCTACCCATCAAAACACACCTGCTGGAGACATGGTTTGAGGGCTGAGAAACATGAGAAAGAGGTCCGCACAGAGTCCGATCCCCTGACATGTAGAGCGGGGCCTGGCTCTCTGACAGCGAATGTGGCAAGACTTCTGGCGTTTAAATCAAGCACTGTTGGTGCCAAGGGGAAAAGAAGTTTTTATGGGAGGGAGCAGTAAAACTGCTGCAGTGTATTTGGGTGAGGATCCTCACAGCATGGCTTCACACCCTGGCTCTGTGGCTTTCATAAAGTTCCAGAAGCAATGCCGCCTTTAGACCTGGGCGGATAAGGCCTCAGTCTCCAGCCCTGGATTTCAGGGACATCCATGTTTTAGAAGACTCTTTGCGTCCTGACCACAAAAAATTAAGATTAAAATAAAATGTGAAAGAAACAAACACACACATACAGAAAATAAATGAGTGACATCACAATCAAGCATGTTACTTTGTTTGGACAAAATATGGAAAGGCCTGAATATACCTAGATAAGCCAGCCAGTTGTCCTGGATTAGACAAGACAGCTACCTATTTCCAAAGCCCCAGATCCTCACATATAGTTAAAAATCACAGAAAAAAAAATTCACACATCTACCATGTCCCATTTACCCTGCACTATCATCTAATTGAATAAATGTTCTTAGATCATATTTATCACTTATTATTAACTGTCATGCATCACTTGAAACAAAATATTTGCCTAGGGCCCACACACCCTAGGGGTAACCCTGACTAGGAGCTACCTACCACCTTTTTAACACATTCCTTTTCTGCCTAAACTAGCATGAATGGACACTGCTGTTGGCAAACACAGGATCTAGACAGATACACTACACTACAATAAAATCCAAACTGCCTAACGTAGCCCTCCGAGACCTCTAGTACATGCATAGGTTCCTACATTCCTTGGATCTCATCAATTCATCCAACCATTCATTCATTCACTCATCCAACAAGAATGTATTAAATGCCTACTATATGCCAGGTGATGATTTTGAGGCTGGCAATACCAAATGAACAAAACAGACAACATTTATACCCTCATCCACTTTATGCTGTTGGAAGAAAGAAAGTGAACAGATGAAAGACTAAATGAAGCAGTAATATAATCAGAGCCAGAGGAAACTTCTGGGAAAATGATAAAAACAAGACTCACGTCAGGGAGTACTTAGACGGGGTGGTAAGATATGAGAAAGGGGCGCTGAAGCAGAGAACTAAATGATGGGTAGGAACTAGTCCTGTGAAGAGCACGAGGAAGAGACTTCTTGGCAAAGGAACAGAACACACAAAGGTACAGAAGCAAGTGCAAGGCTGATGTGTCCATAGAATAGAAAGACAGTTGTGTTGCTGGAGTAGAGAGAATGATGTGAAGGTGGTGGGACATCAGACCAGAGAAAGAAGCAAGGACACTCCTTCCACCTATTTGCTCCCTAAACTAAATGGATCAATTCATGTTTTCATTATAATTAGAGCCATCGTTTAGAAGCAATTTCATCTTTTGTGCTCCAAAGGACCATGCCCTCCAAACATCTGGAAAATTCCAAGATTCAGATAATAATAATACATTTTTTTCTTTCATGTTGCCTGTGCTTCCTTGTGTCAAAAGCTGTTATGCTCAGTTTTCTGAAGGTCTTTTGCTTCTCTCAGCTTATTCTCATGTGACAAGTTTGGACCCTAGAACTTTTCACTTCTATCAACTTTCTTTCCCTCAAGCCAGCTCCATTGTAAAGTGAGAGGAGCCAGTTCTGGATCCAGCCATGGGATGTTGCCAGGGAAGCACATAGTGGGATACTCAGTATCAAGGTACAGGAAGCAGGGGCATGAATAAAAGGACGCTTGTCCATATCCCCCTCCATTCACCCTCTTTCCTCTTCATAGCCACATTCAAGAATCAAGCGGGAATAGTCTTCAAGGTAACTCTGGTTCATACCAAATTCAAAAGCTCTGCTCTGTCCTTTGTTTTAGATTAATTCACTTATTCTATTTTACTTTTTTAACAAATGGGAATTAGGCACCTGCTATGTGCCAGGGGCTGTATCAAATAAAGGTACAGAGTGGGGAACAAAACAGCTGACTGATTCCTTCATGGAACTTATGATCTCTAGTCAGGAGAAAACATTAAACCAGTGATCATCAAATATAAATATCCAGTAATAACCGGAAATAAGGTAATGAAGCAAAAACAGACTATCTGGAGAGTATCTCGGTGAGAGTAGTTGCAGAGGAATAGTTCTTTACTCAGCCTTCCGAATAAGTCCAGGCTTCAGTTTCTAGTTACCGGCTCTGCGATGTGACCTTGACAGCCCCAATTAATCCTGTAGCTTTGAGGTGGCTTTACTCATACCATTCTGAATATCATTCAGGTTCCCTTCAGTGGGGTTTTAGTGAGAATCCATGTGGAGCTCTGTGGAGAGAGCAAGTCCCCTGCCTTGTCAGAAGGTGTCCTCGCTGGAGAAGCCTATCCCAGATACCATGTTTTCAAAATGGGTTTACTAGGCACATCCAAACACATTCCCACTGGCCAACTTCCCATCCACAAGCCCGCAGATATGAGCGATATAAGTGGGCCAAGAAACATCGATAATTAGAACAGTCTCTGGTTACCGTGAAAAGAATAAAGTAAAGAAATAGGCAACTCTGTCAAGGTACGAAAACGTCTTGCAGACCTGCAAAATAAAAATCTTCAAAGGGTCCCCATTGTTTGAAATGACAGAGTCCCACCCAACATATTTTCAGAGGTAACACATGGATGTTCAATTAGCACTAAGTGGTACAGGTTATTTTAACCTCACTACTTCGAGCCAATTGTTTTGACTCCTCCATTTTGAAAATGAGATTGTTTTGACTTCTTCTCCCACACCTCCTGTTTGCTTTCTCCTGTTTTCCTCCTCTTCCAATATCCTTTCCATTTATCCTTCTACTCCCCACTACCTTTCATTTTGTCTGTTTTTTTTCTTACCATCCCTCAGTCTCTTCATGGCCTGAGTTATTCTCCTGCCCTTTCCATCTCAACATTTCAAAATATATGCTATCTTTCTTGTGGGTTAGTGAGGAAATAAATACAAAATGTCATCACTTATAATGAATATCATGAAAAAAAATCAGCATAAAATAAAACACAGCAGTCAAAAATGCACACATAAATCTTTTAAAAAAACAAAACAAAATAAATTTTGATAGAAAAATCAATACTTCATGAAATATGAAAAGTCAGACTTTGCAACGTTCATAACAGAAACAATACTCATAAAAGAAGATCCACTAAAATCTGTTAAAATTATTATGGATCCAGATTTGATCAATAAATCAAATCTTCATTACAACATTTAAATGGAAAAACGAATTGATTTTGATGAAAAGAATTTCAGTAACGTGAACATTAGAATGGAAAGAATGGAAAATGCTTTGGCTGGGTCTTACAGACAATGGATGAACAAATTAAATTTGCTGGATGCAATGGGTTCCCTAAAAGTTTGTCAACAAAATTTAATCAATGCTGACAAAATCCTGATTTGAATATGCTTCCTTAAAAGAGTAGTATCTCAACGTCCTTTGGATCAAAGTGGTAGAGTCAATGTGGTGTCAAACGTCCTATATCAATCCCACCAGCTGACCTGGAGGTACGTTAACCAGTTTAGTCCACAGCAGCAAGACCTTTAACCCTAAGATCCTTAAAGAGACCCAAAGGGTCTAGCAGAGAATGTACTGTTACACAGAAGAAGGTTAAATCCTGGCCACTTGGTAGAAGACCTTTAGTTTCCTTGAGATAGAGACAGACTGGCTATAGAAGCAACTGCATAGTTCTACCTGCCAGCCTTCTCATATGAGATGATTCCTATTTTCTGTTCACATACAAGACCATCTGCCTTGATCACCATTGTCTCCCTGATACCACCACTGTGCCTGGCATAGTAGGCACTGGGCAAATAATGACTGAATGAATTATGAGCCTTCTGCTCAACAGTATTTTGAAAGTTATAAGCCAACCCGTCTCTGAAAAAAATCATAATAAATTATCTGAGTTCAGTTCTTGGTGCTACTGCTTGCTAGGTCTATGACCTAGTCATTTAACTTCTCTGTGTCTCAGTTTCCTTACCTATAAAATGAGAGTAGGAGACATAACAACTCCATAGGCTTAACTGAAAGAATTAAATGGGAAATCTACACGAAGTACTAGGCAAAGAGCCTGACACTTAGTGAGAACTTACCAAATGTTATCTATTAATATTATCCTCACTACCCTCACTATCTTGGAGTAAAACTGACAATAAAAGTCACATTGCCAGCCTTTTTAAACACTCTATGAGAGTGAGATAATAACATCTAAGGGAATAAGTCTCATTTGGCATAATAAATAATTATTTATTCAATGGTAAGTGGCAATAGCTTGAGAATATTAAGGGGTCATGCAGATTCTGCCCAAACTCTTTAAACTTTTGAAAGCAATCTCTACATGACTGAATAGTGTTCACTATTTCTTAAAAAAAAAAAATTAATGTTTATTTATTTTTGAGAGAGAGACAGAGTGTGAGCAGGGGAGGTGCAGAGAGAGAAGGAGACAGAATCCGAAGCAGGCTCGAAGCTCCGAGCTGTCAGCACAGAGCCCGACGCAGGGCTCAAACTCATGGATTGTGAGATCATGACCTGAGCTGAAGTCGGACGTTCAACTGACTGAGTCACCTGGGCGCCCCAGTGCTCACTGTTTTTTAATAGTATCAAGTGCTATTATAATGATAATCATAAAGACCTATAAAATTCTGAAGTGCCTGTGAAACACTAGTATAAGAGTACAGTTAATAAGCTTTAATGTGTCTTAATTATTTGAGACATTATCATCACTTTCATGTGATTGAAGACACAGGGAACAGGAACACTCTCCTTAGGCCCAGAAGTTCTTGGTTCAAATCCTAACCTTTCTACTTACTTAAAGTGACTTTGGACAAACCCTGTGACTTCTTCAAATATTTTTGCTGATCTGTAAAATGAGGGAAGTAATGCCTAATGTCAGAAACTCCCTGGGATTTTATGAAGCTCAAGGAGTCATGCATATGGATGAGAAATGAGAAGGACCTCATGCATTATCTCATAAATGAAGAAAACTGAGGTCCAACAAAGAGATGTGACTTACTAAATGCCACACTGCTAGTTTTTGAGGGGCTGGGTTTTGTAAAAAAAATACTCCTAAAGAAAACATCTACAAATCAAGCTGTTTTGAGTAACTCAACTAAATTAAGTATTTAATAAAGCAAAACATGATTTCTTTTGCCTATATGGAAAAAGTTTTAGTTCTAAAGAGGAAACACATTATTATTCATGCTTTGCAACTATGTCCATCAGTAACATATAGGGTGTTCTCAGTGATACTTAATTATAACAATAATAATGTTTTAAGACCATGTGACTACAGAACAAAATGAGTAATGATTGAGTAACGATGAAGATAATGGAATAAGGAGCATGGTGACAATGCCAAGGACTAAGTCGGGCACTCAAATATACATTATCTCGTTTGATTCTCATGACAACACTCTCAGGTATCTGTACTTCACAGATGAGAACACAGAGGTTCACAAAGGTTCGGCAACTTGTCCAAGGTGATACAGCTAGAAGGTGACAGAGCCGATGGTTTAAACTCCTACTTTGGTCTAATGTCTGAGCACCTCTTTCCTTAACACTAACTAGGCTGGTTGTGGAAGGCCCATACAGACCTGATTATCTGAAGCCTGCCTTTCCTTAGCCACTCTTCCTAAAGGTGCATTTTCTTATCCAGTGTAGGCCAGGAAGACTCTGAGAAGCTTCCTGTCACATCTTTCTCTCTCTCATTTGATTTTCTCCAGGTTCTGGAGTTCAGTAACCAGTATAATTCACTGAACACCGATCCAGTGCAGAGGGCTGTGCTGGGACCACCTGTTGAGAGCTATGTAGTTGGTCTACAAAAGAGCCAGGTGCCCTAGCTCCTTGACCTATCCTCTGCATGCACAAGACAGCCAGGGTGGAGGCAACTTGCTCATAGAGCAAAATAGAGTGCATGTCGCATCCTGCCTCCTCCGAGCCATTTTCTGCTCTACAGCCTGGTACCCACGTATATGTGAAAGGACATCAACTTCCACTCTTAGGGCTGGCCGGATGTAAGTATTTCAGGTGCCAATAGTTTCCACTTGGCAAGGGTTACATTATGTGGTGTGGGTCTGTCACCATGATGCCTTGGAGACGGCGAGTTTCCCCTGAAGAACAGGCTGGTGTGGTGCTCCCCATAACACTCTCCTCACTGGAGGATGACCAAGCAAGGCTTCCCTTCTGCTAACCCCAAGGGGACTTGTTGGACTTTACTGGCATCTGCTACACAGCCTTGCTGGTGAAGCAGCCGCCTTGTCTGTGCTCCCTAGTTCTCTCTCTCTCCCCTTTATTGTACAGGTTTTCTGTTTTGGCAGAGAAATGTCAACCAGCCCTTTAACAAACGCAAATTCTGAGGTTTAAAAAGAAAAAAGGAAGAAAAAAACCAACAAGAGTCCCCATTTCAATGGCCAAATGGCTGTTTTGGAAAAGGTGGAAAATGCCATCATGCGAGCCTTGCCCGCTGCACTGTTGTGGTGTTTCACTGGCAAGGGTCAAAGTAGAGTCCAGACGACGGTGCTTTGTTTCCTGCTTTTTCACACAGAGACTGCCTTTCCAAGTAAAGAAAATGTTGACCAACAAAAATAAAGGAAAAGACTGCCTCATTCTTTACCAACATAAAATGTGTAGCATTGTTCTAATTGAAGCAATATGCTTCCGAGGGTGGAGCAGTGTGGAAATAAAGTAACCTATTTTTTGTGACTTGGCTTTACCTCTGGGCCTTCTCACATTACCTAGATGGACAGTTGCAACACAGCAAAGAATACTATAGCCTCATTGTTACGCACCCCCCCTTTACACTCTGACTTTAACCCACACAATGACACTGTGTCTTTCAGGCCACAGTATAATTATTGTTTGGTGGACATAAGGTTGATAAAGAGAAGAAAACTATGGCCTAGAAAGTAAGGCTTAACATCGACTGAATATCATCAGGCATCTTAAGATTTGTTCCAGAAAATAAAAAAAATGGGGGGACATTGGTCAGATGTTATTAATTAAAAAGAACCCAGAATGAGGGATTTGGAGGACCCAAGGGCATAAAATACGAGGACTGATCAGCTGCCCTGCATGGCAGGGAGGGGTTAACGGTTGACAGTGATGGCTATTACCGTTTGCCTTGATCTCAGGACTGCAATGAGGACCGCAGAAGTGACAGAGACGTTTTCTTCATGGCATCTAAACCCACAGCAGCCTTTCAGTTCTGAAGGATTAATATTTGCCTGGTGCTCAGTGATGCCCACCACTCCACTCAAGACAGGTGATGGAAGTGGTGCCAGATTGCACATCAGGTCCTTGTAAGAAAGTTTCGCTTCTAGAGAACTTTGTTAAAGATGATTAAGAAGTCACAGATTGTTTCCCTTTTCATTTTTACACACAGGCAAGGAAGATTTAATGAGTACATACTATTTGCCAACACTGCTGACAACCAAGAATACAAACATGAAAGCAACCTATTCTCTTCTGAATTTCTCACTTGCTCACAGCCTCTGCTATATGCTCTTTTAGTCTAAAGTACACGTCAGCCAGAACTGTTTTGTTCCTCCTGGTCCCCTTTATGAGGAACCTGGGAGAAATTGCTGAACGGTATGGGATCGAAGGACAACTGTACTTCTAAACAGTTAATGTGCATTCATATCACGGACACTTTGAACCATGTAACTGACCGGCTTCCCCTTTCCTGTGATGCTTAGGGACACGTGTTGGCCCACCAGAAGCCAGAATGAAAGTCACCATGGTTTGACTTTTCTGAATCTTATACCAGAACCACTTTATTGTCCTTTATTTTCCTTTGTCTGCTTCCTTCTTTTCCTTCTTTCTCTTCTTTTAAAATTTATCTTTTTATTATATTTCATGTATCTGTATAAGCTGGTTTTAATTACTAGGACTTGGTGGGGTCTGAGAAAACAAACAAATAGCTGTTTTCCCCAAACTCTATTTCCAGAGGCTCTCATTGCAAAGGAATTATTTATCTTTGGAGGGTAACAGCAAAAATAACCAAGTGACAAAGAGAATAAACAGATCAGACTTTCAACAGCTGTCCGAGAAGACATGGAGCAACAGATGTCAGGAAACCATGAAGTAGCCGCATCGTCACTCATACACACACAATGGAGCCAGGGCCCATTTGGGGAAAACATTCTGATGTTTCCCAGATTTTAAAATAGAAGTGATTAAGTAATCTTTAAATTTAAACTCTAAACTTTTCAATGTGCACTCTATCTACTCAATCCAGCTTTTTTTGTTCATTGACTATTTCCAGCCTCTATGGCCAGGAAAGTCATCAGCACAGAAGTCTTAAAAACATAAAAAAAAAAAAATATCTTGCATCTGCAGATTAAATTAAATTTTTGGAGCTTTTTCAATCTATAATTTTAATTGAGTATCTTAGTGAATTATAGAAGCCCAGATGAACAACATTGTAAAAATAATTTTTAAGCATTTATAATAAAGCAATAATTAGTATAAAAATTGAGCAGTATAAACTTTTCAAAATATTTATTCACTTGCCAAATATTTTTTGAGCACCTATATGGACTAGACCCTGAGAATAAAGCATAAAACAAATTATGTTTTGATTTTACTTTAATAAAACCTACGTTTTTGGGGAAGACAAATATTAAGCAAATATCCATACTAATACATGCATAATTTTCCAGTATTATCTACATACTATAAACGGAAATTGTTATTATTCTAGATATATATTAAGTTATAATAATCTACCTCAAACTTAGTTATATAAAACAACAACCATTCTGTTATGCCAATGATTTTATGTGTCAGAAAGGTGGGCAGAGCACAATATGGACAGCTCAACCCTGCTCCACTGTGACTTAAGCCTCAGCCAGGGTGTCTTTGGCAGCTGGAGAAGAATGGGAAAATGAGAAGAGGGCCTTATGTCTGTGGCCATGGATTTACTCTATATCACATTGGCAGGGAATTATAAATGTCCAAGATGGCTTTTTCACTCCCATGTTTGTCACCTGGTCTGAGATGACTGGTTCTCTGAAACCTTTCTAAGTGACTCACACAGGCTTCCTCACACCATGACAGTACCAGGGCAATCAAACTTATTATATAGAAGCTGGCTTCCATGAGAATGAGAATTTCAAGAGGAAAGACAGGGGAACTTCCAATCATTCAAGGCCTGGACCCACAAGTTGCCATGGTGTCACTTCCACCATATTCTATTGATCAGTCACAGTAACTATGAGGATTCAAGGGGAAGGGCCATAGACTACCTCTTACTGGGTAGTGTTAAAAATTTCTCCAGGCCACAAAAAGCTTGAAATAATGGATTAGTAATTTCAAAGTGCTGAAAGAGAAAAGTTGTCAAATTATAATTCTATACCCAGTTAAACTATCATTCTAGAGTAGGGCCAAAATAAATCCATCTCAGGCAGATACTGAGGGCATATAGAGAGAATTACTAAACAATATTCAACAGGAAGAAGATATTGAACACAGAATTTAGGTATACAGTGTAAAAAAAAGAGAAAGAAAATATGAGTAATCAACAAGCATTGACAATATAAATCAATATTTATAAAAATGATTACTTGGAATGCTATAAAAAGAAGGTGGAACTAAAGTTAAGACATAATGTATAAGATAAAAGGGCATAATCCGTTCTTCAAATTGCTTAGATCCTCATATTTTTTAGGAGTATACAAATATTGATTAATTTTAAAGTTTGTTAAATAAAAGATACCTGTTAAAGTTTAAAAGTAGCTACCAAAAGAGTGAAATCTTACTATATAACTCTTTAACTAATAGAGATGAAAAATGGGAGATAGGGGACAACTTGATCAAAGACATATGAGGCAGGAAAGCTTCTTAAAAAATAAAAAGGCATTGGGGTTCATGGGTGGCTCTGTTGGTTAAGTGTACAACTTCAGCTCAGGTCATGATCTCACAGCTTATGAGTTGGAACCCTGTATAGGGCTCTCTGCTATCAGCACAGAGCTTGCTTCACATCCTCTGTCCCCCTCTCTCTGCCCCTTCCCCACTGGGTCTCTCTCTCTCTCTCTCTCAAAAGAAAAAAAAATAAAATTAAATAAATAATTAATTAAAAAGCATGATAAATACTATAATAGAAAAAAATCAAAGTAAATCAATAGTCACAGTAAATGTAACAGATAAAACTCACCATTAATATTTTTTTTAATTTAACAAGTTTTTTTTGTTTTTGTTTTTGAGAGAGACAGAGACACAATGTGAGCAGGAGAGGGGCAGAGAGAGAGGAAGACACAGAATCTAAAGCAAGATCAAGGCTCAGAGCTGTCAGCACTGAGCCCAACGCGGGGCCCCACCCATGAACTGCAAGATTATGACGTGAGCCAAAGCTGGATGCTTAACAGACTGAGCAACCCAGGCACCCTTAAACTCAACATTTATAGTTAAACAGTCTTAAAGTAGGTTTTAAAAATTCAGCTATATGCTGTTTACTAAAGACAAATCTAAAAACATAAAACAAGAAAAGATTGAAAATACAGGAATTAAAAAATAAATACCAGGAAAACAGTATGCAAAAGATATATGGTGTAAGTATTTTAATACCAGGTAAAATAAGTTTGCAAGAAATATAACTAATAATAGTCACTACACAATAATAAAAGATAAATCAATTGAGAATAAGTATCTCTTTTGAATTTATATAGACCAAGTATCATGGCCTTAAATTAGAAAAAGTAAAAATTGGGCAGAATTACTACCAGAAATCAACAAGCATAAGCAGAGTTGTGATATCTTGACACATATTTCTTAACAATTGATAGATTAAATACAAAAATATAGGATAACTGTTTTCTTGCTGTGTAACAAACAGATTGCCATAAATTAAGGCACTTAAAATAGCAGCCATTTATGATCTCCCCATTTCTGTAGGTGTGAAGTCTGCATTCTCTGCTCAGGGCCTCACAAGACTGAACTCAACTTGTTATCTGGGTTGCATTCTCATGTGGAGCTGAGAGGCCTCTCAAGCTCATTTAATTAGTTGGCAGAATTCAGATCCTTATGTCTATGAGACTCAAGTCCTTGTTTTCTTGCCCTCTGTTAGGAAGGGGTTGCTCCCAGCTCTTAGAGATTACTCAGGTACTAGCCACTTCCCTTATGATTACTCAGAGTCAGCTCATTAGTAACCTAATCAAGGGAGTAAAATCTGATAGTCACAAGTTCTACTCACACTCAAGGGGAAGTCTGATTGAATGGACATTAATAGAACAATGTGTACAACAGTTATAGATATGCTAAATTTAGCATGCATAAAAGCACAAAGCAAGTCCCAATAAATACCAAAGAATCTTGGTGTGTAAGTGATTTCACCACCTGTAGTGTGTCTTAGGTATGCTACTGTAACAAACATATTGATTACATAGTGCTCACACACACAATACCTAAAGAATCTAATAATTACAAAAGAATGGTATATAGCCATATTTAATTAAGCAAGATATCAAAATCAAAAAGATAAAAAAATATTTAAAATTACATAAGTGAATGTTCCAAGATAATTCATGGTTAAAAAAGAAAATCATGCTTAAAGTTAAAAAATACTGGAGATAACACAAATCAAAAAATTACAAAATAAATGTGATGAAATGCAGCTAAAACTGCTTTAAAGGTAAACTTATAGCCTTATGTATTTATGATAGAAAAGAACCAAGACTTCAACTTAAAAAAAAGAGAAAGAACAGCAGAACAATCTCAAAAAAAGTAGAAATAAAATAATGATAACTGAAAATAATGAAAGAGAAAAAATGATAGACATCAACAAAGTCAAATCAAATTAAAAGCTAAATATAATATTATTTTCATAATCATAGATTAGATTAATAATTATATAAAATATAAATATTATGAAAATAATTTAAATTTACATTAATTACTTGAAAATTTAGATAAAATACTTTAGAAAAGTAGAACTAATCAAAACTGGCTCAAGAAATAAAAACCTTAACATATTCATATTTAAAAAAAATTGAATCAGTAATTTAAAATACACACACACACACACACACACACACACAAACCTGCTAGGCCCAGATATTTTACAGATCCATTATACCTATTCTTTGACTAGGTACACATTTCAAAAACGTAAAATGCCATTTATTTTTACAAATTAATCCAAAAAGTCAATATAGTTGTAATGAAAATCCTAATAGGTTACTTTTTGGAATATGATAAGTTGACCCTAAAACTTATATGCAAGAGCAAAAAGACAAAAATTAGCTAAGACAATTTGTGAGGAAAAAGAACAAGGATCAAAATATCAAGACTTATTTTAATGTAGTATTAGTGGTAACACAATTACACAATTTTAAGTGCTTTTATGTGTCAGATACTGGCCCAAGGATTTTATAAGTATATGGCAACTTAACTGCCATAACAACTGTTGAGTAGTTACCATTACTTAGTTTTACAGAAGAAACTGAGGTACAGAGAAGCTAAATGGCATGCACAATATCAAACACAAGAATATAGAGGAAGATAAGGTTCAAACACAGGTGCCTCACCTGTGGACATACTATGCCATACTCCACAAATCAATATAATAATTGACAGTGTGGTTTTGGTGCATAGATACATAAAAACACAGAGAACCAAACTGAGTGATCAGAAATGGAACAGAAGTGTTACGAAAAATTTATATATGACGTATGTGTCATTACAAACCAATGGGGAGAGAATGCATTATTCAATAGATGATAGGAAAAATTATATATCTGCATGGGAACAAACAAAATTAGATCCCAGCTTAATATCATATGTGAATAGACAGCCACATACCTTGAAAGTTTTAATATGTAAATCAAAATGTTAAAACTTCTAGAAGAATATGTAAGATAAAGTCATTATGGTCTCAGGGTAAGGAATAATTTCTTAACAAGATATATACATAAATTATAAAGAACTGAAATTTGAATACTAAATTAAAATGAAGTATTTCTGTGCAGCACAATATGTCAAAAATAAGGAAAACTATAAATCACAGAATGGATAATGGTATTTTTAACTCAAGTACCCGATAATTTTTGATAGTCAGAGTTCAAAGAACTTTAACAAATCAATTTTAAGAAGTTAAATAACCTAAAGAAAAATGGGCAAAGGATATGAACAAGTAATTGAAGGAGAACAAATCTAAGAGTCCACTAAATGTAAGAAATGATGTTCTTACTGTACTATTAATTACAGATATGCATGGCAAAATAACAATAAATAGAAATTTATCATCGGAAGGGCAAAGAGGAAAATAAATCCAGTAACACCAAATATCGGTGAAAATGGGAACAAATTACAACTTTCATATACTATAGATGGGAATATAAACTGGCATGCCTACCCAGGATGCCATGGATGAACTGGAAAGCGTAGTAGCCTATGATAAGCCTTAGCTATATATTTCAAAATGAATAAATACTAAATAGCCATGTTGAGTAAAAAAAAAAAAACAACACAAGTTGCAGAATGATACATGTAGTATCATTTATATTTATATATATTTATATAATAATACACACATCTTTGTCCAGTTTATGGAATCATATATATGCACAAAATTATAAAAACAAGGGTAGAGAGGTTTAAAATCAAATCAAGATAATTACGACCCCTGGGAAGGGGAGAATGGAAAAGGGGCAATTATACAGAAGAAGGGGAAAAGGGGCAATTATACAGAGCCTTTCAACCGTGTTTGGAATTTTTATTTATCTAAAATAAAGACATGAAGCAAATTGAGAAAATGTTAAAATTTGACAAAGCTGGTTGGTGAGCTCATAGATGCTTATATTATTCTGTATATTTTTCCATTTGCTTGAATTAATTCATAATATAGGAAAAATTGTTTCAAATGATATACATAAAATTAGGTTATTTGAAGGGAAACATCATAGGCAAGGTAAATGCATTTTATGCATTTTACTAAGTGAAAAAAGATGCAGACACATTACTTTTCAGGAGAATGAGGAATTTTGCTTTAATTGCAGCTTTTTCTACAATGTGCTCACAAAATAAAAGTATATCTATCTATCTGGAAACTAACTGGGGAATTTGAAAATTTCACTAATAAGAACTGCTCTATTTTGGATTGCTCCAAATTGGTGAATTATTACAATTACAATAAGGTTGTTTATTCTTTTTTAAAAAGTGGACTAGAATCTTAAATTAGATTGAAATAACTTTTTAAGGGCAAAGTGGTTGGAAAGACTTTTCTCTCTGCCTTGCATATGGTTGGACATAGCTAAGCCTTGGCAATCTTCTTTCATTCAACAAATATGTTTTGAGAACTCACTATATGCAAGAGCCAAAACAAACAAGCTCCCCACTTTCTTGGGGCTTTCTTTGTAGTAGGGAAGATAGCAATTATCAAGTATATAAATAAATACCAGTTAGTGGTAAGTGCTATGAAAAAAAATTAAGTGAAGCAAGGTAATGGGGTGGTGGCCGGCAGTGGGGGGGGGGGTGGTGGTGGTGATTCAGATGGGTGGTCAGGGCAGACCTCCCTTAGGAACTGCGATCAGAAAGATAAAGAGCAAACCATGCAAAAATTTGGCCAGAAAAGCCTCCAGACACCTCCCCCAGAGGCTGAGATATGTACTTAGACTTTCATAAATTCTCTAACATTTTCATGTCACTGAATTACACCTTTTCAAGACTATGTTTTATAAAGAAATAAGGATTTTTATCACTTAATTAGAATTTCTGCCCACTTGAGAATTCCAGAGTAATATGCAGCCTTGAGATTCTAGGCATGAGGCCTCAGAGGCTAGGATTTAGGCAAGGGTCTCAACGCTCAGGAAATCCAAATTCTTGAGACTTTAGGTAACTTACAAGAAATGTCATCAAAACCACCACCCCTTCCCCAATCCCTAAACACACACTCTCTGATGTTCCTTTTGTTTTATTGGTGCTCTCCTCGGTGTTTATAACTCACATACTATTGTTTATTGTCTGTCTTCTCCACTAGAATAAGCTCCCTTAGGGCAAAGGTTTTTGTCTCTCTTGTTCACTACCTGTATAGTACCAATGCAGAGTAGGCAACCAATAGTAACTTACTGACTGAATGGATAAATGTTAAAACATTGAACACCAAGGGTCTAACTCTACTGACCTGAATTATGCCCCAATTGTAAGTCACCTGATTATTTTTCTCTTTAATCACATTATAAGCAATTCTAGGACAGAAACTACACTTTATGGCACTTCTGTAGTCCCCCACCACACCTAAACCAATACTGGGTATACTCAGCCCTCTCCACACAGCCCCTCTGCCCCAAATAGTAACTGTTCAAATCACTGCTTTCTAAAACTGTGCTGAGTACAGGCAGGGCAATGGAGAAAATGACATAGTAACCTGAGAGCTTGTAGTCCTTACAAATCTATAAAAGCTGTTAAAGGCTTGTTCGTGAGTTAGAGAAGAAACCATTTCACTTAATAGATGCAGTCAATGCAGAGGTAGAACCCTCAAACAAGAAACTTCTTTAGACTTCTGATAAAAAAAAAAAGTTATCCCACTCCTAACCTAAATAATGCCATTATAACTACAAATCAATGTTCACACTGACATAGAGTCTGTACTGTGTCCAAAGAGGTTTTGGAAGCTGTCAGGGTTGATAAACAGAAGCTAATGGATGAAATGAGAGAAAATATGAACCACAGGAACTAAGATGACTATGAACTACTTCTGACCAGTGAAGACTGTCCCTATGTGTCAACCTACTGCTTGGTTTTGTTTGCTTAGTGACTAGGATAGCTCACAAATTTAGATAGTGCCTATTAAACAGTCAGTGTTCAACAGAGCTGGTCCAAGTACAGATTTCACAGTCTACTTTCAAGAGAATGAAGACCTAAAGACTCACTCATCTAAACATCTCCTGTCCTGACATGCTCCTGATTTGAAATTTCCGGAAGAACCACTTCTACAGGTTAAGATTTTGTCTCCTAGAAGTCCTAACGGAATGAAAGCACACTCCTTAGACACTGCATGTTAATCTTCTAGCTCCCAAAGGATTTTTCAATTCCTAGCCAAGAGCAAAGCCCTAAGTAGAGTTGGAAGGGAGAGCAGGTAGTAAGTTTGGTAGGGCAGGTGGAAAGAAGAGAGAGGGCCTCAGGCAATCCTTACAAAATGAGGTTGTCTAAAACAACCACATCATTATCATTGAGGAATGCTTGTCTAAAATACAGATCCTCGGCCCCATCCCAGACCCACTGACTCAGAATCTGTTGAGGTGCATATTAAGGCACACAGAAGTTTGATAACTGGTGTTCTAGATAAAAGAGAAGGCAGGTTCTGTTGGGGAACACAGGGAGCTGCAAGCCTCAGGAAAGTGAGGTAAAAATGGGTGAAGAAATGAAGCATCACTCTAAAATAGGTATGTAATAGAGATGAGCTGGGTCAAACAAAACCACAACTAAGACACAGCATGTAAGTGCTTCCCACAAAGAAATTGGTAACACAAGCACTGCAATGAGATTGCTAACCACATTAGCAACAAGGTACCTGGTTGTCAGAGGAAGATGTGCGGCAAAATTTTGCTACAGGAAGTCAGGGTCAATAGGCCTTTTACTATAAAAGGCCAATAGTATATATTTTAGGCTTTGCAGGTCATATGGCCTCTATTGTAAATATTCAACTCCACTCACTGTTGTACCATGAAGGCAACCATAGACAATACGTAAACAAAGGCATGTGGCTGTGTTCTAATAAAACTTTATTTATCATAACAGGCAGACTATGACCTGAAAGCTGTAGTTTGCTAATTCCTGCTGTAGTTATCTTAGGAAAAGAAAAAGGCAACTAGTCTTTTGCTTATATTCCAATCTGAAACTGAGAGTGTGTGTTTGTGTTTTATGCATTCTCTTTATTTACATATAAACTGGAAGAAAGTACATCAAACACATATGAATGATTGATTATGAATATTTTTGTTTTTCCCTATATTTTCTAAATTTTTCACTCTTTCTATATGTAATTATTTTTAATCTTCCTTTTGTAATTCTTTTATAATCAGAAAAAAAATACTATTTGAAGAAGAAAGAAGAAAACCAGCTAGTTTAGATGTTCCTTGAGCCTCAGCAGAAAAGCTCTGCTTGGAGTTTACAAATCTTTTGTGTTGAAAACAATCCAGCCCCCACCATGCTTGCAGATAACGTGAAAACTCACTCAAGTCCTGCTCATTGGTGCAAGCAAAAAGAGGAGCAGAAAGGATAGGGGCAATTCAGCAGTTAACTGCACAAGCTTTGCCCAACGATCCTAATTTCCATGATTTTAATAATAATGAGTGAAACCAAAAGTGTTAAGTTGCACTTTCTACCTCAGCAAAACGGAGTGATAATTGTGCAGAGAATAATTTTATGGGTGAAGTGTGCCCTGTATTGTAAAAGATTAGAATAAAGTGCTCTAATACACAATGTCTTAGCAGGTGCAGGCACTTACCTGAGCAATTAAAATCTTCTTAATATACAAATCACAGCCAATGAGACTGCTGGCATGACAGAATAGATCTTTCAGGACACAATGTGTTTGTCTCAAATAGGTCCCCCCTCCCCACCCTGGCTTTATTTATTTATTTTTGCTAGCAATCATTTGTAGATCTTTTATTTGAAAAAGAAAATTGACCAAACATAGATAATTTGCTCCAAATATACCCAAGCACATTCATTCTCTTACAAATCCATTCAGACCACAAAAAAGCTATTAAATACTTACTATGTATGAGGCACTGTGCTGGGTGCCGAATAGGCTATTTTGGGACCAATTATAATCATCTTCCCCACAAACAGAGAAAAGCACTTCTCGATGATGGCCACAAGTTACCATGCTGGTGAAAACTGGCCATTTGAATCCTCTGCAGGTCGCTGGCATCCTACTTAACTAGCTAAATTCATGGTCGAGGACCATGTGCCAATGGTGCTGGACTGGCATAACAGAAGGGCAGTCCGCTGGAGGTATTGGTGCAGGTGAGATGTTCAGTAGGAACCAAGTTAACACAGGGACCAGTTTTTCTCCTCCCTCATCCCTTCAGCATATCCCAAACTGGCCTTTGCCTCTCTCTTCCACAGAAAGGACTACCCTTCTAAAGATGACCAGTGGGTTCCATGTTACTAAATCTGTGGTCAATTATCAGCAGACCTTGATAGAAATTTGACATGGCCATTGCTTCTGCCTCGATATCCATTATTTCCTTCATATTCAAGATATCGCATATCTCACTTATTCCTTCCCAGTCAACTTGGGTGATTCTTCTTCCTCTTCCTAGTCTATATTAAGTGCCCCAGGGCTCAGTCCTTGTTCCTCTTCTCAAATCTACAACTCACTGTCTCAGTGAGTTATAGTCCATAGCTTTACATTTGAATTATATGCTGATGACTCCCAAATTTATATCTTCAGTCCAGACTTGTCTCCCAAAGTCCAGACTCATGCATCTAAAAGCTTACCTTACATCTCCCCCTGAATGTTGAATAGCTGTCTCAAATATCCATGTCCCAAGCTGATCTTACTCACAGAATCTGCACCATCCACGGCCTCCTCCATCTCAATTTATTGCGACTTCACCATTCTAGGGGCTCAGGGAGAAAACTTGGGAGTCATCCTTGACCCCTCTCTTGCTCTTATACCTCACACTCGATCCATCAGGAAATCCTGTTGGCTCTACTTCCAAATATAAACAGAATTGAATTCTTTTTGACCACCCCCACTGCCACATCAATGCCTAAACTCCTATCATCTTTCAACTGGACAATTGCCACAGCCTCTGGCAAAAATCCTGGAAATCAAGGGAATACTATGAGCAGCTCATCTCTGGTTCATTGTGATGGCACAGCAATCAGTTCAGGCTGCCCCAAAAGGTTTTAGAGAACACATTAACCACAGTGCCATTTTGATAGGCAGAGAAAATAAAAACTGAAGTTTGGCCTCTTAAAACACTAGAAGATTTACAGGAAGTGTTTAAAACTCGCTTAAGTGACACTTCATCAATGTCACAATAAGTCACTCTTTATATTGCAGACATGCTGTTGGGATTCATTTGTTAATTTTTTAAAGAGAGGGAGGAAAAAAAAAGTAGTAGAAGATTATCCAGATTGCATGAATCAGCCTGTCTGTATGTCTGGGGGTAAATCTGTTTTGTTTAAAGATATCATTGGCAAGGAAAGGATGACCACAAATATGTTCTTTCTCCCGGAACAATTTTGCTTTCTTCACATCGACACAATGATGACCACTATGGGTGGGCACAAAAACATTCTGCTGTGAAAAGTAGGGCTGCCTGGTTGTGTGAAGACACTGCCTGAGTATGGTGGCTTGCCTGCCCCTCAACCATCTCCAGGGGTAGTGAGAATATCGTGACCATCATGACATACAAGTGTCAACACATTCCCATCGAAATGTCTTGCACCTTTGCATAAGGGTATACAGGCAATTTTATCAGATGCCTATCCCCTGAGGTAAGGCCTAGGACTTGGCCATTTAGAAGTAAACCGAGCAATTTTGATGCAGGTTGTCTGCAAACCATGTATTTAAAAACTCTGATGGAATGGGGCGCCTGGGGGGTGCAGTCAGTTGAACATCTGACTTCAGATCAGGTCACAATCTCACGGTTCGTGGGTTCAAGCCCCACATCAGGCTCTGTGCTGACAGCTCAGAGCCTGGATCCTGCTTCGGATTCTGTGTCTCCCTCTTTCTCTGCCCCTCCCCCGCTCGTGCTCTGTCTCTCTCCCTCTCTCAAAAATAAATAAAAAAATATTAAAAAAAAAAAAAAAAAAGAAAAGAAACACTCTGATGGAGCTGACAAAGCATAGGATTGGGTTTCAGCAGTCCAGAGTCCAAGTTCAACCGATTCACTGGGTAAACTTTTTTTTACCATTCTGAGCCTTTGTTTTCACATCTATGAAAGGGAATGATGAGGTTCTAGCACCCATTACTTTCTTGTTAGGCAGTTCTGGTAAAATAACATAAAAATGCTTCGAAAACCCAAAGTACTATACAAATCTAAGTGTTATTATTTCTGTTAGACACATTGCCTTGTTTTTATTGTTGCCAGTCTGATTTCTGGTAAAATTCTTATTTATGGGCTAGCTTTATATCCATGACCCTACTGAAGTGTTTTTAGAGTGAAAAATGCATCTTTATAAACATAAAACCACTTCAAAATTAGAGATGAGCTTTATTTTATATATTTCAAGAGAAAGGCATGAGAAAATTGACGTTTTCCCCACTTTATCAAAAATATGTGATGAGCCTTGTTATCACATACAAAGCAACAAAAAAAAAAACCAAGAAAGAATAAATGTGCCCCCCAAATCCATCACACTGCAAGGTGGACAATTTTGGTAAGTGCAGTGCTGTGTGCCAACATCTATAAGCGAGGTCTTATCAGTTATAAATCAGCCCCACTGGGGAGAGATTAAAATGCAGTTGCTTCTCCCTAGGTCATGAGAGGGAGAAGCCAGTGTAGAGATTTCTCCTGCTTCAGCAGATGGCAGTACAGCTGGAGGTGGTGGGTGCTGATGGCACTCCCCACACATGTGCCCACCTCTACGCCCCCTGCAGCTTGCTGGAGGGAGAGGACCAACATATCTCTTCTTCTCTGGCCTGGGGAACTTGGTTAGTCCTCATGCAGAGCAGCCCAGAAGCCAACCAATGAGGAATGGAAATCAGAGGATAAATACCCCTAGGTTCCCCATAACTAGGTGAGATAATTCCAAGGCACCAACCCTCAGAGAAGCCCCAGAAATATGGAGCCCCAGTTCCCCGCAGTGGATATCTGCTCATTAATACATCTTGTACGGACTCCTCTAACCCTGTCCGACTCTCCCCATAATCTCATGTATGGTCCCTGGGATCAACTCCCAAATAAACTACCTGCACCCAAGTCCCTTATTCATGGTCTGCTTTTGAGGAAGCCCAAACTAATGCAACAGGCTTTGGAATCATTCTAATACATTCTAATCCTAGTTTAATCACTTGCTAGTTGTCTAGCCTTAAGCAAGTTATTTAATCTTTCTAAACTTCAATTTCCTTATCTGTAAAATACAGGTGATAGTAACTATGCCAACTTTGTATGACTATTGTAAATATTAACTAACATGTAAAACAAATAGTACAGAACCATCCACTTGATAAGGGCTCAACAAATACTGGCATTGCAAGCAACTGTGGTTGTTAAGAAAACACTCCCAACTTTAAGCTTCTGACTCTTGATTTTAGCTCAGGTCATGATCTCACAGTTCCTGAGACTGAGCCCTCCATGCTATCAGCATGGAGCCTGCTTGAGATTCTCTCTCTCCCTCTCTCTCTTCCTCTCCCCACCCCCTCTCTCTCAAAATAAATAAATTTAAAAAAAAAAACTTAAAAAAAAAACTCCCAACAACCATGAGATGCTATTCACTCCCATCAGACTAGAAAAACATTACACATCTGAACAATACATAAGTATTAGTAAGATTACAGAAAAATAGCAATGTTTCTATTCTGCTTCTGGGGGGAGAGGCCTATATAACTATTTAGGCTGGTAATTTGATAATATATAGTTAGGTTGAAAAAACAAATATATATATATTTGCTATAATCCAGTTAATTCCTATTCTGAGAATATGGCCTAGTGAAGTCTCATTCTCTGCTCCAGAAAACAATGTTCATGGAAGACACTGTTCATTATCATAAAAAAATAAAGATGATCTGGATTCCTTCCATTAGGGAAAGGATAAATGAATGGTGGTACATTTATACACTGAAGTACTATATAGCTGTTAAAATAAATTATTTCTACATTTATCAAAACATGTTAAAACTAGAATGCAGAGCAAGATAAAGGTTACAGAATATCACAGCAAGATGAAACTTTATGTGTGTGAATGTTTCAAAATATATGACTTAATTCTACCTCTTATCTATGGACCTCTAACTTACAAGTAAAAATCAAAAACAGGGATGCAGAGAAGGCACTCATTTCATTGAAATGCTGATCACTGGGGACATATGATAGAGGGTAGGTGACTTAAAACAACACAGATTTATTTTCCCACCATTCTGGAGGCTAGAAGTCTGAGATTAAGATGTAGGTGGAGTTGAAAATTAAAAAAAAAAAAAAGTGTGGGGTAACTCGTGCCTGGGTGGCTCGGTTGGGTGACCGACTTCAGCTCAGGTCGTGACGTCACAGTTTGGGAGCTCAAGCCCCGCATCGGATTCTGTGCTGATGGCTCAGAGCCTGGAACCTGCTTTGGATTCTGTGTCTCTCCCTCTCTCTACCCCTCCCCTGCTCACGCTCTGTGCCTCTCTGTCTCTCAATAATAAATAAACATTAAAAAAAAAAGATGTCAGTGGGGTTGGTTTCTTCTGAGGCCTCTCTCCTTGACTCATAGACGGCCATCTCTTCCCTATGTCTTCATAGGACCTTCAGTCTGTACTTATCTATATCCTAATTTCCTTTTCTTACAAGAACACTGGTCATATTGGAATAGGGCTTCCCAAATGACCCATTTTTATCTTAATTAACTCTTAAATTTTTTTTAACATTTATTTATTTTTGAGAGACAAGAGAGAGACAAAGCATGAGCAGGGCAAGGGCAGGGAGAGAGGGAGACAGAGCACAGAGCCAGACACGGGGCTCGAACTCACAAACCATGAGATCATGGCCTGAGCGGAAGTTGGAAGCTCAACTGACTGAGCCACCCAGGCATCCCTATCTTAATTACCTCTTTAAAGACCCTGTCCTCCTGTGCAGTCACATTCTGAGGTAGGAGGGGTTAGGACTTTAACATATGAATGTGGGAAGAGGCACAATTCAGCCCATAACATTTACCAAAAAAGAGAGAATAATAGCTACATGTAAATAATTGGTAAAGACCAGTAAGAAAAACAAAACAAAACCCATTAAAATACAATTGTGTAATTGACAAAGCAATGGAGGCTGCCCAGAATAAAATACCATAGTTCAGGCCAGCTCAGTCTTCAATTAGACAAGAACTTCTGCTCTGGCTTTCTGGAGTAAACAAAGATGGAAGAGTATTACCACATTCTGTGATGGAACCACAGAAAAATAAAGGTTGGTCCTTTCTGCTACGCCGCTTCTAGCCAAACAGTCACCTGTACATCCAGACTACAATTATGCATTTAATTGTGGGTTAGTAGGTTTTTGTTTGTTTATATTCTAGCACAGACTCCTTCACAAAGGATTTGAGTCAGTTTTTACAACACATGGTGGCAATTTGAGGCTACGTCCCACCACCCAAGTTGTATGGGGAGAAGCCGTAGAGAATCAGGGCCATCCCGTTTTTCATTCCTGCCTGCCTTGCCTCTGACCGTGTTGATATTCTGATGTTCTGCCAGCTGAAGCCAAACACCTCAAAAGACAGATCAGTTCCCTGGTGAAGCCTGCTGAAATTCAAATATATGTCTTTATCAAGTGATTTATCCCATTTCCTCCTCCAAAGTTTGGTTCTCATGCCACCAAAGGTGTAAGAGCTCCTGTTAATGTGGCTTGCTTTGCCACCCCAAACCACATCAGAACAGGCCCCGGGGAAGCTCTGAACTCTCGCTTCGTTGCACGTCTCTCCTTTGCTGGACTCTGACCTACCTCAAAGGAGGCACTCAGCAGCATCAGGGAAACGTGTGCACCTCCCACTCCGGCTGTGCTAAAGCCCCCCTCTCACCAATGCCAAAGACGTGTCTTTCCACTGTGTACCCCTTCGTATCCATTCAGACGGAGTGGGAGGTCCCCTCGAGGATCAGAATGGAGCCTGTGCCCATCGAGGCACTTAGAAGCTGAAAAAAACTTCAGCCTCTAGAAGCCAGACAATCACGCCAGCCCAGCCTGGCCAGATCGGCACGTGGTTCTCAACATGGCCAACGGAAGTGTCCTGTTAATGCAACCTGTCTTCGTGATTCACCTGCAGGGAGCTTTCCTTTCCCAGTTGCTTTCCTGTCTGAACTTCACAGAGACGTCTTTATGCTCCTTGGAGATTTTTGCCTGGGCTTCCAAATAAAGGCAAGAGAGTGGCAGGGCCAGGGGGACCTGCACCGTCTTAGCTGCAGGGCCCAGCTCCTACCACCCTCTCTGCTCTATGACCCAGCCAGCACTTATGATGCATTGTCCCATCACCTTCACCATTTATAGCACAAAAGCTATTTAGCCAGTGCCTGCAACCCTTCAGCCTGCAGTGCCTTGACAGCAGAGGTTATAGGAAAAAAGAGAGAGAGAGAGGGAGAGGGGAAGAGAGAGAGAAAGAGAGAACAATGTGCAATTGGCACTGCATTAGAGATGGAAAAAGTACTTAAAGCCTGCAACATTCATCAAGACTGAATACATAAATGCCACATTTTGAATAAGCGAAGCAAAAGACAATGACAAAGGAAAGGCGCATTGCTTCAGGAATCTCTATCATTTTCATTTGCTGCTGTCAGGAACCTGTTTTTTGCCTCTCACTCTATCAGCCATTATAGCATTAATGAAGTAACCTCACATAGTTATTGACTGGCTTGTCAGAGGCCCTGCCTGATCCCTTAATAGAAACCATTGGTCTTCAGTTAAAAATGGGGTGAGCTGGGAGGTGCTGTGGGCATGTGCTGAATTTCAAGTGCACTCCTGAGGTTATCAAAAGCCATGAAATGCAAATTATTATATTTTTTAAACACACAGATTTCATGCAACTGAGCATATAAAATTGACTAATATTGTACTTTATGCATGCCTTATAATGTTTTCAAATATGCTCTGCATATGTTCTTTTCCCAGAAAGTTGTGGGTGGTATTTGAATAAGCAGAGGTAGGCCTAGTTTTATTTTCTTCTTGAGTCCTCTCCTGCTTGCTGTAAGCTGGCACTTTTAGCTAATATAGAGCCATGTTGATGCACTGTCTACTCAAACACCACCAACAATCCTTTGTCTGAATTTCAGTCTCAGATCAAAATCCTTTTCTTTCATGATTTTATTTCCCCGCCTAAAAGTATCCAGATCTTCAAACCAGTATATCATTTGCTAGCAACTGCAGATTGGCAAGAGGTCTAAAGAATAAATCCCTGCCCTAGAAGGCAGTAAATTGGAAAAATAATCCTAGAGGTAGAGCTTTTAATTCCAGTACCACAATACCATGGAGCAGATATGTTAAAACCTAACCACCACAAGGCAGAGAAGGGTAAAATATGAAAAGTCAAGGACAAAACGCTTGGAAAGTTGGTTATATTTCTGAGTGGGGAAGAGCAAATACAATAATTATGGGGTCAACCTTCAGGGGGTCTACAAAGAGGCACTGATAAGAATGCATACCTAGCTTTGTTTTTTGGGCACATAGCATGCTGGCTTCATATTGGTATTTAATTGGATCATTCTCCTGGTATAAAGCTCTGACCTTTTCTCAGCTTCTCTGGGGAGGGAATGTGGTGTCTATGTCTGTTGATTTGCATTATGGCTCCCCCAAACTGGCTCTCTTTGACAGTAGATTATGTGCATTTCTTACCTTTGAGGTCATCCAAAAACTAAGAACAAGAAGCTCAAAAATTTCTTCTCTGCATATTTTACACTCAAATGTCTTGTGGCTTCTCTTTGCCATCAGCGCTATCTCACCTCACTTGCTTCCTCATGGGGATAATCTGTAGATTCACTGACATACACTACATTTTCTCATTTAAGAATGAAATTAAAGACCTAAGACTTGGCCACCAAATAAATGTCGATGGTTTGACTTCCAAAAGTTCAACTTAGTTGAGAGACATATTGACTAGCTCCCATATTTAGTCCATAACATTCAAGTAACTATTTCATTAACTTAGAGAAACAATAAAAGTGCATTTCCTTCTGAACCATTTTCTCTCTTTTAGATTGGACCCAAATTCTTTCAGAAAAACATTATTTCTTACAATTTCTTTCACATGTCCTGAAAGCCCAAAAAACCCCAAACTGTAAGGGTATATACACTTTTCTTGATCTCTGATATTAATTGACCAATATTGGCTGCATTAGGAAGATATTAATCACGAGGTAGACAGTACTGATCTAGTTTTACAAACTTTCTAAATGTATAAGCTCAAATCAAACATAGTTATGTATCACTGACTCATAGATATTTTGAAATTTCTAGCATATTTCTTATATGTCAATAAACATATCATTATAAATTCAAGTGGCTTTAAAACTGTAAGCTACCTTCATGCAATTTTAGTTCAATGTTCTCATGCTAGTCACAAAGAAAATAGAGTCCCAAATAAGGTAAGTGACTTGTTCAAGGTCACAAATAAGTCACTGCCATTTACACATTCATTTATTCAACATACATTATTTGAATGCAGCCTATGTATGGGGCACTGGAGTAAAACCTAGAGATATAAAAATTATATATGCTTGGTCCCTTATCTCATGGAGTTAATGGTGGTGGGGGTGGGGGGAACCACAGGCTGTTTAATGATTTGTGATAAATGCTCTAACAGGACAGAGAAATTAGCAACCTGAGAGAGGAGCAATCAGGAGAGGCTTCCAGACAAAGGTATGTTTATGCAGAGACTTGAAAGATAAGATGGATTTAACCATATGAAAATAACAGAGCTGGAAAAGAGAGCTTTTAAAGAGCTTACGTTTAGGTATTCAGCCAAGGACATGGCATGTGAAAGCTCAGAGGTGAGAGGTAAAATGGTGCATCGAAGAAACAAAAAAAGATCCCGAAGACTGGGGTGTGGGCTGTGAAGTAAGAGGAGCCTGGTAAGATGGCAGAGGCCAGGTCACAAAAGGCTCCTGGATGGAGGTAACAACTGTGAACTTCCTCCGCAGAGCATTCTGACATCATTAAGGGTATTAAACAGGGGAGTGAGCTGACCAAATGTGGAATTTATAGCATCAATCTGGCTAGCACTTGAAGGAGAAAGCAGCAAGGCTGGAGAAAGGGAGGCCAGTTAGAATTAAAACAAGGTGAGACAAAGATGTGGACAATAGCAGCTAGGATAGTTGAAGAGATATTTAGGGGCAAATGTGACAGGTCCTGATGAGGGGAGTAAGCCTCCCACACTTCTGGTTGGGGCAACTGGACACTTGGGGCCATGCACTGCAAAAGGTGAGACTCACTTTTGGATGAGAGAAAATTAGGTGTCCCACTTAGACAGCTTAAATAATTAGCAGTCATTTAGGACACCAAGTAAATAAACATGGCAAAATCTCAAGCAAGAATGGGGTCTGAGCCTGCAGATCTCCCAGTCCAGTGCTCTTTCTCTATACCTCTACGAACGATCCCTTTTCCTCCAAAGGGCTGAACGTTCAAAGCAGCTTTCCAGAAACTCAGCAGTAAAGAATTTTGAGACACAGTAGAGGGCTTCTTTGAAATATGCACTTAAAGACTTTTCAGTTTTCACCAGGTTTTATGGTTTCAAAAGTTACGTTACAACTTTCACCCAGTATATTATTAATTATGAAAAGAAAAATGAGAATCATCTTACATTTCATGTAGTTACCACGCCGTAACTCAGAAAGCACTTTCACGAATGTAAGTTTCCACATTTAATCTCCTAAAGGAAATGCTCTCTGCACCGTTTCCAGTCACTGCCATGACACAGATCACCACAACTTCTAGTGAAATGTCCACATCAACCCTATGACATTGCTTGGGTACTCAGATCCTCAGCTGGCTGCCCCCACTCCCACCCCCTGGAATCTGCTCTAAACATGCTCATCTGCGAATGAAGGAACTGAATTAGGACATCCTGGAGGCTTTAAGTTTCAGCTTTAAGTTTCTGTGATGCCAAGCCTGAGATCTGGGGTTCTGCGATGCTGAATTTCTAGTATATATTTTGTAAAGTAGAGACACACATAAGGAGGAAAAAGAAATATGGACCATGTTAGAAAGCTCCAAGAGGAAAATGGGAGCAGGAGGAAAGAGCTTCGATGCAGAATGAATCACTGGGTTGGTGAGACCTTGAAGCCTGAAGGGGAATGAGGAAGTCAGGGAAATAGGGAGAGTGGGGCACATTATTTAAACATCACGTTGATGGGGCGCCTGGGTGGCGCAGTCGGTTAAGCGTCCGACCTCAGCCAGGTCACGATCTCGCAGTCCGGGAGTTGGAGCCCCGCGTCAGGCTCTGGGCTGATGGCTCGGAGCCTGGAGCCTGTTTCCGATTCTGTGCCTCCCTCTCTCTCTGCCCCTCCCCCGTTCATGCTCTGTCTCTCTCTGTCCTAAAAATAAATAAAAAACGTTGAAAAAAAAAATTTAAACATCACGTTGACTCAGACCCACTCAACAAATGCTCTCCGTCTTTCTCCAACTTAATGTACATCTATGTTCCTAGGCCAGAGTATGCTCTGCCTCATGATGCCCCCATCAAAACTATGAAGGGAGTAATTGTATTTTCATCCTACTGCCGCTAAGAAGCAATAGTTCTTTTCCTTGTTTTTCATGACAGACTATAATAAGTAAGAGTATAATCATGATTAAGGTGGTGATATATAATTTTTTAAATGGACACGCACACACACATACACACACACACACACTACAATCTACACGCCCATCATGCATACTTGCCTATACGTATGCATGCTCTCCACACAAATGCACGTGCACACACTCTCACACATGTATGCACACTCAATACCCCCACAACCATACAATTGTGCGTACAATTGTCCACACGCCCACTGGCACATTTTCTCTTTGCTTGGGCTGCACACCTGGTTCCTTCCACTGGACAGGCCACAAGAAGGGCCCTGAGGTTTGATCTGGGAAACAGAGAGTGCTTGGAGCCCTACTCCTCTTGTTTGTTTTTCTTAATGTGCTGTCAACACCATACTGCCAAGTGCTCTCTCCCTGTAATGACAATACTGCCCACAGGTCTTTTCTTCAAAGGAGTGGAGAAATCAGTGGGCCATATAGTGTTCTGCTGGAGCCCATGGTTTCTGTTTTTGAAAATGTGTTTAGTGAGAAGACTTGTCATTTGCAAAAAGGAACAAAGAAGTCAAGGGCACATTTAGATTACCCATACTAATTAGATGCTTGTTCCCACAGAAGCATTCGGGTTTTTAATCAAATCTCCAAAGTTTGTTGGTCTCCTAGATTAAACAACTCTCCCTCTCTCTGACCTGGCCCTGCTTTTGTTTCATTATGTAGATCTGACCTTTATACCTCACAAAGGTGTTGGCACTGAGAAGACACAATGCAAAGTTTCTCCCCTACCAAAGTGCTGAATTCAAGATAGCTCCCATGAAGAGACACCACTATTTCTAGTCCCAGCTCTGGGTCCCGCATGTTCTTTCCTGGCTGTCCCGGGGTACCCATGCTCATGAATGCTATCTCAGGTAAGCCTTGGAGATTTTTCTAACCAAAACTGCCCAGGCCAAACGAGAATATCTGCCAGCAAAATAGAAAAGTCAGTCAAATCCCCAATGGCATCCTGAAACCTCAGACTGTCATAATGTCTCAAGCTTCCATTTCATACAATCTTTGGCATATTTTAAGCATGCAAATGGGCCATCTTTTCTTCTCTTTCTTTTATTTTATTTTTAAGGATTCAGGAGCAGCAAAATAATTAGCATTCAAGCAGCCCAGTAGGGCATCCATTTATACTCTTACACGGGGGTCAAAGTGCATGATTCTGCCCGCCAGAGAGTTTTTTTACACAGAGGGGATACAGTCTGGAATATCCAAATGTAGCAAGACTTTGAATCCCTATGTGGGGCTATTTGAAACTCCAATAGACACACCACTATGGGGAAATTACTTAATCTGCTTCAAGATTTATCGCTATTGTGCTCTATGCACCGGGTTAAAATAGAATACCTCAGAGAGGCCTCAGAGGGTCAGGAGTCCAATTCGCACTGCAAGTATTTCACAGCGCATTACAAAGTTTCGGACAGAGCCTTTAATCCTCAAAATCATTAAATCCTACCTTTGCACTGATATGCATATAAAAACACTCTGCCAAATGAATCTGCGTTACATTGCTCTCAAAATATTGCTGCAACGCAGAATAGGGTAGGAATCTGAAACATTCTACGGCTCACAGGGGTACAGTTTATCAAAAGGTGAAAGAGAGTTTGTGTAAAGCAAAAAAAGGAACTATTGTGTTGGACTGATTTAAGACTAAATGTACGTTGTCAAAAAAAATAGATTTTTCACCTGTCAGGCAGTCATTTTTACAAATGTATGATATGGGTACTGATTAGTGAAAATGCTCTTTTCTAGATGAATTAGAATATAACCCTCTGCTTCCTTGCCGTTCATCTAAGAGTTCCCCCTTTTGTGGAACTCACTTGTATATTGTTTCAGTTTCTAGGGAAAAGGTTAAGAGATACATTCACTGCAAAGTAGAATTGATCTTTCGAAACCATCAAGTGGGCTTGCAATGAAGGAGGAAGCTGGTGCCCGGCAAAAACAAAGAAACTTCTGCTCTGTGCGCAGGTCGTCAGCATAAGGCACCGAATCCCATTTTCATAGAAGAAACACATGAGAACTGGCTCTCCTGACACCAGCGCTGACATTTCCCTGAAATTCTTATGACTTTGTCATCAACCCACATATTTTCAAAACAAATCGTCTCGTGTTTGTTTGCTTTAAAAACAAGATGCCATTGTCCTAGATGAAAATGTGACTTTATAGTAAAAATGTCAGCATGAAAACACAAGGAAGGGGGGAAAAAAGCTGAGAGGAAAATAAAAAATAGAGCTTAAGTAGCCTTTTCTAAGGGCCTGAATATATGTGATTAAAAGTGATTTCAAAAACTATGGCAAATATATTCTTATATCTCATACGAATACTGGGTGAATAATGATAGGATGTTTAAAAGCAATTTGTTTTTATGACACTTTTTTGTGAACTTGCAAAAATTAGTGACAACAGCAACAAAATCAAGGGCTATTGACATCTCATAGCTGAAAAGCATAAGCTGGCATCATTTTGCAACCTTGTTTTCCTTGGTTACATGCAGAGTAAAAATAAAATATATCTGGCAGTTGAGAAATGGCAGGATAATCTCTGGAAATTGTATTATAGATTCTTTACCAAATGAATTGTTTCTCTTTATTAAGACGTGAAAAAGTAGAGTACAGGAAAAGCGATGTAGATGTGATCAAACACCATAAGGCAATTCCACCTTCAAAGCCACCACTTTTGCAAGTAGGCTGTGCTAGGCTGTAATTTTGGCACTATCCCTAGGTCTGTTTGGACAGAATCAATGACTCATGTCAAAAGCTGCCCTTCTACTCTTCTCAGAAAGTCAGACTTGAGAAGTGACTGAGTTAAGACCACACAATCTGTTTTATCTTTCTTAAAATATGTACACATGAAAGTTTTGAAAGTGAAAAATCAGGTCACCGCATCTCGCTCATTTACTAAATGATGAATGGTGAGTTGTCAGGGACAAGTATGAGACAACTTTTATTGGGTATTTTTCAGCCCCAAACAATGCATCCTAGAATTCAGCTCCTAAAGAGAAGCTTCCTGAAAAGAGACTCTGTGAGGGAATGGAAAGAGAGCTTATGAGGGCCAAGGGAAACGAGTGCTAGACCCAGATCTCCTTCAAGGAATTGCTGAGACTGGTTATTTCCCCCATGTTTCTTCCACCCTTTTGGAAAGTTAGGGACATCTGTGATCCCCCCCTCCAGCTGGAACAGTCTAATTTGTATAAAAAAGTCATAACAACTGTAACAGACTTAATTAAGCTCACCTGTCAAATTTTATTTTGGTTATCTTCAAAACTAATTTCTGAACAGTCGATGATCCAATTAAGTATAGTGCTGGTCAGAGATTTTCAGATGGCCAAGAACAATCAAGATCTATATGCTACTGTCCCTGCTCATTTCTATATGAGTATGGCTTCCTACTAAAACCTCCGTGTGTTCTGAGGAATGGAGATGACGTCGCCCACGCTCCATCTTTCTGTACTGTTAAACACCCTCTGCTACTTGTTTTGCAGGAAAATTTGGGAAGTTTAAAAGGTTACAAGTTAGGAAGACAGGTCACCAAAATAGGCAGTGCTAAAAAATACAATAAGACGTTTAAGGAATTAGGAAGAGAAAACAAAAGAAGATGAAAGAACTCTGAAGAATCAGGGGGTGGACTATATAGGTAAAAGGAAGGGATTTAAGACAAAAGCAGGGGTCCCTGGGGGGTTCAGTCGGTTAAGCAGCTGACTCTTGATTTTGGCTCAAGTCATGATCTCACAGGTCACGGGTTCAAGCCCCACGTTGGGCTCTGCACTGACAGCACGGAGCCTGCATGAGATTCTCTCCCTCTCTCTCTGCCCCTTCCCCACCTCTCTCTCTCTCTTTCTCAAAACAAATGAATTGACTTTAAAACAAAAGCAAAAAGTGTTCAGGATAAAATATGTGGGGATAACAACAGGAAGACAGTGACTTTCAAAAATAATAAGCACACTTGGCTAAGGGCAACATATCAAAAGTGATGACTGCCACATGTGAGAACATGAATTCACCTAATGTCTGTCCTCCCAGGTACCTATTTCCTACAGATGGCCCATCCATGCCGCCTACAGGGAAAAAAAAGGGGGGAGGGGAAAGAGGCTCCATTTGTGTAGAGGATTATTAAACAGCCTTTGAATCCAGGGGCCGATAAAGCCTTTCTAAGTCATATTTTTCCTTTTTTTTTTAATTAAAAAAGCTTTAACTCTCCCCTCATCACTTGTGGGCTGAATTGGTTTGATCCAGAGAGGCAGTTATGCATAAGAGCAACCACTCTCTATTGAATTAGGGGATCTCTCATGCAACACATCTCACCAATTACAAGGTAGGGATGCAATTCTATGATTTATCATACATTATACTGTTAAGTAATATAACATTATAGACACAATTTGTACCTATCTCTCTGCAGATTAGAGAGGTAGCACATGAAGAGAGGATCATTAAACACAGAGCAAGGGCAAGGGCCAAGCTCTTCTCTTTAACAAGCCGCTCCAAGTACCGCCTCTCTAATCCATGGAGAGGAAACAATAAATTATTCTAGGAGCTCATTCCAAATTGTGCTCTTTAGGGTTTGGGGTTTTATTAAAACAAAGAGACGCAGGAAAACATCATTTCTATGTGTGAAAGCAACTTTGGTTGTATTGGGATGATTTCTCTCCTTCCAAAGGTGATAGAATTCCTCACCGTGCATGAATATGGATGTGTGTGTAGGTGCACATCACACTCGTGGGCGCAAACCCATATCCCATGCCGGCAGAATACACATTGACATTCCTAATTATTGGAACTTGACTCACAGATGATACCATTTAGGCATTGCATTAGATGACCGCTGTATGCTAAAAATACAGTGCAAGCCACATATGTAATTTGACATAGCAGCTACATTTTAAAGAGTATAAAGAAACAGGTGAAATTGTTTGAATGTTTTATTTAACCCTATTCATCCAAAATATTATCAGTTCAAAATGTAAACAATATGAAAACCATTAGTGAGATTTTTGATTTTCTTCATCCCAAGTCTGTGAAAGTCAGGGTGTATTTTATAATTAAAGCACATATTCAAACTATGCATTGATTCAAGAGCTCTGTGGCCACGTGTGGCTGGCGGCTACTGTACCTGAGAGAACAACACTAGAACTACATATATCTCCTGCAACTCCACACGGTCTCCATATGGCTTTGCTGCTTTGTTTGGAGAAGGCTGTATTTTTCAGCCACTTTATCCAAATAAGCAGAAGTCCTCATAAATACAAAATGGATGAAATGGCATTTCACCACATCGAGTATAACTCTTTTCAATTCCACTGAAGTCTAGGCTTCTGTTGCTGAAAAGGTGAGTTCCTTGACCTCTATCTGCTCTGTCTATACCCCCTTTGTAAGGTCAATAAATGTGGACATAAATATCAACCTTAACAGACAACCCAGACCACTCTTATTGGAATATCCTATTTATAATATTCTTTTCTCTTCTGTACTACTGCTTCCAGCTTTATTAAACTCAATTAGACTCTCTTTTGCCCTGACTACACCCCCTTTATAACAGGAAAATTGTATAATCCGCTTGAATGGCAGTACAATGAGGTAGGCAAGATATAAGGACACCGTTAGGCTGCCTCATAAACCCTAGCTTGTCATGGGACAAGTCATTGATTTCTATTGGCAATCTCATTGTAATGTCAGACTGTAACTTGAATTCATTCTTTGCTCTTCTCTGAGGTAAACAATGAGCCAAAGAGTAGAAATGGACTAGAGTGAAAACACAGTAATTACTCTCAGAAATAATTGGGTAACCTGACTTGTCTGATATCTGAGAAAGCATAGGTTAGTTGGGCCCCCTCGCAACGCCTGAACTAATCGCCTCCAAATTAGTATCTGTCTTTGGACCTCGGAAAAAGGAATTCAACTGTGACTAGCGTTAGAAAGTCAGTCAAGGTAAAGATGAAAGGCAAGTCATTTAGGGGAAGAGAAAAAAGGCAGAAGTTCATCATTTCCATGTCGATGGAAGTTTCCTCATTCTACTCATTAAGACATACAACTCTCATACATATATGACTATAAGTTTGTTGAAAAGACTGTGAGTTGGTGAGTCATATAGATTTATTCTAAAACTTTTCGCCTTGCCAGTTATTTGCCATGCATTACTAGGCAAGTTTCTTAGCTCCTGTGGATCTTAGTTTTCTTATCTGCAGTGATGGCTCAGCACAATGTTTTCCCAGCTACAATGACCTGACACGTGTGTGCTCCCATGATCACTGCACATTCTGCTTATGTGGGCTGGAGAAAAACGTGGGTCGGTATTGGTTTTGGAATCAGGCATACAGTGACAATGGCTGAGAGATGGGCTGATTTATTTTTTTATCATTCTACACAGCTTCACATTACTCAGTTTCTAGCATCACTGCCTCTACAGCAAGATCTCATCTGGGGAGCTACCCCACATACTGCAGACAATCAGTTGATCAAAAGTTCTTCGTGAGCATATACCCAGCATTAGGGTAAGGACTTGGGAGGTAGAGTCAATGCAGATGACAGGATGGTGGCAGTGTTTCTGTGAACTCTGTCAAGGTGAGAGCCATGGTAACTTTGTCCTCTGTACTCCCAAAGTTCTTTGTGCTCACTAGATTATGACGAGATGCCATGGTTCTTGTCACTCCCATTGTTTTTTCCCAGTACTGGGGTATGACGGTCCTATAGAGCTCTTGTATATCAGTACATATATAATTATATATAATTTATATTATGTATGTATACATAAATAAAATTCGGTGTTCTGTAAGTGCTTTCTGACACGATAACCATAACCCATTATATCTGCACAGGACCACAGAATGTTTAAAGCATATTTCCATGTCATTTTACTTGAACCTCATAGCCACTCTATGAAATCATTTTAACATTGCTATCCCCATTTTAGGCTCCTGATGAGCTAATATTGTTCAATTAAATTTTTTAAAACTTTTTTTTTTAATGTTTATTCACTTCTGAGAGAGAGACAGAGAGACAGAGTGTGAGCGGGAGAGGGCAGAGAGAGAGGGAGACAGAATCCGAAGCAGGCTTCAGGCTCTGAGATGTTAGCACAGAGCCTGACACAGGGCCCAAACTCACAGACCACAAAATCATGACCTGAGCTGAAGTCAGACGCCTAACTGAGACACCCAGGCACCCCTAAGGTTTTTCAATTTACATTGTAGCCCAACTCTTGTCCCTTAGACTATTGGCTCCCATTTACTCGTTTATGGGCCTATACTGGTCTGTGACAAAATTTTTTTCTCTTCACCACATAGACAATGCTTATGCCCTTCTGCTGATATTCTTTCTTGAAGAGAGCTCTACTATTTCATTATTTCTATTTTTTATGGTTTTCAAAGATGTTTTTATTCATGAAGCAGTGTTAATAGATAAAATAAACTTCTTTAAAGCTCTTGGAAAACTGAAATGTTGACAAACTTCTATCCATCCCTTATTAGAAAGAAGTAAATTTTCAAAAAAAAGTAATAAAGAAAAATTTAACTTATCAGTTAAAACAAAATTCTGGGAACCACAAAGTTAAATAAATTATGGTACATGGTGTCTTTTATTAAGTATTCTACCCTCTGTGGAAAAAAAACAAGGCTGATACAGGGCAATATGGTAATAAAGTTTTCCAACTGAAGGGAATCAGAGGGCTAGCTAATAAGGACAGTAATATCAATGAAGCAAGGGCTATGTGAGGTCCAAGGACCATAAGAATTTATTTAAAAAAAAAAAAGAGGAAAAAAAAATAAAACACTTAAGAAAAACTCTTATTTAGCACTCATCTTTAACAACATGAAAAGCCAGACCTGAGAAATGCTAAGGAGGAGGGGAGTTTATGCTTTGGACTGAATATTTGTGGCCCCAAAAGTCCTCGGTTGAAGTCTCATGCCCAGTGTGATGGTATTTGAAGGTGGAGCCTCTGGAAGGTGATTAGGTCAGGGCAATGAGACTTTCATGATGGGATTGGTGCCCTGACAAGAGAGACTCCAGAGAACTCCCTGGCCCCATTTGCCACATGAGGACACAGTGAGAAACAGGCTGTTGATGAGCCAGGAAGAGGGCTTTCATCAGATACCAAATCTGCAGGCACCTTGAACTTGGACTTCCAGCTTCCAGAACTGTGAGAAAGAAATGCTCCATTCAGCCACGTAGTCTATGGTATTTTCGTTACAGCAGCCTGAGTTGACTGAGATAACCCATTATCTGGGCACCCAAAGAACATAAACTGTGGCAAGCTCTGAGGCCATTTTGCTGGTTGCTGAATAAGTTGCTGAGTTTCTCTTAAACTTAGTTTCTTTTCTGTAAGATGGGGGAAGGTTGAACTAGTAGATCTTAAAGGCCTCATCCAGCTCTAAGACCTCTTATTGTAATGATAATAATAATACATCTTTTATTAAGTAAATATTATGTGAGTAGTACTTTCAATCTTCAAAACAAT
The DNA here is from genome assembly GCF_007474595.2 of Lynx canadensis. Lineage (NCBI taxonomy): Eukaryota > Metazoa > Chordata > Mammalia > Carnivora > Felidae > Lynx > Lynx canadensis. Next base: position 77,327,941 of record NC_044305.1, read on the forward strand.
GCTGCATGGTAGAGATTATTACTCTGTTTTATTTATGAAATAACTGTACTTGGGAGAGTCTGACCAGCCCAAGGCCTTGAAGTCAGCCAAGTGACAGACCTGGGATTTGAATGCTACTTTGTCCCTCTTTGTTCCATCACATTGCCTCTCACCAGTCTGCTATGTCCTGCAACCCTCACCCAAAACCCAACTGCATAAAGAAAGAAATGGCTTGGGGCTCGCGGGTGGCTCAGCCAGTTAAACATCCAACTCTTGATTTCTCATGGTTTGTGAGTTCAAGCCCTGTGTCAGGCTCTGTGCTGACAGTGCAGTGTCTAGGATTCTCTCCATCTCCCCCACCCCAACTCGTGTGCGCATGTGTGCGCTCGCACACACTCTCTCTCAAAATAAATAAACTTTAAAAAAAGGAAACGGCTAAACTTTTTTTTAAAAAATCCTATTTCTTGGACTACCATAAGAATAACAGAAATACTCAGGAACTACCAGCAAAGTCCCCTGTGACCCAGAAAACACCTCACCACCACATGGTCAACATGCATTGAGGTCATCTTACCAATACTGCACCTGATGAGAACTATCTTTTAAGACGGATTTGCATTTAAAGCCTGGTCATCAGAATATGATAGTCAGACTCGAGTCAGACTTGAAATTCCTAAACTAAAACAATCATCATATTTGCTATAATATGTCCATTTATAATTAAGCAAAGCAGAAATCCTGCCTAGGCCTCTCTCCTCATTGTCTTAAGAAAGAAAAGAAAATCATTATGGTTATTATTGCATTTGGTGCTGGATTTGATCATTTTCTCCCCTTTGCTTCATTATTTAATAAGCTCATCCCCATCAGCCACCACAATAGCAAGGGAACCATGGGCCATCACAAATGGTGTGACAACTGCAGGGGTAATCCTCTGCCAAGGCAGGGGTGACAGACGAATGAAGGGCATTCGAGTCCACCATGGGTCCATCTCAGCAAAGTCTTCATAAGTAGGAAGGACAGGGTGAAGCAGCCTGGGAGGGCTTGAGAATTTTCCAAGCTTGATCCTTCACTTTCCCCCACTCCCAGCTCTAAACTGCACTTACTTGATGTCACCAATTCTGGCGCCTGTTTTCTGCCAACAGTTGACATGGCCAGCACGACTCTGCCCCTTTGCATCCCCCTCATCCTATCTCAGGTCCATTCATCAGACTACAGACTGGAGGTGGGTGGGTAGTATGGGCAGGAGCACAAAGCAGTTCCCCAGGTCTCCCCGGGACTTTCCTCACACAAAGCCTGAGCAAAAGCAACATGGCTACTGGCAGTGCCAAGAAGCCTCAGGGAGAACAGGAAACAAAGGAGGGCAGTTTCTGAGGCCAAGAAGATTGTAATGAAAGCACTTCTCAGGTTTCTCTCAGCCTGTGGCCTGAGGTCAGCACACAGATTTCAACCTCCCGGTTCTGGCAGAAAGTAGATAGTCGGGAAGAGTTCTTGCTCTGAGAAGATCCTGAGCCATCTCCTGACTTCTGAGCAGCCCTTACAACACTCTCCCGCTCCCTTCCAATCATCAGAGATCATATTAGTGCAGTTGTGAGGGTCTGACATAAGGATGAACAGAAGGGTTGTTACTGGCTAGTGAGAGGAGAGAAGTTTCCTGTCCAAGGGAGGAAAAAAATCTTCTCCTAATGAATAATGCTGGGAGTGGGGGAGGAGAGAGATGGTCTCTTTCTCCCTCCATCCTGCTCCCTCCCTCTCTGAAGTTAAAACCAAAGAGCACAGGCAGAAGAAAACGGCAACATGTGCCATGTTGAAGTTTTCCTCGAGTGAGTCTGCAAAGGATTCATAGCTGTGTATGGGAACAGATTGTCCTTATTTCCCAAGCCAAAGACATGACCTCACAGAAAGTGAGCATTCAGACACATTTTAACATTTTGTGGCACAAAGTGATTCCACGGTTAAGCCTTCTCTCAGCATCCCTCGTCCCACCCCACCTCAAGCCACCTCGAAAATCTTGATATTGCATCACTTCCTAATGGAAGTGAGAGACCCATGGACGATTGAGGAATGGAGTGAGGGGTAAAGCCCTGAGAGTCCAGGCTGGTGATGATCCGAAAGAGAGAACACTAAGGAGCTCACAGGTCCTAAGAGAGGCGGAGCCCAATTTGTGCCCGTGTAGGCAAGTCACCGAGAGGCCGGAAAAAAGGTCCTCACTTGGAAATGAAATGCCAAGCTTTCCCAGAAAATAAATTAAACAAACACCAGTGACCCCTTAGGTTTGATATCATTGCATTAATAGTAATAACAATAATAAAGCTGACACAGACTCACAACCTGTAATTTGTATATTTAGCTCCATGCTTCATATTTGTATAAAAGTTAAGGCATATTTTTCATTAATACCCATTCATATTGGGTTTCTTTTTCCACTTCTAGTTGACCCCACCATCCACTCCTGATTAACTCTTCCCCTACCTTATTTTTGCAGGTGCTTCCTTATTCAGTGTTAATCAAGTATCTTGGCTGTCCTTCCTGGAGGGCCCTTGAATCCCACTTAACCTGGCTGGTGTGATATGCTCTGCAGGAGGGCAGCAATGAAGCAGAACAGGGATGATCACAAATTGAGAACTGTTCTTCCAAATAATAGAAAGGGAGAAATTAGACAAAATGCCTTTTCCATCATCTCTCCCATCCCTGTCCAATTTTGCATAAGGATTCCCTGGGAATTGTGAAAGGTATATTCTCTCTGCACTGGCAGAATGACCTCTAAAGAGGTCATCGTCACTCGCAAGGCCTGTGTGACCCTGGCCATTCCAGACTAGCCACAGGGCAGGAGGCAGACTGTGCTGTGGAGGGTAAAGAAGGTCACTGGGTTGGCCAGGAGAGTCTCTCATCCAGTAGCTGTGTGTTTTGGAACCAACCTGGAAACATTAACACAAAGGCCTGCCAATAAACTACATGGTGTTTGCATATCTTATATACACCGAAGGGATAGACAAATGCCTGGTGGAAGAAAAAGAAAGAAAGAAAAATGAACTCAGCTATTAAGCAGCTATAAAATGTTTTGCTCTCTTCCCTATTTCAAAAGCTTCCATAGCATAAATAGTGGTCAAAAGTTCAGTGAACTGTCTTGTAGTGTGGGGCTCCATTCAAACGGGGCTATTTTCTGAGAGTCTCCTGACACCATATCTAATTTCCAAAATGAATATGCTTTAATTTTCCTTCTTCATGCATTGTGCTTTTTCCTCATTTAAAACAGCAACAGCCTCTGGCAGTAAAGGACATCACATTTCTGTGTGAGATGAAGCTTTTTTCCCCGTATGCAGGGGAATGGCATGGGTCAGGGGAGAAAAAATATATGCAAAAAACAGCACACCCCACTGACCCCAGTATATTTTACATTACAATTTTGCCATTTCCAATATAGGTTCATTTTGCAATGGACCATATCAACCATATTTCAGGGTTTAAAAAAAGGGGGGGGAGTGGTAGGCGAGGCATTGTCTGCATACAGTATGTCCTAGTACAATGCACGAATTGTCTGATTAGGGTGTAGTGTCACCTACAGAGAACATACACAGACACATACACAGCTCGAGCCGCTCTGTGCAGAGTACATTTGCAAAATAGACACCACGTGTGGATCCTGCCAATTAAAGGAAGCATTAGGGGACTTCTTTGTGAATGTAGCCAAGAAGAGCTAACTATTTTTAATGACATGAATGTCATATTCAACACCTCTAAACTCACTTGAAAGCACCAATGTCCCACTGCCTTATTGAGAAAAGACTACAAATAGAAACTAAGCATCGTAGTGATCTTAATACATCTATCTACATGTATATATTACACATATCTATGTATCTCTGAAGGATCCAGAATCGGAAACTTATTTAAGTCATCTTCCTACTAACTCAGGTATCTCCTAGAACTCCGCAGTTAAAGAAGACAGGGATTTTACGTGATGATGATCTTAAATTTTGACATGTGTATTAATTATTCACCACGGATAGCTGTAAAGATGGTGTATGTTCTTTTTCTTGCCGGGTCACTTCCTATCATGAATACTTATTCTTGCAGTAGAAAATTTGCTATCAGTCAGGCCCTAGCCAGTCAATTAATCAGTAAGTATTTTTTGATCAAGATACATGGAGGTGGTGAAGTGGGTATGAAGCATAGCCGCTGCCTTCAAAACACTTACAGTTCAGTGCATGAAACCAAAATTGAGCCTGAAATCACTTGGCAGAGAGCACTGGAATTTGAAACACCAGATAAATATTTGTTACTTCATTTAAGCTGGCTTGTATTGGCAATAACATGTATAAAGCTGATAAATTAGTCCTCTCTGAAGTAGTCCAGGAAGGCTTAATGAAAGAGGTGACACTTCATCTGGACATTGAAGGACGGACAAGACAACGGGGGAAGGAAATAATGGGGGAAGGAGGGTAATTTGCGCAGGGAGGAGGGCAAATGAAAAGACACAGGCCAAGAGTTTATGTGTGATACTCTTCACAAGTGTCATGAGTATATCTGTATATATGCAGATACCTGAGTATCTGTTTGAGTATATCAAACAGGCACACAGTGCTCAGAATAATGGCCTTCCCTCAGGAAAAATAATCAGTGGTCAGCAATATAGATTCAGTGTCCTAGAAACTTGGGCCCAAGACACTTATAAAACAAAAGGATGTGACAGGGGACTCACCCCACTGAGTCCATAGGCCCAAGATAGCAATCATCCCATAAAGTGTGCATTACTCCCCTGCAAGCTCTGAGTTGTTGTCTCATTTCACAGATGAGGAAAGTTCAACCTAGAGAGGTGGATATGCCAAGAGTCACTATCGGCTGAGCCCAGGCAGTCCACCCTAAGAGTCTAAGCATGTTCACCCAAACCACACTTACCTTCTAAAAAGTGGCAATTATGAAAGATAAATAAACAAAAACATGTATTCCATGAAAGGCCAGAGACTCGTCACACAGAGATAAATAATGGTCATATTGGAAAGCAAATGATAAAATTGGTGACATTTGCTTTAGGAAAACCCTATTAAAATCCAAACCTATTTTTTTAAATGTTTAGTTATTTATTTGGAGAGAGAAGGGGAAAGCGTGAGCCAGGGAGGGGCAGAGAGAAAGAGGAAGGGGCAGAGAGAGAGGGAGAGAGAGAATCCCAAGCAGGCTCTGTGCTATACAGCACAGAACCTGACACAGGGCTCAATCTCATGAACCATGAGATCATGACTTGAGCTGAAATCAAGAGTCAGACGCTTAACTGACTGAGCCACTCAGGTGCCCCTAAAATGAAAACCTATTAAACAAATATATTAGGGAGCAATTACTCAAAATATGGCGGTTCTCACCATGGGGTTACTATAACCAGTAAGATCTCCTGGCATACTTAAAATAGGACTCCATTTACAATGCATTTCAGCCATGCTATAAAGAACAAAGTGAGTTGCCTAATACCAAAGTCTTTTAAGCCAATTCGTTACAATATTACCTGACATCAATCTTGCTCAGTACTGTCCAACAGAAATATACTGTGAGCCACATATATAATTTTAAATTTTCTAGTAGCCACATTTTAAAGAAAAAGAAACATATGAAAATGATTTTAATAATATATTTTATTGATCCAAAATATCTAAAATATTATCATTCTGATAATCAATATAAAAACTGAGATTTTTTTTACTTTTTTGTGTTAATTTTTCAACATTTGGTATGTATTTTACATTCAAAGCTCTTGCCAACTAAGATTAACTACATTTTTTTTATATATGAAATTTATTGACAAATTGGTTTCTATACAACACCCAGTGCTCATCCCAAAAGGTGCCCTCCTCAATACCCATCACCCACCCTCCCCTCCCTCCCACCCCCCCATCAACCCTCAGTTTGTTCTCAGTTTTTAACAGTCTCTTATGCTTTGGCTCTCTCCCACTCTAACCTCTTTTTTTTTTTTTTCCTTCCCCTCCCCCATGGGTTCCTGTTAAGTTTCTCAGGATCCACATAAGAGTGAAACCATATGGTATCTGTCTTTCTCTGTATGGCTTATTTCACTTAGCATTACACTCTCCAGTTCCATCCACGTTGCTACAAAAGGCCATATTTCATTTTTTCTCATTGCCACATAGTACTCCATTGTGTATATATACCACAATTTCTTTATCCATTCATCAGTTGATGGACATTTAGGCTCTTTCCATAATTTGGCTATTGTTGAGAGTGCTGCTATGAACATTGGGGTACAAGTGCCCCTATGCATCAGTACTCCTGTATCCCTTGGATAAATTCCTAGCAGTGCTATTGCTGGGTCATAGGGTAGGTCTATTTTTAATTTTCTGAGGAACCTCCACACTGCTTTCCAGAGCGGCTGCACCAATTTGCATTCCCACCAACAGTGCAAGAGGGTTCCCGTTTCTCCACATCCTCTCCAGCATCTATAGTCTCCTGATTTGTTCATTTTGGCCACTCTGACTGGCGTGAGGTGATACCTGAGTGTGGTTTTGATTTGTATTTCCCTGATGAGGAGCGACGCTGAACATCTTTTCATGTGCCTGTTGGCCATCTGGATGTCTTCTTTAGAGAAGTGTCTATTCATGTTTTCTGCCCATTTCTTCACTGGGTTATTTGTTTTTCGGGTGTGGAGTTTGGTGAGCTCTTTATAGATTTTAGATACTAGCCCTTTGTCCGATATGTCATTTGCAAATATCTTTTCCCATTCCGTTGGTTGCCTTTTAGTTTTGTTGGTTGTTTCCTTTGCTGTGCAGAAGCTTTTTATCTTCATAAGGTCCCAGTAATTCACTTTTGCTTTTAATTCCCTTGCCTTTGGGGATGTGTCGAGGAAGAGATTGCTACGGCTGAGGTCAGAGAGGTCTTTTCCTGCTTTCTCCTCTAAGGTTTTGATGGTTTCCTGTCTCACATTTAGGTCCTTTATCCATTTTGAGTTTATTTTTGTAAATGGTGTGAGAAAGTGGTCTAGTTTCAACCTTCTGCATGTTGCTGTCCAGTTCTCCCAGCACCATTTGTTAAAGAGGCTGTCTTTTTTCCATTGGATGTTCTTTCCTGCTTTGTCAAAGATGAGTTGGCCATACGTTTGTGGGTCTAGTTCTGGGGTTTCTATTCTATTCCATTGGTCTGTGTGTCTGTTTTTGTGCCAATACCATGCTGTCTTGATGATGACAGCTTTGTAGTAGAGGCTAAAGTCTGGGATTGTGATGCCTCCTGCTTTGGTCTTCTTCTTCAAAATTCCTTTGGCTATTCGGGGCCTTTTGTGGTTCCATATGAATTTTAGGATTGCTTGTTCTAATTTCGAGAAGAATGCTGGTGCAATTTTGATTGGGATTGCATTGAATGTGTAGATAGCTTTGGGTAGTATTGACATTTTGACAATATTTATTTTTCCAATCCATGAGCAGGGAATGTCTTTCCAAGATTAACTACATTTTAAGTGCTTAGTAGCCACATACAGCCAGTGGCTACTGTAATGGATAGCACAGATCTAACTCTTTACATCTCTATTTTAAGGTTGCACTTGGCTCTTATTGGAACAGACTATTGGGAATGCATACTGGTTCTTTAGTTCCAGGAACCATCTGTATACATGTATTTAATTCCATATATTTAATTTCTTCCTAAGAGCTGTCCTAATCGTACTGACCTACATGGAGGTAAGCACTGACAGATATAATTTTGTGGATACGACTTTACAGCAGGAATATAGCCAGGCATTGTCGTCTCTTCTGGTGTGGTTGGCTGACGTATGAAGTATGGTTGAAGCTTGCCACCTGAAGTCTTGGATATGAAGACATTTCTCTTTCTTTATTAATTTTAAGGCAGCAACTTCCAAAAAAGTATTGGAAACAATTATGGCAAGCAGAGTGGGAAAAAGGTAGGTAAGTTCATTGCACTAGGAACCTAAGCATTAAAAACTCAATACAATACATTGCAAAAAAGAAAGGAAGGGAAGAGAAGGGGTGAGGAAGGGGAAGGAGAAGGGGAAGAGATGAGAAGAGATGAGAAGAGACGAGAAGAGACGAGAAGAGACGAGACGAGAAAAGAACGATGGCAACGCAGACTTTCTCTGTGAAGGAAAACGAAAGTTGCAGATATTCAATGGGAAGAGAAGTTTCTACCATACAGTTCGGGCAAAGAAAGTTTTCTAAGTAAAACAGCTCTACCCCTTGCTGAGAGATGTTTCGATTCTGTAGCTACATATAAAATTTTGGCTAAAAGATCTCTTTAGTTATCAGCACCCAGAAATACTGTCATTAACTCTTTGTGATTGCCCTTCATCCACTCCATTCACAGACCTCCAGCCCTGAGAATGACTGCTGGGCAAGTCAGAGCTGTGCATCTGCATCTAGCAAATGATCTACTTCTCCAGCATGGATTGGATCCCATCAGAGCCCTACAGCGCAACTTCATCCCTTAGACTTCTTCCAAGGGCTTCTGCTATGGGGGTGGGGGAGTCCTCTAGAAGGCCAGCTAGCCCAGAAACATTCATATCTATATACATTCAACTTGACAGCCCTAAAGTTCTTCAAAATAAATGAAACAAGTTTAATATTCTCGGGCAGGGATCATTCCTAGAGACAAGTTGTCGACACGTTCACCGCACACTGTCCAACAAACCACGGGGGAGGAAAAGAGTGCAAGGTGATCTGGTGAAGTGGGCAGCACACCAGCATTGTGCAGAGGTATCATTCCCCATTCCCCTGCCTGTTTTGTTAACTGGGAAACAATAACCTTCTAAAATCTCCCAAGGAACGAAAATAACCTGAAGACTCTGGGGAGCTGTATATTGGCAACGGTTCAACAATAAACAAAAGGAACAATAAGTGAAGGTTTTAATTAGATCATTTAAATTGGGTGTGTAAAGAAACTATATGAGAGAGCAGATATTATAATTTATCAAATGTGGAGTCCAGATACAGACATTGCAAAACAAAATCAGGCAGAAGACCTAAAAATATTGCGTGGCTGGATCTTTTCCCTCAGTGCTTCAAGTCTGCATTCCTTCTACCCATGATGCCCCATTGATTTGCAATTTAAATTGTGGTATCTGTACCACATTTATCGCACCTATTGCTTATCCGCATATAAATCTATTTTAGAGCTGAGCACTAAGTTAGAAAGATTTGTTATAAATGTCTTATTTTAATATTTTATGCATGTACTATAATTTGATTCAAAGTGCTGTTTGTCTAAAATACATAACGATGTGTGCTGTGATCGGGCTTCTGTTCTTCAGGAAATATATTTAAGGCAAAACAATTAACTCATCTGTGCATAACACTTGCAGAGTCTGCTCATGTTTTGAATCACTTTAATGTACATTCATCTTCCATCCCCTCTTTCTATGGAATCTTGTTATGAGCCGGGGTATGGGCATCTCATCTCCCCTAGGTCAAGGTGAGAATTCCTTGAGAATTTTCCCCTCGATCTCACTTTCTATGGTAAAAGAAACCTTTTTTGAAGTCAGCAGGGTATCTCCATGTAGACTTATGATAAAGGGGCCCAAGAATCTGAATGCAGGAAAGGAAATAAATATTTACCAAGCTCCTACTAATGCTAGAGCATCACTGTCCTAGAGCCTTTAAAGATTTCTTCACACACAAAAAAAAACCTCTGAGGCAGCTATTATAATCTCCATCTTGCAGACAGAGTCACTGAGGCTCAGGAAAGATATATAAATTACCAAGGCCTCTGTGGACAAGTGGTGGAGGCTCTCAGACCCCAAATCCCTGCTCTTTCCACACACCATGCTACCACCAGTGCATTCTACCTTAATATAACATAGTTGAAAATATAAAAGCTAAGTTTTATGATACATCACTCAGTTCTGTTTTCCAGCTCATTGGAAACATCCTCCCATGTCTGGTGAGTGACTGAAGAATTTGCACTTTCCATGCAATTCCTATAGTCTCCTGAAGATGATGAGTAAACACAGCAACATTTAAAAATAGTTGTGGGGCACAACTCTTGGTTTCAGCTCAGGTCATGATCTCACAGTTCATGAGATCGAGCTGCACATTGGGCTCTGAGTGCTTGGGATTCTCTCCTTACTTCTCTGCGCCTCCCCCACAAAATAAATAAATAAACTTAAAAATAGTTGTAATTTTGTGTAAGTAAATAAATGCATAAGTAAAATGAAAAGTAAAGAGATAAAAAGATAGAACCGGTCTAAGTTGTGTGCAGGCATTCACATACTGATACAAAGATTGACCACACAAAGTGGAGAGCAAACCAATCCTCCCCACCCCAGACCCCAAAAATGTATTTTATTAGCAAAACTAGGTAAAGTTTTAAAAAAGTCTTCCCCAATGGGTTAAATGCCCCTATTATAACCTCTCACAACACCCAGCAGCTTAGCCCTTATCATAGTTGCAAATTTTATATTTGTGGAACTATTTGCTTAATGTGTGCTCCTCCTGTAGATTAGATTTTTTTCCCTTCTGCACCATCCCTAGTCCCTAGCACATAACAGATACTCAACAATCATTTCTTAAGTGAAGAACAACGGAAGGATTGAATAAATTGTGTACTCCTGCTGTTCATTTCATACAATTTGTATCATAGAGGACTTAGGTCCATATAGCCAGGGCCAGCTGATAAAACCATATCCCTCTTCCACATCAGTTGCCTTTCCTGGTCCTTGCTCTGAAACCTGCTCCTTGTCATAGCCTGGAAAGCCCGGAACCAGCCTCAAGTCCCATTACCAAAATGAAGGGCTTGGAGCAATTACTCTGATTTATCCTATATGGGAAAGTGCTAAGGTACATGTGTATGTGCCTGTGTCTGTGTGTGCACATCTGTGGGGGTACACACATGCGCATGTACACACAAAGGTGAACTCTCAGGGCAGGGAGAATAACACAGCTGGCTTTTCTTTACTGGTTACATGTTAATCCCTACCTCTCAAATGGGAACAGTGGTCACCTGAGGGTAAGAATCTTGATTGTCAATCTTTGTAACCCTGGCTCTATGTATGAGGCTGACACATTGTGAGATCTCAACAAAAGAAATCGTTTGAACTAGGTCCCTGAAGGGAGTGTCCAGAAAAGAAGCCCAAAATTATTCAGCTGGGGTAGGCATGCATCCTTCTCACAAACTTCAAACCGAAAAAAAAAAAAAAAAAAAAAGCTTTGGCACCTCCATAGGGAGGTCTCATCCTAGGACCTCTCAGTTGCTCTCTCTTATATCTCCTGCCACACCCACCAAGAGCTTATAAGTCTGGCAGGAGAAATGGAAGTGCCAACCATTTGCCAAAGTCTGCATTCAGCCCATGCTCCTCTCCTTCCACTCCTGCCATGCCTTGCTGGCAAGGGACTGTCGGATACCAGATTCATTGGTCTGAAAAGCCTTATGTTCACCAGTAAGGAAATGTATCTGCTCAGCCAAAATCCATGTGAATACTGACGCTTTAATCTTAATTGTTAGTTAATTTTCTTCAAACATGAATTCACTAATGCTTTTGGCAAAAGCCTGTGGTTTGTGCTAATTCAATTGAATTCATTGAGCAATATACTGAGTTCCTACTATGTGCATGTAACACAGGAGACAAAAAAATAGATTAGTGTTTACTTTCAAGGAGATCTAATAGGGAAGACAGATGTGTATGCAAATAACTACCACACAGCTACTTGTCCTCTCGGAGTTCTAGACTTTGGTAACACACAATTTGTGTCTTGTGTCTTTTTTCCCAAGAAAATGTCTTACTACTGGGCCCACTGGCAGTTCTAAAATGTCTATATAGAAAAGATTTAGGGACAAGAATTTGGAAAGAGAGGAGCGCTTGAAGCTGCATTAGCTATAGCTATGTATGTAAAACTAGAAAAGTCAGTTATGCGCCTCAAAGACTAAGAAGGCATGTTGGAGGTTTGGTGTGAGGATGGGATGGCCCTGAGCACCACTGGATAAACTTTCTTTCCTGGTAACCATCACAATCTATAATTACCTTGTTTACATTTTCTTGATGATCTGTCTTCCTTACTAGAATATAATTTCATGTAAGCAGCCAAGACGTATCTGCCTTCTTTACTGCTGCATCTTCAGTGGCTTCTTGCACAACATAGGCTCTGGATGAGTATTTTTGAAAAAATGTGTGATGAACATCAGAGAATACTGAGCTCATCAGAAAAAAAAAAATGCGTACTGGTCTCACACTTGTCTAAGCCTAACTCTATGAAGAGAAATAGATATAGATCTTCTCGTTGGGGCAAAATGGCATTCCGAAGAAGGAGCATCACCACTTCACCCGAAGTAAGTATTTCGGGACGTGTCATTTCTGATGGACAATAGGGTGGTAATGGCTGCACCTCCATCTCGTACTTAAATGCCTTTGAATGAAAAGCACACAGTAAAGAAGAACTAGGAATATCATCACCAAAGGACCTGTTTAGATGTCAAGTTACTACCATTGGAAAAACACCCTAATCAGTCATGCTCACCTTCTCGAGAAGTAGCCCGTGGTGCTCCTGGCCTCACCACTCCATCCAAAGGCTTACTTGTCAGTGTGCTTATATCTGCCTTTTCTTCAATATATAAAAACCCTGAAGAAGAAAAAGTCCCTGCTGAGACCACTTGTTTTGCATCCTGGGAAAGACTCAAGAGAATTGTTCACCTATTAATGACAGAATTTTTCATGCTCATTAAATCCCATTGTTTCATATACGACCTTGTGCATGGTATATTCCCTTTCCAATGTTCTTGATCTCTCTTGATCTTAAAGGCACAGAACAGCGATTTCTCTATTTCCTATCATGAGAACTCAAAGGGATATCTACCTCTGGAAATTAACTATGCAGTTTTACAGGAAGTGATAATGAGAACAAAAAACACTTCTTTTCTCCAAGTTGGATCTCCATCAAAATAGTTGGAAAGCTTAAAACTGAATAGCAAATCATTTCTAAAAAGAAAAAAAAAAAGCAATTGGGTAATGATAGTTAATTCCTCTCTTATACTAATTATTTACATATGGGTTGCTCATTAAAAGTCTGTATTCAGGCTAGAACTTTATGCTAGAGGAAAGAGGCAACAGATTAAAAAACTCTTTAGTCCAGAGAAAAATGCTCCTTTCCACATGAAGACAGAAGCCTGAATCCCAGGTAGCCACTGTATTTATAAATGCCAATGATTACAAGGTGAGAGTGGGTGGCTTTGTTCGTTAAATCAGAGAATTGTGGAAAGGATCTTATACATTGCCTAGTAAAAGGTAGGCTCATTAAATTGTTGTTCCATTATCCACTATCCAAATCCATCCCAAACAGAGAAAAAAAATAAAAAATATGATGATGGTTTTGGTGTCATCTTTGAAAATAAAAGGCAGAAAAGCTAGAGTGGTCCATATCTACCTGGAGTATATGTTGATCTAGTATATAACTATGTTATACCTGTGCTTGTCTTGGGCTACACTCTTCCATTAGAGATCCATTCCCAGTCCATCATCATTGGCCAAGGCCAAGGAAGGGGATGGATGGTGGTCATATTTTTTTCACTCAGAGGCGGTGCCCCAGCAAAATCATGTGGTACTAAAGAACACACTTCAGCCAACTTCCAATCCATTGCCTAATTTTACTCCTTATCTAAACTATTTCCCTCATCGAAGTCATCTCAGACTATAAATTACTGTTACCATGTTTATTTATATTTACTTGTTGATCATCTATCTGACCATGCCATTAAAAAGTAATCACCATATGTGCAAAGACCTTGTCAGTCCACTAGAACCTAGAGATAATTGCCCATTTCCTATTTGTGCCAATCCTTCATTCCTAAGACTTTGAAAATGGATAATGGAAATTTCCCTGACTGCTCTGTCAATGTCATTTTAATTCCATTACATGCAGTGTTGTTGTTTTTTTTTTTTTTTAACTCATCAGCAGAAAACTTTACTTCTTACCACACATGGAACCTTCGACTCTCCATGCCCTAACTGGTTGCAGCAAACAGAAAAATTCTCAAATGAGTGGGAAGTCAAGAGGAGAGGAAGTTTGTTGTAGGGACATAAAGAGGGCTCATGAGATCTGGAAAAATTGCAGAGCCAGGTCTATTTATCTTTGAGAGAGAGAGAGAGAGAGAGAGAGAGAGAGAGAGAGAGAGAGAGAGAAAGAGAGAGAGAGCAGGGGAAGGGCAAAGAGAGAGAGACACAGAATCCAAAGCAGGTACCAGGCTCTAAGATGTTAGCACAGAGCCTGACGCAGGGTTCAAACTCATGAACTGTGAGATCATGACCTGAGCTGAAGTTGGATGCTTAATCGACTGAGCCATCCAGGCGCTCCTGAGAGCCAAGTTATGAAAGCTCAGGAAACACAGAAAAACAGGCAGCCACAGAGAGTCTGTCTCACGGTGTTGCCTTCCTCTTTGCTCCACTGTCTTACCCGAGCTTGAATTTGTATATAACTTCCAAAGCCACATCTAACTCTGCCTTCCTCTCCATGTCTTTAAATTTGGGTACCTACTGATAACTGACAATTGCACCTCCATGCTCAATCATGGAATTGCAGAGAAAGAGATTAGATTGGCTCAATCTAGCTGTTCTTATGGGTGTGCCAAGACATGTCACCAACGTGCCTATCTGGAGCCACACTCCTCCATCAGAGGTCCATCCTTGATTTATCACTATTGGCCAAAGTAAGCAGGGAAGGAAAGAGATCAAGGTCACATGGGAAGCAGGGACGGCAGAAGGGTAGAGCCACAGGAAAAGGGGCACCGGGCAGGCAGTGCAGAAACGGGCCAGGGCACTCTCAAATTCTTATTAGCCATGGTGCCATTTATAAGTATCTTAGAACATATTCCCTGTAGCTAAAATAACACAATTCACTCCTGTTTTCCATCTACATATAAAAACATAATGATCAAGAAAAAAATGGATACACCTTTCACAATAAGTTATGTAGCATATGTGCTAGTATATTTCTCTTTTTGCCATGAGTACTTGAGAACAGTAAATATGTTGCCTGTACTGATGCTAACGATGATGATGGTGGTGATGATAACTGATCACATGATACTTATTATAGGTCAAGCATGCTCTAAGCTCTTTATACCTATTAAATAATTTCTCACAAAATCCCTATGACGTGGGCATGATTATTAATCCAATGTTGAGATGAAGAAACTTAAACACAGAGAGCTAAGCTACCACGCAGCTAAAAAATGGTGGGGCCAGATTTGAATATGGCTCACTTAAAAAAAAAAAAAAAAGAAGCAACTGGTAACATAAAGTGCCATTTGATTCTAAATACCCTTTTGATATGAGATGCTTCACTAATGCTATGTTTTGATGACAGCTAATAATAAGTCCCAACTTTGTGCCTTGCCGAAGAATAGCTTATCTGCAGCTTTATTGTTTTCCTTGCATTTGCAGGTTTGTTATTCAGAATCCAAACAGGGTCCCACTACTAAAATACAGAGTCTCCACAAGAATTCTCTTCTTCCAGCTCTTGTACAGTCGTGACTTAGGGGGAAAAGATGCCAGCTGTCAACCACTGGCTCTCCATGCTGCAAGGAGAGTCATACTGACCAGTCTCACCTCAAGAGATTTCCCTAGTCTGCCCTCCTCACTTCCATTTTCAGAGATTTTTTATTTCACCCTCTTGATAAACAAAAACAGATTTCTGGGGGAAAAATAGCATAACAACTTTATTTTTTTCCCCAGAAAGCCACTTTCACAGCAGATGGAACTCAGCATGCTATCGCCCAAATCTTCAGCAGACCTGAAATACGAAGAGTCCCTTATACTGAGGGCCATGCATCGTCCCATTCTGCGTCTCTTTAACTGACATCTTGAACCAGTGTACCCTTCCTTAATCCGGCCCCATTATCAGCCTAATAATACCTCTCGATATTCATAAATGCCTAGCAAGACTTTCAGCTATTTTGTACGGAGAAGAAATATCCAGCTAAATTGAGAAGATTACCACATCACCACATACATCAGTGACAGGCTCTGTGCTATTACAGTTGATTTTTGTTGACAGTTGGCTGTAGGCAGTTGTGTTTCAAATGCCTTTTTTCACTGGGAAATTAAACAAAATCCCATGCAAAATGCAGCCCTCCAGTTCAAAAACTGTA
Source organism: Lynx canadensis (assembly GCF_007474595.2). Lineage (NCBI taxonomy): Eukaryota > Metazoa > Chordata > Mammalia > Carnivora > Felidae > Lynx > Lynx canadensis. Next base: position 77,343,994 of record NC_044305.1, read on the forward strand.
AATCCCAAATTAGCATTTCATACTTTAAAAGGTAGCACAGCACAATTTTCCATTGAAAGGTCTGTACAGTTGACACAAATGGGTGCTTCAGACATGACACTAATGCTGCTGGTGCCTTTTAAGAAAGCCACCTTTTCAGATATTATTTTTCCTCTCTCAATAATCTGCATATACTCCAGTTCTTGCCTATAAAAGAATAAAAGGGAGGAGGGGGAGAAGAATCTGACTTACTGCTTTAGATAAATTATGTCCCCAGAAATTTCTAAACAATAGGTTAAATTTAAATGGAATTGGTCAATTAAACCTTCTTAAAAATAATAAAGGAAACCTAGACATCAAGAGGTTAAAAGTCACTTCTTCCCCCAAACATTATGAAGAAAAAAGGTACTTTTGTAAGTGAGAAATACGTCCGCATCTAGAACATTTCTGATATAGGAGCCTCTCAACTTTACTTTGAAACAGGTTAGAGTTGGCGCCTGGGTGGCGCAGTCGGTTAAGCGTCCGACTTCAGCCAGGTCACGATCTCGCGGTCCGGGAGTTCGAGCCCCGCGTCAGGCTCTGGGCTGATGGCTCAGAGCCTGGAGCCTGTTTCCGATTCTGTGTCTCCCTCTCTCTCTGCCCCTCCCCCGTTCATGCTCTGTCTCTCTCTGTCCCAAAAAAATAAAATAAACGTTGAAAAAAAAAATTAAAAAAAAAAAATAAAGTCTATTTAAAAAAAAAAAAGAAACAGGTTAGAGCCCAATTTAACAAAATTTTAACATGTGGTGGGGGGGGGTGCACAAAGTCATAGGACTGACATTGAATAGGGCCATTTGATTCTTAAGACTGGAAATCTATTTTCCTTCTTACCCAGGAGACACTTCAGAGTGAAAGAGTTTTAAACAGTGTTGTTCCTTCATCCAAAACAATTGCTATTTAACTGGAAAATCGAAAGAAAGAAAGAAAGAAAGAAAGAAAGAAAGAAAGAAAGAAAGAAAGAAAGAAAGAAAGAAAGAAAGAAAGAAGAGAGAGAGAGAAAGAAAGAAAGAGAAAAGAAAAGAAAAGAAAAGAAAAGAGAAGAGAAGAGAAGAAAAGAAAGAGAGAGAGAGACAATAGTTGTCAGTTGGCTATCCAGGACACAAATATATTTAGAGAAAGAAATGTAATGTTTATTTCTGGACTGTGGCACAAGCATAAAATACCAGTTGGGCAATTTCATGCCAATCCTTTTGCAAACATCTCACCAAACAGCTCTTGACTCTTAGCCGTATAAAGTCAAATGTCCAGTAGTCAGAACTACTGCACTAAAGCCAAATGAAGATAAGTAGTCTTGGCCCTGTCCCTTGACCAGTTTCAAAATTTGAATAGAACAAATTCCTGCACTCCTAAAAATAAGAGTTTATATCTCATAACTTTACATGATGAAAGGGAAACAACCTCACTCACTTCTGAAAGGTGAGCATATAAAAAACAAATATCAGACCCCCCAAGTAGTTTAGTGATGGCTAAAAGCATAAGATCGAGTTCATGTGAAGAATGGAAAAGTTCTTTCATCATAGCTGCTGCATATCCTGAACTTCCTCTTGGGTGTTTCTGGTTTTAATGACCCAGATGCAAACTTCATTTCTATTTCGTAGTTCTTTGTTACCCATGTTCTAAAGGAAACTAACTACCTGGCCTATGACTTCTGATAATCCTTGCTTCCACAAAGATTTAGTGCTCATCACATCTGAAGATTAAATAAATGCCTCGGCTCTGCCTTCTCCTTCAATCCAGCCATATAGTTTGTCTCCCTAGAAAGAAACTCAACTCTAAGAAGGTGGGCTCAATAAAAGACAGTCATGCAAACTAATCTATGCTGACAGAAAGCAAATCTGTGGTTGCCTTGGGCTGAGATGGAATGGGAAGTGAATGCAAAGAGACATGAGGGATCTTTTGGAGGTAGCTGGAAATGCCCTGCTCCTTGATTGTGGTGGTGGCTACATGGAGTTACATGGGTACAGTTTATTATACATACAGTATACTTCGATCCAGTTGATTCAAAAAGAAAAAAGCAATCAAGACAGAGATATCCTACTCCCATGAGACAGAATTTTCATACGGAAGCATAGTGGGACACTTAAGAAGAAACCCCATAACAATTTCATAACAAGGAAAATCTAAACACTGTGCAGTTTGTATTCTTAACTGAAGACTAAGCAAAGCCTAAATTATGTTCCTGCCTGGGTGAGAACAAGAAGTGTCCTGATAAAATGGAGATAAGTAATTCCATAATTACATGAGACAATAACTCTGGATTTGTTACTGTGAGGTCAATTTCCAAACAGAAAAACAAAAATACTTTGTTTGAAAAGAAAAAAAAAATCCCTACTCTTCTAGGGAATTATTAAGAGTTGTACTTTTTATTTTAGTTTAGGATCAAGACATCCCAAAGTTCCAGAAAAACTCATCTTCTTTGCTTATTTGTCAAAGACACAGATATCTGTGTGCAGTGCTGGAAATTATCATTTGCAGGACAGAGGTTGTGCTCCTGAACAAAAATTCAACATCCCAAAGACAATACAGACGGTTCAGTGGAGGATAGTTCTTCTCCACTGTTAGTCAACAATGGCTTGCGGAGCAGAAGAAGAGATGTGGTGGGATATAGGAGGGTGCTACTTCAAGAAACTGGTGTTACAAGAAAATTCTAAATTATAAAATAAATTATAAATAATTTTTCCCTTTCAAAAGGATTCAGTATACTACAAAACTGGTCTTAGACCAAAACTATGCCTTAAATATAAATCTTCTTCAGTCTACTTAAACTGCTATCTAATTCTGAATTGTTTAGAGAAAACTTTTCAGGAATTTTTCAGTATAAAGTGAGATATGTGTTTGATTATGAACAGGTATTAATGCAGCCCCTAAAATGCATAACATAACTTTATTTTTAAAAATCAGCAGATATCACATAACTGCTCCAGTTTTGGCCTCTGTGACACTCTTAATGAGGCAGGCAATGGGAAATGAAGATTGCCCCATTTTTGAATGGAAAGTTAAATGCAGAGAGCTCAAGTGATTTTCCTGGAGTTACTCATCAAATTAGTAGAAATGGCCCAATAACTGATTTCTTGCTTCCAAATATAGTACTGTTTCACTAGATAAATACTTCTTCCTCCTGCAGTTATATTTGAAAAATATCACATTGCACATTGTCTTTTCTTTTCAAAGAGCTTCTCATATATTATCCATTTACTAATTTATTCACTCAGTAAAGAAACATTTACTAAGAATCTACTAAATGCTAGTCCCCCAAATGAATAGCACATGACTCCTATCTTTTAGGAGTCTTAGATTGTAGCTGGGGTAAAAGACACATAGACTCGTTTTAACCCAAGAGCAGCATCCAATGATGTAGCTTAGGCATAAGGTATTAACATAACCTAGAGAAGACTTAGTTAAGCCAGACTGAGGTTGGGAGGAGAAATTAGAGAAGAATTCTTGGAAGATGTGACATCTGAACTAAGTCATGAAGACCTTGTCAAAGGAGAAGGAAAAAGTGGTAGAGAGGAGTGTGTGTGTGTGTGTGTGTGTGTGTGTGTGTGAGAGAGAGAGAGAGAGAGAGAGAGAGAGAGAGAGAGAGAGAGAATAATGGGATAAATGAAGATAAAACTTACCAAATCATAACATTTTAAAGGAACTTAGAAAATAGAGTATTTGCATTTGAACAATAAAAAATAAATAAATAAAGCCTCAGGGTTGTGAAGCAACACACATAAGCTCTGTTAGTTGATAGCATTTAGTTATTTCTTGCTTCCACTAGCTTTTTTCCATTATTCTTCATTGTCAATTCAGGTAAAAATAGTAATGAAATGTTTCTTATTTCATGGAAAGATGGCTGGTTATTGGTTATGCTTTGTCTTTAAAAGATGTAAAATAGCATGTAAGAAACATAATTTTTGAAAAGATTAATTTCTAGTTGGGAGCATCACCATCCACATCATTTGCATATCACTTTTTTTTTTCCACATGGCTTTCTACATACTATTTTGAAATAACCCAGGGATTAGAAAGCAAAATTCCTGCCTCCATAGTGCAAATGTGAGAGGGGAGAAAGGCTAAGAGAACAAAAATGACTTGACAAAAACCACGGCAAGTGGCAGAGTGGAGACTTGAATCCAAACTTTCTGAATTTCCACCAAGATCTTTCCACTGTAACTCAGGTACCTCTTTGAAACATGCAAAGGAGAACTTTTAATATTTTTTTGCCTTAATATATCACGGTTCATTGTTTATGACTAATTTCATATGTACATATTATTCCTTAGCTTAAAAATCAGAAGTGTTATTACTCTGAATAACGGACAGAGTTGCATGATGGTAAAGAGACTCAGATACTCAGAACTTTCAAACAGAAGTCACTAATGTTCATGTGAATGCAAAGCCACATAACCATAAGTCACAGTTAAAATATGCAAAAGGTAAAATATTTTTAGAGAACAACAGCTTTTATCCAAACTCATTCCAGACATGTATATTCAATGGCTCCCTTTTTATGACACAGTGGGGGAAAGTCCTTGGCTTATTTTGGTGCCATAAATTCGAAGAAAGAAACAATTTGCCATGTTAGTTTTCAATCACCCAGTGAAATCCAAGTTCCCTTTGACATTGATGCTATTCCCAATTCAACAATGCTAAATTTTAACTATCCTCCCTTTCAATTAGCTAGGTTTCTGTTTGCTTACTTTGTCCGTGGTTATAGCCTTCCCTCATGGACCTAAGATCACTGTTTTCCTTTCTCTTTATGCTCTGTGAGCATCAACTATCATGGGGCATGCGTGTAATTGTCATTCAGTGTGAAAAAGCCAGCTGGAGGTATCACAATCATGTCAATATACCAGTCAGCAAGAAAACCTCCAAGCTGATTGCTTTCTATTTAGATATAATATTACATGGATTGAAAACTGCTGCTCCTACCAACTTCTGAGTGCTATTATCATGTTTTCCATACTCATATACAATCAATTAAAGATATGTGTATATACAAATATTATATATTTATTTTTGTGTATATATATCAATATTACATATTTGTAAATATTAAATATCTAAGTTATACCAAGGAAAATAAAACTTGTCATATCCATAGAAGATATGTGAAATCAGAAATTATTTAATTACTATAAAAGATGGAGTCTTAGGACTCTAAGAGACTATGAGAGGTTAATTGCATCAGACCAGCTCACTCTCTTTAATAACTGCAGTGAAACCCACCCAATGGAGACTGCTATTTCTTCTCAGCAGAAAACTTTCCAACCTCTCTTTACGTCTAGCTTGATATCATGTCTGGTGTCCCATGTCTTTCCTGGGTGTCAATGTCTTATTCAATAATCACTTAAGCTCCCTTTTGTTGCTCAAAAACAGTGAAAAATGAAAAAAAAAAAAACAGTTCACTATTACCATACAATATTCTCATGTATTCAGAGCTAGTGGCCTTATATAAGTGGAACTGAAAATGTAACAAAATGGAGAAGATTTTAGTTTCTAGATCTCCTCTAGGGAACAGAATTACATGTGGTAAGAAAAATTACTTTGCTAGCCCCTCGGATTATGGTAGAAGGAGCAGTGAATGCTCCAAGAGGCATTTTCCAGTCACAATAAATAGTTGATAAGTTGTCTTCCAAAAAGATACAATCTGGTTAAATTCAGAGGCTAGCTGTGCTGGGAGAGGGTACACATTTGTAGCCACAACTACATTGTTGAGGATGATAGAAAAGGATTGAGAAGCGCCACAATAATCCCCTTCTCTTACCTTCTGCATAGCACAGTGCCTTTGCTCTAATTAAATGTTGAACAAAGGCACCAAGTTATTATCCTCCCAAGCATGCCTACATGTCTTTGTCCAGCTACTAACTAAGTAGCTGGGAAACTGAATGACTTTGAATAAGGAACCTGAACCTTCCTTGCCTAGTCCTGAACTAAGCTCTTTACATGAATTAGTGGTTTCTAAAAATTTTTAAGCCAAAAACTCTTGATTCAAATGAAAGTTTACCATTTAAAAAAATAAAAGTAAGGATGGCAAGGTCAGTGATTCTAGGTGAAGATGGGGGAGAGGGTTGGTAAAGAGACTCAAGCCTTCTGAGGTGGCCCTCCATGTAACCCCTGATGCCCTGGGGTGATGGATTATAAACTTCCAGACTGCATGATCTAAAAGCTTACCCCAGTTCTGAAATTGTAGGATTCTCATAAATCTTTCCCAAAGGATTTTTGGTTAATCAGCAAAACAGCAATAGACAGCTCCAGGCTCTCATTGCTCCACAGAAATATTAAAAAAACAAACAAAAACTGTCAGAATCAACTCTACCAGAACTGTGAAAAACAAAATTTACAGCAACCAAGTGATTGTGGCATCAAGAAAAAGCCAACTTCAAGGTACCAGAAGAACTTTGTGGCATTTTTACCCACCCAAGCCAATCCCCTCCCCAGAACAGTGGTAATATTAAGGCAGCAGCAGTACAGATTTCAACTGTAAGACCCTGGGCTCTGGTTTGGGAGGGAGCAGAGTACAGCTTATTCACAAATTATTGTGTATGTCTGTTTTAACCAAGAGTGATCTGAAGGACTGACAAAAGGTACCCATCTGTTTCACCTAACTAGGAATTCAGAACAGAAGAGCAGTTATCACTGCTCAGAAACACTGAAAGCTAAACTCACAATACTCAGATGCTTGGGACAAAAGCAACAGTCAAAATATACAACAGGCTACCTAAAGCCTGAGAACAAATGCTGGGAAGAGTTTCTTTAGTAAATTAGAACATATAAAAGCAGTCGTGTATGCAGAGAAATTAACAGAAACCATCTCTGAGGAAGTTCAAGCATTACAATTGAAGATAAATACTTTAAAACAACTGTCTTAAATATACACAAGTAATTTAAGGAAAACAATGCCAAAGAACTAAAGGAAATCAGGAAAGTAATGTATAAGAAAAATGAGAATATCAATAAAGAGACAGAAATACTAAAAAGGTACCAAAAAATTATCATGCTGAAAATTATAATAGCTGAAATGAAAAATTCACTAAAGGGGTTCAACAAATATTTTAAAAGCCAGAAGAAAAAGGAATTAATAAACTTGAATATAGGACAACCGAAATTACTCTGAGAAAAGAGAGAAAAAAAAAGTAAACAGAGACTAAGAAACTTGTGGAATACCATCAAAAAAACCAACATACACGTTGTCCAAAAGGAGATGAGAGAAAAAAAGGGGTGGTGGGGGGCGGAAAGAATATTTGAAGAAATACTGGCTCAAAACTTCCCAAATTTGATGAAAGACATGAATCTATGAATCCATGGAGCTCAACAAATCCTAAATAAGAAAAACTCAAAAATATGCACACTAAGACACATTATAAACTATCAAAAGATAAAGAGAGAATCTTAAAAGTAGTGAGAGAAGCAACTCATTACATACAAGGGATCCTCAATAAGATTAACAGTAGATTTCTCATCACAAATTATGAAGGCCAGAAGACAGCAGAATGACGTTCAAAGTGCTGAAATAAAAAAAGTCAATCAAGAATTCTATATTTGGCAAAAATGTCCTTCAGAAATGGGGAATAAATTAAGACATTATCAGCTAAACAAAAGCTCAGAGAGCTCATTACCACTAGCCCTGCCATATAAGAAATACTAAAGGGAGTCCTTTAGGTTAAAATATAGGACACTAAACAGTAACTTTAAGACATATGAGAAATAGAAATCTCTGGCAAAAGTAAATACATGGGAAAATATAAAATCCAGTATTATAGTGTTTTGGTTTCTATTTGTTATTTCATATAGGAGTTAAAAGAAAAAAGCATACAAAGTAATTATAAATCTATATTAATGGGTCCACAATGTATAAAGCTATGATTTCTGACAACATTAAGGGTGGTTGGAAAACAAAGCTATATAGAAGCAGAATTTCTGTATGCTACTGAAGATAAGTTATATAGATTTTAGCTAGATCATTATAAATTTGGGATGTTAAATATAACCTCCATGGTAACCACAAAGAAAACGTATTAAAAATATATCAAAGAAAATGAGAAGGGAACCAAAATGGTTCACTATAAAAATATCAATCAAACACAAAAGAAGACTATAATGGGGAGTATGAGGGACAAAGAAGCATAAAACAAAGATAGCATAAAGTAATTAAGTCCTTTTTTTATCAGTAATTACTTTAAATATAAATAGATTAAATTCTCCAATGAAAAGGCAGAGATTTCAGAATGATTTTTTTTTTGGTAATGATCCAACTATATGCTAAATACAAGGGATTCACTTTAATTTTTTTTTTCAACGTTTTTTATTTATTTTTGGGACAGAGAGAGACAGAGCATGAACAGGGGAGGGGCAGAGAGAGAGAGAGGGAGACACAGAATCGGAAACAGGCTCCAGGCTCTGAGCCATCAGCCCAGAGCCTGACGCGGGGCTCGAACTCACGGAGCGCGAGATCGTGACCTGGCTGAAGTCGGACGCTTAACCGACTGCGCCACCCAGGCGCCCCCAAGGGATTCACTTTAGATGCAAAGATGCAAATAGATTAAAGTGAAAGGAGAGAAAAAGATAATCCATGCAGACAGTAACCAAAAGAGAGCTGGGTAGCTATCCTAATATTGGACAAAACAGACTTCAAATAAAAAATTGTCACAAGAGACAAAAAAGGACATTGTATATTAATAAAAATGTTGACTCATGAAGAAGATATAAAAATTATAAACATACACAAAACAACAGAGTCCCCAAAATAGATGACACAAACACTGGCAGAACTGAAGGGAGAAATAAACAGTTATATAATAGTATTTGGATACTTCAATAAATACCTTTAGTAATAGATATAATTTCTAGAGAGAAGATCAACAAGAAAATAGAGAATTTAGGGGCATCTGGGTGGTTCAGATGGTTAAGCACCTGACTGTTGATCTCAGCTTAGGTCATGATCTTAGGGTTGTGAGTTCAAGCCCTGTGTTGAGCTCTGCACTGGGTGGGAAGTGCACTTAAAAATAAAATAGAGAATTTCAACACTATTATAAATCAACTAGATCTGACAGACACATAGAAAACACTCCACTAAACAAAAACAGAACATTCATTTTTCTCAAGTGCACATGAAAAAGTTCCAAGACAGACCATATACTGGACCAGAAAACAAGCTTTAATGAATTTTAAAAGACTGAAATCATACAAAATATCTTGTTACAGTTTTGTAGAAACACTGGAAAATTCACCAATATGTAGAAATTAAACAATACAGTCTTAAATAACCAATGGGTCAAAGAAGAAATCACAAAAGCAATTAGAAAATAATTAAAGACAACTGAAAACTAAAACAGTATACTATAACTTCTGAAAACTAAAACAGTATACTATAACTTATGAGATGCAGTAAAGGCAGTACTCAGGGGGAAACTTATAGCTATAAATAATTACATTTAAAAAAAGAAGAAGGATCTCAAATCAGTGACCTAACTTTACACCTTAAAGAACTAGAAAAAGAAGAGCAAAGTAAACCCAAAGCTAGGGGAAGTAAAAAAAAAACAAACAAAAAACCAAAAAAACTATCAGAATAGTATAAATAAAATAGAGAATAGAAAAGCAATACAGAGAATCAATGAAATTGAGAGTTGGTTCTTTCAAAGGGCTAACAAAATTAATAAACTTCTAGCTAGACTGACAAAGGGAAAAAGAGAAAGAGATGTAAATAACTAACAACAGAAATGTAAGAAAGGATAAGTTGTTTTTACTGAAATAAAGAGAAATAAGAGAATACTATCAACAACGGTACTTCAACACATTCTGAAACTGTGATAAAATGCACAAATTCTAGAAACACAAATTATCTAAACTGATTCAGGAAGAAATAGAAAATTTCAACAGACCTATAATAACTAAAGAGACGGAAATAGTAAACAAATACCTCCTAACAAAGAAAAGTCCAGGATGAGATAGCTTCACTGTTGAATTCTACTAAACATTTAAAGAATTAACATAAATTCTTCTCAAACTAACTTATTCTCTGAGGCCAGCATAACTTGGATACTAATGCCAGATAAATACTTCACAAGCAAAAAAAAAAAAAATTACACATCAATGCCTTTTATGAATATGAATTATACATCATGACTAAGTGAGATTTAGCCCAGAAATGCAAGGGTGGTTAAATATCAGAAAATCAATACAATCTACCACACTGAGACACTATGGGAGTAGGGATGTGATCATCTCAATCAACAGAAAAGGTATTTGATGCTTTTCTAACACACTTTCTGATAGTAAATTAAGTAATTAATTAATTAATTAAACACTCAGAAAACTGAAATAGAGAGAAACTTCCTTATCATGATAAAGGGCATTAATGGAAACCTACAGTTAACATCACACTTAATGGAGAAAGTCTGAAAGCTCCCCCCCTAGGATCAGGAGTAAGACAAGAACACCCACTTTTACCATGGCTAGTCAACAGTACTGGAAGTTCTAGCCAGAACAATTAGGCAAGAAAAAACAAGATAAGTTATCCGCATTAGAAAGGAAGAAGTAAAACTATCTCTGTTTGCAAATGACATGATCCTAATATATAGAAAGTCCCAAAAAAATCCACAAAAAACTACTTTATCTAAACAGATTCAGCTAAGTTGCAAAGTACAAACTCAACAAACAAAAATTAGTTGTGAGTCTATACACCTGCAATGAACAATCCTAAAAGAAATGTAAGAAATAGTTCCATCTACAACAGCATCTAAAGAATAAAATACTTAGAAATATAGTTAACCCAACAGATGAAACACAAATACACTGAAAGCTACAAAACATTTCCAAAATAAATTAAAAGAAACTTAAAGGAATGGAAAGATACCCTATGTTCATGGGTAGGAAGACATAATATTCTGAAGATGACAATTTATTAAAATTCCAATGGTGTTTTTGCAGAAATGGAAAAGCTGATCCCTCAAATTCATATGGAAGTACAAAAGGTCCCAAATAGCCAAAACCATCCTGAAAAAGAACAAAATCAGAGTACTCTAATTTCCTAATTTCAAAACTTACTAGAAAGCTAAAGGAACCAAAGCAGTTTGATACTGATGTAAGTGTAGACTTATACAACATTAAAATACAATTGAGAATCCACAAATAAACCTATATGTCTATCTAACTTTTGAAAGAGGTGCCATGTCCATTCATTAGGGAAAGAACAGTCTTTAACAACAGTGTCAGTACAACTGAATTGACACATGTGAAAGAATGAAGTTGAACCCCCACTTCACATCACATACACAAATTAACTCAAAATGGATCAGTACCTAAATACGAGAGCTAAAACCAAAAAAACTCATAGTAAAAAGAAAAAGGGTTAATCTTCATGGAATTTGGTTTAACAGTGACTTCTTAGATATGACACCAAAAGCATGAGAAACAAAAAGGAAAAATAAATCAGACTTCATCATAATTAAAAACTTTTGTGCATCAAAGGACATTCACCAAGAAAGTGAAAAGCCAACTCACAGAATGGGAGAGAAAATCTGCAAATTTTACATATGATATGACAATTAATAAATAGAATATATAAATAATTCCTATAATTCAGCAACAAAAAGACAGACAGCCCAATCCAAAAACTTGAATAAACACTTCTCCAAAGATGTTATACAAATGGCCAATCCCATGAAAAGATGTTCGATGTCATTAGTCACTAGGGAAATACACTTGATCTTAGCCAAAAGGCCGAGAAGCAATTGTCACTAGGGAAATACAAATGAAAACCACAGTGATTTATGAATTCACACCTACCAGAAAGGCTATAATTTTATAAATGGCAAGTAAGTGTTGGCAAGAATGTGGAGAAAATGGAACCCTCAAACACTGCTGAAGGGAATGTAAGATGGAACAGCTACTGTGAAATCCAACTTGGCAGTTGCTCAAAAACTAAATAAAAAATTACCAAATGACCCAGCAATTCCACTTGTAGGTGTATATACCCCAAATAAATAAAAACACAGACCAAAGAAAATATCTGTGTGTCAATGTTTAGTGAAGCATTATTTATAATAACCTCAAAGTAGAAATAGGTACCAAAGTGTGCACTGATGGGTGAATGGAATAAAAAAATGTGGCATATACATACAACGGACTACTACTCAATCATAAAAAATAAAGTTCTGATACATGTAACAACATGGATGAACCTGGAAAACATGCTAAGTGAATTTAGCCAGTCCCAAAAGGCATATAGTCCATGATTTCACTTAGAGTAAATATCCAGAATAGGCAGATTCATAGAGATAGAACATAGATTAGATGTTACCAGAGACTGAAGAGTGGGGGGAAATGGAAGTTGTTACTTAACTATTACAGACTCCTGCTTGGGCAGAGATGGAGAAAATGGAAATAGCTTTTCACAGACATTGTGAATGTAACTAATGTTAGGGAATGGTACACTTCAAAATAGCTCAAATGGCAAATTTGAGTGTATATACTTTACCACAATAATTCGTATCTTATCTTATCTTATCTTATCTGGCGACCCACCACAATATACATATATTTTTTTAATAAGATGAGATCAAGAGATGAAGAAGGGCATTATGTAATAATCACAGGGTCTATCCATCAGGAAGAGCTAACAATTATAAATGTCTATGCGCCGAATATGGGAGCCCCCAAATATATAAAACAATTACTCACAAACATAAGCAACCTTATTGATAAGAATGTGGTAATTGCAGGGGACTTTAACACCCCACTTACAGAAATGGATAGATCATCTAGACACACGGTCAATAAACAAACAAGGGCCCTGAATGATACATTGGATCAGATGGACTTGACACATATATTTAGAACTCTGCATCCCAAAGCAACAGAATATACTTTCTTCTCGAGTGCACATGGAACATTCTCCAAGATAGATCACATACTGGGTCACAAAACAGCCCTTCATAAGTATACGAGAATTGAAATCATACCATGCATACTTTCAGACCACAATGCTATGAAGCTTGAAATCAACCACAGGAAAAAGTCTGGAAAACCTCCAAAAGCATGGAGGTTAAAGAACACCCTACTAACGAATGAGTGGGTCAACCAGGCAATTAGAGAAGAAATTAAAAAATACATGGAAACAAATTAAAATGAAAATACAACAATCCAAACGCTTTGGGATGCAGCGAAGGCAGTCCTGAGAGGAAAATACATTGCAATCCAGGCCTATCTCAAGAAACAAGAAAAATCCCAAATACAAAATCTAACAGAACACCTAAAGGAAATAGAAGCAGAACAGCAAAGACAGCCTAAATCCAGCAGAAGAGAAATAATAAAGATGAGAGCAAAAATAAACAATATAGAATCTAAAAAAACTGTAGAGCAGATCAACGAAACCAAGAGTTGGTATTTTGAAAAAATAAACAAAATTGATAAACCTCTTGCCAGGCTTCTCAAAAAGGGAGATAACCCAAATAGATAAAATCATGAGTGAAAATGGAATTATTACAACCAATCCCTCAGAGATACAAGCAATTATTAGGGAATACTATGAAAAATTATATGCCAACAAACTGGACAACCTGGAAGAAATGGAAAAATTCCTAAACAACCACACTCTTCCAAAACTCAATCAGGAGGAAATAGAAAGCTTGAACAGACCTACAACCAGCGAAGAAGTTGAATCAGTCATCAAAAATCTCCCAACAAATAAGAGTCCAGGACCAGATGGCTTCCCAGGGGAGTTCTACCAGACGTTTAAAGCAGAGATAATACCTATCCTTCTCAACCTATTCCAAGAAATAGAAAGGGAAGGAAAACTTCCAGACTCATTCTATGAAGCCAGTATTACTTTGATTCCTAAACCAGACAGAGACCCAGTAAAAAAAGAGAACTACAGGCCAATATCCCTGATGAATATGGATGCAAAAATTCTCAATAAGATACTAGCAAATCGAATTCAACGGCATATAAAAAGTATTATTCACCATGATCAAGTGGGATTCATTCCTGGGATGCAGGGCTGGGTCAACATTCGCAAATCAATCAACGTGATACATCACATTAATAAAAAGAAAAGATAAGAACCATATGATCCTGTCAATCGATGCAGAAAAGGCCTTTGACAAAATTCAGCAACGTTTCTTAATAAAAACCCTCGAGAAAGTCGAGATAGAAGGAACATACTTAAAGATCATAAAAGCCATTTATGAAAAGCCCACAGCTAACATCATCCTCAATGGGGAAAACCTGAGAGCTTTTTCCCTGAGATCAGGAACACGACAGGGATGTCCACTCTCACCGCTGCTGTTTAACATAGTGTTGGAAGTTCTAGCATCAGCAATCAGACAACAAAAGGAAATCAAAGGCATCAAAATTGGCAAAGATGAAGTTAAGCTTTCACTTTCTGCAGATGACATGATATTATACATGGAAAATCCAACAGACTCCACCAGAAGACTGCTAGAACTGATACATGAATTTAGCAAAGTTGCAGGATACAAAATCAATGTACAGAAATCAGTTGCATTCTTATACACTAATAATAAAGCAACAGAAAGACAAACAAAGAAACTGATCCCATTCACAATTGCACCAAGAAGCATAAAATACCTAGGAATAAATCTAACCAAAGATGTAAAAGATCTGTATGCTGAAAACTATAGAAAGCTTATGAAGGAAATCAAAGAAGATATAAAGCAATGGAAAAACATTCCGTGCTCATGGATTGGAAGAATAAATATTGTCAAAATGTCAATACTACCCAAAGCTATCTACACATTCAATGCAATCCCAATCAAAATTGCACCAGCATTCTTCTCAAAACTAGAACAAGCAATCCTAAAAGTCATATGGAACCAAAAAAGGCCCCAAATAGCCAAAGTAATTTTGAAGAAGACCAAAGCAGGAGGTATCACAATCCCAGACTTTAGCCTCTACTACAAAGCTGTCATCATCAAGACAGCATGGTATTGGCACAAAAACAGACACACAGACCAATGGAATAGAATAGAAACCCCAGAACTAGACCCACAGACATATGGCCAACTAATCTTTGACAAAGCAGGAAAGAACATCCAATGGAAAAAAGACAGTCTCTTTAACAAATGGTGCTGGGAGAACTGGACAGCAACATGCAGAAGATTGAAACTAGACCACTTTCTCACACCATTCACAAAAATAAACTCAAAATGGATAAATGACCTGAATGTGAGACAGGAAACCATCAAAACGCTAGAGGAGAAAGCAGGAAAATAACTCTCTGACCTCAGAGAGTTCTTACGTGACACATCCTCAAAGGCAAGGGAATTAAAAGCAAAAATGAACTACTGGGACCTTATGAAGATAAAAAGCTTCTGCACAGCTATTTGCAAATGACATATCGGACAAAGGGCTAGTATCCAAAATCTATAAAGAGCTCACCAAACTCCACACATGAAAAACAAATAACCCAGTGAAGAAATGGGCAGAAAACATGAATAGACACTTCTCTAAAGAAGACATCCGGATGGCCAACAGGCACATGAAAAGATGCTCAACGTCGCTCCTCATCAGGGAAATACAAATCAAAACCACACTCAGATATCACCTCACGCCAGTCAGAGTGGCCAAAATGAACAAATCAGGAGACTATAGATGCTGGAGAGGATGTGGAGAAACGGGAACCCTCTTGCACTGTTGGTGGGAATGCAAACTGGTGCAGTCGCTCTGGAAAACAGTGTGGAGGTTCCTCAAAAAATTAAAAATAGACCTACCCTATGACCCAGCAATAGCACTGCTAGGAATTTACCCAAGGGATACAGGAGTACTGATGCATAGGGGCACTTGTACCCCAATGTTTATGGCAGCACTCTCAACAATAGCCAAATTATGGAAAGAGCCTAAATGTCCATCAACTGATGAATGGATAAAGAAATTGTGGTTTATATACACAATGGAGTACTACGTGGCAATGAGAAAGAATGAAATATGGCCCTTTGTAGCAACATGGATGGAACTGGAGAGTGTGATGCTAAGTGAAATAAGCCATACAGAGAAAGACAGATACAATATGTTTTCACTCTTATATGGATCCTGAGAAACTTAACAGAAACCCATGGGGGAGGGGAAGGAAAAAAAAAAAGAGGTTAGAGTAGGAGAGAGCCAAAGCATAAGAGACTCTTAAAAACTGAGAACCAACTGAGGGTTGATGGGGGGTGGGAGGGAGGGGATGGTGGCTGATGGGTATTGAGGAGGGCACCTTTTGGGATGAGCACTGGGTGTTGAATGGAAACCAATTTGACAATAAACTTCATATATTGAAAAATAAAAAAAGGGAAAAAAAACAAAATGAGAATAACATTTATACCTTATGAAATTCTATGAGGATCAAGTGAGTTAATGCCTATAAAGTGTACAGGTATGGTATGGTATGTAGTAAACTCTTAATGGTAACTTGAATTGTTATTGAGTAGAATTCAAGACAAACTTACTTTGTATCTCTGTAGTATAATGCATGGTCTTCCCTACTTCTTATTTATGAACTACTTTTCCATGAAGAAGTAGAAAAAGTTGATGACGGTAGAAGATTCAGCAAATAAAGTCCCTGAGAAATCTGGAAAAAAAAAAATAATATGGTGAGATCTAAGGAGGCTGTTTAACGTTTCTTGGTACTCATCTTTATTTCTGTTTACCGCCACTGGAAGGTTCGAGGTATCTCTATTTAGCACACCCCCAAATTTAGCAAGGTTCTCTTTTAACTAGCATAAGAAAATAAATGAAAAAGAAACTTGAGATACACACACACACATACACACACACATACGCACACACATACACGTGTGTGTGTATGTATATATATATATAAAACGAACTACTCTTTTACAATGAAAAATACAATTATTTATCCATAAAGCAACACAGAAATGAATAAAATTAATTTATAAGTATATATACTACACATAAACATATAGCACAAAGGGTATACAATGTTTTTGCTGCAATAAAGTCTCTGTTATTATAATTTTGTGTGGGTTTTTCTGGTCTTCACCACATGTTGTCTGTAATGTTTTCATGCCCCCCCCACCCCGTCCTTGTTTATTCTTTGCATATTGTTTATTCCTTGTTTATTCTTTGCTATATGACATCAACACTACTTTGTTGCTTAGAAGCAATGTGCTCCACTTAAAACTCTTTCTTATATCATTTTGAAGCCTATAGCTGCTAAAATGTCTCCTACTTTCTGCTGTCTTCTGTGGGCATTCTCTTCCGGGTTTCTCCATGTGATCAACCTCTGATGTTTGCCAAGCCCAAGCTACACTTGATTAATCTCTTTTTTTCTGAGTAAATAGGTCAGTCAGTACAGAGCAAGCTGACTTAAAAACAGTACCATTTTTCCATAAAAATCTAACATAAGCTAAATAAAGTTATATCATGCAGTACAACAAAACCATCATTAAGAGTATAGAAGTGAACTTTAAAAAAAAATTTAAGTTTTATTTATTTTGAAAGAGAGGGCAAACCAGTGGGGGAGGGGCAGAGAGAAAGAGGGACCGAGGATCAAAAGTGGGCTCTGTGCTGATAGCAGAGACAGATGTGGGGTTTTAACTCACAAACAGTGAGATCAGGACCTGAGCCAGAGTCAGACGCTTAACTGACTGAGCCACCCAGGCAACTGATTTTTGTCATAGTCTACATATCCATAGTGAGGTAAGAGGAGTGAAAAAGAGAATCATCTATATGTCTTTGGTTCAGGCTACAAACGATTTTCGCCTTCCAAATATCCATGACATTTAATGGAATGCTTTAGGAGGAGGCAGAGATATCTGAACCAGAAGGTTGCTAGCAAGAACAGAAAGAAAGAGAAGAGATGTAAGAGACATTGGTGAGGGGGAAATGACACTATTTACCAACTGATCAGATGTGTGAACTATGGAAGGAGGAGTACTTGGAGTAAACACCCAGATTTCAGACACTGGGAAAAAGGTATCCTGGAGAAAGAAGCCATTTGGTTTCAGAAGAAGAATAGGATGGAGGAAAGGGGAGTTTGAGATTCTGGTGGGATAGAACTTTATGTGGGAGGAGATGCCAAGCAGACAACTGGGATTTAAGAACTGAATCTCAGGAGAGAAGGCAAAGCAAAGAACTCAATGAAGCAACAAATGACATGGAAAAGGAATAATTTTAGAGGTAGTAGGACCTAAAGCATAGCATGAAATGGAAGCACAAGGTGAGGGGCAAGAAAATATTCCAGAGAATGTAAGGTGGGAGGAATTACTTGACTTGGCAGATAAGGGGCCACAGATAATATTTAAGAAAGTAGTTTCCTGGGGCACCTGGGTGGCTCAGTCAGTTGAGCGTCTTACTTCAGCTCAGGTCATGATCTTGCAGTTCCTGAGTTCGAGCCCCGCGTTGGGCTCTGTGCTGACAGCTCAGAGCCTGGAGCCTGCTTCAGATTCTGTGTCTCCCTCTCTCTGCCCCTTCCCCACTCATGCTCTCTCAAAAATGAATAAACGTTAAAAAAAATTAAGAAAAAATTAAAGTAGTTTCCTCATGTGGTGGTATTGAGAATCACACAGCAATGGCAAGAGGGCCAAAGTATTCCTTCCAAAAGGCTGATGTTGATAAGAAAAACAGCAAGAGGAAAATAGCCTGTGGAGGTGACACGGTAGAATGAGGGTTTCTAGCTCATTAATATTTTTTTAAATTTAAAGATGGGGGTAGAACTCATGGAAGTGAAGTAAATGGGTCAGACTGATGGGGCAAGGAGCCGTGGTCGAAGGGAGTGACTGAAATCTAGGCCAAAGCTGAAGATGGAGCCTTCGGAAGGAAGAAGGCCACTTCTAAAACAGGAGAAATGGAAACCAAAATCAAAGGACATGGAGAAGAATCACCCAGAACGATTTCCACAGCCTATTAAGTGGGCCCGATGTTCTCCGCTCAAAATGAAAAGACAAGAGGTGGGCTTCAGCGTTCAAAGGCAGCACCCTGACTTGAAAGAGACAGTCAGCAAGACGAGAAGTAAGCACGAGATGACTAAAGGGACTACCAAAACGATAAGCAGATGCCCTCTTTGGAAGTGATGGGAGTTCAGGGGAAGCCTAGATCGCACTGAAGCAAGTGCCAAGACGCCGATGTGTAAAATAAAGGAAGGACAGCGGAGCATTTGCTTATGAGAAAAACAAGGTTCCCAAGGGACAGGCAGAGGGCAGAACAGGAGAGTGAGCCAGGGGCTGTGTAGAACGGAGGGGAAGGAATGAGGCAGAGGTGTCCTGAACCCAGCAGGAAGAGCCATGACTACCTGATTTACCAGCCTGACTCCCCCAAAGTGGGTGGAATTTCCTTAAATATGTGGAATTTAGGAAAGACAAGGCTATCTGGTTGCTGATTGGCAAATGATACTTGCCACCTCTTCCCCTAGGCTCAGGAGAGGAATGTGTGGTGCTGAAAGGGACAGATTTTGTTTTCACTCCTGTTGGCTGCCGGCATGGGGCCCAGCAAAAGCAGAGTCACGCAAGTGCAAACTTGCTGCTTTTTAAGCAACGAGCTGGCAGGGAAGAGCTCCTCTCTTTATCATGTATTTATTTATTTATAATTTGTATAGCATCCATATCCAAATGGATCTGAGGCAGTTTGCAATAAAAACACATGTACACATGTCACAAGATACTTAAAATAAAGGTCAGAGAGAGCCTGGAGGAACGAGGATAGATCCTGTTGTAGCATGTTCCTCTACAGGAAAAGTAGCCAGGGAGAGGAGACAGCCTGAGGACACAATAAGACGGCGGTCATTTTTCTAGGGGGCCCTCTCCCATTGCTGTTTTTGTTCATCGCAACCACAAGGGAAAACCTTTCAGCTGGACATATGCCCAACACAGAGCTCTCGGGGAAAGCAGAGTGGGTCTGGTGCTTCAGTGTGAAGATGCAGCCAAGTATTCGTGCGCTGCTCCCGCTGCCCCCAGCCCAGGAGGGAACACCGCGGGGGGTGTGCATGGCTACCCTGGAGTCAGCAGAGGGGGGCCGATCCACCTCTGTCTCCAGGAGATGTATCAAATGACACTCCTGAATGCCAAAGTCAGTGTAAGCTAAAGGCAAGAGGTCTGGACTCCAGGGCCTTGCAATCAGCTCCACCTCCCCACTTCTTTACACGCAGCCTCTTCTTCACATGCATGGAAACCTCACTGAGGCTGGCCTCCGGGTCTGCACAAAAGACCACTGAGTGCCATCCAAGAAGTCCTTGCTTTCCAAGAATCCTAATGGAGCAGCACCACAGTGACCACACACGGGCAGAAAGCAGAGAGATGAGCCATCCAGACCCAACGGTGTCTGGAACCCCATTTTGTACTCCCATACAATGCAGCGATCTTTTTGATATAGGACAGAAAGCTGCTCTAAGGAATTTCAGAGAGAGCCCTTCTCTTCTCACAGTCTGCACCTCTGCCTGGGTGCACCCGCCCCTACCAAAGCTGACCACAGCCAGAGCATTTGCTTAAGGGCTGTGCGGAGTTGGGAGCAGAGGGTAAGTGCTAACAATTTGGCATCCTTTGTGGCACCCACACACTCTCCATCCTGGGCTGTGATTGCAGTTTGCATTTTTTTTTATATATATAATGGGTGAAGCTTTAGATTGAGGGGTCTCATTCAAAGGATTCTGCATCTCCTGCTAGTAACATCCAGAGGCAGATATATTTATTAGTGTGAAAAAGAAAGAAGGAAAAAAAAAAAAACTAATGAGGCAAATGCATGGAGTACTGACACTAGAGGAGATGAAAGTGTAAAGACATACGTTAGAAGCTGTGGCCCAGAGCAAGTTGTTATTAATTTAGTTCTTTTTTGGTTGGTTGAAGGAAACAGTTCTCCCATTTGAGCTTGGCACAGCTGAGGCCACCGGAAGGGTTAGAAGTGTCCTAGGAGAATGTGTCTCTAGGAAATGCAAAGATCTAGGTGCCACCAGCATAGAGAAGAGTCAAGTTTGGGCCCACTTATGCTTTTCCTCACTGAGGCCTTTCCCTTGACTGAAGAAAGGAGGCACAAGGGAATTGGCAAAGAGCAGTCAGTATGGACCAGCCTCACCAGCAATGCTTGCCTCTGCCTGTTAACTCTCAGGGTCAAAGAGTTGTTAAGATAGGGTATCACAGTGTCTCTGTTAAGGGGGCTAGTTTTCAAGCTTCACATGTCCGCAATATGCCCTATTTCTCCGGCAGGCTGAACATGACACTGATTCTTCATTCTCACAAGGACATAAAAATGGAGGGAAGGGGTGCCAGGGTGGCTCAGTCAGTTAAGCGTCCGACTTTTGGTTTTGGCTCAGGTCATGATCTCACGGCTTTGTGGGTTCAAGCCCCGCAATGGGCTCTGTGCTAGCAATGCAGAGACTACTTGTGATTCTCACCACCCCCCGCCCCTCCCCAACTAGCACTGTCTCTGTCTCTCTCAAAGTAAATAAATAAACTTAAAAAAAAAAAGAAATGAAAATGGAGGGACGAAGTTACAATCTCATGGAAATCGCCCACTGACACTATTTTTTCACTAGGGACATGCTTCCTGACTTCCATTATTCTAGGTAATCAGGTACTGACTCTTACTATTTTTGGTACATTAACAGTCTCTCCTAATCTCTCCACCCGCCCTCACCACCACTTGAGTTCAAATACCTTGACATCTGTCTCCATAACTTTTGTCTTTCTCCCTACCCAGCCTGAGAGAGAGGCTTGCCTTCCCTCCATTCTCTGTCATGATCTACAGTAATAGGTTCAAGAGGGCGGAAACTTGGTTCCAGCCTCCCTGATGCTTTGACTCACCCTCGTAAAAAGTTATTGGTGTCAGCGCTGGTCTAGCAATTGCCTCTCCCCCGCCACGCCCCTTGGCTTCTATAATTTCACTTCCCCCTGCTGCACCGTACAATAAACTCTAATGAGCTTTCACATTCCTTCACCAAGCTCCCGCCACCACCAAGTCAAACAAGGAGAGAAAAATAACTTCCTGCAGAAAATCTGCATGGCTATGAAGTTCTAAGCAACTTAACCAACATACATAACTGTCAGCGCCAGTCCACCAAAAAGGGGGAGGAAGGGTGAAAAGAAGGGAGTGGGGAGAAGAACTTAAGAACCTGAGCTGGAAAAAACTTTCAATATTTTGTCCTAGGATTTGTGTTATATATTTCAATATGTAACAAGATTCATAATATATGTGACCTGTTCACAATTTTATAGTTACTTTCACCAGGAAATGAACCAACATTCCTTAACCCCCTACTATGTGGTTGGCCCAGTTGATTATCTTATATTATCTAAGAGTAGAAATACAGGTTTAAAATTATTTCCATCCCCCATACACATTTTTTGAATAATTCCTTCAAATATGTGTGTACCGTAAAGACAGACACAAATGCACATTTTTCCATTCTTCCCTTTCTCGTACCTTTCCCTAGCTCATACCCAATTGGTTTCAGTTTAGAATACTCCAATGGCCCACAGGAGGGATAGGTGATCAGCTGGGGGTGTGGAACTACCACATAACCACTGAATGGGACCTCAGGTTTCCTATAGGAACCTGGAAGATATTACTGGGAAGCTGCCAGCCTGGAGCCCACAGTGGAGGCCACACATTTCTTCCTTGGGTCTCATGGACCACAACAATCCCTTGAGCACTCACTATCACTCTGCTGTAGCGGCCACTGCAAGTAGAGACAGTCCACACAAAAGGGGGAGAAGCTCACATGAATACCAGTGTCAAAGAGAGCAGGGTCAAGCAGGGCTAATGTCCAGGAGAAAAACTAACCAATGAGTCATCAGGGAAGCTAAAAGGGCATCAGGAAAGTTAAATTTGAAGATGAAAAAGAATCACTGAAAAGCTTTTTACAAACTATTGCTTTGTAAACTCTCACATACTTATTTGCTTCCTCATTTGTCCCCCAGGGGTAATAGCTGAAAAAACTCTGAGAAGATTCTTTGAGGGTTTTTGTATTTTCAAAGAGAGAGCTGGGGAGACAGTAAACCCAGGCAAGAGGAAGTAGAGCATTCCGAGTAAAAGAATGAGAGATACAGATAGAGACGCAGAAGGCGAGGAGAGGCAAACCAGCAAACTTATCTCACGGACCACATAGTATTCGAGAAAGCAGGCTCAGAAAGTAAGAATCTTACCCACGGGCACACAGCAGCTAATTCGAAGAGCAAGAGCACGAACGTAAGTTTTCTGATTTCAATGCTGACTGTATTGAACGCCACCCTTGTAAGTGGGCCTCCTGGTCTGAAATATATGCTGTAATTAATCCTTTCTTCACCTGGCCACTAGGTTCATCACAGAAAATCACTTTCCTCTAGACATCATCCATTTGGAATTTCAATGGCTCCGAAACCAGACACGTGTAGCTGAGACCCTTAGGTGACCCCCCCCGGCCACTGTGCATCTGATGTGCACTGTTCACTCATATGGCCCTGGATCTCTTGTGTTTACAAAATTAGCCTTGTTGCTCTATGGCCACCCCCTTTCTTCCCATTCAGTAATAGCATGGGAATACATGAGAATGAGGGTGACACTGCTTACCCAATAATTGCTTACCTGCTTTGCTAGGAAATCACATCCTGATAGGTATCCTTTGCCATCTGATGAAGCCCCTGCTTCAGGTACTTCTGGAAACCTCCAGAGTATCTCAGAGCATCTGAGCTATTCCTCATGCCTCAGTCTATTAAGCATAGTACTTGTCTTCAGGCTGCCTTACAGCAGTGAGGAGACAGTGGCAAAGCGTTCTCTCCACCCTGCACAGCATTCCGTTAGAGTAGCCCAAAGGTAATGTTCTTTCGAGTCCCAATGTGTAACATGGATTTATGGCTTTATATCATGTCAGGGCCCAGATATGCATCAAGGGGTGGGATGGGGAGCAGAGTCAAGGAGCAGCCACCAGGAGAACATAAGCTCCTGTCTCATGATGAAGGGTTTGGCACTGGCTTGTGCTCTTTGGGTTCAATGTATTCTCCCTTAGATAGACACTCTTCAGCCCCTTGCAGGTGGATGCCATGCATACGTCACGGCGTGTTACTCTTTCTGTCCCACCATCTGGCCAAGCTGGCTGAGCCATGTCTAGCTTCGAGCAACGGACAATAGAAGACTTTACGGTACACTAAGATCCCTATCACACATGATTATAAAGATAGGAACTTTCATTTACATACAAAATAAGTCAAACAAAATCTCTAGTAGTTATTTTTTCCTAGAATCAAATCACTCTACTATACTGCATAATGGATTATGACAGGTCAGTATGTTGCAATGCCGCAGGTAAAAGTGGCTGGCCAGTAGGAGGAAAGCAAAACTGTCACCTAGCAATGCTGCCCATCCAAACTGGACATGCCCAGCATCATTTGCCATTACTCTTCACTTAGTGGGTATACTTCAGTCCCGTGTTGTAGCGCTGCCCTGGCCGGACTGGTAATTCCGTCATTTCTGCACCCTTCATATTAGTATCCCCAAGGCCTAAAAACACCCCCAACACATTCTCACCCTGTGACTGTCCAAATGTTAAGGCCCAAATGTTGCTCCACTGGAAGCCATTCCCTGAGGACACTAGCCCACACTTTTCATGTCATCAGTGTAAACCTGATAGTCTATACTGTTCCTTTGGACGGAGACTGTACTGAATGGCAAGTAGTATGCATCATCTGGCTGATTAAAATGCTAAGAATGAAGAAATTACATGGGTGTGCTGGGCCTTTTTTGTCACTTAAAGTCCAGAGTCAAATTTCATAATTTTGCTTCTTCTTTATAATATTTCCCTTCTGCAGTGAGCAGTACAAAATAAAATCTCTCACAATCAAGGGGCGCCCGGGTGGCTCAGTTGGTTAAGCATCCAACTTCGGCTTAGGTCGTGATCTCACGGCTCATGAGTTTGAGCCCGTGTTGGGCTCTGTGCTGGCAGCTCAGAGCCTGGAGCCTGCTTTGGATTCTGTGTCTCCCTCTCTCTCTGCCATTCCCCTGCTCACACTCTGTCTCTGTATCTCTCTCTCTCTTAAATATAAAATGAAACATAAAATTTTTTTTGATTTCTCACAATCATATTTATAAAAGAAAAATACTATATTGAAAGTGTTGGGACATTTTATGAATTCTTGTGTCTCTCTGTAGGTACTTTCACATGCTCAATACATATTATTTGTTTAAATAAATTAGGTTATACAGGAAACATAATTAACACTTATGAAGTTAAAGTTGATATAATCCCAGAGTTTATAAAGCTATATATCTCCTATCTGTTGATCTACTTATCTTACCATCTATTTATTTGAAGAAAAATCTAGTAGATTCATGGCTGTAACTATTACCCACTCATGCTCTGAGGTAAAGAAAAGAAATAGAATGTTCTGTAAGGTAACCAGTTTGCCCAAAAGCAAAGCAGATTCTCCGTAATGCCCATTTTCATAGAAATTTATAATGCCACATGAATCCTAGTGGTGTAATAGCCACTACCTCCTCCTTATACTTCACACTGGAGTTGCTATTGCGTCTTTCTTCTGGGAGAGGTAAATTTGAGGGTAGGAGCCACTATTTACAGTAAAAGGCTGTTACAGCATTTTTCAAGAAACCAAATAAGAAAATGTTATAAGTGGGGGATGTGGTGAAACAAGAAACACTGTACCTTGGGGAACTTCTCAAGGGCTTTCAGAATTGAAGAGCATCCTTGGGGATAAAAAACTAGATGTGGGACAAAAGTAATGAGACTTTCGTGCACCATTTTGACTAAAAGAGTAAAGGTAGTCAAACGGACTGTGATGTGTTCCAAAGGAATCATCCTCCACACATCATCCTCCACACATACTTACTGAGGTCTGATGTCATTCCGGATCCCAGGCATGCTGCTCTGGACCCTACACTTCCTGGACTGAGTTCCAGGTAGACATGAAAACCATCTCGTAGAGCCTCTGCCTTTCCCCAGGATTCCTTTGCCTCTGAGTTAGCTGTGTTCTTACCCATGCTCCCGTTTCCAGATGGACTCTTTCACCTACGTTCGCTACTTTGCATTCTTCAATTACCCATCAATATTTATTGAAGCTGCACTATGAGCAAAGCATAGTGGAGACCTAAAGATGGCTGTAACTAGTGAGAATGCATAAGCAAGCGGGGGTGACCCTACGCTATAACACTGCTATTTGGCTTAAAGGGAAAAGCAAGGAGTGGGGAGGGGAAGCAGGGAATGGGAGGGATGATGAGGGAAACGATTTGACTTTTAATCATGAGAAATCACTTAACCTGAGCTACAATTAACAGGGTGATCAGAGGATTCCCGGAGGAGGAAGACAGGTTAGACTTGCAAGAAGAGGAGCACCAAACTGGCCCGTGCCCTCGCCTGACAGTCTGACAGTTCAGCTTAAGCTGCATTTCCCAAATTGTGGCCTGCAGTACATTTTGTGTGATTATGAAGCCGTTACCAAGAAGAGGGAAGGGGAAAGAGGGTTGCAAATCAAATAAGACTGGAAATGAGATTGGAAAAACATGTATTCACCTGGCTGTTTTCTTTAAGGCACGACCGCATGGTCTTTTTTTTTTTTAAGTTTATTTATTTATTTTGAGAGAGAGAGAGAGAGAGAGAGAGAGAGAGAGAGCGGGCATGAGGGGGAGGAGCAATGAGAGAGGAAGAGAGAGAAGCCCAAATAGGCTCTGCTCTTTCAGTGCAGAGCCCGGATCCAGAACACATCTTACAAACCTTGAGACCCTGACCTGAGCCAAAATCAGAAGGCTGTTTAACCCACTGAGCCACCCAGGTGCCCCCACATGGTGTTTTAATATGCTAATATTCATTGTGAATTCTTAAGACAGGGGTGTGGGAAACAGCTTTTTCCAAACTCAATGCAAAAAAAAGTTTTCTCAGTGAAGTACTTCACAAGACTGGTGTTCAAGAAGTCACATTGTGGGCAATGTTGCTAGGACACCGGAAGTGACTTACACAGGACAGACAAGATAGGAAGGTCATGCCCTTTGGGCCTTCTCCTATGATGCAAAGGAAAAAACTCTTGGATCACCGTCCAAGCCTCCTCTGACATCATCCTTGCTCTGCCACCCGATGTAAAGTTTACCTTCTAACGTAAAACAGCACGAGCAATGTTTCTGCTGACCAATGATGCTTCAGTTGTAGCAGCAGGGAGGAGAGGCCGACACACAGAACCTTCTGGTACCTTCACAGAGCACTGCTTACTAGTTAACCTCTTGGGGGCAGGCGGGAGTGCCGGAGTTGCTGTCCCTAGGCATTAATATAGCTGGGGAAATATCTGTTCCCAACACCATAGGGATAATAAGAAAACCTGCTGAAGATTAGTTCTTTTAATTCAAGGTATACCATCAGACCCAAATGCTGCACAGTTCCTGTGCTGCCTCCAAATTAAGTGACTGGAGGCAATTTTCATTCTATTTTAAATTTTGTCTTTTCTACCACTAACACAGGACATCCCTCCCTGCTCCATTACCAGGGATGGTGTCCGTTTTTGACTTTGATTTCCTAGTCAGGTTTTCAAGGCATCACGTTCACGCAAGTGGACTCAAGGCCCTCAGAACTAGGTCAGGCGTTTGCTGGAGGTCATTACAAGGCTACAAAATAGAGCATGCTTAATTCTGTTATTTCTGAAGATTTTTTTCTTCTCTCTCATGTGCATAGAAGACAATCAGCACTTAATTAAATTTTGGAACTGTTCCTGAAAACTTCAGACTGTCAAAGATGCATGTGACCTCCCCTCACCCAAGTCACCCGAGAGGTTTAGACAAAAGTATGTAAAAGGAATGAAGACATGAGAAACTATAACAATTGTTGCACTTCTATTTTAGACACCGATGCTTAAAATGGTCCAGCAAGAAAGTCCTTAGTACACAAAATTCACAGATGGAAGGGCCCAGTCAGGACTTCAGTCTTTTCATTTTGGACACAGGCTGAATGACTTCACTAGGGTAACGGATAACACAGTGACATTCCAATAAATGCTCGGCTTAGAATCTAATTAGCAGGAGCATTAGCTAACATTAGACAGTGAGGAGATTCTGTGGTGGCCAGGTCCTGTCCTCCAAGATGAGGCACTCAGTTCCCCAGTGGCTGGGTATGTGCTAAGTGATAGCTGAGCATTCCTTCTGAGAGTCCCTGGCTGAAGATAAACTCATCCAGCTTGGGCCCTATTCCTGAAGCAGCCCAAATCCAATGCAGGCTATAAAAAACTTGCCCCTTGAACCGAATGGGAGACACCTCAGCAGGACCATCCCAGCTCCAGAACTTTCTAATGGATCAGATGAGGCCTCTGTGGACACAGCACTGTGGTCCAGCTGCAAGTTGGGACCAGCCCTGCTCTCCTCACTTCTCATAGGTCTTATTCCTGGAACACTTGCCAATCAGCTTCTTTCATGCTCATCTCTGTCTCCGCCTGCTTCCCAGAGAACACCACTGGTGACAGAATTCAAAGCCCCAGAGTATCTCTGCTGCCCCTAGTCCAGAGTAGCCAGGCATCTCAGAGTAGACAACTGGGGTTTGGGTTTGTTTGTTTGTAATCTTGTTAAAGTTTTCTGATGGTAGAATTTGCGAAGGGAGATAGAAGACAGCGTGAAGAATTTAGAAAGAATTTAGAAGAATTTAGAAAATTCCCCTGGCCAGAGCTGCCAGTTCAATGGACTTTTCACTCTTCTTCCCTCCTGGATGGCAACACGGAAATACGAAGCTGGCATAAGAAAGAGAGGATAATGTCTCCTTATGGAAAGTTTCTTTTCAGTAAGTAAGAAGGAGTCTATCAAAGTGAGCCACATCAACAATCAAATCTGGACTGAAGCCACCTTATTAATGAAGGAGAGGGGACAATTTTTAATCTGCCTGGGATCACTTATCAATTGATTTCATGTGATTTACTGTGGGTTTTATTCAACAAGAACTACGAGCTGTTTCTGTGCCTGCAGAGACCCAATATTTTTATTGTGTGGCATTTGTCCCTGACTCTGCCCTACTGCATCCTGACATTAATACATGTTCAGACACTGGCCAATATCGTTTCATTCTATCTTGACATTGTTACCTTATCTCCATAAACTCACACTGGCTATGTCATTAAGTCATAAAAAGATGTGAATTCATCACATTTAAGTAATGGGGGAATTAGCATCACATGTAAAAAATATATAAATATGAAAAACTTCTGCATAGGTTCTGCGAACCTAGGCATTTGAACAGGTGGAAAGTAAAAAAAAAAAAGTCAAATGCTGGGAATTCCAGGGATTGTGGCATTGGTTTGTATGGAGCTATTATTTAAACCAACCAGTGGCTAGTGCTATTATTTTAGAATAAAGATAAACTTGATGTAAGAACCAAGCAACTAAACAGGGCATTCCCTTCTTGTGGAGTCATTAAAGAAACTCAGATATACATTGTAAGGATGTTGCAGGACACAGAATACCAACAATAGCAGCTACTTGTTCAAAGGGGTGGCTCTCCCAAGCTCGGGAGAACTGAGAGATGCCTTCATCCACAGAGGAAATACATATTTCTGCGTGACATAACAGGATTAATGAGGTCATTTAAAAATGAAGCCCCTATTCCTCTGCTGTTTCTTAACATTATTTTTATGCAAGTGATACTTGAATGAATTTTGATTATTTTAAAAAGCATATGTAGTTATAGTTATTAGGCACTAATACCCCTGCCTGTACAGTCTGATCCCATTTTCCTTACCAAAAATAACCAAAAGTTATCAATTTGGCATGTACCTTTCAAGGCTTTCTCTATGTATTTATATACCTAGGTTTTATTTTTGTCTTATTTTAACATAAATAAGAATCATATTGAATGGACTAGTCTGCATTTACTTTTTAAAAAAAAACAAAAAAAAGTGTTTTGGTGATCTTTCTAGGTCTTCTGTTCCCTCCCACTGATAGCCATTTGTATGACTTTACTTCTTACTTATTATCAACAACATGAAATGAATTGTCCATGTTTCTTTGTATACATTAGCAAGCATTTTCCCCCCTGAGGCATAAACTTAAAATAGGACTTGATGGGAGAGGAGGTACACAAATACTACATTCTGACAGATACTACCAAATGCGCATGTCAAAAGTTCATGTCAATTGAATATGGACTGGTTTTATCAAATCTTCTCCCATTCCTCCCCAGAGAAAATCTAGATTGCTATATTAGTTTATCTTTTTAATCTGTTAATACAGTAAGTCTAATCAAGACATTTCCAAATATTGCATATCCTTCCATGTTCAGAATAAGCCTTAGCAGGTAAGGATGGAGAGAGAGTGGGGGAGGGGCAGAGAGCAAAGGAGAGAGAGAATCCCAAGCGGCCTCTGCACCGTCAGCAGAGCCCAACACAGGGCTTGATTCCATGGCTGTGACATCATGATCGGAAGCTCAAACAACTGAGCCACCCAAGCACCCCCTTCATGTTGTTGCTTTGTTATTTTATGTAGGTTTTTTACATCTATAGTAGAATCAATAGTATAGTGTGTATTATATCATTTTATTCTTGTGTGCCATGCTTGTAAGCCTGGTAAAATCATTTTGAATATCATTTTAAACGCCCTGAAAGAGTTTATAAAGCACAGGGAATTATCTGTTCCTTACCTCTTTGGTAGAATATACTCTAAAACTTTCTGAGTCTAAATGCTTTTGTTTTGTTTGTTTGTTTGTTTGTTTGTTTGTTTTTGCTTTTTAATTACATAGAAACCAGTTTTTTTAATATTTATTTTTTTATTTTGGGGGGGGGGGCGCAGAGAGCAAGGGAGAGAGAGAATCCCAAGCAGACTCCATACTGTCAGCAGGCAGTCCAACATGGGGCTCAATCTCACAAACCAGGAGATCATAACCTGAGACAAACTCAAGAGTCCCATGCTTAACCAACTAGAACCAAAACTCTGACATCTTTTTTAATCGTTTATCATTTTTGGTCTATTAAAAATGTCTAATTTTTATTTGGTCAATTTCATTGGGTTATTTCTAGAAAATCATCCATTTCATCTAAATTTCCTAATTTATAGAAATAATATTGTACATAAATCCTTTCACATTTCTGGAATGCCCTGCAGCTTCAGACACTAGAAAAGGCCAGGAAAAAGATTCTCCCTTGGAGCTTATGGAGGTAGCATGACCCCGTCTACACTGTGATTCTGGTCCAGTGAAACTGTTAAGATTTTTGAGATCCAGGAATGTAAGAAGACAAACGTGTGCTGTTTTAAGTCTCCCAGTGTGTGGTAACTTGTTAGAGGAGCCCCCGGAAACTAATGTAGGTGCTCACTAGGAATGCTCACAGACACTCCAGCTCTCTATCCAAGTCCATGTGAGGGCCATTCTTGTGTCTCACTGAAGTTCAGAATGACCATGGGACTCGCACTCACCAATAAAATGTGACCCGAAAAGACACGTGCTAGCTCTGAGTGGCAGATTTGAGAGTTAGTACAAAATTTACCACATTCCCTTTTTCCTTCCTTGGTGATCAAGACTTGGTACCTGAGCAACTATGATGAGCAGAATCCCCTGAAAACCTATGTTAAACATGTATCGGGATGGACAAGTTGACCTTTGTTGTATCAAGGCTCCGAGATTTGGGGAGTGTTTGCCACTGAAGCGTAACCTCACCTACCCTGACAAACACAGATTATGAACTTGGTGCACATTTCACAGAATCATGATGCCTCCCGTCTGTACACCTGACCACGCTCTCCTGTTTCCCTTCACACTCCAAACATTCCTGTATCTCCCACAATTGTGGACGGACTGTGGGTACACTGTGAAACTATGGACCAGATGGCTGAGGCAGGTATCCTAAGAAAAACTGAAAGCGAACTGCCACATCCTTCTTACACCCCCCAGGTCCTACCATTTTCTTTTCATTAGACAATGGTCTTTGTTTGTCACCCTCATATAAATCTCTCTCTGTCCCTCTACAATGGGCCTGAGTGATGCCAGTCTTCACATGCTGACATCACATGAGAAGAGGATCCAAAGCACCCAGACTTCCATATCAGAGTCACATTCACTATCCAATTATAGACTGGTACATTCGCATTTCCCCTTGACCTCGACCTACACGGCACCTGTTTATCATCATTACTTGCTTGCTTCTCAAACCCAAAGGTTTGCTTTTCTCCTGGAACATCCCAAAGAGGCTATCCTAACTCTCACCTCTAGCCCTGAGCATGGTAGATTAGGATTTACAGTGATTTGGTTCTCTTTAGAAGGGATGAAGGGAGAGTATTCTGCAGCTGAGAATGCCGCAGCTAACCTTACAAAGAGTGCAACTCAGACCTCCATCTGTACCACAGACACCATCCTGAAAGTGTACCTGCTCTTACAGAGGGCTACATTACCCTTACAGGGGGCTGCACTGTGCCACATGATACAAACATCTTTCTCTCCTGAAGCTACGATCTGAGATGGCCTTAGAAAGCTGTGGAAAATGTCAAAAACAAGACATGCAACATGTTAGCAAAACCCTGCTTCATATTAAAGCCCTGTCTTTATTGGTGCAGAGATCTGCTAAAAGCTGTTATTTGAAATATCTGTAGATAGTTTGGATCTGTGAATAATTGCTATCTGCACATCTCAAATTCTTTACAGTTTTCTGTTAGACATATCTGCATGAGGCTATAAATAGTGAAGCAATGTCGCTCACTGTATAATACAGTCTCTCTGCTTTTTACAACTCATCATGAACTTCTATGTAATTTATTTTTTATTGAAGAATTCCAATTAATGGCTTCCTGGTGATTTTAAAGCCTCAAATTATCAGTCTCTGAAAACAAAGCAGAGAACATAATTATCATAAACTGAGAATTTTTCATTTTGAAGCTTATCTGTTTGTGCTAAGTATCTTGTCTGTAAGTAATTAGTGCCTTTATTTTTTTTTCAGTAAAAATAATGACCATTCTATGCTACACATCCAAATTTTGTTAACTACTAGATGTACTGTATGTATTATATTCGAAAATGGACCACCTTGGACTAGTTTTAAAGTATTTCATCAAATGATAATAGCAACAACAAAATACATCTGTTTGTCAGAATAAATTATGTGGCATGTATTTAAAAAACCTATTATATCCTTTTGCTTTCTTTCTAAGAATAAAAGCTTCACAAAAATATGTACTTGCCATTTATTACCAGGGCTGCATAACAAGAAAAGACCCGTTTTATCTTCCATTTATAATTCCTAACTGCTAATCAAATTGATCAGCCAATAGCTTGGTTGTAGAGGGTCTTTCATAAGACCATTTCAAAATGTTTTACTAGAGATAAAACAAAATTCAATGAAATTAGACCAATTTGAATGACAATGTGAGCCAAACATTCCTTTAAGTATTCTGAAAACTCTAGTTTCCCTTATTAAAATACACACACACACACACACACACACACACACACACACACCACAATACATAGGGTTCTACGGATGAAACGGGACCTGCCTGCCATATCCTGGAGACACATGGCTACTCAGGCCCAAATACCATCTGAGAGCAGTTTCCCCATTAAGCTAGGAACGGACTTGAGTCAATGTTAGGGTCGGTTTGCTTCCTCTTAAAAAAAAAAAAAAAAAAAAAACCCAAACAAACAAATTTGTTTCCAATTTATAAAACTAATATGCTCCTAAAAAAAAAAAAAGAAAAAAAAACTTGAAAAATGCAGACATACGTGATGTAAAGTGTCTTCTTACTCACTTTCCATATACAAAGTGCTCATTTTCCCACTTTTAATATTTTATCACGCCCATTCAGTAAAAAAAAAAAAAGAAATCCACATACACAGATTTTTTTAAAGGATGAAATATAAAAAGTTGTATCATGTTTACTTTATCTAATATAAGCATTTCTCTGTGACATAAAATATTCTTTCAAAATATAATTTTAAACAGCTGCATCTTTCATAATACTCCTGCATATCATAATTTAACTATTTCCTTATGTTGGACATTTATGTCATTTTGAAACTTTTTTTCTCTGATAAATAATGGTGTGGTAAATAGACCTATATGTAATTTTTTTGAATACTTCTCTTATTATTTCCTTCGGATAAAATCTTAAAGGACTAGTATCAAGTCATAGGTTTAAAAATTTTGAAGCTCTTTGTTAATGTTAAAAATCCACTGTGTGGAAAGACCGTGACACTTTCTAATCCTATATCACTGAGTGAGCAAGCACTTTGCCTACGCTCATCACCATAGTGAGTAATATAACACCTCTGCTTACATTTCTGCTGACTTAATGATAAAATGTGGGAATTTGTAAATTTTTTGTATATTTTTGATGAGTCATAAGGTACAATACACTTAATATACTTATTACTTATTCCCCCCATATATATATTTACATGTTGTTTAATCACTTCATATTTTAAAATTTATTCTCTTTATAAATGATTAGTGACTTATTTTAGTGTAAAGGAAGAAGTAATGTTTTAAGCTTACATTTCCAAATTGTAAAGCAATTTTCCTAATGCCATTTACTGATCAATCAGTAAAGTGATCAATCACTTCCTTCTCTGGAGATTTGTGATTTTTTATGTATCACATCCCACATTTTCATAGATTTGTCTAGCCCGTGGCTACCTACTTTACTCCACACATCTATCTGCTACACTATTTTGATTAGTTTTGTAGTAGAATTCACCATCAAAAAGAGAATTCTCATCTTTTTACTCTTCCTTTACGAGATATATTGCATAATGTTCTACTATTTTTTCTTTTCCCATATTAATTTTACAGTCATAAGTTTGTTACGTTAAATAAAATAATATTCTTGAAACTATACTAGATTAATAAAATTTGGGGGAAAATTGACATCTTTATAATAATCAGCCTTCCCATGCACTAACAAATTGTATCTACACACCAATTATATAATGTCTCTTAGCACAATTTTCTGGTGTAATTCATACAGTTTCCCCCTTTACCCTGGTCTCTACTGAATTCTCAGTGTTTGGCAAATCCCTGGCCCACAGAACTCACACAATTATTATCCGTGGACTGAAGCCACTAATTTGTCGGTTCACACCCTCAGTCTACCACGGACTTGCTCTGCCATGTGGAATAAGTGCCTTCACGTCTCACCATCTCAGTTTCCTCAACTGTGAAACAGTGAAGCAACAGCATCAACTAGTAAAGGTATCATGGGAATTAGTCAGGATTAACTCATCAACATAAAAGAACTTACATACCTTAAGCCTCAATAAATATTAATGAATATCATAGTTATCTGGGAAGCACGTTAAAGGAGGAATCAATAGAACTGCAGCCAGAGCTGGAAGCATAGGAAAAATGCAGAACCAATCACGACGCCAACGTTTTAAGGCTGATTCCTACAGAAAAGTTAAAAAATAACAATCGGTTGTGAGCGCAAAGTATTTGTCTTTGGATCCTGTAAGGACCAGAACAGACTCAGAAGCAAGGCCTGTACACCCGGGGGATGTTTGGAAGGCTGGGAAAGAGTCTGATGTGACCAGAGTCCAGGATGATCCCCAGGCCAAAGGGAGCTGTTCTACAAGCGCTGGCAGCGACAACCACAAGGCGAATGGAAGGAACACAACAGAGAAGTATCTCTGGAAAGAGAAAATATGTTAAACTCATCCTCGGCTCAAATATAAACCATATTTACCCCACAAAGTGGGAAATTAAGGAAATTATCCAAATAATTCATATTCTTTTCCAAAAACAGCTTGGCCTGCGCTGGTTTGAACACAGTATACTTAGATATTTGAGCCCAACTGCCCAGCTGGGTAATAGTTTCCGTTCTCTACTTCAGTGTTCTGTAGACCCAGCCACAGTGTTTTAAAAAAGCCAAGGACTAACTTTAGCCACTGGTCCTGCTTTTCAATAAAGCCTTATTTTAACAGAAACACTGTGTCTCTCTTCCAAGTCCCCACCTTTTTTAGGCAGCTTGCCAGCTGAAGGCAAAAAGAGAATTCTAGCACATTGTCCCCAAATTCCAGGCAGATCACAAAAATAAACTGTCCCAGAATGTATTCCTTTTAAGAAAAATTGCTTATTCAAGGCTTGCTTTTCGTGTTTGCCTCCCTTCTTCCTTTTCCAGACACTTTTTTCTTCTAACATCATGCTGTAAAGTCGCCATCTGTCTCAAACACATACATACACAAAAGGGAAATCCACTTAGAATGAGTACTGGAAAGAAGAAAAATAAGTTGGTTACAAGTGGGTGTTCTGCAGCACATGACTTTTCCAACCCAGTGGCCAAAGTCTGAATTACCTCCCAGTCAATAGTCTTCCAGTTTGGCTTTCGAGACAAGAGTAAAAATAAATGTATACATTTTTAAGATTTACCGCTGCACAATATTCCCAGGAGAACACTTGATTTTTACAATTCCTGTGATATAGGGATGGTCATGAATCAGATTTTATAAAGAAGAACACTAAAACCCAGAAAGGCAAATCACTGCGGAAGATCACAGGTTGGCCGAGAATTGCAAAGTGTGCATCTGAGGATGCCTTGCGTCAGAATCACCTGGGACGCTTGTTCAAGTGCATCTCTTTACAGCAAAGATTGGATCGTATCATTCTTCTGCTAAAAAAAAAAAAAAAAAAAAACACTTGATAGTTGCCCATTCAATTAGGAAGAAATCCACATTCCAATTTCACACTCCTCACCACAGACACAGGATATGCACATGCCCCTCTCCACCCTCATGGGCTGGTGTTTTTCCCTCATCCACTCTCTGCCTCCCTCACCCTTCTTGGTGGTCCTTGCTCACACAAAGGATGTTCCTGTCTTGTAGTCTTTGCACAAGCTCCCCCGCTCTGTTTTTTCCCTCAAATCTCCAAATGATAGGTTCTTCCTCTCTATTTGGGTCTTTGAAAGCCATCTCTGTCCATACCAGCAACTGCAGCCCCACACAGCATGTATCTATTTATTATACCTTATTTTTCATCTCATTTATCAATCTCTGGATTTAACTTCTTTATGATGTGCTTATCAATTAGTTCCCTGCCCACTCAAACACACACACACACAGACACATATGTTTGTCTCAAAGCTTCACAGAGTCAGTAACTTGTCTTCAGAAACTGTCGTCAATAAAATGCAGCTTACTCGACACTATCTCAGACCTATGCAGTTCCTATCTAGGAGCAGGAGTGTGGAGATCCGAATTTTAAATACTTTCTTAGATTCTTTCAAAGCACTTTAATGTTTCTAAGGTCCAGATGATCAACATTTTAGCCAGGGCTGGACAGATACCCTTGACTTCCAGTGACATGCTTTCCACTACACCAAGCTGCAGTTTTCAAATGGCTGGTCTATTTCAAACAGCTACTTTAGCAGGAAAGTTGTTTGGAGATTCCTGCTGGGCTTTCACTGCAGATGCAGATTAAGTGGTACCTTAAACTTCTTTCCCAAAATTCAATATTTCTGTCTCTGGTGTAGGCTTGGGCTTTGACGGGAAGCCTCAAAATTATTTATGCAGATCAAGGGAGAGAACATTCTACAAAGAGCTGGGTCTCATTCTCAGTTGACTCACTGGCTGCTTATGGGACCTTGGGCAATTTTATTAATTTCTCTGGGTCTCATTTTCCCCATCTTCAGAGTGAGGGTGTTGAGTTAGATTATCTCCACAGTTCCTTTGCATTCAAATATTTTATGATGCCAAATCATTCCAATTAATGTAAAAATAGCCCTTGCAGTTGTATTCAGTATTGTGAAAGGGCTCTGAACAGCCCAGCATTAATGCCCAGGCCAACCACAATCGCCCAACCCCTCTCTAATTCTTAGCATCTTGTCTTGTGTCAGAAAGACAAGAAAATATCCCATTCATATTGGGGGGAAAATGCATTTGTGCTGCCTCCATCTGATTCCATTCAGATGCCAGTAAGACATGTTTTGATTGGGCACCTGGTAGGATGCACAACAGTTCTGTTTGCTAGAAAATTCTAACATCTGTCAATGGTCCAAATAGAATGTTCCTCTGCCCTTCATCTTACACACACACACACACACACACACACACACACACACACGCACACACACACATACATTTTAGAAAAACCTAAATGGAATCCCTAATTAATCTTCTGAGGGACTTTAAAGCCAGAGAGTCAAGCTTCATGTTTTCACTTGAAAATAAGAGTGGAATAAAATCATCCTGATGTTTCTAAAGGAAAGAGGAGGGCTGTCTTTATTTGCCAGAACTGGCACAAGGCAGACTCTGATGTTCAATGCCAGGAAGTTCTTTAAAATAGAAGCCAACTGGTGTACAATGCATGGGGGAATGTTTAGGGCAAGGAGAGGGGTGACATGGTGCTAATGGAAGGTGCACGAGAAGCTGATGAATGAGTTAAACTATGACTGGGCTATCACATTCGGGAAGCAGGCAGGATAGATCATTTTGGTTATAGACACAAGGGAGAAGAGGTTGGAAAAATAGGAAAATAAAAAGCACTGAGATAGAATTTTTCTTAAGTAAACTTTTAGAAATCTGGTTCTCCATGTTGGCTGTGATTCCTTTTTAGCCTTCAGTCCTTACAACATATTCTACCCATGGTACATGAGATCGCTCCAATTTAGAAGGAAAATATATCACCTAATAAATTACCAGTCCACTTCCCTTTCAGTGTCACTCTACATTTAAATTTTAGATAATTTATATGTATGAATGCAAACGAAAGATTCATGAGGTGTGAGTATAAGCACACTACCTGACTTCTAAAGCCTCACACACAAATCAGTCTTTTCAAGGTTCACTTCTTACGTAAACAATAACCAAAGGAACCATGTTCTATGGTAAAATATATGAATTATCAAGTGCTTTATATAGGTGCTTCTGTTTATCTTCTGATGCCTGTGGATCTTAGCTGGGAGAAAGAAGAGTTGCCATAAATTTGATAAGGCCACACCACCTAATGAGGAAGAGCAAGCCTTATTTGTTCAACAAACAAGCAATGGTGTTGGGAAAAAGACCTGGATCTCACTTTCCCCAACCTACAAATGTGTTCTCTCTCATAAAACTTTACCAAGTTGTTGACAGCCACAACACAGATACAAGTTTCCATTGAGACACTGTGCACTTTTCAATTTCAACAACTCACACGTAGATGTGATCAAAAGAGTCTGTGCATGCCATTTAAAAGGCCGACAGTATTACACAACAGTGTAAAATGTTATCCAGTAAAAAATGACTCTGAAAGATGAGAAAGGGAATTATTATACCCAATGGCTAGCAGCATTTCGTAACCTATATCAGCTAAGACAAGGAAATCCATTGCTCATTACCAGACAGTAGGAGATCATCCTCCATCAGTCCCATAGGGTAAACTACTAATGTTTAAAATGTAAAAGCAAAAACTGCACAAAGTTCTCATAATTTCAGAGTATTCTTAGCCAAGGCCTTTAAAGCCAAGGAAGTTGTCTTCTGTGGAAGCTACTTGTTATCAATGCTGTGTTAATGGACCTTGCTAATTCACTGGGTCTTCTTAAAAACCATGTCTTCATGGACATGAAGGAGGGCTTCCTTCCATTCAAGGAGCCGGAGGGCTCTAATTTCTGATAGTTGTTCCTTGTGATTTGGGAATGCCAAGGGAGGTGAGAGAAGATGGGTAGTAAACAGATCCAGAATTTTCTAGGAAGACAGTCTAAACAAGACTCTAAGAAAAGTCACTGAAAATGTCAGCCCAGCCAACAGAGAAAGGTTCAGGGAGCAGCAAAGGCATGGCATATACTTTTTCATCTATTCAATCTGACCCTGGGCCCACTGCCATAATCTTTTTTAAGGTTAGTGGTGGGAAGGTTGTCACCCGAATGTTTGCAGAGGTCTCCTAACATCCTCTGCTGAAGAACCTTAAACCTCAGGTACTATTTCAGAGGAAATGGACAGCACAAAAAGACAGAAAATTAGCCACAGAAGTCCCTGGATCTAAGTAAGTTCCACTAGCCTTTCTGAAATCACTTCAAGGCTGCAGTAGTCGGAGGCTGCTAAGGGGGTGGATGGAGAGAGGGAGGGAGAGAGGGAGAGAGAGAGGGACAGAGGGAGAGGGAGAGGGAGAGGGAGAGGGAGGGAGGGAGGGAAAGAGAGAGAGAGAGAGAGAGAGAGAATTTTTCTCCAACATGGACCTCTGCCCAAATATTTTAATAGGTACAGCACAGAAAGAAGGAAGAAGGAAAATGTTTTTTAACTATTTAGCTAAGCAATTTAAAAATTCTTTACAAAAAATAATAAAAAGAAAGATTTTAACAAAATTGCAGCTCTAGCAAGTCTGTGAAGGTAACTTAGTAAAAGACTCAGTGGATGGCTGCAAACCTCTAATGGAAAGTTGTATAAGTGGCTGAGGCCAAAGTAGGCATTAATTACAATGAAAAATCAGTTTAGAGTAGGCCACAACTAAATTGGAAGCCGGTCCTCTAGGTAAAACAAAGAAAGTGAACAGCAGCCTCAGATTTGATTACATGGCAATACAAGAAAAATGTGCTGTATGTTGTCTATTATTAAAGCTGCTTTGGGGCCCTGTGTTGGGTGCCTCAGGGATTTTAATAAAAAATTAGTAATAGGTCTGCTGCCCTGGCTCACTGTGGCTTTTTGGAGTATTTGTGGGTTCAGGGCTGGTCCTGAAGTGCAAATTAAGTCATTTCAGACAAGCAGTCTCAGAAAGTGTTATGTGATAGCAAAGTTCAAATACTGTACTTTGGCTCTAAAAGGACACGGCCCCCCACTAGAGGCTGATTCGGAGTTTCAAAGAAATAATAAAATTTCATCATAAGGAGGAGGAGGGGAAAATGAAAAGCAAGGGGAAAAAAGAAGCAACTGGTTGTTTTTGTGTGTCTTTGATTGTTCTTGCCAAATACTAGTCTTGGTATATAAACTATATGAGTGCATAAAATACTGCCAACGAGTGAGTTAACGGCAGAGAAGGCAACTGTTAACCTGGGATTTTTCTTTCTTTCTTTTTTTTTTTGTCTTACAAATGTTAACTCTATAACTCTTTTTATATTGATGTAGTGATATTAATAATATTGTCTTTATTACTAATATCACCACTGGGTCCATGGCACGACCATATATATCCTAGCCATGAAACATTAACAAAAGTTCACCCTGATTAAGAAATCAAGCCTATAAATCTACATTCTTTCAAAGATGAAAATGTCTGGGGCAAATTATTTTCTACAAGACAGTTACATGAAAAAAGATTTTTCCCAGTTTTTCCTAGGTTTACTATAGACCTGATGGCTGGCATTTGTTATCAAAGACAAACAGTCCCTGGTCTTAGAATCCTGATAAATGCTGTACAGGTTCAATAAACTGAGATTGCTTGGATAGGGGGCACATTTCCCACCTTTACCCTTGCCCAAATATGTGGATAAGCTTAACAGGGAGACAGAATGAAGTGTTGATGTATGATGGATACAAAAAGCATGTACCTGTGTGAGCATGAGTGTACACGCCTGTGGGTGTGGTAGTGGAGGCAGGGGCCTTTAAGTCAGAAAGAAAATAAACTTTCATCTACATAATTTAAAAACTATTTGTCATAAGAATTTTTTAAGTTTAATAAATAAGGGAAATCCCAATCCATGCCCATGCAGAATACCCCTTGACCAGAATCAAACATTATCCAGTTTTAGGACTTGTCTCATCTGTGGGCACAGGATCTGGTGGCCTAACTCAATGGATTTCAAGAAGTTCCGGGAAATCCCAATTGTCCCCAAATACCTTCTTCCCCTACTTGTTGACCAATACCTGAACTTAGAGCTACTCCTTTAAGTTAAAGCATTGGCTGCTATTAAAAAGCAGATTTTCCTGCAAAATCTTTTTGATCTTGGAGTACACGAGGAAACAGAAAACACAGGTAAAGGACAAGGGACCTTCGAAGTAGGTAACTGGTCTGAGAAGACTGGAAATAAACTTTATTGAAGTCAAGACTTCTCTAAGGGTCATCTCTCAGAGCCTCAATAGCCATCTTCTATTGAGAACAGATATAAGTAGATGGAGAAGGTGCCTTTCAAATGGGAAAGGACCATGATTTCAGACCACAGTGGTCACACAGACTTAAAAGGCAATCATACAAACCATAAGAGACTCTTAAATACAGAAAACAAACTGAGGGTTGCTGGAGGGGTGTTGGGTGGGGGGAAGGGCTAAATGGGTGATGGGCATTAAGGAGGGCACTTATGGGATAAGCACTGGGTATCATATGTAAGTGATGAATTGCTAAATTCTATTATTGAAATCATTATTACATTATATGTTAACTAACTTGGATTTATAAATAAATAAATAAATAAATAAATAAACAAATAAATAAAATCTTTTAAAAAAAGCAATCATGCTTCTCCATTCAGACTTATGAAAAGTATCTGTTAAGCATTTACAAGTGTTAAACATTGTTCAAACTTCTGTGAAACCAGAAGTGCAAAAGATAGTCCCCTTGTCATCATCCCCAGGTTCCCAATGGTGTGAGTCTCATATAATTCTCCCAAACTGCTGAAAAAGTGGGGCCAAAAACCAAACAAAGGACAAGAGAGGATAAATGTATGGGCAACACAGAAAAGATGCTAAGAGGGTCACAGTTTCGTTCAAGCACAAAAAGATACGATAATACTGACATACATTCAAAGTTGTCATCTGGAAAATGCCAACAGGTGGCTTCAGTTCTTCCAGCACTTTGGTTGGGGTGATCATATCATATTTCTCTTCTGATTATATTAAAAAAGCAAAAACCCCAGTGGCAGTGATTAATGTGTTGTACTCCAACAACAATACCAGTTTCAAAACAAACTATGCAGTATCATCTTGTACTGATAATGCATTACATCGTCTTAAATATTTTCAAAGTAGGGTACTCAGTTTTTCAGAAGTTACATAATCGTGATAAGGATATTTCAAATGTATGACTGGTTCAATAACAAGCAGGCTACTGAGTTATGAAATCCATATATATTTGGAATATATATATATATATATATATATATATATATCCATCCAGGAATCTCAGAATGGAAAATATCACATATTGAGATTTAAAGC
Source organism: Lynx canadensis (assembly GCF_007474595.2). NCBI lineage: Eukaryota > Metazoa > Chordata > Mammalia > Carnivora > Felidae > Lynx > Lynx canadensis. The sequence goes on from NC_044305.1 coordinate 77,386,925, forward strand.
AATGATAGACTATTTCTGTTTATATATATACATATATATGTGTATATATATAAAGGCTATTTTTAAAGCTGGTCCTTTCAAAGTGAAATTTGTTCCATAATTCCTTCTACACAGAGGACCTTAAAAAGCAAAACTTTCCAAACTGGATATGTTTCTCTAGTGCTTGTGACTCCTTCCTTAGACCTGTGCCATCTGTACAAAACCTTCATGCAAGGATGTGCCTAAGTTCACAGGTGCTCAGTTTTTAAATAACAAGTGTACATATTCCCATATTATGCAATCATTGTTATGTAGAAGTCAAAAATACTTACTGAAATTTAAACTTAATTTACTGACTCTATCCCTGACTCCAGATGAGTCTGGAGAAAAATACATTTTCTACCCAAGTGAAAATGACAGAAACTTCTAACATAACTCTCTCCCCCCAAAAGTTCTAAGTGTGAAGCTGTAAAATTTAAGTGTTTAATATGTCCTGTGGGGAGGGGTAGATGTACAGAATTCAAGTCCTTGAACCTTCAACCAGCCCCAAAAGGCAAAGACAGTTAGGTCTTATTCAGAACTGAATTCCTATTACTCATGACAGTATCTAGCACTGTCAATAAATAAATATCTGCTGACTGGCTGATGGCAATGTCAGAAATGTCCTGGTAACACTCACTAAACATGAAAAGATGCCCATTCCTAGCACTTACAAACCTCAGGGTGTATATAAAGGCAATCTTTATATGTCAAGTTTCCTTTTCGCAACAACAGTCTTTGGAGTCAATGTGGTGTGTGTGTGTGTGTGTGTGTGTGTGTGTGTGTGTGTGTGTGTGTGTATCCTTCAGTTTGGCTTTTAGGAATAAAGCCCTCTCTTCAAGACATTCATCATCCACCAGGTGAGAAAGACAACCCAATAACAATACAGTGTCATAGCACCACAGTATGAGTGGCAACCAAGTCTAATAGAAGCACTGGAAGCACAATGTTCTCTTCATGCTTCCTGGGCTGAAAACTAAGGCCCATCTCCAATTGAAGTTGCCAATCAGGAGTCATAGGACACTTTTATAAACAGTTTCAGAAAAGGGGTTAACAAGACGCCAAGAGCACAAGATTGAAAAGTAAAAAGATTACACTTGTGAGTTATGAATAGTCATGTGTTCAAAAAACATTGTCAAGAAGGAAGGAATTTGGAGAGAATGGGCATTTACATGAGGAAGATGTGTGGCCACTCAAGTTGAAGATGCAAGAAAGGGACAGAATACCTGATGGAGCCAAGGTCCAGGATGCAGGATACAGTCTCCAGGTTATTAGTCTTGGAAGGAGTTGCTATATCTTCTTCTAAACCAATAGGGAAGGAGTAAGAAAGGACAAAGATACAAATAAACTTAGAACTCAATGGAAAAGGAAGTTGAGAGCACTGCTACCTGATAAGAATAATAGCTACAATTCTTTGAACATATCGTGTCATTGAGTTTTCTTGACAAATCCTATGAAGTTGGTAAATTTTTCAAAATAAAAAAAATGAAAGTTTTTCAAGGACTAAGTCAAGGGTCAAAGTCATACAGATGGTAATTGGTGAAGCCAAAAGTGTAATGTAGCAAAGTCCAGAGTCCCTTATTCTTCCACCATACCACACCAACTTCCATGAGCTTGCTTTTCTTCCTGACAGTAGCAGTCAGATTGCCCACTAAAAGAAAGAGGACTAGGGACAGAATTGGTAGTTTAAAGAAATAATAAAACATCAGAAAGAAAGGGAAAGGGATGCATTTGCCATTAAAAAGTTATTTTCATCAGCTTTAAAATTTTAACTAAGGTTGGATATCATAAATTTTTATCAATCAGCAAAATCACAAGATTTCCTCAGCATTGTGCGGGGAGGGGTGATAAATTCATTAATAAGCTGAATGTATGAGATAGGATGTAGTTGAAATGATTGACTGCTGTGCCCAAGTCAAATGGGAAGAAGTGATTATAAAAGGGAGGTGAAGAATAGGTACAAAGATGAAAAAACCTTGAGAAAGTAAAAGGACATGAAGGCATGATGGATGAACTACAGATGGTACCCACAAAGGAAAAGCTCAGACTAACAGGTTAAAGTGGATGAACAGTAACATCATAATCCAAGCCACTGAGATGAATTGCTAAAGGACTGAAGGAGGTAAGAGGCAGTGGGAAAAAAGAATACCAAGGAAACAAAATCACTACCATGTTGGTACATTACCAAAATGGAGTTTGGGTAGACCTAGGATAATGCAAGAGACGAGTTAGGTGGGAAAACCTAAAATCCTAATGGAAATGAAAAAAATTACTTGAAGATCTGTAAGTACACATGGGAAAGATACATGGATGGATGGACGGATGGATGGATAGATGGACGGATGGATGGATGGATGGACGGACGGACGGATGGATGGATGGATGGATGGATGGGCAAAGAATGAGTATGTACTTCAGAAAAGGAGATTTATTGAACAAAAAAGTGCATTGTCTTAAAATACCAAAATGAATGCACCAATTATGCCACAATTTATTTGTTTCACATGTGAGACATATGTTTCACATATCCTCTTAGAGAATAATAGGTTGGGGACAACCAAAATTAAAAAGTATCCCACATAAACACAACAACAAAGTACAGTAATAGTAGTTTTCTTTAGATAGTCATACTATATGATTTTTGTGTGATATTTATTTCTCCTTTGTACTTTCCTATACAGCCCAAATATTCTGCAGTGAATGTATATTACTTGCAATATGAAATATTATGATGCGTTTTAAAGAAAGATGTATCCCACTACAGCAAAAAAGACACTACATGCTTTAGGTCTTATTGGAAGACTTGGAAATTTTTTAATAAACATATATATATGACTTGGGGAACCTGGATGGCTCAGTCAGTTGAGCGTCCAACTCTTGATTTTGGCTCAGGCCACGACCTCATGGTTGGTGAGATCGCACCCCATGTCAGGCTCTGTATTGACATCACAGAACCTATTTGGGATTCTCTCTTTCCTCTCTCTCTGCCCCTCCCCTGCTTGCACTCTCACTCTCTCAAAATAAATAAACTTTTAAATATATATATATGTATGTATGTATATATGTGTGTGTGTGTATATATATATAAGACCTATATATGTGTATATATAAATATAAACACATATATGTATATATAATATGCACACATGTGTAGATATATCTTGCTCTGTACATACATACACACACAGTAGACATATTTTTTCTTTATATGCACATGCATGTATATGTGCGTGTGTATGTGTGTACTTAGGTTTAAACGTGGATATAAAGGACACAAACACACATTACCATTTAGGAAAGGAGAAAATACTAACTATACTACTGACACTACTATATATTAATACTACTAAAACAATAACAAAAAATTCTACCCTGAAAAATGAGGTAAGTATCAGAATTTCTCTCTCATTCTGTGGGTGGTCAGCTTTTGTTAAAGAATAAATACGTCCGGGGCGCCTGGGTGGCGCAGTCGGTTAAGCGTCCGACTTCAGCCAGGTCACGATCTCGCGGTCCGTGAGTTCGAGCCCCGCGTCAGGCTCTGGGCTGATGGCTCAGAGCCTGGAGCCTGCTTCCGATTCTGTGTCTCCCTCTCTCTCTGCCCCTCCCCCGTTCATGCTCTGTCTCTCTCTGTCCCAAAAATAAAAAATAAATTAAAAAAAAAAAAAAAAAAAAAAGAATAAATACGTCCATATTGTCTGATGGTGTTAATGAGTAGCTAGATCCATATAAGCTTTCTAGATGTAACTATTCTATTTTCCTCTCTTTTGATCCACACACTACAGGCTGGGACTCTATTTTCTTCTGTCTTTTGTAGGGGATTTTGGACCGCGGCACCCAATCCACTGACTTTCCTGCACACTTCTCTCTGGAAAGGCATTTTCAGGGACATGAGGGTATAAAGGATTCAGACACAGAATGAGGCCTCTCCTTATGGCAACAATTATGCGACAGATTCCACTTGGTTTCAAAAACCAGGCTATAGAAGGGAAAAGGAAGTCCCCTTTTGTTTGCAGGAGGGTTCCTGAAAATGTACCCTGAAAGACTGTTCAGTCCCGCTCAGGATGCCCAGGCCCACAATGGGAGCCCTGATTGGTTTTACTTTTATATCTTTAAAGAAGAGGTAGCATTGTTTCTTCCACAAAGACTCTTCTGCGTGTGCTAATATCAACAAGCACTTTACTCAAGGCATGTTTTCTAAGTCAATAATTGACATCACATATATGATTTTAAACCAAAGTAAATAATTTTGAACAGTAATACACTGAGGAGCTGGAAACATGGACAGGGAACCCAACACACACTGTTAAGAAGTTTAGGATCAACATTAAACAGGGGTCACAATATGCCACCAACCCCATTCCCTCATATGTTAACCTACAGAAAATAAGCATTTTCAAATCTTTTCAGAACTGTTCTCACAAGGTTTTCTAGGATTGTCTCTTCCCAAGTCACACAAAAGGAGGGAACAAACTGAAAGAACAACTTCTTCAGAGAGCCACCTCTAAGTACATTTTCTTGTCTTGCTTGTCCACCCTTCCACACTCTCCATTTGTTCACAGATACCCCGGGAAAAAAGCCTTGCAAAATCATTTATTTGAAACCCTAATTATTTTTTCCTGTATCATTATTCAGTTGAACCAAAGTGTCTGCTTTTATTACTGCCCCAACTACTACTGATGAACAAAAAGAGGGCTTGAATTTCATGAGTCTGTGAGATTTTCACCTTTCTTAAATGTATACTAAAGACCTCCTTAGTCAATATTTTCACAGACAGTTGTAATTAATCCAGGTTTTACTTAAGCTAACAAATGATTCTCCTTCACAATAAGCAGTGCAAGCTGATTCACGAATTTGCTAATGTCCTCCAGGTTGCTGACAGAGCCCACAGCTGCACAGTAAAGGGGTGTGGTGTAATAAGAAATGTATTTATTTGGTCTTTGTCCAGGGTTCCTGGCACAAAGCTCCTAAACCCCTTTCCTGGGTGACAGGAGTATTTTTTGTTACTCCTAAGGAGCCCCTTTTGAGCACACCTAAGTTTATGCTAATGAAGTGACTTAGGGCGGGGCCCTGAGATGGTCTCCGATCTGGCTGGTCCCAAGAGACCCAGTGATTAGAGTTGGAACTTCCAGCCCTACCCACCAATCTCTGGAAAGAGAAAGGGAGGGCTGGAAATTAAAGTTCTATAAAAACTCTCAAGTAATCAGATATGACTGGCTTTTGGGTTGGTTATAGCATCCACGTGCCTGGAGGGTGGCATACTCCAGTTCCATGGGGACACAAGCTCCTGTGCCAGAACAGTTCCGAACCTCACCTCATGTAACCCCTTCATCTGGCCATTCTTCTGTATGCTTCATAACATCCTTTATACTGGTGAATGTAAGTAAATGTTTCTCTGAGTTCTGTCAGCGACTTCAGTGAATTATTCCAATGTAGGAGCCAAGCTGTGGGAACCTCTGATTTACAGCCAGCTGCTTAGAAGTTCAGGTAACAATCTGGCCTTGCCATAGGTGTCTTAAGGAGGGGGCAGTCTTGGGGGACTGAGCCCTCAACCTGTGGGATCTGATACTATCTCCAGGTAGACAGTGTCAGAACAGAGTCAAGTTTTACACCCAGTCAGTATATGCTGAGAACTGGAGAACTGCTTGGCATGGATTTTTCCACACATGGGAAGGGGAAATCATGACAAACAATCAGACTCCCCTTTCTGCTTTTTAAAGTAAAAATTCAGCATTTCTAAGGGTGCCAGGAATCACGGTGCTGGGGGTGGTAGGTAACTGCAGGGTTAAATACAGTGTTGAGGATACATTTCATTGAGAAAGTAAGTTCTGAAAAATGACTTGGAGGTGAAGGAGTTGAGTGTACTAAGATGCAGAGCATTCTTACTATGTGTTTATGGGAAAATTTCAGGGGCACTGTTGCTCGAATGGAATGATTAAGGGAAGGAAAAGTAAGAGATAAAGTCAGAACCTCATGGGCCTTTGTAACAAACTTCCAACATGACCAGCTTAAAAGGACCAATTTGGCTGCCAATTTAGGAGTAGATCAAATGGGGCAGAAACCTGTTAAAACGCTACTGGAATCATGGAGGCATGAGATGATGATGGCTCAGACCAAGGTATCAGTGGAGGTGACTGAGCTGTAGTTCCATTTTGAATGTATTTTCAAGGTAGAGCCAACAGTATTTTCTGGTAGCTTGGTTGTGGTAAGAGAGGAGACAAGAATAATTACAAGGTTTCTGACCTTAGCCTTGGAAAGTTGCAGCTGACATCCACGGAGATTGGAAAAACTGTGAATAAGGCTATTGGGGCGGGGGAGGAGGATTATGAATTCCTTTCTGGATATGTTGGGTTTAAGATGTCTATTTGATATGCTAGTGTAGTGTAGAGGTCTTACGAGCAGTCGGATATAAGAGTTAAACGTTTCAGAGATAGAGGTCCAGGATAGAGAGATTCAAATAAAGAATAGCAAGGTTTCAACTTTTTTTCTTTTTAACCACTCTAATAGTTTGGAAATTTTATGTCTATAATTAGTATGTCAGCACCCCAATTTCTTTATGCTAAGATATTTGGAGAGGAAGGAGGTGGGGTGGGGGACAGCAGAAGGAAGGAAGGAAGGGAGGGAGGAAGGGAGGAAGGGAGGAAGGAAGGAAGGAAGGAAGGAAGGAAGGAAGGAAGGCAGGCAGGCTGGTTATTGGGCAATTTACAAGCTGAGAGTGTGCCATTTCCCTAGGCTCAACCTGCTTCAGATAGAGGGCAAACTCCTGATCAGTTTAAGTCAAATCCTAAAAACCCTTAATCCTATTTTCCCACAGATACACATCTTTCAGTGTTTCTAAGTCATTCCCAGTAGATTTTCCATTAGAAATGGCTCATAACATTTTAACTTGAAGTTCATCAACCTCCAACCTTTCAAATAATTAAATATTTAAATGCTCAGGAAAATCGGCATTTGTGAAGCAAGCATTGTTTTGCAATGCAAATTATCACCCTTAATTTCTCTGCTGGTAAAATAAGAGTTCCAGGGATTGGTTTTGCTCATGGTGCATGTAAGATAGAATACCTTCCCCCACATTCTGGGTTCTGGGGTGCCCCCCTGTCAGAAGGCACCTCCCACAGAAAAATCACAAGACAGAAAGTGAAGAGGAAGGAAAGAGGAAAGACAACCCAATCTTAATGGTCTCGGGTACATTTTCCAAGCTGACTACAGGCGCTTTGCTTTACTAGCAACTGCTCTATAAAAGCAGAACCAGCCTCAGGCCTTCTGAGCGGGTCTGAAGCTCTGGCAATGCCAGCGTCAGGCAGGCCTAGCTCACAGGTGAGCCTCTACTGCACAAGAACCTCTTGCACCTGCCCAGCAAGAAGCAAGAAAGGCAGGCCCCTGCCCGCCCCAACTAACCCCTACCTTTGGGTAATCAGGATGGTCACATCTGCCAGAAGCAGGGTTAACCCAAGGGGCTCTATCTGTATCCACCTTTTTTCACCCTGAAACTCTCTCCATTTACTAACAGAGAAAGAGAGAGAACTTTCTTCCCCCGCCCAGATCTAGTTTTCAGGACTTAAATACATGCTTGAGAGCAAGTGTGGACAATCAAGAAAAAGAAAAGGGAGTAAGAAACTTCAGCACCCAGATTCAACAGAGCCTTGTCTCCTCTGCTGGCTCCATCTGCATTAAATTGGTCATGACCTTCCAGGTGTCTTTAAGGTTGAAGTGTTTGCTGGACCATTTCGAGCTGAGCCAGCCCGTCCACGTGGCCCTCCTGACATCAAGAGGCAGGCTTTTAAAAGAACAGAGGCACCTTGTCAGGGCTCTGGGGTCACTAATAGCCTGCCTTGGGCCCTCCAATAGGTCATGTTCGGCTTCCTCATCCAACACAAAGGGACCGAGAGGGAGCTGGGGAGGGGCGGGGGATAATTATCATTCTGGTGTTTTTTTCCTCAGGCCCCGAGTTATGCTCCATGTCACTGTGTTAATGTGCCTGCAACCAGGGAGACACATAATGCTCCTCTCAGCCCTGTTTATTAGCAAGATCCATTTGCAAAAGGCCCTTCTTTTGTGCCACAATATGAATGTGCTTTGATGGCAAATAATTACGGGCAGTCCTTTTGACATGAAGATCCACAGGCTGCCCTAGTTAAGCCAGTAATTAGCCTGTCCTCCTTTTTTTTATATTATTATTGAGAAACTACAAATTATCCTCATATGTGCACCGGCCATTGCTTTTTCTCCTTTCTATTCTCCCACTCTCCCCTGCTCGCTCTCTCCTGCTTGCTTGCTCGCTCTTTTCCCTCTCCCTCTCCTTCATCTCTCTCAGCACTTTGGATAAGCGGAATGCAGCTGCACAAAAGCAAGATAAAGCTCGACCATCAAGATGATGAACAATCTGGATGAAGAGCCTTCGAGATGAACACAAAAGCTGGAGAAGTGCAGTTGATGTAGGCCTGGACAGCTGAAGAATGCTGTGGTCTAAGGATGAATAGCCCTCATTTGTGAATATACAGATTTTCCACAATGAATAAAAACTGAGTGGAGGTCACAATAAATAAACTTTTTCCCCCCTTCTTCTCCGATAATAATTCAGGTTCCCGGCACCAAACAGCTGTAAATTGAAGGTTGTGCTTAGTTTTCTCAACTCTCAAAGGGGATAATTAAGCTAAGATCACATTGTTTGATATATTAGTGTAATGATGAGCTACTATATTCTGCTTGTTTCGAGTTATTTTAGTTTTTCTTTCCCGTTATCTTTTTTTTTTTAATTACATTTCAAATACATTTTAAATGTAAGAAAAACAGTTCTGAAACAGAGTTTGCCCTGTGTTTGGATCTATTTGAAATGTATTCATATAACATTTAATTAAAGCGGCAACATCCCCCTTTAGAAAATGTGTGGAGGTAGAAATATCTATATTATCTGACTAGTTCTGACATAATCTTGCCAAAAGGCTGACTCTTTTTCCTTATTGGTGCAAGATAATTAGACCATCATTAACCTCCTGAAGCATCACTGTCAGTATTTCTTGGTGTTATAAAATCAGGATTTGGGAAGATTTTCATAATTTTGCTTAAGATCACCAAGAAGGCAAAGATCAGTTCTGAAACATGCTCAGCTTAGAAGATTTCTGAAAACCAGAATCTGCAAGCCTACACATTATAAAGCACCTCAGCCCAAGGGAAATGCTACAAACGGTATCCCTTTGCTCTTCATAACACCTTCTTCTATTTGTGAAGTCTTGACAATAAAAAGGCCCAAATGCTGTTTTGTGTTTTATTAATGTAGGTTAGGTTGTCATTTTCTTCCAATAATTTTTGATTTGAAAATGTACTGAAAAATCTGAATATCTGTATCAAATAAAAAAAGAGAAACAGCACATTTTTAGAAACCTTTTTTTTTTTCTTTCTTGGGGGATATTCTTGATTTCAAAAGCAGCCATTTATTGCTAAGGGTCTGGTATTTTGTTGTTCATTTGATCGGTTAGTTAACTGATCATTTGTCCTAGGAACTTCTCTATCCTTTCCCATTAGTCCCAACCCAGAGCGTGTTCTATCACATCCCAATTCAGGAAAGTGTGTGGATTTGAACCAGGTATGGAAAACTATTTACGAGCAGGAGCACAGAGTATGGAAAGGATGGAGAACCCACCCTTGACTCCACTGTGATCTCAGTCTCATGAAAGAGGAGGAACTTCTTAAAGGTCCTAACCCTGGAGACCTCCAACTCAAGGGTAGCCCATCCGTTGTATCATGGGGCACCACCCTTCCCCAGGACTCCCCCAGTCTACTCAGAGGGAAGCCAGGGAAAGTGAAGAATTAAATGCCGTGTCTGCATATGCAACATGAGAAAGCACAAGAGAGAAAAAATAAGTCTGGAGCAATCCAGAACAGAAGAATCCAAGCCCACTCACAGAGCGTACCTGAGAGAGAATCCTCAGACTCGTGAAGTTTGTTTCTGCTTAGCTGCATGAATAAACCAGCCAGAGACAAAGAAAGATCAGGCAGCGGGCCTCAAACAAAGGCAATCACTGCTACTTCTATTTGCTGCCATCTTAGGCCTGTCTTTTAAAGGACCATCACATCTACTTGGAGATGTTATACAGGTTTAGGCCAAGGAAGCTTAGTTTAGGAGTTCACCTGGGTCAAATGTGAAATAGCTTAATAAACTCTTAAGTGCTGGGAGCAGGCCAGGTCTGGTATGATGTGCAGGCCTGTCTAAAAATTCAGCTAATTAGCATTTCTCTCACCTTTCTCCTTAAGACTTATTAATTCTTCCTACAATTTATTGAATACCTGCTATATCGTTGGCACTATTCTGGCTCTAGAATCTAGCAGAGAAACAAAACAGGCCACGTTCCTTCCTTCATGGAACTTACAGTTCGGTGGGAGGAGAGAGAGAGTAAATAAACAAATAAATAACACATAGCATAGCATACCAGGTAGTGACAAACGGTACAAAGAAGTATTAAAGTAGGAGGATGTGGAGGAAGCAGATGTATTTTACATAGTCTGGTCAGGGAAAGCCTATCGAAGAAGGTAACATTTGACCTGAACAAAGTGAAAGAAGGAGACACATAAAAGCCATGCAGTTTGGGGGAGACTTTTCCAGGTAAAATGAGCCCTAGGTCAAAGGCCCTGGGCCAAAGGATATTTGGTGTGTGCCCCACCAACAAGAAGGGGGGCGTAGATGAGGAGAGAGAATGGACAGAGGGCTGTGTCACCATGATGCTGAAAGAAACCATGGTAGTTTGCTCACTCTGGACTTTCAGCTAATATGTTTCTATAATAAATTTTACCTATAATACAAGGTAATGAAAGGAATATTCCAAGATGATAGTGGACTGACTCCCTGTAGTATCATGTTATGAAATATTATGTGTTGACTAGCAAAAATATGGTATAATTAAAAACTCCTTTGCAAACACAAACAACTCTCTCCCCTCCAAAAAAGAGAAAAGCAAACAGGCAAAAGGTTGGGACACTTCACCAAAGGTGATACATTCATTGAAAAGAAACACACAAAAAGTTGGTCAACGTCATTCGCCATTAGGAAAATGTAAATTAAAACTATGAGATACCACTACCCAGCTATTACAATTGATCCAATTTAAAAAAAATGACAGTACAAAATCCTGACAAAGATATGGAGCCACTGGAACTTTTATATATTTCTGCTTAGGAATGCAAAATAGTAAAACCACTCTGGAGTATAATTTGACAGGTTTTTATAAAGTTAAAAATATACTCACCATATGACCCAGCAGTTCCTCACTCAAGGGAATCCCACACCCATTTCTTCATACATGAGCACACTGAAACCTTGTGCACAAATATTTAGAGCACTTTCATTTACAGGCACTAAAAGCTGGACACCACCCAAATGTCCATAATGTGGTGAATGGACAAATATATCATGGTGCATTCACAATGGAATACTCGATAATAAAAAGGAATGATAAGAAACAATATGGATGAAATGCAAAAGTATTTTGCTAGGTGACATGAGCCAGGCTGGAAGGGACACATACTGTGTGATTCTATTTATATGGTGTTCTCGAAAGGGCAAAATTATAAGATCAGTAATCAGATCAGAGGCTTCCAGGGGCTGGTGAATCAGAGGAGGTAAATTGGCTACAAAGAGGCATGAGAAAACTTTGTGGAATAATGGAAATATTCTCACTTCATTGTAGTGAAGGTTACACATTGCATAAGTTTCTCAAAATTCATAGAACATACACCTAAAAAGGATCAATTTTATTACATTTAAATTATGTTTCAAAAAATGCCTACTGCAATATTGACACATTCTCAGGTGAGAACAGTAATCTAAAGATGATAAATTTGTAAAAATTAATTGTAGTGCTATCTTCCCTACTGAAGGCATAATTAATTTGTTAAGTAAGCTAGCCTCACTGATAGGCTAATCTCAGTGTTGTACGGGAAAGCAATGTTTTCATGGGGCTGCGGGCAGAGAAAAAAAACCAGATTGAGGCCCTCTGAGCAGGACCATGCATTTCAAAAGTAGCTCTACTCCATCTCTCCCATTTTGCAAATATAGACATCTGGATATTTTATCACACTGGGGCGAGGCAGGGCCCTCCACTCCCTCACACAGTCTCTGGGACAATCTAGTGAGCTTGCAAATATGCAGTCTCTTTGCTCTGGTTTCTCCTTATCCACCCAAGAAAGCAAAGACCCATAATCAATCCATAAATGTATTAAATACCTATTATTTTGCAATACACTTGAACAGATACACAGACGTGGTGCCCACTCCTTAAAAGCACAAAATTCAATTGGGGAGGGGGAGTACGTTTATGAAAAGAAACTAAAAATGTAAAACAGTATGCAGAAAGTGTCACTTAACGGGTGCAGGCAATTGTTGTTAGTCAAAGCAGAAGGCTTGCACCCAAGAAAATAATATCATAACTCACTGAAAGTCTATCATCCTCCAAGCTCTTTATGTGCATCATCCTATTTAATTTTCATAACAGTTCTGAGATTTGAGTTTGTAACCTACTTACAAATGAGGAACTGGAACCTCAGAGGCTAGGAGTAACTTGCTTGCGGCCCCTCAGCCATGGATGAGCCAGGATGTGAACTCAGGTTAATCTGATTGCAAAGCCTGTGAGTTTTCCACTGTGAATTAGTTGAGAACCAGTCATGAAAGTGGTTGAATTTCAGCTGAACTTTATAGGGTGTTGAATTCTACACAGGCAACAATGAGATCAAGTGTGATGGAAAATCCAAGAATTGTTCACAGACAAATGAAAGCAACAGAAATACAATGTCTACTTTGCAAATATTGTTAGATTGCATCCAGTATGGGTGAGCTCTCAAATATTTTATCATACGTTTAGCGAGTAAACAGTTCTGTCCTTTTTATTTATATCTAGCCTCTAAATCAGGTCAAAACATTTCAAAAATAGAGACCTCTTTTGCTGAAATGAATTTTCCATGTTAGGAATTTTCTTCAGGGAGGTGGTAGTGGAGAATTCATTCAAGTTGGCTTAGGTGAGTTATTCCCTACTATGAACCTCCCAGCCAGCTTTAAGAAGACGGAGAAATGCAATAAGACCCACCACAAACCACAAATAAAAATACTCACACTCTTTTATCCCTGAGTTATAGCTTTAAGATTAGACATTTAAAATCAGGATTATCTAATGCAACCGAGGTCTTTTTTTGAAGGGTCACACTTCTTGTTTTGTACAAACAGGCCTTCTTCTACACACCCACCATGCCCACCCCCATCCCAGTCTCCTGATGCTCAGATAGCATTCAGGTAGGCAGTGAAAATTTCTGAAGAAGGCATATATTGAATCCTAGTGAAAAATAATAACAAAAATGGGCAATTTTTTAGAGTAATCTTTTTTTAAATAAATGGTCAGATAATAGGGTGCCTGGGGGCTCAATCGGTTAAGCGCCTGACTTTGGCTCAGGTCATGATCTCATGGTTCGTGGGTTCGAGCCCCCTGTTGAGGTCTGTGCTGACAGCTCAAAGCCTGGAGCTTGCTTGGAATTCTGTGACTCCCTCTCTCTCTGCCCCTCCCCCGCTCATGCTCTATGTCTCTCTGTCTCTCAAAAAATAAATAAACATTAAAATTTTTTTTTAAATAAAAAAATAAATAAATGGTCAGATAGTAAATATTTTCAGCTTTGTGGGTCATAAGACCTGTGTTGCAACTACTCAACTCTGGGCTGTACCACAAAAGCAGCCATGGACAACACTTAAATGAAAGGGTATGGCTGTGTTCCAGTAAAACTTCATTTACAAAAGCAGGTATCTCCTGTTATAGGACAGAGTAGGCAGCCTTGCTGCTGACCTGTTATATAGGTCAACACTCAGGACCTCAGGAATTGTGCGCTGCAATCCACAAAAAATGTTGCCCACCATTTCAACTCACAGACCAGACACGCTGCCCACCCATTCTTATCCACTATGCCCTCCACTCTGAGTTTGGTCTTTTTACTTGTCCAGCACTGAAACTGTTCATGGATTTCCATTAGCAGTTGTGGCAAAGGCGGTGGATTTATTAACTCTTTTTCTTCACTCAATATCCTCATTTATAACAAGGTGTTTTCTGGAGAACACAGAGCAAGATCAATAACCAGAATGGGGAGACGCACGATGTTAGTTACTCGGTTCTCTTTATTCCCCCCACTTCATTTATGATTGTTTCCTCTCTCCCTCTCACCCTCCCTCTTTCTCCTTCTCTCTCCCTCTCTCCTTCTCTACACTTGGATTTTCATTTAGCTCTGATCCAAAACAAAGTACATTTTGTTGGCTCCATATTAAATACATGGTTCAGTTGATTATAGTCAGGTTAAGGCAGAATGACTTTCAATTTATTACGAATAGGCAGGAAGGCAAGACTTAAATCTACAAAGAAGGCTGTCCTCTCCATTCAAACCCCAAGACTCACCAAAGACATCGTCAATCAGTAACTGATTTTAAAATCCTCTTAAAAATGTTTTACTAGTTCACTTTACTTGGCATTTTTATCACTATGTATATCAGTAAAGTAGTGATATAATTAGTAAAGCTATTAATGTTTCTTATGCTTAGTATTACAAATGCTATAAATCTAGCTTATAGCAAAGTAAATAATGATGATAACACTGTCAAGCATGTGTATAATTGCTGGATGGCTTTGTGTAAACCAAAGTATTAGTTTAATCTGGGTCACTCAGCCACCCTCCCTTGAACCATTCATGGAGCCCAGATGGCACCATGGAGTGAGAACGTCACAATTCCCCTTACATTTCCCAACACAGGATAGCCTAAGCCTCCTGACTGGTCCTAGATATGCTGCTTCAGTGGAAAAAGAGGTTCCTTTTATTCGGGCAGAATAGACATAATGAAATTCTACACCTGTTCTATTGCTAAACTAAGGTTCTCAAAGCCCCTGAACTCCCCATTATGAATATCTGGACACTTGTTGGGCTGTTAAAAATTTCCACTCTACAAGAAGGAATGTTCTAACCAACATAGAACCCTTAGCAGGATTTCCCTAAACAAAAGTCCCACAAATCTGAGGTCAGAACCCTTTTCTTAGGGTGATGACAACTCCATTTGCTTTGCTATCTGGCTTATAGCCCACCACCTAGGGATACACAGAAGAGGGAATGTAATCTTATCTACAAGTTCTTCCTAGCATTCCTGTTTTCAGTAAGCAGAAAGGATTAAAATGAAGTGCCCTGCACACTGGTCCTGAGTAATGGGCCTTCAAAAACCAAAGTATTAGACAAATATATCAGCTATGAGATAGAATACCAAGGGCTAGTTCCACAGTATCAGCATTTCCAACTTTCATTCTAAAGTGACTGCATGATAAGAGGGCACGATTCGAATTTTGAATACAGGGCGAGAAGATGTTTTTAATAAAACTGTTTTTACTATGTAGCTATATATCATTTCTTACCAAAATGCAAAACAAAGCCCAGGTCTTTTTTCTCCCTCTTTCCCAAACATCCATAATGATAGATTTCCATTGTATTTTTTCATTCCCATGAATGAATTTTTCAAGCCAAACTTTTCTTGCTGCTGCTGTTGTTGATGGCGCCAAAAGGTTTCAGGGAATCTTTCTTTGCTCAGAAAGCAGCTTGCAGACCCAGACAGAGAAGGAAAGGAAGTTGTTTGGGTGAATAATGAGACCCGAGCCAGAGCCTCCCATGGTGGCAGGCGTGAGGCCAGATGAATAGGATTGCACTTTGTGTGTTCAAAAGGCAGTCTCTTTTTCTGTTATCCTTGGCCTGTTGCACTGGCCCGCTAACCAGTGGACGCACATTATCATTCATTAGCATTTTTATGGCACTTTATATCTGCAGTGCACATTACAATTTGTATTTGTTAACCTCACAACATTCCTATGAGATCATCACCACTGATTCACTCGGACAGGGCAGCCCATGCTCAAGGGGCTATGAACGAATGAACAAAATTAAGAAGAGGAAAATTACACAGTTTGATATGTGATTGTAACATGGGCAGAAAGAAAGGAGGCTTAGGTGAAGGATGTGCCTGTGTGTCTGTCTGGCAACTCGGTCTTCCACGGTTTCACTTGTCTCTCAGATCTATCTCCTACAAGTTAATTCAAATCCTTCAAGAAACTCATCACTGGCAGACTCATTACCTGATGGGTTTTGTTTATATTGTGTTATGACTTCTCCTGTTATTTTCCAAGAACTGGTCCCTCTACATTTCGACATATATTTCTGTCATGTACGGTGAAGAATACGTATTTACATTCCGTGATCTTTTGCATTTTATAGATCTCGAAACCTCTCTCTGGTTTGGCTTTTCTGGAACAAAGTCTCCTTCTAGAACTCTGCATAGTCTCGTATTATGCCCCTTTGGTAGCCTTAGTCAACTTTTCCAAGTTTTCTTCTATTGCATGTACTACATTGATAATGTGAATGTCAGATTTGGACACTTAACCCTTTTTTAGAAGTCCATAATTATTCCTCCTGTTCCCAATGATTAACAGGAAAGGCCCAACAGGTGAAAGGATGATGGTAGATTCCAGAGAAAAGTTAACGGTTGAACAATGCAGAGAGCTCTCAGTAGATCTGTATCAACTGGACAATCACCCTGACCTCAAAGGAGGAGCTCAATTTCTAAAAACTGTCAGATAATAACTTCCTGCTTGTCTCAAACTTCTTTCTCAAAGGACCTGTGGAGAAGGAGGACATACCATAGGGAGTGGATCAGATAGAAACCAGCCCAGGAATGTCCTTGCAAATGTATAATACCCTCACAGAGTTACCAGACCTTCCAGCAGAGTTACGCACAGACGCAGCATTCAAAGCTGCCAACCTCATCTAAATGGCTGGCCCAGATTCGGGAAGATTCCCTCAGTTACAACGTGATTTATTGAGTGCCTACTACATGCATTTCTTTTTTCCTTTTGAAATAATTTCAGATTCCCAAATGTTATAAAATTGACAGGAATTTATACATACCCTTCACTTAGATTCCTCAACTATTGACATCTTATATAACCATTAAGCAATTACCCAAATCAGGAATTAGCACTGAAACAATGTTATCATCAAATGTAAAGATTATATTCAAATATTGCCAAATATCCTATTAAAGTCCCCTGTTTTTCTTTCTGGTCCAGTATTCCATCCTAGATCACACACTGCATTTAGACAGTTCCTCAATCTGTCTGTTGTCTTTCATGACCTTGATAGTTTTGAAAAGTACAGGTCAGTTATTTTTTTGTAAGGTCTCTCTACTTGGGTTTGCCTGATGCTTCTGCATGATTAAATTCAGGTTGTGTATTTTTGGCAAGAATATCATAAATACGGTATTGTGTCCTTTTCAGTGCATCATATCAGGAGGCACATGATTTAGATTTGGCCAATTACTACTAAATCATAAACGTTAGTAATGATGTTAGTTTGATCACTTTATAAAAGTGGTATTTGTCATGTTTGTAATTTATAGGTAGGTACCTTGAGGAGATGGTAAGCACCTCGAGACAGTAAGGATCTTATTTTTCATCATACATTCACGCACTAATATTAGCATCCTTTGCATATTTTATACACCAGCATTTTGCTAAGCAGCCAAATAGATACTATTATTAGCCTAATTTTATCATCGAGGAATCGAAGGTCAGAGTCATTAAGCAATGTTATCCAAGAACTATAACTACTAAGTGATAGAGCCAGTTTTGGACCTAAGTCTAATTCACTTACCCTTACAAACAAGGTGAGAGGCATAGCAGCATCTAAAATGTCCATTATTTGTGGCCCTTGGGCTAACTTATTTTGCTACCATGAATACATCACTACCGAGAAGCATAAAAGTATACCTATCAATGCTACAATTCGTGATATCCCAGGCCAAGACAGTAAGTGGAGAGGATGCTATGGAAGGGACACAAAGATATTATACTCAATTCAGCTGGAATTGGCACAGTATTCTTTTTTCTTCTTTTTAGTTTTTTCTTTTAATTTGAGCAAAACCCTTTAATTGGCATTGTATAAAGCAAGTTGATAGGAATGGCCCAAACTTTCAGGAGTTTAACACTTAAATAAATCAAGACCAGGGGATTATGACATAAGGCACAGCTGAACAAACTGTAATAAGGACTTAGGGAACTGTGAGACAGTTGTGTCCTGAGGCCCAGACAAACAAAGTCTTGAGAGAGATCTTAGACATTCAATGTTTAATAAATACAAAGCCATCAGAAAACTCTATTCTCATTAAATAATACCAGTTTACACTATTTTTTGAGTTCACAAGTTCTTTGAGAACAGAGACTATGTCTATCTTGTTCCTCAGTGCATCCCCCAAACCTAGCATAGTACCTGACTCACAGAGTTCAATAAATATTGAACTGAAAGTTCTGGTCAAAGTATCATGTTTCAAAGTGTGTTCTTGGCAGAATATATGGTGATAATGAGGTTTCTAAAGAAAGTTGGGGAGGTCTGAGTGGCAGCTCACTGTGATAAATATATTTCTAAAAATGGATTTTTTGGGCCCGTTACCAATAAACATTTCATCTTGCCTTGATCCTATACACTGCCATGTAGCCTGTCTTGAAGAGAAAGGAGTCGGCCAGGGTGACACATTCTGTTGTTGTTGCTCTGTTTTGGGTAAAGTTACTTAACGCTCTTTATGAGCCATCAGCACTAACACAGAAACAAGTATACTACCTCCTTGAAGCATTTCCTTCACAGCCCCCTCCCCACCATATTAGTCACATTCTCCCAATTATACCTTATAGGACCTGCCTCAAACTAGCAGAGATAAAAGAAACGATCGGCCCACATAACTGGCTTCAGATACAGCTAGCTACAGAACTTCAAACGATGTCACCAAAAGATGTCTGTCTCCCTTGCCATCTCTCAGCTCTGCTTATCTCTGTTCAGCTCAAACTGCCTCTCTCCACACCATGTAAGAAGAGCTGTTAGCAGCCCCTCTCCCACACATTTCCAGCCTGGCAAACCCAATGGAAAGAATGAGTCTTCCCTACAGCTGTCAAGAGAGTTTCAGGAGTACGACTGGCCAGATCGAGTCAGGTGTCCATGCTGGAACCAATCAACATAGCCAAAGCAGTGAGATATACTGATGAGCCAGGCCACAGTCACATGCACGACACCGTCGTGGGGCAGCCCAGTGAACCAACCACGCAGAATGGATTTTTTCCCACAGTGACAAGAATTTTGTCGCCAGAAAGCGAATGGAGAGAAGTAATCATCAACAGTTAGAATGCTAGATGTTCACTACAGTCGACACTTAACCGTATCTGAGAATCTAGTGCCCTTGCTCTCATCAGCCTGTCTTGACCTGTCTTGGCACCATAAATACTTTCTTTTCTGACCTCCAGTGGTGTTAACTCTCTAGTCATGTACTTCCCATACGGCTCAATAACTAGATGTGGCATCTCTAATAAAATGACAAGCTCTTGGAGGACAGAAATCTTGTCTTCCTTGTCCTAGGCAATGCTCCTTTGATTCTTACACAGTACACATAACACACACCTCACAACGACTGCTAAAGTTTTAAACCAGAAACTTCTGTTATCATGTCAGCTCTTCTCAGGCCTCCCTGTTGACACTCTAAAATGTAGTACCATTTGGGCTTCTTCACATAGTGGGCACCCAAACTCAGAGAAGTATAGCAGCCAAGAGTCTCTTTCTGTTTTGAACCACGACAAAGAGACCCCTGCACGAACCTCGGACCAAGATTATGCCCAGCCCCCAAAAGTCCTTATTTCAAAAGTTAGCAAGGACTTTCCAAACTAGAAAGCTTAGAAAAAATTCTAAATGAGATTTTAGCTCCTGCCACTGATAGAAGAGGAGCTGCCATGTGACAAGTGAAAAAAAGAGACAAAAATCCCTTGGTCCTGTAATGCCAGCCCCACTTCTGCCTCCTACACCAGCAGTTGGCTTCCACGGGCCCGTTGACCTTGTGCTGGGAAGCCGGTCACGTGCAGCTCAATTTATCAGACATCACCTGCCTGGGTGCATGCTTCTGACTTTTGTCTGTGTTTCTATTACACAAATGCCACAAATTCTGTCTTTGCAAGATTGAATTGAAGATTGAGCTGCCTGAAAATCCAAAGAGGGGAGCCTCTGCTTCCCCTCTGCTCCAGCTGGAGCCCCAGGGCCGGTCTCTAGCACATCCCTAACTGCATATGGTTCCCTGGAGCAGATCTGGAGATTTATGTTTATCCAAGTTCTCATGCCCGCTGGCCTTCTGAATCAAAGGTGGAGTTATAAACCAAAGAAATTTACTGCAAGACTCTAGTATGCGCTTGTGAAGCTGAAGCATTTCGCTCCTTTTTAATAAGGTTAAAAATAGTTACAAGTGGAGCATTGGAATAAGGGCTTGAAAGAGCTCTGTGGTGCATCTGTGACTTAGGCCTGGCCGACATTTACAGCCCTGCCTATTAAAAAGCCCAGGCCATAGCTGCTTCTGCTCCTCACCCGCACCAGGCACACTAACAATGCAGCCCGTGGGCTACTCGATGTTTTCCGCCTGGCGTCTGTATCCCAGAACAATTGATGCGGGCCAGCCAGGCTCTGCTTACAATTAGGGGGGAGGTCATTTGAACTACCTGTTGACTTATTTCACATTAAGGACAGCCAGCTGATGCAGAAAAGCTTTGGCAAAAGAAGAGGGCAAAACCTCACCCAGGGTTCAACTTTGAGATGGCAGCAAATCAACCCACCAAAGAGGCAAGTCCATGCCTACTACCATTGCTGTTTTGGGCTGAACAAAAAGAGGAAAGCAAATTAAACCCATAAAGCCTAATACCAGGAAGGAGAAACTGAGTTAGGGATAAGACCCCGATCGTCAATCCCCTGCCCATGTCAAAGTCACACTCCATCCACCTACTGAGCAAACCTGTGCACTTCTGAGTAGAAAGAGGCAGCAAAAGCCCCATGCCTCCTGCCGCAATCTGAACGGTAATGTGATTATAAAACCTCAGATCAAAGGATCGAAAGGATCCTGGCCAAATGCCAGGAAGAGTCATGGCTCCTGACAGAACTAAATCAGGTCCAATCTGGATCTGAGAATAATAAAGCAATTAACCACGAAGTGACAGAAGCTGAATTTCACAGTAAAAGCAGTGCTAACCAGCCATTTAGCATCATGAGAACAAGACCTCTTTCTTCAGCCACCTGCGGTCACCACCCCACCCCCTGCTCTATAACTCCCACCCCCCTTGCAACTCGTTGAAAGCAAAAGATTAAGCCCAGGCCTGCACTAACAGGCAGACAGGGGTGGGGGCAGTGGACAGACCCCTCATTCAGAGGCCTCCAGAGGACACGTTGGCTTGGCTCAGGGAAAAAAAAAAAAAAAGAGCTTACTAACTACTCAGAACTTTCAAAACAAGGCTCTGGCTACTTAGTTAATTGGCAGAGATGAAAGGCAAGGATATGATGAGAAACGGTGCTATCAGAAATTAAGGAGAAAAAATCTGAACAACAGTCTTGGCCTCTATCACTAAAGAATCTCAGAAGACAACCTCCCTCCCCCACCCCAAACAAAAAACAAAACCAAACAAAATCCCCAACTGCCCGCGTTTTTGAAAATCACACTTATGCACACAGGTCTACATTGATATAACCTTGAAGGTCTGACCATGCTTGCTTGTTTTACCCCCAAATATGCACACGGGCATGCACACAGAGTATTGCTAAAATTCGTATTTTAGAAGTGGGTTCTGTCTTTCCCACCTGCTGTGGCCAGGTAGTAGAACATATGGTCCGCCAGGCCACCCACTGATAAGAGCCACCTTCCTTAACAGCCACAATGAACAGATTGGGGATAGAATTTTAAAATTACGTAACTTGTTTGTGAGTCCTTTGGTCAATTAGTTTACACACTGAGCTTTATTTCTATCTTTCCCTTTCCAGGAGAATCCTAGAAGAGGAGACAAGAAAATATATAAGAAGAAAAAGAACAGTTCCTCAGCGCTCTAGACATATTTCTCACATTTATAAGTGTGTACATATATAGTAATGAAATTATTTAGCTCTAGATTGCCACGATTATATTATTAACATCTTTGAACACTTAACATGGTCTATCACTCTAATAGGTTCCTATGAGTTCACTGTTATCTTGAAAAAGCAAAGAAAAAATAATTTTGATTCTCCTCTTTAGAGAGAAGTACATGCATAAATCCATTTGAAGGGTTAGAGAAACAAAATCAATTGGGAAACCTATCTGATAATTTCTGGGGGCAAGAGAAGCAGGCAAAAGGGGAGGCAAGCTTTAATTCAGTACATGCCCTTTCTAAGGTACATTCCCAACACTGTAATCCAATCTTTGGTCAATCCACACATAATCCAATTCTCTCAGCAGCATGGAAGGGCCAAGGTCTCCCGTCAAGTTGGGATTCGTCTTTGGAAAGATGTTTATTTTATCAAGGAAAACAGTTTTTAGGCACTGTGGGAAGGCTCTTCTATGAAACAGGCCCATCAGTCAGGTTAAATAAAAGAAGACCTGAAATGAAGAAATCACCTTTCTTTTCTAATGAATATCTGTGAACGTGAATAGAGGCAAGCTGGTGCACTTCAAGCTTCCCCCTCTGTGAAAATAAAAAGTACGTACATGTACACACACATGCATACTCCGTTAACCTGTTATTTTTGTGGTTGTATTCTAAATCAGATGAGAGTGCGGGTTTATAATGGAAACACTGACAGACCCATAACTAGACCGGCATTAGCAGGCACCACCACAATAACCATTTAAGCTCCTTTTTTCTTAGAAATGACTGGCCCCACCAATGAGAACACAGTAAACACGGCTGGCATCTTAATGACCTTTGAGCATTAGCAGATGGCCTTTTTATGATCACAGATTAGCAGTACATGGTCGTTTGTTAATGACCGATAACAGGTGCCAGTGGTCCCTTACACTCCTTTTTGTGCTTGTTCTTTACCTTCCCTGAGTAAACAAGGGTTAGTCTCTCGGTGAACCCACTTTCTATGTGCCATCCTTTGTTTCTCTTTTGGCTGCAACACGGCCCATTCACCCTAACCCAAAGGAGACACAAGGATGCAACCCCTTCAATGTCTCAATCTCCCTCTCCCTCTGTCTCTCTCTGAAAACATCCTCGCCTTGATATTAGTGCCTAAGTCTTGCAGTTTTTGAACCACAGGAGTCCAGAAACAAAGGAAAAGCTATGGTAAACTAGGCTTATTTATAGGAGGTGCCTGGTACTATGGATATATGCCCCCCAAAAAAACACAGCTAACGCTTCACCCATACTTAATCAAATGAATCAGCCAGAGTGCGTAAAGCCATCTCAAGACTTCCTTTCTGCCATTTACAGATCCAAGTGATTTCATCTGGAAGGAAAGATCTTTCCCCTGCACTGCACCCCACCCACACCCCTCACCTCACCTTCAGGACCACTTCCCCGTCTCTGCCTACCTGTCCACCCATATTTGGGACAATATGCCCCCTGGCCTAGTTGATTCCAGCACCAGAGGGCACCAGGAGGCAGAGTAGTTCCCAAATTGGTTCTTCTGTGTTCATCTCTGACTGGCTCTGGGCCCCTGGGGTGCAGTTGGCCCTAGTGAGCTGAACAAGCTCACCTTCAAGCTGGAGCAGCAGCAGAACTCAGGGCACTTATAGAACACGTGAACTGGGATGCCTCGGACCTGCAGGCTGAAAGCTCTCTTCTCCCAAACCCAGATGCTGGAGGCGGGGCCAGTGAAGGCCGAACTCCGCTCATGCCCTCCTGCACTGTGGATCTGGAAAGGACTGCATTTTGGAGTGAGAAGTACCTCAAAACCAAAGTTGAATGTACATCATTGGAAAACAAATTGTTTTCCTAAGAAGACACGTTTTTGTTTGTGTTTTTGTTTTTCTATCTTTCCCAAAATGTTACAAGATATGTGTCTATTACAGCTGCCTTACAAAATACAGCTCCTGAAATTACAGGCATCTCATTCTTTAAATAAATTAGAGATCCCCCCAAATGGACAGATTTGTTACAGCATGAATGGAATTATGGACATTTTAAGGATTTTTTTTTTTTTTTTTTTTTTTGGATGGGTTAGGGACTTAATCTGTGTTTTGATGGGATTGTTCATAAAAAAATCCTATTTTCAGCTTTGAAAAGCTATATGTTCTCAAGTGAATATTCTGTCTGTGGGGATATTTGTTGCTGTTTTGGGGCTGATCACTTGCAGTGGAGGAAGAGGATTAAATGATTTTATAGAGATTAAATCACAAAGTCAAATTTAAAAGTAGCCACTTCTCTGGCTTATACAGGAAAAAGCATGACTCAACCAGAGTCCCATAGCCTCTGGTCCGTCCTTTGCCTTTTCAAATGAGGGCACATGCAGTCTTACTGATCTCTTGAGAGTGAGGGCTCTCTCAACTCCTGGCCAAGTTTCAAGATCAGGTCTTTTCTCAAGGCTTCATCTTTGCCCCAGCCCCTCACGCTTTCGCTTAGAGGTGTAAAACCAATTAAAAAAAGAAATTAATCCCAAGGTGTTGAATTTCAAGATCTGTTGGGCAAGGTTTTGTGGGTTTTGTGTTTTGTTTTTTTGTGGGTTTTTTTTAGTTTCAAAAGTGAGAGAACAAAAAAGAAAAAGAAGAAAGAGAGCTCACATTTAGCCCACTGGGAACACTGCTACAAAGAAGAACAAATGTTTGTGGAGACCCATAAACTCGGCCCCCTCCATGCCTGGGTACTGCCTACAAAACAGTATTCCTTCTCTTGACCACATACAATATAAGGAAAGAAGTGCATATCAGTTGAAAGTGAGGCTCAAAGGGTACCCCAATACCTGGGCCTGTTATTTGGAGAAAATGCACAGTGACATCTCCCCATGCCCAACAGTTCTTTGGCAACCAAACAGACACAGACCATTTCGATTTGGCCTGCTGTCGGAAAGGCCCGATTTAATATACACAATCCCTTCCTGGCCCTAGTCAAATCCAGACCCCTGTATTGCATAGTCAGAAATATAAAATGAAAAATTCATCGCTAATTAGACTGTTAAATTAAACTGCTTTCACTTTATTTTATGAGAGACATAAAGTACATAAAGAGAAGACACAAAGTTGTACCGATGACCTTTCGAGGCAACTTGCGGCCAGCCTCAATGTTCTCTGAACCATCTGCCTGAAAACTCCTGGAGTTGCTAACACCTTCTATTCCCTCTCTACCACTTCTAAACCTGAAGGATTTATTTTTAACAGTCCCTCACCCACATAATGACTTTAAAATTCCTTAGGTTCATACCTTAAAATATAGCTGAGAATTAAGAAATAATATCAATTAATAGTTGAAGCTCAGAGGCCCTAATAGAGTTAGCTAACCACTTCCTTCTGGAAGGCTATCCTATGAACACAGGAGAATCTAACCACCCTAAGATTTCCATGCTGTAGTGCAGGGGTCAGCAAACTATGGGCTACAGGCCAAATCCAGCCCACTGCCTGTCTTCAGACAGCCACAAGCTAAGAATAGTTTTTATATTTTTAAATGGGTTGAAAAATCAAAAGAATTCAATTTATTGACACATGTAAGTTTTATGACATTCAAATTTCAGTTCCCATAAATAAAGTTTTATTGGAACACAGACACACTCATTACGTTTTATCTGCGGCTGTCTTCACACTACGATGGTTGGACTGAGGAGTTGCAACAGAGTCTACATGGTCTTTAAAAGCCTAAAGTATTTATCATCTGGCCCTTTGCAAAAGATTGTTGCTAAGCATGGCTTCGTGAGTGGCTTTGCTATATGCACAGACAAGGGGAAACTGGATGCTGCTTGTTTCACTGAGAAACTGAATGTCAGGGAAAGAAAGTGTAGAACAGTTAGTTATGTAAAAGGGAACAATCATGTTAATCTAACAGTGCAACAGAGATCCTAACAGCCCCCAAAGCTAGGACACTGGAGTAAATCAGGCCCCACATCTGACATTATCTTATTTTGTATTATTATATAAGTTGTTAACTTTGATACCTTTATATATTTGTATAGGAGAGCCCAGTGCCTGCTAGGTTTCCCAGCTCATTTGCTATCGTCAGACGTTCTGCTGTGTGTACCGCATCAATGAAGCCTCAATTGTAGCGCCTCTGAGAAAGGTTGGCTACCCATCGGTTACATGGATTTTATCTTCCATGATATTTCTCTTCCCAAGATTTTTTTTAAGGTCTGCACTATGCTCTAGAACAAGTCACATTCACGAGGCACATTTTCTGTCTCGAGCCAGTGAAAGAAAATGTGAGCCTCTACAAACCCACCTGGACTGTGTTTGCCAACGGCCTTCTTGAGAACCATGGCCAGTCCAGATCTCTGCCTCCAAAATGGACTGCCTGTATTAAATGTTTATTTTACATTTCTATCCCTGTTTTCTTGTTTCTCTCTTTTCCTCCTTTCTTTCCTTCCTTTCTCGCCCTCTCCCACTAAGCACAGATTTTGGAGTCTGGTAGACCCAAGTTCCAATCCCAACATTGGATTTACCTCATCAAGGAACAGCATACATCTACAAGATCTCAGTCACAGTGTGACATATTAGAAAGTGCTCATTGTCAATATATTCTGGCTGAATTGCTCCAAAATCTAAACCAGAAAGAACAGAATGCAAATGATATTTTTAAAAAGTACTGGGGGAGATGCAAAATGGAGGATAAAGTGAGTCAGGAGAACAGCTTTGGGGTAATGACATGGCTTCCTAGAGGAAGTCTGGAGTGTGAACTGATGGAAATAAAGCAGAGGAGCATTACTGATAGGACCAGCATAATGGATCAGAGCAGTAATGTTGAGGTGCCAGACAAAGGCATTGGTGCAGTCGAAGGAGCTAGACTTTGATATCAGACAGACCTGGGTGAGACTATGATTCCTTCACTTACTAGCTACACGAATGGGAAAGTATCTTAGCCTCTCTAATTAACATTAACAAAAGAATAATAAAACCTACTGTACACCATTACTGGCACATACAAATGTCAAGAATTTTAGCAATTGCTCAAGTATTAGTTAATGCTAGAGCACTGCAGTAAAGGAAGTGCTTCCTTTACAGCTAAAGGATGCTGTGAATCCAGCATCCTTCATGAGGAAGAACTGCCATGTAAATATTAGTGATCTTTAGGGTTTTGTCCTTGACGTTCCTCTCATCTCATGGTTGATCAACTCTCCTTGGGTGCTATCAGGTGGTCCAATCTATACTGAAGCTCTACAAAAGGTGAGTTACTCAAACACCTGGGAGTTGTCAATACCTCCTGTTCATCCTTCACCAATCCCCTCCCTACCTTCCCTGACAGAATTCTTCTGTCAATTCTACCTCCTTAATAGCTTTTCTATTTCCCTCCTTTTCTACATCCTCACTGTCCCCGAGCTCAAGTCTTCATCACCTCTTCCATCATGTACATAGATTCTCTGTCTCTGTCCTGCCCAGCTGCAGTCCATTCTCCAAGCTGCAGGAAAAGCAGTCTTCGTCAAAAACAGACTTGGCCATACTAATTTCCCACTTAAAATCCTTCAATGGGGGCCGCCTGGGTGGCTTAGTTGGGTTAAGCATCTGACTTCAGCTCGGGTCACGATCTCACGGTTTGTGGGTTCAAGCCCCACGTCGGGCTCTGTGCTGACAGCTCAGAGCCTAGAGCCTGCTTCAGATTCTGTGTCTCCCTCTCTCTCTGCTCCTCCCCCACTCATGCTCTGTCTCCGTCTCTCAAAAAATAAACATTTAAAAAAATTAAAACAGAAATCCTTCAATGGCTTTCCACTATCCTCAGAGGAAAATTTAAACTTTAGTGTGATGAGCAAGAAATTCCATGGTCTTGTCCTTTTCGAAGTTAAACTGGCTTTCCACACATGTGCATAAGGTGCGCACACACATACACACACACACCACGGTATAGCTTACTGAACTGCTTCCAGTTCCCCAAATATGCCTTCTTCTCTTTCTTTCCTTTTGTCTTGCTACTTCTCTAAGACACTCTGTTTTATCCTTCTTAACCTGGCTAACACTTAGGCATCCTTCAGAACTCAGCATGGATGCCACCTGCTCTAGAGAAACTGTCCCTAACATCCACCCCTTTCCCATATCAGGATGGGTACCCCAATTAGGAATATCCATCTATTTTTGTATACATTGTGCTCAATCAGGTATTCATCTATCTTCTTCCTCATCTACACTAACCAATTTATTATGGACAGAAGCCATGTCTTCATCATTGTTTCTCTAAAAAATAAGTGCATAAATAGAATATGTAGAGGGCCCCATAAGTGATGGGTGGGTAGGTGGGTGGATGGTTGATGGTTGGATGGTTGGATAATGAGAGTTCAGAGACAGGAAGGTATCTGTTCTAGAGCAGTCAGCTGAGGTGTTTTTGAGGTCTTGAGAGTCTGTTTAGAGGTGAATTACAGTAAAAACGACAGAGGTTAAAATTTTGAGGAATGACATAAAAAAGTGGGAGCAAGAATCACTGACAAATGACATAAATAGAAGTTGGAGAGGTACTGGAATGGTTCTTGCGTATGACTGGCGGCCAGGTAAACAGGTGCAGGCCTCTGCACAGCAGAGGACATTTTAAGGAATATGCATACTCACTGATCTGTTCACTGGTTGAGGGAATAATCATAAGAGTGAGAACAGAATCAATCGAAATATACAGGAATGCTTCAGTAACTTACGATGTATCCACATGATAGACTATTATTCAGCCATTTACATATTATAATTACAAAGAATATATGTCAACATTTGTAAAAGCTGCTTATAAAATCAATGTTCAAAAGAGACCTAGGAAAATCATGACAGTGCCCTGTTACAGAAATCAAGGGGAGAGAAACTGCCAGGAAGTGGGGGCATGAGTGTAGTTAGAAGCCAGGGAGGACAAGGAGGACAGGGACAGGTGATCAGAGCACAGAGGACTTTGGGTGTCCCCTACCCTAGACTGCCCTAAGTCTGTTTCATAGTAGTACCTATGGATCTGCCCTTCTCCAAACTCACCTGCCATATTCATGCCCAGTACAGTGCCTGGGCAAGAATGCTCAGTACTCTGCCCACCATGCCATAATGTCCTCCATTTTATTGGGGACTTCCCAGCCACATTTACCAATGCTCTCTCCCTATATCTGAGATGGGGTTATCATTGCTGTCATTTCACAAAATCCCAGAGGGGTTCAGTAAGTTGTTTCCTTTAGTCACATAGCGCTGTTCCCACCGCCCACCACACCCCTGATCCAGGGTTCTGGCCCATGTCTCATCAGCTGAGCTATTCTTTTTACCTATTTAGTAAGTGTGGTTAATTATCTGATGTGTATACAATTACTGTTGTCTCTGCATTGCCCCTATATATGTCAGGTATGCTATTTCCAGGCATGTGCCCCTAGAAGGCAGAAGCTGTGGCTTTTTAAAAACTTTTTCGATAGTGCCAAGCTGAGTGTCACTGGCTATCAACTGTGTGAAGATGACGATGCCTCTGGTAATGACAGTAGAGATGACTCCCTTTATTCATGCTCTCTTTCACATCTCCAGCTGGGATGCACTAGCCCTTTGAAAGCCAGTTCTAAGAGACTGGGGAAGACTGAAGGCCGTGAATCATGGACTAGAGAAGGGCACCCCGTGGTCCTCCCTCCAACAAAGGGGACAGGAGACAGGCAGTGCTGTTCCACACAGGACTCTCAGTAAGAGGGCTCAGATGTTTAGCTGAACGAAAAGGCATTATAAAAATACAGGTCACAGGAGCTCCTGGGTGGCTCAGGTGGTTAAATGTCCAATTCTTGATTTCAGCTCAGGTCATACTCTCACAGTTCGTGGTATCAAGCCCTGCATTGGACTCTGGGTTGACAGCACAGAGCTGGGAGACTGCTTGGGATTCTCTCTCTGCCCCTCCCCTGCTCACTCACATTATGTGTGGTCTCCCTCTCTCTCTCAATAAATAAATACACTTTTAAAAAATAACAATACATGTCATAGAATAGAGGGTGAAAACTCTCAGACTCCTGGGAAGAAAATTTCTTCAATGGACTATGTGGTATAATAAAAAATAAATATTTGTTTTTGTTTTAGGTGGTTCCTTGTGCCTTGCACAGAGCTCCTAAAACCCTTGAGATCTCTGGAGTTACAATGTGTCTTTTATATGCCAGTGAAATGATTCTTGGTGAGGCCTCCAGATAGCTTCAGGATGAGGGATGATCATGAGAAAGACAGGTCCTTCAGCCCTACCCCCTGACCTCTGGGGATGAGAGAGAAGCTAAAGGTTGAGTCAATCATGAATGGCCAGTGACTTGACCAGTCATGCCTATGATATGGAACCTACATAAAATCCCTAAATGGTAGAATCTGGAGAGCTTATGGGTTGTTGAAGATACTGAGGTGCCGGGAGAATTGCACACTTGTAGAATGAAGCTCCACGAAGCTTGCCCCCCATACTTTGCCCTATGCATCTTTTCCAGCTGGCTATTCCTGTATCTTTATAATAAACCAGGAATAGCAAGCAAAGCACCTTCCTGAGTTCCATGAGTCATTCTAGGGAATTCCTGAACCTGAGACAGGCAAGTGGGTCATGGGAATTTCTGAATTTATAGCCAGTTGGTCAGAAGTAATGGGATTTGGGATTGGTGTCAGAAGGTCGGGCATGAGGACAACCTGTGGGGTCTGTGCTAATCACAGATTGTATGAGAACTCAACTGAATTGTTGGACATCCAACTGGTGCAGAAGATTTGGATAATTTGCTATTGATGTGGAACTCCCCACATACACATTTGGCGTCAGAAGTGCTACAAATAAAAATACCTCAGGTAGTATGGAGGGTGGGAGGGTCAGAACAGAATGGCCAGTATCTTGGAGAGCCAGCAGTTCCTATATTTCTACTTCACGGGCAGAAAGGTAGGCACAGGGAAGGTGAGTGAACATCTCATAGTCATACCACGGCAGGCCCAGCTGGCATCTAGATATCACTATTTCTTTTTTTCTTTTAATTTTTTTTAACATTTATTTATTTTTGAGACAGAGAGAGACAGAGAATGAATGGGGGAGGGTCAGAGAGAGAGGGAGACACAGAATCTGAAACAGGCCCCAGGCTCTGAACTGTCAGCACAGAGCCTGACGTGGGGCTCAAACTCACAGACTATGAGATCATGACCCGAGCTGAAGTCGGACGCTCAACCAACTGAGCCACCCAGGTGCCCCAAGATATCACTATTTCCTATGAATAATTTCTGCCCTGCCCCATGCTATAGACCAGGATTGATACACCGAAAGAGAAAATGGGCACTTGCCCCACGGTCGTTTCCAGGGATTGAGGAAGAAGACTCAGTTTCCCCACTGAGGCTACTCAGGGAGGTTTTTATGGTATTCACAAAGTCCTCACAAAGTCAGTTTAATCCTAGGCACTCTTCTTTTTTTTTCTTTTTAATTTTTTTAATGTTTATTTATTTTTGAGAGAGAGAGAGAGAGACAGAATCCAAATGCAGGAGGGGCAGAGAGAGAGGGAGACACAGAATCCAAAGCAGGCTCCAGGCTGTGAGCTGTCAGCACAGAGCCTGACACGGGGCTCAAACTCACAAACTGCAAGATCATGACCTGAGCTGAAGTGGGATACTTAACCGACTGAGCCACCCAGGCACCTCTATACTCATATTCTTAAAAGTAAATATTCCCTTGTGTATATATACCACATCTTTTATCATTCATCAGTTGATGGACATTTGGGCTCTTTCCATAATTGGCTGTTATTTATTGGGCTGCTATAAACATTGGGGTGCATGTGCCCCTTCAAATCAGCATTTTTGTACCCTTTGTATAAATACCTAGTAGTGCAACTGTTGGGTTGTAGGGTAGTTCTATTTTTTTTTCAATGTTTATTTATTTTTGAGGGATGGGGGCAGAGAGAGAGGAAGACGCAGAATCTGAGAGACGCAGATTCCAAAGAAGGCTCCAGGCTCTGAGCTGGCAGTGCAGAGCCCGATGCAGGGCTTGAACTCACGAACTGTGAGATCATGACCTAAGCTGAAGTTGGATGCTTAACCAACTGAGCCACCCAGGTGCCCCCAGGCACTCTTCTCAACCACACATCATCATATAATATCAAAGTAAAATTCCCAATATGATAAATGAAATAATTAAAACCTACCAAGAATGAAAAAGAATTGTGAATGTGGAAGTTACCATGGAAGGAGACTTATGCTTCCAAATAGTTAGAAGGGTGGAAGAGGTTTTACATGAAATTTGCTACAAGGCACAGCCACCTTGACACTGGTGCTACTTTGCAAATTTGGTTCTCCAGAGCGAATCTTACTTGGATTCACTTTCTTTTTATGGAGCTGGATCACTCTGGTGCCTCTCTTGGCATGGTTTCTCAGTGTGTGTCTCTTGTAAGCAGCCTACTGTAATATAGCAGACTTCATTTTAGTGAGAGTCCTGGAACCAACACTCAGATGTTGCTTGTCATCTGAAGCAGTACTATTTCTTTTTTTTTTTTTTTTTTTTTTTTGGTCTATAAATTTTTTAAAGTTTATTTATTTTTGAGAGAAAGAGTGTGTGTGTGGGGGGGGGGAAGGGCAGAGAGAGAGGGAAACACAGACTCCAAAGCAGGCTCCAGGTTCTGAGCTGTCAGCACAGAACCCAATTGGGGGCTCGAACTCACAAACTACAAGATCGTGAGCTGAGCCAAAGTCAGACACTTAACTGACTGAGCCACCCAGGTGCCCCAACAGTACTATTTCTTTTTTTTCTTTTTTTAATTTTTTTTTAATGTTTATTTATTTTTGAGAGAGAGAGCACGAGCAGGGGAGGAACAGAGACAGAAGGAGACACAGAATCTGAAACAGGCTCCAGGCTCTGAGCTGTCAGCACAGAGCCCACTGTGGGGCTCGAACTCACAAACCATGAGATCATGACCTGAGCCGAAGCCAGACGCTCAACCAACTGAGCCACCCAGGCACCCCACAACAGTACTATTTCTAAACAAGGTGATACTTTACCACTTTCAGGACATCCCAAATTCCCCTTTCAGACAAAATTTAAACTTGTCAGGATTACCAAAGTAAAGAGGTACCAAGGAACCAATTCCTATATGGTTCTGTATGTTGACAACATAATGTCTACATCCTGAACCTAGTATCCAAATACATTAAGGGGCCACTCTGGGTCTGACTTCTGTGGGTTATTATGCTTTTCATTGGTAGCATATGACTGCTTGAAAATCCAATGAGAACATGTTATTTCCATGTGGTTGAGAACTGAGTGGTTGTCCACATGTACTCACCAGATGACCTCAGTTAAGTTGCTGGGTTTCTGTGAACCTCAGTTTCCTTTTTGATATACTGAATGTTCCCATACCTGCATGACACAGGATTCCTAAAGAATCAAATGGGGAAACATTGGAGAATGCATTTTATAAAACACCACGGGAATGCTTTGGATGCTTATCGTCATCATCATCATCACCTTATTTCTAAGCAGGGTGTTTCTCACTCTAATATAATTTTTTCTTCTGAAACATCACTGTTTTAAAATAAACTGATATCCCTCTAAGGCCCAAGAATTAAAGTTGACGGGTGATCTAAAGTCGAAAAACTATAGTTTAGTTCTCCAAAGTGCATGTTGAGTGTTTTTTTTTCCCCCCTTGGAAGAGTAATGTCAAAAAAAAATGTCAGCACACTAACATTTTTTGTTACATATTATTTTAAATAGTGTTAGTTTCCCAGGGTCTACATTTTTCTCCCCTTCCTCATTAATGGTAGGCACTGGGAATCTACAATAGTACTTTCTAGTCACTGAACTGTCAGAATATCTTTCACTAACATATATGCCATTGGATTATCTTTTGATACACATAAGCCAACTCGTGAATTCAGTAGGCGGGTGGTGAATTCATGCAAGACACCAGAGGTTTCTTTCTTCCCTCTATTCTTTGTTTTTATTTTATGTCCTTTTTTCCCTCCTTTACTTATCCTTTACTGTTTTCTTTTGATGTCCATAATTCCAGATATTTAATTTTCATGAATTATATTATTCTTTAAACCATTATTTAGCATTAATTAAAAATAGGCTTTGTATTATAAGAGTCTTACCAACTGAGTCCCAGGAGTAGCCAATGCTGTGCACTGCTTGAGAAATAACTTCTAAGTCTTGAGGTTCTCTTTTCCTATGTAACTATGTGAAAACTATCTCTGGTAAATACAACATAGTAATAATGGTCTACCTTCAAAAATGTTAAGGGCAGGGCACGTGGGGGGCTCAGGTGGCTGAGAGTTCAACTCTTGATTTCGGCACAGGTCATGATCCCAGGGTTGTGGAGTTGAGCCCCACGTCCAGCTCCACCTGAGCATGGAGCCTGCTTAAGATTCTCTCTCTCCCTCTGCCCCTCTCCCCAGCTCATTCACATGCTTGCTCTCTCTCTCTAAGACAATAAAATTTTTTTTAAATGTTAAAGGCAAGAAAATAATTTTATTAGGATATCTATTCCAACAATAGAGAATATATTTAAAATTTTACTCATCTAGTGGGGCATTTTGACCTTTGCCAGGTATTTATTGAGCTCTTGTTACATGTGAGGCATTGTTCTAGCACCAGGGCCAAGAGTAGGGCAAGGCAAATGAGGTACCCAGGGTGTAAAAGAGGCGCTCGCTTGCATGACCCTGAGAGTGCATGTCTCCTAGTCCCAGCCTAATAGGCACTGAGACATCAGGACAAAAAGACACAGTGTGACCCTCATGGAATCATCCACAAAGGAGGACAGACACTAAATAAATAAAATCCATACAAAGTAACAAAAGAAGTAATAGGGGCAGGTGCAAAGTATTGTGCTTGGTGAAATGACAGTATGAACTGATTTAAACGTGAACAAGATAGAGTGTAATAGAAACCAATTATGAGATTCTGTGATTTTTTTAAAGGTCTGAAATAAAATGGAGAATGTCAGGAGAATGAAGATAGCATTATGTTTCCAAGCATCCAGACTGAGTCGATGAGGTGGAGTATATAAAGGGGGTGGCTGTATCTGATGCTGGGTTTTGGTGCTGGCACCTTAGAGACCCACAAGGTAGATATAAAGGAGAGGGGGTTGATAACCCTCCCAAATCAGTCCTCAACACATCAAGGGAGGCCTGCTGTCCAGTTGCTACTGCTGATTTCCAAGCCTGCCGTTACATTAGGAACCACATTTCAACAAACACAAGAGTCTGCAACGTGGCACCTTCCATTCTTCCATCCCCCTGAACTGTATCCTGAACCTCAGAAAATTACCGCTCTGCTTTCCGTAATGAGAAAGTAGGAACATAAAAGGACAGTGTTGCATTTCCTTTATTAAAAATGTGAGAGAAAAAAGGAAACACTGTGGTTATTATTGTGGATGTTTCCAAAGAGGTAACTAAAATTTTACGGTGGCCTTGTTAGTCACTCTGTAAATCTGCTGACAGCATCTCTGTTTTAAAATCTCTTCTGCATCTCAGCAGTACAATGAAGCACACATTGGAAATTCTGATGATTTCAAACTCCAGACTTTCTTTTAAAGTAATAACTTTAATTCAGTTCTTTCTGGCATAAACTTTTTCATCCCATTATGTCAAAAATTGTATTATCCATCCATTTGTCTGTCAGAACGTCTCCCTGTGGGGCGATAGACTCCTGGCTTCTCCACTCTAAACCTCCCCATTACATCCTGCTATCAAGAGTCACAATCTTCCACGAGAGTCTCTGGTGACTTTTGACAATGTTTTACAGAGAACTAGACCAGGAAGCTCAGAGTTAAAGGAAATCTTCCATTTTAGCAATGAATATGTAATAGGCATTACACTGTGCAGTATTCCAAAAAATGTAAGGTTCATTAAGTCTTTCTAAAGCAGGGACTTCCGTGTAGCTTTGAAGGAACCTGTCTTCACAATGGCATTAGCAAATGGCACTTTGGGGCAGAGAATATTAATATTGCACATTAAGGAACAAATTTGTTTAAATGCTGTATAGCTATATGTAGATGCTCATGATCCAGAAATAAATAAAAAGTGAATTGTTGTCTAACTTTGTATGTAAATTGCCTTTTGCTTATACACATAAGAATGCTTTTTGCTCCTAAATTCCTTCATATTAACAAGCAGGAGTGTAACTAATATATAAACTAAAGTCATTCTCTTTAATGAGAATGCTAAATATTTTAAAGAAATGCACGGCTGTGAAATATTGTCAAGGGCATTTTTATACTTAAGTTTAAGAACGCTTATGACTTAACTGTTGAATTATTTAACATATTCAGCCTGGAAGCACTATTTATGTATGTTTTTTAATGTTCTTACTTATGTTGGCTTTTCTTTGCTAAGGATTTAGGACCTTTGATTTCTGTTTATAAAATTTACATTTTTAATCTCCTATTTCTGTGTATTTCCCATTTGACAGTGGCAACAATATCTAGGCTGGAAGGGGAGAAAAAAGGAAAAATCTCATGGAGTTTGAAACAAGGGTTGTACATGAGAGAAACACAAGTCACACTGCTAAAGGAATGAAGTCAACTTTGGGATCCAAAAATAAAGGTTCTGTTCAATGAACCACCTGTATAACTAAAATAATGGGTATAGAAAAATGCACCTGGTTTCCAAGCTTTTTCCAAGGAAGCATATGAATGGAGACGGGGAGCTGAGTTATCCTGTGCAATAATGTAATTCCATACAATCAGAATTTGCTACTTTGAGTCGTCAGCTTCTATTTTTCACTTATGTATTGTTTTGCAATTATCGCCTGGCCACAGATTTATCAGAGTAACATAAAGACACGCTTTCTCTCGTTTTTCTTCAATTAACCTTGATTTATATTTCTTAAATGGTGAAGGATTCCTCAAACATTTTGGAAGGATTCTGAGTAGAACTCCCATCAATGCCATTCAGAAAATGGAAACTGACAATCAAAGGTAGTGTGAGGGCAGGTTTTATTTGAGCTATTCCCATTAAATTCTACTCATGTGGTTAATAATATAAAAATTGTCCAGGTGACTTGGGATGGAAATGTACCTAGAATCTGCTAGAAGTGTGATTCCATATGAACTACAATTGGGGGTACAAGTGGGCAATTTTTAAGACTGGTACATTTTTGTCCAGTGATGTTTTCCTTTATAAATTATACATACACACACACACACACACACACACACACACACACATATATGTGTGTGTGTGTGTGTGTGTGTTATATATATTTATATATAACATATATATGATATATATTGTGTACATATAATTTATATATACAAAATAAACTATGGTATATATACATATATATATCCCAATATTACTTATCCTATTGGGCCAAAATGTTTCTTCTGCACTAAGTCAAAAACATACAATAATGAGGCCTCTGAGGGATGGGACCTCAGTCATGCAGTTGGGGGAAGAACCGAAGGCTTCCACGGCTTGTTTAAACCATTAGAGGTCTTTCTGACATTGATTTTCACTTTCATTTACCCTGTATTCTCTAACATATGTTCCACGGAGGTTATTAAGTTTACTTTAAAGAAGGGTACCCCAATTAAGTGAGCTTTGGAGATGCTGGATTAAACAAAATTCAGTAAGATTTCTCAGAGCCTTAAATATATAACTCTGCTTTGTGAATCCTCAAGAGAGAAAGGCAATAGCTACTATTTTCCAAACATTTTGACCAGGAATCTCCTTTTCACTGTTGTTTTCCCAGAGCACCTCCAGATGAGTGTTCCACAGAGTACACTTTGGGAAACCATGACTATTGTCAGTAAATACTTACTGAACCTAACCTACGGGACAAGTTCTGTGCTGGGAGTTCACTGTTTCCGAGAAACATGTTTCATTATCAACCACACTGTAGGAAGAGACTGTGCCAAATTTATGTTTATGGACCTAATTGTCATGTGTCTGGTGCTCAATAGTGTCTAGTGCTTAATAAGCAGGTGTTGAATGAATGAATGAAACAATCTGAAGATTTATACCGAAGTGCCCTCGTGCAGATTATTATATCATTTTTTAGGTTTATTTCATATTCTAAGGAGGAGATTCTAATATAATGTTTCCTAAGTTTCACTATCACCCAGCCTCCCTAAAATTCTGCTCAGGGGAAGAACCTAAAGGAAGAGAAGTAATTTAATTTCATGAAAGATTAAAGAGATAAAAATTCATGTGCTTATACATAATGACCATGCTACTGACTCACCATTACAGCTGTGGGGAGGATTTGTACTATTAATAATGTTTTTCTTTGTTTTATAGTCTCTACTCACCTCCGCAAAACAAAACAAAAAACCTAAACGTGCACATAACACACACATCCACATACAATATCAACTCCATCACAGAAAGGCATAAATAGAGCCTAGCTAAGACTAAGAGTTATCTAATTTATTAGATTACAGAGATTTACTCTGTGCAAGGCTAACTGAGCTTTTATTATTGAGTGACATACAACATTATGTTAATTTCAGGTATACAATGTAATGATTTAATACTTGTATATATGCAAAATGGTCATTGCAATATGTCTAGTTAACATATATACGTAGTTATAAGCATTTTTTTCTTGTGATGAGAACTTTTAAGATCTATTCTCTTAGCAGCTTTCAGATATGCTATACTATTTTTCAATTGTATTATTAATTGGAGTCGCCATACTGTACATTACATTCCCATGACTTCTTTATTTTAAGCGACTGGTCTTATAAGGACTTCATACATAGGATGCCTCAGGTAGATATGTATCAGATATTATCACCATACTTCAAAACTGACATTCTCAATCATTTTTAAAATCTCTAGACCCTCTTTTCTTACGTATCTAGATGGCATATGCTTATAAAAGATATTAATTTAAATTAATTGTGTTTGAGGACTGTATTAAGAATTCCAGAAAGAAAAAAAAAAGAATTCTGAGGGGTGCCTGGGTGGCTCAGTTGTTTAAGCTTCTGACTTTGGCTCAGGTCAAAATCTCACGGTTTGTGTGTTCGAGCCCCGTGTTTGGCTCTGTGCTGATAACTCAGAGCCTGGAGCCTGTTTCAGATTCTGTGTCTCCCTCTCTCTCTGCCCCTTTCCTGCTTGTGCTCTCTCTCTGTCTCAAAAATAAACAAACATTCAAAAAAAAAATCTGAGACAGCTCAAGTATCCAGATATGCTACTGACCAGAATTATCAATGAGTATACTAATAAATAGTGACTAAAGTCCCTAACGAACTACACACCATGGCCATGAAGATATTTATGTGAATAGGGACATTTCTTTCTGTATACTGCACTTTTCCCTCAAAGGAAGAAGACCCTCTAGATAGAGGTACCTGAGTTGCCTTATTAACTTGACCCTATATCCAAAATTTCATATCTTAAAAAACAAAAAGAAACCAGGATCAAAAATCCATTGGCTCCTATAGAAGTGTTCAGGAGAAAATAGCACTCTGACTTCATGTGAGTACAAACAGCAACTGGGCATACAAATCCAAAATTCAGTGGGTACATACAGATGGGTCATGCTATTTCTAGCCCTCCATGGCAGAGCACTTCCCACCATCATCCCAGGACCTAATGAGCTAAGCAGTTCACCTAGAACAGACATATGCCACTAAGTCACCTCTGAGGCACACATCAAAGTTCCAGAAGTGATGCCACAGCCAGAATGATCAAGCAGGTATTTTTCTAGAGTCAGCCATAAGGTTGAGTCTGGGGGATTAGCTAACGCATGAAAGGTCCCCTAAGCACGCAGGTCTATAAACAACTGTTATAACAAGGAAGAGTTGCCAAAGGAGTTCTGATACTAGAACAGGAACTTTTCCTTCCCATTCACTGAGCTGTAAGCAACCCAACAGCAGAAACGGTCGAGGTCTGTTAAATCTCACCACCAAGTAACTCTGTGTCTAGCCATGGTGGTAACTCAATAAATGTTAGAGAACTGGATTAAATCTCTTGTTATTTAATTTCTCACTCTGATTCTGGTTAAGGCAGAGGTAGAGGAGCTATAACTACCTCCGCCCGTTGGGTTTCTCTAGCTACAGAAAATGTTCAGAATTCAAAGACTAAATAGAAAGTCCTGGTGATACTCCTGAAAACAGCCCCATAGTTCCTGCAGTGACCTTCTTCCCTTGACTCTCCTCATCAGCTGGGGTCTAGTCACTATCACAATTCATCCTTTTTTCTATAACCCAGAATTTTCTACTAACCAGTAAATCAATGTAACCTACCCGCAGGCCAGTGACATTCACAATGGTGCTACTGAGATACCCTGTGATTCCAAGGAACTTTCTGAATAAAGAAATAATCAAAATAACTGTGCTTTAGTTGTAGGGATAAATGTTTTCTTGGCAATAATAGGATCTACTGATGACGGGATAGATTCATCCTAGAATGACTGAAAGGTAACAACTGGTTAGACCAGTGGCTTCAAGCAACTTTTAGGGACATTTCTAGGAGCAGGTAAGGGGGAAAACGTAGCCAGAAGACACCAGACATTATCAAGGACCTACAGTGGAGCAGTGGCAGAGCAAAGTTATTTGCCATGCAGAGCTTGGTGGCCAACAAAGCTGGGAAATGAACTGGTAGCAGGTTGATGTCAGGAATGCAGCAGAGAGAACAGGTGGAGAGCCCAGAAGGTAGGTGAAATACAATTATTCTAGCAGCAAAGTATAGAACACAGTCTGGACAAGAAAGTCTTCATTAATAGGGAATTCTTGCAACAAGAAGTGAAATGCAGACACCCAGGTTTCCAACAGAGCTAGAAAAGTCCATTGAGGCAACTGAGGTAGTAATAAACGGTCCTTAGTTACCAGTATAAAAATATACCGCAAGAGCTTGATTTAAAATCTAAGGACAAAAGCTCATCAGCGGTTGCCCAGGAGCAGGGTAAATGGGGATTAACAAGGGGCACGAAGGAACTTTTGAGGGCGAGAGATGTGTTCGTTATTTTGGTTGTGGTGATGGTTTCATGGGTATATCAATATTATCAAAACCTATTAAATCCCATGCTTTTAAATGTGCTGTTATGGTTTGCCAGTTAAACGTCAATAAAACTCTTTATTTATTTTTATTTTATAGAGAGTGTGTGTGCAAGAGCAGGGGAGGGGAGGGAGGGAGGGAGGGAGAGGGACAGAGAATCTTAAGCAGGCTCCATGCCCAGTGCAGAGCCCAATGTGGGGTTCAATCTCACAACCCTGGGATCATGGCCTGAGCTGAAATCAAGAGTCAGACGCTTAACTGACTAAGCCGTCCAGGCACCCAAGCCTCAACGACACTCTTAATGAAAAACAAAAAAGGGAAAAAACAAAAGCAAGACTAAACCCAAGTCTAGAGTCAATGTTCAAGGCCAAAGCATGAGGAACAGCAAAGCTGAAGACGCTAAACTACTGACATGAGGATGTAGCAGTTCCTTTGTCTGCTGTGGCAAAATGGAGGAAAGGTGAGTCACAGAGATGTGACTTACCTACCAATGTGTGCACTTATTTTGCCTGGCACTGGTACACAATTCTGATTAGACGAAAGGGTCCCACAGTGCAGATGTACAAAAGGTCTGCTGACCAGGGAGGGTCCAGTGAGCTTGTTTTCAGGCGGCTTACAAGGCAACATTTATTCGGTTGGTGCACTTACCCTGGTGGACACAGGCAACTGTGTCCATTGTTAATTAGGGCCTGGTCTGCATTTCTGATGGTCCTTGGAAACTGATTTGTTGGCACACCGAGAACAGCCTATCTCTCACCAGTGGACTCGTGCAAGTCAAGCTCAAGAGACCTGTGGTGTAAAACCTAAGTGCTCATTTAATTACTTATAAGACAAGTGTTACTCTCCTTCAGACCTAAATCCTTGGGTCTGGCTGCCCAGGAGTTTTCTGTGCAAGGCCAGAGCCTCATGATAAAATGAACTCTCATCAGAAGTTTAAGTGAATCAGAACAAGGGGGATCTGTTGTATGGCTGGTGTCTTAGATGGCATCACCTGACATAGCCGTCTTGACCACAGCACAGCATTACCAGGCTGAGGTTCTCTCTCCCCTACGTGAGCCAGCATTTGCTACTGGAATCCTCCCCTTTTTCTACTTTTATATCTGATCAGCCCCTTCTCTGGTAATTATATTATTTGTGTAGATTTGCCACAATAGTGCCTCAGCTTGCAGCCAAGTATTTCTGAACATGAAAGTCATCCCATCACTGTAAAGAGATTTCACTTATCTGTGCTCTGGCACAATATACGTTGACTTTACAGCTTGATCCTCAGGAGGAATTCTTTTTGTCTATTTGTATGTCCCTGGATAGACATCTGTAACTCCCAAGGAGTGACAATAGTATACATCAATTAGTTTGTTCAAAAATTAAGTATTGTAAAGCATTAGAAACACATAACCACATATAGTACCTGTCAAAACCCTCCAACAACCAAAACACTGTTCACCTGAATCATTCAGTTATCCGATCCTGCTGGCAAAAGTTTTTACCCTACTGTTGGAAAATGAGATCTTTCTAATGGGTGCAGATCAATCTGCCCGGCCATCAAGCATAGCAGATCTTCTTCTTCACTACAGATGCAAATCAGAACGGAGATACTCCCATCTCCTTGGTGAAAATTCACAGGACACAAAAAAGGAGCCTGGGCTCAGTGACATCAGTACTCAGAAACATGGTTTCAGGAGCCTTTGAAAATTAGGGATATGTGTCCTCTCTGGCCTCTTTGATTATTTTGATCACAATGGGTTAGAAATTATAGGACATGAGACAGTGTCCAGTCAAGGGATATCTGTCTCCCCCAAATCTCTGTGCTAAGCAATATCAAGTTATTACCCACTCCAGGTGAGGAGTCTTCAGTCAGAGCAACCTTGAACCCCAAGCCGCAGGGGGGTGGCTCACCTGGAAATGGGGTAGCAACAGAATGGCTCTGACCACAGCCTGTAGTGAATCCCTTAGAAGAACAATCTCAGGACTTTCCAGCCAAGGGAGGTGAAGAGGGAAGGAAATAATCTGATTCATTCTAATACCTTCCCTGGGGCAGGGACTGGGCCTTGTGGTAACATCCAGTCACAACTTCTGTGCTCTTCATTGGAAACATGCATTTCTCCCTAGTTCATCTATCAAGGTATTTACAGCAAAAGAGCAATCAGTCAGACTTTTATACAAAGAGATGGAGAGGATTTGTAGCCGTCACATATTCCTCTCCCTGTATTTGGAGGGTGAGGGGCACACGTGTCTCTAAAACACCTTAGCTGAAAATGATAGACAGTCACCAATCTGCCAATCTCCTTTACTTCTCCTGACAAGTGTGAGGTGTCTCAGGTCCTGTTTAAAGATTAGACCTGAGGACTGCCACAGAAAATATTGTCATATGGACCTTGAGGCTGCCGTTGTCCATAAAGGGAAGGGCCAGGCCACACACTGAAAGCTGGCACTTACACATATGGGAGGCAATTAATTAGTTGGACAATTTGTTCTCTTTGGCTCTGACGATCAAGTTGGGAATTAAGTGACCACAGTGGTCTGAGAATCAGGGAATGGGGGACATAATAATTCCCAGAATGACAAAATTGCAGGCTTTTGTAGTTAAAAGGAACATTAGGGAACCTCTAATCCAGTGATTTGTAAGCCCTTTTTAAAACTGGAACTTTATTTTCATTTTCTAAACAAAATTTTACACAGAAGCGCTACACATAAAATCATATAATAATGAAACAGATCAGATGGAAGCAGATACCTAGGGCTCTGAAGAAAAGCAGCTTGAAAACCACTGGTGAGTGACATCCCCTCATTTCACACATGGAGGGACCGAGATGCCTTCTCCAGAGTCACACATTTCTTGAGTGGCAAGAAACTGGTCTTCTAACCCCTAGTCTAGCACTTGCCCTTTTGAAGCAAAGCTGTCCTTCCAAAAGAGACCCCATGGAATTGAGGGAAACCAGTGCCTACTCTCCCTAGTCACATCAGTACCCAAGTAGTAGTAGCTGGAAGCACAGTATGAGTGGTAGCCATCGCGGTACTGATGGAGGTAGAAACAGCAGCAGCAGGGGCAAGTCATATTCATAGATGATGTGAAAGGTTTCACATTCTATCATTTGCTAGTCAGAGCAATGATGCAAGGTAGATAGGGAAGAATATCATTATCCTCATTTTACAGATGAGGAAACAGGTCTAGAAAGGTTAAGTGACGTACCTCCTCAAGGTTGTTCGTACTTAGTAGCAGAGCTGGGTCATCAAGCTCCAAATCCTGTGCTCTTGTCCCTGACTCTACAATGTTGTCCTTCTATTTCAAGCACCAAACTTTTCCGACTCCCTTCATTTCAAAAAAAAAAAAAAAAAAAAAGCTGATGTGAAAATCCAGCTCATCTAAGAAAGGAGCCGTTCTGCTTGGAATCATACCAGCAGTTGGAACCTGAACAGATTCAGATCCTCCCCAATGAGGACCGTCGTGGGCTGGTTGAGGAGAAGTGTCTGCCAAAGCACGGAATTGCAAAAGTCATCTGTGTAGACTTTAAACATTTTAGTTTAGCTGAAAACTCCTCAAAGTACATTATCGGTCAATCTTCTGATGTAGACCTAAACCTTGTCTTTGCATCAGCTGTTGGGGGTTCAACTAGTCGTTCTTACAAAAACCACACCCCTAGCATCCATCAGTTACAATCTCTGATTTCAGTCTCTTTCAAATGGAATGAGAACTAGACACTTGTAAAGCCATCTGAATGTAAAATGCTCTTACTTTTTATGATCTTCCTCCAATCCTCTGCAGATGTCTTACACATGCCTAATTCAACAGCACATTTTTTTTTTTAGTGTCTTGCTTTCATCGAGTAGCCCCAAAGTGTGCATTTCAATAGCAGAGGAACAACTCCCTTCTTTTTGCAGTAATATTTCATCAATTACTAGATATTTAACTAAATCACACAATAACAAGAACAATCTGTGTAAGCCCATTGGAAAACAAACACACCAGGCTACGCGTTAGCAAAT
Source organism: Lynx canadensis (assembly GCF_007474595.2). Lineage (NCBI taxonomy): Eukaryota > Metazoa > Chordata > Mammalia > Carnivora > Felidae > Lynx > Lynx canadensis. The sequence continues at coordinate 77,431,791 of NC_044305.1, forward strand.
AGCTCCACTGATGGTGGCAGAGAGGCAACGGTTCGGTGAAAAGTAGCCTTCCTGGCCACACACATCCAGCAGGCCGTGCGCACTGTCTGGATGGTTTATCATTGAGAGAAGGCAGTGTTCACGCCCACAAACTGTTGGGCAGAGCTCTGTCCAAAGAGCTTAACCTAAATTCAGAAGTAAATGACCTTGGTTATGTTACTTCCGAGGATGTGCTGGGAAGTTTCTTTGATATGCCGGTATCTCAAAAAAGAAAAAAATTTTAAAAGTCTACTCTTCTTCATCCATTGCACCTATAATTAATACAGGATGCTTCACCTTGAACAGATCCTTGAAGAAATGTCACTGCCCAGACCATGAGTATGAGGAGAACAGACCCTGATTCAGAAATGTAACATGTGACGCCTTTCTTAAGCATTCTGAGTCTGGTCAGTTATATGGCTCTCAACTTATGGAGGGCTGTATGTGATATGGGAGTTGTAAATGTAAATGCATTTAGAAAACAAATGTAAAATGTGACATGCTTTAAATTGGGTACTCTTATCATCACTTCATCCTTCCCGACAGTGCCCTTCCTCTCTCTGCACCACGCACACCTCTCCCAAGAATCCCTTCCAGCCCTGGACCATCGCTGTTCACACGCTTAGATTTCCTAGGACTTTAGGGGCTGCAAGATCCCCACCGATGCTGTGGCTTAAGACTCACAAGGCTGATCAACCTTAGGATGTCCTAAAAGGGACCCCAAACTTCGGTGGGTACCCGGCATCAGAAACTGTAGAGAAAAGAGAAAATGTGAACTGGTAGCTGTAGTCCACACAAATCCTCTATTACCCTCGAGATGGTCCACTTGTAAAATGGCAATATTTTTGTGTGCTGCCCTCAAAGTCCCTGCTCAAAGAATGCTGGTAGTAAAGCTGTATTTCTGCGTTGAGGGCTTTCTGAAGAACGCATTGAGGTGGGAGCTAGCCTTTTCTTCCAGAAACAGCGAGGGCTATCCGTCAATCTACCAGCAAGCCGCTCGTCAGGTTCACTCGACAGAGGGTTAGGGCAGCAAGCCCCCACAATAATGTGGAAACAGAAATATTACAAAGTAAAGGCTTATAAAATAATAAAAATTCTACTTACTCCAGATACCTCCCTGTGCCTTTGGCAAAATACCTTAAGCATTCCACATACGGCGGGCATTGTCTTTATAAGATGGCACCTCATAAAATGGTATTAAATATCACCAACGGGGCTTCATATTTCATCCGGCAGGGTTTAGGCCAGGCATGTTCTATATCACACATTATTAGAATGACATCTGCTTTGCAAGTTGTGTACCCAGGAGCCTACCCGGATCACTCATTTCAGCACTCATTCTCGAGGCTTCTGTGCCTTCATAATGCCTAATATGTTTAACTCATTTTGAACAGAAGTCTAAAGGCTGCCACGGCCCTCTGGCCAAAACTGTAGCTGTCAGACAATGGTGCCAGCTATCATACATTCCTCATTTATCATTAGTGGTGATGCAGTTGTACAGAAAAACGTACCCACTGTACTGAGAGCCTGTCAATTGTTCCCCCCTATAAAACTCCTCTTCTCAAATAGGGACATTTCTCTGCGGAGGCCTTGCCATTACATTTCGCTCCTTTTCCCACAACACTGAATTTATAATGCAAAGAAAATGGGGAACATATATTCATCCAAATGGCCTCTCTGCTACGAGACGAATAAGGAGATCAGCAATGGCAGCGTCGGTGCAGGACCACACACGTGCCATTGGGGGAAATTAATAGAATCAGCCCAGAAAGAGTGAGCAGGAAAAAAGAGAGAGGGAAAAATCACCCACAGGTTTTGTGCTGAGGTTGGACCTTGAATAATAAAGGCATGCATCTGAGAGTTGCAATTCTCTTCAGAATCACTGCTCTGCCACCAGAGTAGGATGTGGGTGCTACAAGCCTGCCCCCATGAATTTGGAGGTGAATTTCTCCAACTTTCTGCTCCTCATTTGATTCCCGACAATGATTCCTCAGGTCTCCTTTTCCCCACCTGTAAACTGCGCGTCTGAAATCGGCTTCCAGCCCCAGAGGCCACCCAGGTTTTTCACCAATGTTTACAGCATGCTCGAGGAGGGTCTTTATATTTTAAAAAACAGTCAGATGGTGCTCCTGATTATCGTTATCATTGAGATTGTGATTCCTATCAGGACTGTGAAGCTCTGACCTCACTGCTCTTGTTCTCCCTCTACCCACACGGCTGCCTCTTCCCACTCACACATTTTGGCCACCCCTCTTGTATTTCTGCGGGGAGAAAAATGGACGCAATTAAATGTATTTGAGATGCCTCTAGGTTTGTTCTGGTGTCTTCAAAGAGAGAGCGTTAAAGTGGTTACAGTAATGATAAGGCATCCTTGTTGACTTCAAAGGGAGAAGCCTGGCAAATGGATTTATTCCCATGCTATTTTTGTCAGAGCAGTTATTATCCCATTTTAGCGATGGGAAAACAGAGTGTCTTGCCTAAGGACACGGATAGGAATCAGTTCTAGAAAGAGCATGAAAAGCATCGCCACAGGCTTCTGAATCTTGCCCCAGTTCAGACCATTTTCCCTGCAGCAGCAACAACAAACCTCATCCTCAGAGACAGCAAACCTCGGGGCAGGTAAATGCAGCCGGAAAGAAATCATCGATTTGACACACCCTGTAAGGTCACCAAATGAGACATGGGAAAATGAAGGGGTAAAGATTTGTTCTCTACTGCCCTTTCTTCTCCAGAACCCAATCCTGTCTTTATCAGAGGTATAACCTGCCCCCAGGGCTAGGTGGATGGACTGGGACAGCTTGTGGCACTAATGACCAGCCCTTGGCCGAACAAACTTTTAACAATTTCCCTGCCATCCACCCCTTGAGGTTTTCCACTCGTTCCTGGATGGGGAAAGTAGTCCAAGACCTTCAAAGGCCCAGACAAGCCCTGTGGCTAAGGACTTCCACTGAATATTCTTTAAGACATACCTTGGCTCGCTTTCTACAATCTTTTACACAAAGTGTAAAATCTTTACACAAAGTGTGCCCTACATTTTCTAGGCTCTGGGCCGGGGGTCTCCAATCTATTTTTTTCTCATTTCCACAACGCTGTTTCTCCAGTTCCAGAACTTTCTTCCTCTTCTCTCCCAGTTGTTTCCAGGAGCTCACACATCTTTGGCTGAACAACCTCTTCTCTGCCCCAGTGTTTTTTCTCTAAAACCATCCTTTACTACAAAATACGTGCCCTGGAAACGCACGATGATTAACTGTCCTGCTGGTTATAGTCTCAAAATACAGTCTCTGAGTTCCCTAATCTTCTTTAATTTTCTCTTCCTTTCCTCTAAATCACCTTTCACCTTGTTTCACCCACTTGCTCACAGTGATCCAAGGTTATGTATTCAGAGCATGTTCTCCGTCCGATCCTCACAGGGAATTTATGGTTTCTAGTGGAGCTGTTCTACTGAAGACTTGATCAACTTTAATATTTTTCTTATATCCTTTGGCACTGTTCATTCCAAGTCAAGGCTGGAAACTTAGCACTGCCGCTGGATTAGAGATGAATGGGTCAATTCAATTCAATTCAAAAAGTGCTACAGTGCCATGTAATTCATTAAGCACTAGAGATATATAAGACATCGTTCCTCTCCTTAAGGGGCTTATAGTTTAGTTGGAGAGATACAAAGGATGCCTGTGAACTTGATATATAATACTGCAGGGCAATAAAACCATAACAGTCTAAGCAAACGATAAGAACAATAAAAGGTCAGAAGACTGGACTATGCAGACAAGAATGAAAAGGAAGCACTTTGTGGAGAACATGAGTCGTGTTCTGAACTAGAAGGAACTGGAGGATCTGAATGATTAGACAGGGTGATGGAGGACCTTTCAACTGGGAGTGACAGTAGGATGAGAGCCCAAAAATGAGGTCACTGCCTTTAAGTCATGTGAAGAAACAGAAGAGATTAACCCTGGCTTAGTCAAGCTTTTTGCTCGTTACCTCAGTCATGGCTTGGAAGGACTTTCTATCTTCTTCTTTTCCTGAAACCGTCATCGTCATTGGTTCAGCCACAAGAAATTGAAGAAACAAGCAGCACATGGATTTCCACTGGGCTGGCGGCTCTGGGGAAACAAGAACACACTTTCACCAGGGTAATCAGCTGGCCAGAGTAATCATGACTCTGTAGTTAATTCTACAAATGTCAGAGAGCAATGAAGGATGAAGGCGAGCACTCTTGGACTCTCCTGATAGCAGAAACAACATGGCGTCTTCTTCATATATGCCAGCCACTCTCTTTCTGATCTACGGGTTTTCTAAGTGAAGCCATGCCCCAAAAACGCTGTCATAGCAAGGCTTAGAGTAGATGCTGGAAATTCCTGCGTGAATGTCCAATATCAACAAAATTGTGAACTATTCATTTTTACAACTGCTACCTCCCTAAGTTGTCCCACCCACTGCACCATCTCCACCACCCAGAGCTTTGGTCTAAGATGTTTGTGCCAGAAAGACAAAGAAACAAATATATGTTGAAAGAGTATGTACGTTTTACCAGGGGATTATTTCTAAATTCGCAATTCAGAATAGCAATGCATCTTTAATGGCGGTATTTCAGACACTATAACAAGTTGACAAAATAGTTGTTTCTTGCTTGCTGGGAAGGTCGGTGGGGAAGACTTTGACTTGCCCCTAAATCATCCTACGTGAGTCATCTTACTCTGCCTAATTTTATGTTCACTGTCTTCCTCAGCATCAGTCTTTACCCAGAGAGATAAAGACCTAGAAAAGTCTAAGTTCCATGAGGACAAGGACTTTATTTGATCATTACTTCCTGAAATCCTAAAGCTATCAGACAGTCTACATTTAGCAACTCACTGACCAGCCTCCCTAGGTGCTCCAGCTTGGGCTATTTGGATAGTGCTTTAAACCAGCCCTGAGAAATATAAATTACAGACTTCCCTGGCCTCAGAAATCCCACCATCTGTCGCACAACCTTTCTCCATGCCTTCCTGGCAGTCATTTCAATTTCCATGACAAGGGAGAAAAAAAAACGTCGTGGTCTGTGCCACAACTTGAAGGTTCATTTAATGTAGATTTTGATGAGTGAACTGTACAATAACCCCAAGTTGGAGGTGTATTTTTTAAACTGAAGGTGAGAGACCAATTAGTAGCTCTAACTCCTTAAGCAGATGGTTATCATATGATATCGGAGGTGCCTGTCCTGTCCTTTGCCATTAGAAAGTCATCTTTTTCCTAATGTCTTTCTCTACAAAGGAAGGATATTATACAGACAGACTGCATGGACTAGATAACTCTATGAAGTTCAGTTTTTAGCAGGACATTGGAGCCTGGGAATCTTGTTCTTGAATTACTGGACAATATAGCTCCTAAAAACTGCCTCTAAGATAAAATGCAAGGGGAGAGTTTCAGGGCAGGCAGAGAAATAAAGCTGATAAGATTCTCCAGTTCTGGGCTCCCTCCCAAGCTGGGAATGGTAGACATGCAACAGTCGCTCCTCAGCTACCTGCAAGGGATCCTCCCCTTCTGTGGTTCTGAAAACTCATGCTTCCTTTATAGGAAGCAACGTGGAACTAGGAGTCAGAGGGACCTGGTTTAAATTCCAGCTCTCTCCTTTAGAAGTTGGGGCTTGAACTCCCCAGCCTCAGTCTCCTGTCCTGCAGGACTGGGCTAATACTAACAACTTTAAAGAGAGATGAAGATTAAGTGAAACTTCAAGTAAAAAGTCACGACACCTGACACTTTTGTCTTCCCTCAAAATATCAGGGAAGAGAGCACTGTGCCAAGCACTGATGCAGAGGAAGTTAGGGATCAAAACACAAGGTCAATACTAGTCTGGTTGCAGTCAATGCAGTTGTTAGAGCCCAAACTCCAAAGTCTGATACATGTGGGTTTGGTTCTCATTCCTACCACTTGTTAGGTATGAGTTTGAGCAAGATATGTTAACTATTCTGAACCTCAGTGCCTTCAGGTGTAAAAGGGGACAATATCTACCCTGTTCATAGGATTGATATGATGATTAAAGGGGACTGCCTGACCCATGATAAATACATCTTTTCCTCCTTCCGTTCTTCCTTCCATTCCCCCTTTCCTCTTTCTTTCCCTCTTCGCTGTCATCCACTCTTTGCCATATTCCAAGCTGCTATTATTTGCAGTATCCAGAATGGACTATACCGGGGCTTCTGCCCCTGGAGACCCCCAAGCTTTCCTCTGTACTCAAGAGTGCAGTGCTCCATTCTTGGGATAAAGAAGTAACGGCACAAGGAACTCTTAGGATCTGGCTAGGTGTTGCTGCTTGCCAGGTCCTTGGTGCTGAATTCAAATCCTTTCCCTCTTGCTGGGCCCAGTTTCTTCACCTATAAAGTGAGAGGATAAATCAGGGTCTCCCATAGGTCCACAGACTAAGGCTTCTAGTTGAGACCTAACCTGTCTTCTCATGCGGCCCCCGCCTTCTGCAAGTCGCCTTTCTCTCCAGCCATCAAAACTCTACCCAGGCATCAAATTCTAGCTCAGTGCCTTCTACTACTTCCCACATGTTTACCAAATGTATGCACAAATGCACACTGAGATAGGACCACTCAAACAGGATTTACTGGGAGTCTGCTCTGGTCCTCATTACATCATAGAGAATACCCTGATTTTTGATAGTCTCTGAATACACACAAAACAATGTAATATTTTGTCTCTACCAGCTTCTTGAAGGCAAAATAAAAAACTGTTTTATGTACAGTACCTAACAACTTATAAATGTTTCATAAATGGCTCCTGAAAACTTGCATGATTAAGTGACTAAGATAATTATCTTGTAGGAAAATCTTGGCTAGTGACTGGGTAGTAAATCCATCGAGGCCAAGGATTTTGAACTTTTTTGTATCCTATACAGCATCTAGCACTGGGTACAAAATGTAGTAGGTACTCGAAAACACATGATGGCCTTTATACTACAGACATTATCTCTATTTTTATGATGAAACTCTTCTGAAAATACTGAGGAATGGTCTTCAACAAAAGCCCAGAACTAGAACGGTTCCTAAGGCTGACACGACAAGGGCCATCAGTGTGAATGGTTCTTGGAGCTACTATGTAAAGAAACAAAGCAGCTCTCCAAAAGGTTGTAAAAATGTCCTAAGGTCCATATGCATATAAACAAGTGGTCCAGAAATATCTTTCCTTGCCGCCACCAAAAATGTCTCCTCCATCCTTAACACACACACATATTCCAACTTTGGAGGACCTGCCTTCTTCAAGGACTTTCCTGACACTCAGCATTTTTTCTTTGTATAAAATAGTAGAGATTTGGGGTCAGGGCACGTGGGGAGGAGGATGGCAAGGCACTTTTTGCCTTGAACCCTGTGCCTGCTCAAGAGATAGCTGAAAGCCTCTAGGAATGGCTCTTATTAAAGTAAGCATCATCATAGTTGTCTCCTTCTCCCCTACCCCGCCTCCTCTTTTCCTTCCTCTTCCTTTCCTCTGCCTCTTCCTCCTCCCTTTCCTTCCTTATCTCATCCATTGGTGATCCCTCTATACAAATGACTTCTACCAAAATACATGCTACAAACAGGTTTCCCACTCCTGGGTTTGAGCGGTTAGCCCATTCAAAATAGCCCCTGTTGGACCAGGTACAGCAGCACCCTGCTTATTTTTGACCAGCAAGCACAGCCTACTTTCCGGTTTTTGAAGTCCACAAGGAGTCAGTTAACTCTCTAGTGAAGAATGGGATCCTGTGACACTGAAGCTCCTGCTGTCTGATTAAATATTGAGGAAAAGAGTCCATGGATTGATTCACCCTCTGTAAAATTAGGTTTGAAATAAAACCCCTGAAGGGCCACACTCCCTAGTCTGCCAGGGGCCATGCTCTCCAGGGCAGGACAATTAGACTTAATTGAGTGATCCCACAGAAAGCATGCATGCAGTGAAAAGCTCTACAAGTATCACCTAAAAATCAGCTGGGCATTCAAGGGGTTAAGCCAGGATCAGCAGACCAAGGAGGCCAATTCTGCCTGTGGCTCCCACCAGTCAAGTCTGTTGCTGAGGGCTATAGACATAGCTTGTACTTTTGACTCAGCACAGTCATTTTTAAGGAAATAATCACTCCAAGTTTATAGTGGAATCAAACTGATAATCTGGAAGTGTGATTGCTTCCCCAGTTAACTAATCAATCCCCTATCTTTTAAGGGTAGAGACAGAGAAAGCATATAGGAGCAGATCAATAATCAAGTGAGTTCCCTTTCTTTCATTTGTTTTTATAGATTATAGTTATTTTCTTGAGTAAATTTTTAAATCATAGAATATAATAAATGATTCCTATGGGTTTTTTTTTTTCCTATCCAGGATTACTGGAAAAATTGATGGGAGGTGTATTCCATTAATGTGTACACACAGACACCTTTTCTGAACACCTACTAAGTGCCAGGTACAGAACTGAGAGCTTTTAAACACATGCTCTCATTCCATTGAGGGCTCTTTCATCTACATAGGAGGCCCAAGTAAAAGAGTTGACATTTTAAGGCCGCTCCTAAGTTTTATTTTTTCTTCTGTGATTAGACTATTTCTCATTATCTCCACCCAAGGCTGGTAAATTTTTAGAGAATTTATTTGCCACATTTCTCCCTATTATTAAGCCCAACGTGGTGCCAAGGAAATCACGCTAAACAGCACTTGTCATTGTGGCCCTACTTCATCCTGGCATCAAGCTAGACACAGCACACAGTGATTCAGAGAGGTCCCAGCAGCCCTACCTGTTAGACTATTATGATCACAACACAGCAGTGAGGCTGAAGCTTGAGGTGACATCAGTGACAATCCCTCAGTGACATTCATGCCTGTTTTACTCTTTCCATCCATCTGCAAACCCACGCATCTATCCATCCAGAACACCAGCTGAATGCTATTATGTGCCATCTCTGCCTTCACTGAGCTTCCCATCTAGGGCAGAAGAAAGATGTCATCGAACTAACACTATATAAGGCATGATGATCTCGAAGGGAGTACAGACCAGAGCAGTGTTGATTCTAAGTGAGAAGACTGGAAAAGGCTTCACAAAGACTGAGCAGAGTCTCCTAAGTTCAAAACAGCATTTATAGATATGTTCCCAATTACAAAGGCATAATATGTCTAATATTCAATAGGTTATGTTTGAATATATAGAAAGTGAACAATATGTGAAAACACAGAAAAGCACAAAATGTGAAATTACCCTTAACTGGGCACATGCACCCCAATGTTTATAGCAGCACTAAGGACAACAGCCAAAGTATGGAAAGAGCTGAAATGTCCATGGACTGATGAATGGATAAAGAAGATGTGGTGTGTGTGTGTGTGTGTGTGTGTGTGTGTGTGTGTATATATATATATATATAATGTAATACTACTTGACAATCAAAAAGAATGAAATCTTGCCATTTGCAACAATGTAGATGGAACTAAAGTGTATTATGCTAAGCAAAATAAGTCAGTCAGAGAAAGACAAATATCATATGACTTCACTCATCTGTAGAATTTAAGATACAAAACAGATGAACATAAGGTGAGGGAAGCAAAGATCATACAAAAAACAGAGAGGGAGATAAACCATAAGAGACTCTTAAATACAGAGAACCAACTGAGAGTTGCTGGAGGGGTTTTGCGGGGGAGGAAGGGCTAAATGGGCAAGGGGCATTAAGGAGGATGCTTGTTGGGATGAGCACTGGGTGTTACACATAAGTGATGAAATCACTAAATTCTATTCCTGAAATCACTGAAATCATTATTACACTATATGTTAACTACCTTGGATGTAAATTAAAAATATAATTTTAAAAATAATAAAATAAAAAAAATTACCCTCAATTTGACCTTAATTCCTTCTTCTACTGAAGTCTCTAAAACAAACAATTTAAGTCCCTCCCTCCCACTTTCCAATCTCAGTTTCCAAAGCATTAACAGTGCAGGGCATATGCTTTGAGACTTGAATTCGCTCTTAGGTAAATATGTCATTCTACCCCCTCTCTCAACACATGCACAGAGGCCAAGACAACCAGCTCTGGAATCTAACTGGCTGGTTTCAAGTCTCAGCTCAACCACCAACTGGCTGTGTGACCTTAGGCTATTCACTTAGCTTCTCTCTGCAGTATTTTTCTAGAATGTAAAGTACAGTTAGTAAAAGTACATATTCTAGGTCTGTTTTGAAATTTAAACAAAGAAAATGAACATAAACAGTACCTGGTACTTAGAAATTCTCAATAAACACAGTGGTACTACCACATACACACACGCATACTTTGTTTTAAAAAGTAAAATCAAACTAGCTATAGTATACTGTTAATATTTTCGAATTAATTAAACTTATTCATCTCTTCCCAAATTAGTCTATGTTGGTCAATTTGATTCTTTTTCAATGACTGTATTCTAGGCTCATTCCAGAATTGATTTACCCTATCCAGATTATCATGAAGAAACCTTGTACCTACACTTTTATGCATTCCTCCTAGTATTTGTACAGGGCAGATTCCTAGAAACATGATTTTAGGTCACAGGGTATGTGCATTTGAATTTTGATTAGTTACCAAACCAGCTTTCAAAAAAATTTACAGGCCCAGTGATTCTTTATGCCAACGCTCATTTCTCCTGCCATCACCAACCGTGGCATCTGCTATTGTTTGTACTTGCCTTTATCGAAGTATTAGTAGTAATGAATATTGACATGAAATGATTAACTACACAAAAGATTTTAAATGGTACCTAGAACATCAAAATTTAAGTAAAAGGCTCTTACTAATGGAGCATCTTTTCTTATTCTTGAATTTCTTATTATCTTTTGCCTGTATTTCTTGTACTTTCTTTTTATTACTGATTTATGGAAGTCTTTGCATGTTTGCATATTAATCCTATAAGAGATAAACAAATACGTTCTCCCCATCCTGTCTTATAACTTAGTTTAATGTTGAGTAGAATGTAGATGAATGAAAGTTTGGTCAGGAAGGAATCTTAAGAAGGGGAAACAGCATCTCCAAAGACACATGAGTTTGTTTGTTTGTTTGTTTGTAGAGAGAGAGAGAACAGGGAGAGTGAGAATCTTAAACAGGTTCCACACTCAGCACAGAGCCCAACATGGGGCTCGATCTCACAACCCTGAGATCATGATCTGAGCTGAAGAGTCAGACACTTAATTGATGGAGCCACCCAGACACCCCTAGACCAGGGCTCTTAACTGAAGGTCAGATTCTGAGAAATTAGGCAGGCTTTCGTGGTTGGAACATATATGGACATGCAACTCGAAAAGTAGTCATATAATTGGCCTTCAATGCCATCCTAAGAAATATGATCTTTATTCTGAAGGCAACAGTAAGCTACCAAGAACTAAAGAACAAAAGAGTGACAAAATCACACTGAGAGTTCTCACCATGGGTCAGAGTTTTAAAACAGTTTGGGATCAAGGCAATATCACCATATTGCCCAACCTCAGGGAGAATACCAGCCACCATTCACTTCTACAGGTATAGAGGTCCACTGGACTTGTACAAATCAAGTGTTGGTCAAGGATCCTTTGGAGAGTTTGAAGAAAGTCAAGAAGCTTCTCCTCAGTGGGATTCACACACACACACACACACACACACACACACACACACACACACAACTTCGCATTTAATTTTAGAGTCTTCACAGACATAACGGTATCCATTGACTTGGAGGCTCAGTTACCCATGGGGCTGAATCCCTGCTCTACAACTGAGAACTTGAAACTAGAGGATAGTTTGGGTTAAACCAAATTATGGCAAATTTTAAACTTTTACCTCTAGGCCATGGAAACATGCTCTGGAAGGCAAGGCTGTTCACAGAAAGCATTCTGTCCAACAGAAATATAATGCAAGTCACAGATGTGGTCACATACTAAGTTTAAGTTTTCTGGTAGCCACATAATAAAAGTAAAATGAAATAGGTAAAATTAGTTTTAATAATATATTTTATCTAACTCAGTACATCTAAAATATAATTATTTCAACATGTAATCAATATAAAATGTTATAAATTAGGTATTTTACATTTTTTTCATACCATTAGAAATCTAATGTGTATTTTATACTTCCATTGCGTCTCAATTCAGACTAGTCCCATTTCAAGGGCTCAACAGTCACATATGTTAACACAGTGGACAGCACAGTTTCAAGCCACTTTATCATATTTCCTTTTCTTCAAATCCATTTTCTCCATAACATCCTTTTAAACCTAACTAGGCATCACTAAACATGCTAATTCTTAGTTCCATCAAACTCTCTTCTTAGACCTTTCTACTATAGTATGAGTGCCAAACAGTAAAGTTTTCTCTCCATGAATCATGATACTTTAGGGTTGGCATCCCATCGCAGAACAGGAAATGTTAATCCAGTAGGGGAAAAAAATTAAAATATCAGGAAAGAAGAGAGAAATAGTTCTTTCAAGGCAGGTAGTATATCATAAATCACAGCATTTTGGGAAGCACTAGGGCCTAGAGCTGGATCTTTGTGTAGCTGCTCTCTGCCCCATGACCAGGCAATTCCAAACTGGGCAGTGTTTACATGGGCATTTTCTCCACTTCAGTGCAGAAGATTGAGACAACAGTGAAGGTTCCTGACTTAGGATCCAGAGGATCCTAAAACAACAGAACACCAGGCTAGCTCAGTCTATCCATGTCATCTTACAGGTGGCGGGGGGGGGGGGGGGGGCGGGCACAAGAGGGAAACAGCCTTAGAAATGTTGTCTATGGAGAAATATTATATTCCCAGAATAAAGTATATTTGGGAGATAGCATCATGACAACATTACTCCATGCACATGCCTAAAAAAACTAATAGGACCTTCCCAGAAAAAAATCGAATATGAAGCTTTATTGAATTGATGGATAAATATTAACAACTAAACATGAAGAAAGAGGAAAAATAAAACAACTCCCTGAAGTGTTTATTATTGCAGAAATAATATAGCATTATTTTCTACATCTAAAGACGCTATTAAGTGCTGCAGAGAATCATCCTATGGCCACATGCCACTGAATGGCACTGGATTTGCAGGGATTCACAGACCAAGACACTCAGGGAACCTGGCTCAAGTTCAAAACCCTAGGATCACTCCATTCTTTCCTTCCAAATGAGAGAAAGACATGCTTGGTAGTGTCACGATTTCGGCTATAAGCAGCAGCCTTCTAATTAAAAATAAACTGAGTCCATTATTTCTATTTACAGCTTTCCACAATTTAGCAGCAATGTGAAGATAGAAAGAGATGCTGGAAGCATATGTTTAAACCTCCCAAATGCTTTTGAGAGCATCATTAGAGTAAACATCCTGTCAATGTGTTTCTTTACCTTCAATACCCATCTCTAAAGGGCTTCCCAAGTTGTGTAAGGGCAGCATAAATAGATTTATCTTTGGAAGGAATGGTCCAGGAAAGACACAGCTATAATTAAATTAGTAATTAGAAAGAGCCATGCTCCTACCTCCAGACAGTCCATTGTATACTTCCATTTTTCCCATCGATATTGGAAGATGGTAAGGATAAGGAAATGGGGTGGAGGAAGGCAAAAAAAAAAAAAAAAAAAAAAAAAAAAAAAAAGAAGAAGAGAAAGGGAAAAAAAAACTTCAACAGGCTTTATGAGTGGATACCTTGGTTGAATTTCAACATGAAAAGTGTTCCATAAATATTTGCTGAATGGATCTTCCAAAGACCAATGGCCACCTCCAGACATTCTGAACACATGTGGCATTATGGGATGCATGTGGCAGTTTCTCAAACTCGGCATTATTGACATTTGGGCCAAATGATTCTTTGTTGTGAGGACTGTTAGCAGCTCCCCAGACTTCTACCCACCAGATGTTAGTAGTATCCCCCCCGACACACACACATACATACATCCCCCAAGCTGTAACAACCAAAACCATCTCCAGACATTATCAATTACCCCTGGAGGTAAATCACCCCTGGTTGAGAACTACTGGTGAAGGTGTACCATAAGCCTCCACCCATTCATTTATTCACCAAATCTGACTGATGTATTCAGGCATTGTTCATTCTATTTAGAACACTGATCAATGTACTTGTCTCTACCCTCAAGTAGTTCCCAGTTTAGGAGCAGAGAGAAACTTTAAAGTAAAAAGACATGAGAGATTGTGGGTTGACTCCTAAAATACGGGCCTGCAGTCCGTCCTAAGGACATTTGGAAAATGTACCTTTAATTGCAACAAAGGTAATATACTTAGAAAAGTTGCCAGAGAAAATCCAGTTAAACTTAGTGAGGATTTCTGCTCTGCTAGGAGGTTACATATTAAAGATGAATGTGAAGGCTCTCAGAGAAGCGGTGAGCCTGGCCCCTATACGTCTTTGCTGACTTCATAAAAAACAAGGGTGCCACTTTGTGACCCGTGAGGGTCTACAAGAAGATTGTGTAACATGCAGTATGCCTTCGATCCAAATAAACTCCCAGATTATTAAAAGGATGTTTTTTCCCTCTAGAGGTCAAGGTGAGTCACTGGAGCTTTTTCCCTGTTATTAACCAAGCACTAGATATACAAGGCTTAGATATTAAAAGGCATTAGCCAAGGCATCATGGCCATCTGGTTTAGAGCAAATGCAAAACTTGAGGGGGAAGCTGCATCACTTACAAAGCAAGTAAATGGCCTGAAATATTAGAAGCCATGTATACAAACCCATTCAAATTTCTGTGGCCAAGTGACAAGGGGGTATAGCCAGTTGTCTGAGCACCTGAGGCCAGCCTCTCCCTAGTGTAATTCCAAATAGAAAAAAATATATAACTACTGACTTACCTTGACCCAGAACTGCCAACAAATCTCTACATTCTTTCAATAATCTGGGCGTTTATTTCCACCAAGAAGTGTGGCATCTGTACCACAATGAAACAGGCCCGCATTTGATCTCTACAGCTGCCCCCACCCCTAGGAAGGAAGGTTACTCACATTGCCTACTCATATAAAGACCGCTGGCCTCAGAATATTTACAGTGAATCCAAGTTAAAGAAGTATGTAAACCTAATGAAGCCATGAAAATACCCCAAAGTTGGAATCATACTATCTCCATGCCTTTTGAATGAGAATTTTAATGCAGATGAACCTGGCAAAAAAGAAGAGTATGAAGAAGGGTAGGGATGACTGTTTCAGGCCTAAATGAGTCCCAGGCTTTATGACATCTTTGTTGATGGCTGTTTTCTTCAATATGATTGTTTCTATCACATCATAGAAGTTTCTCAGACCAGAGCCCACTGACTGCACTTCTCACATCAGAGGTTTTTCCTGTCTCCTAAATGCCCAGAATAGAAGGAAGATGGTGCTGGGACAAATCATGCAGGCAAACAGGAAAACATGGCCACCTCCAGATCAGACAGACCTTGAGAGGTGCTTCTGAGGACTCACTAACTGGAGCTACACTGAGACAGACTGGACTGGCCTGGGTTTCCCTCCAAGAGTTCCCTATTGTTTTATCAGTGGCACCTGCTTAACAGGCAGAAGCCTGAGGGACAGTCTTCTCATGAACTGTTCCATCAGCTTCCTGAGGACACTCGATTCCTTTTGGCTTACATTCCTCAGGGGGGCCTGGGCATGGAGAATGACCCTGGACAGATTCTAAAGTTGGTCCCCTTAGTATTCATTTCCTTCCATGATACAGCCAAGGGGTCAGCATTCTCTGACCACCCTCCTTAATGTGAACCACCTAACTGTGTTCCTGCTTCTTCACAATTCTGTATTTTGAGTGAGGAACTATGAGAAGAATAAGCTGAGGGATGACTGATGGCGAGGTTTCTCCTGTGGCAGTGGGCAGGGAAGGTCTGACCGGTTGAGCCACATCGTATTTTTAGCTGCCACTACTGAATGATGTTTGAGAACCACCTTCCTATGTGTGTGCAAGATGGCTAGCTGCCTACCCCAAATCCCTGTTCCAGTTCCACAGAGCAGTGCTCACTAGGAAGCCAGTGCCCAGCCACGACCATACTTCCCAGCCCCCACCTTGCACTGGCTGGGGTCTGAAGGGGTTGTTACCAATGGAATGTAAGCATTTCAGTTTATGTCTTTGAAATACTTTCTTCCTCTGTCTGCTGACTGGTTCTAGAGTTTTCAAGGCCCTAAGGGCTAGCAAAACCATAAGACAAAGGAAAACTTCCTGACAAGAGGAATGCCCACATAGAACTCTTATTAGTAAGAAATAAACTCCCAGTGTTCAGCCACTGAAATTTGGGGAATTATTTGTTACAGCTGCCTAACTTGGTGTTAGCCTAACTCATATACCACATCAATAGAGCATGAAAAAAAGAGAGGAGAAAACCCTGTATTGACAAGCATACTAGCATTTACTGAGTATCTAGGTCTGTAATATTTACTCTGTCCATGTGCTTTCATGCAACTTCTCTAGTATCAATAACAAATTAAATTCCATTTATCAAACTTCCACAGAATGCCTAATGGCCAACACCTGAAAATCAACCCTTCGAGGAACGTCCATTTCCTCTGACCTTCTGAACAATTTGATTCACCCAGCATATCCTGAGTGCCACTTATGTGCTGGCAACCATGCTAGACCTGGTGATACAAACACAGTCCTCTCCCTCAAGGAGCCCATTCAGCTTCCACTGCCAGCCTCAGCTATCACTCTTGCTACAAGAAAGAGAGGATCTGGCATGTTTGGACTCACACAGAGAGTAGAAGAACATATGCAAAATCTTCTGATGGTTGGGCCAATTTTGCGACATGGATTCTTGTAGACATGCAGTTTATGTCATATTCGTATTTACATATGCATCTCAGCTCTACTGCTTAGTGGCTGCTACCACTCTAGCCATTTTTGTCCTTTCCTAGAAACTTTAAAATGTAAAATAAAGCTTCCCCTCAGTACTAATCCAGGTTCCAGCCAGGAGCCCCAGTGTTAAGTTTGTACTTACTTCTGTAGGCTCCTCCCACTGCACTGCTGTCCTGCAGAGAAAGGTGGTTCCATCTAATGCTATCTTCCACCCAGAAGTCTCTTCTCTTTGGTAGGCTAGTTTCTGGCTGTGTATCAGAAAGCTTAGCCACTAGGTTCTACTTCATGGTCAAACCTTAGAAAGCTCTACTGATATAGCTACATGGCCCAAAACGGTTCCAGGCAAATAACAGGAATTCACTGTATTTATATGGAATGAAAGCATGAATGAATGAGAGATGAGTACCTTATGTTATTAGCTTGACCACTCAGAGATTTGATTTCCCCTTTAGGAGATGCACTGGCCAACCACTATTCCTAGGGAGACAATTTTGCTAGGGATATTGACATTAAGTGAACTGGTAAAGCCCGAGAATGACATATAGTTCTACTCTGGTATGCCAACTTTGATCAACAAATAGGAGTTCCCTTGAACATAGCACGAGAAGGATTCCAAGGCTTAGTAAAAGAGGACCATCTAGTCTATCGGTAATGATGCCATGGATATGGCGATGAGGTATGATGATGTGCATGACAGGCAACGTCATTCCTGCCACAGTCCTTAGCTGACAACCTGGTCTACAGGCAGGAATTGTTGTACGTGGATATTCTCAGCTATAAGATCAT
Source organism: Lynx canadensis (assembly GCF_007474595.2). Taxonomy (NCBI): domain Eukaryota; kingdom Metazoa; phylum Chordata; class Mammalia; order Carnivora; family Felidae; genus Lynx; species Lynx canadensis. Next base: position 77,449,342 of record NC_044305.1, read on the forward strand.
CAGGTAAGCGAATGAGTTAATAAATGTAAAAGAGATTACTGAAAAGAAAACTAAAAGCTTTAAAAGTTCAGTGTTGTTAGTATGTAAGCATTTTCTCGCTTAAAGTAAGGAGAGTGAGTTAAATAGCCGTGGTGGTTTAAGTCAATCTCATGAGCATCTGGCAGGCAGTAGGCACTTATAACCAATCAGCCCCCACAGCTCATGGTACCCATTCTATGTTGGGAGTATGAGTTGCAATTATTAAATTGGGTTTTAGAATCCTACAATGCATTTTGACATATAAACAATGATTTTCTCTTGTTACGTTGTTGATCCCCAGGCTCCCAGGCTGGTCCAGAAAACCTGATTCACAGAAATATTTCAATTAGCCTAAATTCTGGGTCCTGGAAAAAGGCAACGGAACATCTAATATAGCAGAAAGTAGGAAGAGGCAGGAAAATGTGCCTCTTCTCCATTTTCTGGTCAAAAGGCTAGCCTCAAACATTTTGAAATGGGCTAAGTTATTTTAGCCCCACTTCTATCTTCTCTCCTAGATATATCTTCTGCCGTCTCTGGCTCTTCTTCCCCAAAATCAATTCTTTCAGGGTATCCTAAACCCTATATTGTCCAGATTCACCTAGACTTAGTCTCTACCTTCTTCCTACTTCAGTATTTTGTGATGCAAAATACTCTGTGCCGTGAGGCAAATCAAAAGTTTAGCTAGATTTTAGAAGGAAAGTAAATCTGATATAGCTATTTCATACTAATGTGTAAATGATTTATAGTCTACCATTCCCAGAGGAATTTGCATTTCTAATGGGGCATTTTGGAAACAAAACCGAATCTCCAATTAGTAGACTTTCTAGCAGCATCAGAGAGTAAAATGAACCTTACAGTAGGAGCTGAGAAAGGGCATCTGGAGGCCAGATGACCACCTCAAAGTCAAATAATTATGTCACAGTATCTGTCCTTGTTCTGTTTCTCCTCTTTCCAAGGCAGATCTCTGAAGCTGCTATTTTCTTCTCTTCATAATTTCTGCCCTGTTTCTATTTCTGACTGTATATGCTCTGTATAAAGTTCCAAAAATTTTAATACCCTGAACGAAAGGATAAGCAGAAGACAATTCTGCTATCTTCCTATGTAAGCCATATAGGACTCAAGAAATGCATGTATCCACACACTCCCTCCACACACAGCCCCAAAAATTTAAAAACAAAACAAAACAAAAGGATCAACAGTGAAAGCATATGCAACAGAAAGCCCCTTTCAGAAAGATGTCTAAATTGTAAGGACAAGGGCCTTTCGACACATCCAGGTCTAAAGTTAGAGTCTAAAGTTAGCACTCTCTCTCTCTCTCTCTGTCCCTCGCCCTGTTTTGACTTTTTTAGCACCACCTTTCGAATAAGAAGACAGACCAGCTTCCTACACCGAAAACACACTAATATACGTTTTTGATCATTCATTTGCCAATGTCTAAATTGGACCTCTAACAAATAATAAAAGGTTAAGGACTAAAGGTGCTCTCCCTAAAGCCAGACTGAAAAGAAACCTGCCAAGAGGGAACAGTTCTAGCAAAGTAGATGGGGTGTTCTGCATCCCACTTTTCAGCTGCAGGAGGCCACACCATAAAGTCATGACCTTCTGACCACTGGCTTTAAGAACTTTTCATTTATACCTTCTTTTTCCAGGTGAAACAGGAGGGGCAATTTTATCGCACTCCCTCGAACCCTCCCATTCTTTCCCTCTTGTTTCCTTCTTCCTTCTTTGAGAAGTCAGTTGGATCTTTCATCCACCCTCCATTTCCCATCATGCTGTGCAAAACAGCACCTGGGGCAGCCGCAGAGCTTGAGAGTGGTCAAAAAAAAAAAAAAAAAAAAAAGAGGAGGGAAGGTGGCGATTGGCTGGAGAGGAGGTAATGATTTGTAATTGCAATACTTTCATTACTGTCTTTTAGCTCTTTGCAGAGTAATGTCAAGAGCTTCGTCTTTGTAGTGTTATTGGCATTTTTCATCATATTCATGAAGTGTGGGTCAATTTTCTTCAAAAGGCGCACTTCGCCAACTTGCTACAGAGACAGACAGTAATAAATTCTACTAGTGCACTGTGAAGGCTTCGTAGCTGCAAGCAACAATAAAAAGCAATGAGCTGGGTGTCACTAAGTAACTCCAGTTTACACTGCATTTTCTGCTTTTATTGAAAACTCAAGAATATGAATTTATTAATGAATACACAGGCATACTTTGAAGGGGGGCGGCAGCGCGGGAGGAGGAGGGGTTCTGTGCGTGGTGGGGGGAGGGGCGGGGTGCAGACACCATGTCAATTTATTTGGTATTCACACTGTGTGTGCCTATATTGTATTGTTCCATCATTTCATGGCCAGGCTTACCTTGTTAGGCTGTGGCCCTCCAGAAAAAACCCGAGCTCATATAGCAACACCTTGACGTGGATCTACAGCTGCTCTCGCTGTGCCTGTCTCACCTTTAGCCCCGGCTGTCTACTGCCGCCTTTCATTTTCCGCATTCATACATCAATAAGCTTTGCATGCTGACACCTAATTTTGCAGGCTACTTTGGTTATGGAGGCCGTGTTTTGCATATCACTACCCACCCCCTTCTGACACCTACTGCCTTTAAAGGGAAATGAGGAGAAGAGAGGAAGAGGCACCGGAAAGAGAGAGGAAGAGAGAGCAAGAAAGAGAAAGCTGCTTTGCTTCTCTGCCTAATCAGAGATTTCTTTATATTTGTCAAAAGCAGATATGCCAAATCAACTTTAATTGATTCCTCGGCGGCGCTCGCGGATGATTTTTGAAGGACTGGGCTTGTGTTCCCAGACACACTGTTGTGTTTCCAACGAAAAGGAGGTTTCTCCCACAAATCAAATTTTGATGCCAATTAGTTAGCATTTTCCATTCCAATTAAATTGGAGACTTGGAGACCTTTCTGATTTGGGAAGACTTTATATATATTTTATACTAAACGTGCCCTTCAGGTGCTGATAAGCAAGAAGGGAATGTCCATGGGTGGCGACAGAATCTCGGGGGGTGGGGGATGTGTTGTGGGCATTTCAGCTCCTTTCTCTGGTTTCCTTCACAAAGGTTTGTCAAACTCGTGGCGACCTGTTATGTGACATCACAAAGGTTTTTACCTTGCAGTTAGGTGGCTAATGTCATTAGAGCCTTGACAATCCATAAAACGTTATAATCTAATAGTTTTTTTTTCTGCCACACCCCTCCCTCCATAGCCCCTGAGACTTCATTGTGAAAAAAAAAAAAAAAAAAAAAAAGAGAGGGAGAGAATTGGGGAAACAAGATTGATGTTAAAAAGAACAGGCTGTGGCTGGATTTGAGAGATTATACAAACAAAACAAATAAACAAAAGCACAAAATAAAACAGGAAAAAAAACCACACCAAATGCAATGAGATGCCAACACACCCACACATACCTGTGAGCACATGGCTATGAGGACACGCCTGCTAATGATGTGCCATCGAGAATTTCTAAATCTAGTAAATTCAGTATTTATTATGTGTACCAGAACACATTAAGGGGAAGAAAGTGTCAATTCACATCCAGTTGCAATTTTTATTTAATAGCAACTAAGATCAGTTTGAAACACCATTAGCAATTACAAAGTTTCTTTTCCCTTTCTTCTCCCTCACTTTCTGAGCCCTCCTTTATTTTTCTCTTCTGTAGGACAGGAGTCTTAAAAAAAAAAAATCCTATTTGCTTCATCAGGTCACATGGCCTCGGGAGTAATCCTGAGCAAACAGGGAGAATCTAAAAAGAGAATCTGGATTCCAGTGGCCAACCTGTATCTTTGCTACTTTTCTTCCTGCCAGCATGAGAACAAGCTCAAGTTCAAAGCCCTGTGCACACCCACGTTCACCCAGGTAATCTTTGCACCCACCTTTTGTACCCTAATAACTTTAAAGGAAATATGATGCAATACCCAATGCCTAGATTAAAATACGAATGGCCTGTTGATAGCCACTATGCTGGCAGAGTGGGTGCTCTTGGATAGAAAGGGCTCCGGTGGGACCATCCCAGCAATGAGTCTGTGTCACAGACTTGGGGTCCAACTTCAGGGTCAATGTGAATTAGGGTCAAATGAGATAACATGTCTCCTATTTGTTTTAAACTGGGATTTCAGGGCTACCTGGCTGACCCAGTGTGCCTTTCACTTTCCAGACTCCTGCCAAGACAACTTAATGTTTCTTACAAGCGCTCCCTGTATGCCAGACACCTTGCAAAGTGTTCTGCAAGGATTATCTCATTGAGTCCTTGCAACAGCTCTAACCATATCCCCATTTTACCGATGAGAAAAGCAATACTCAAAGTGACTTTAGTACATTCCTCAAGGACACATATCTGGCTATCAGGGCAGAGCCAAGATTTACACCCAGGTGGTCAGCCCGCAGTGACCAGCCTTTAGCCTTATTTCTCTTTGGATTCTCCAGAGAGATAGCATACAGTTTTTTTAGGAGGAGTTAACGTCCCGGTCAGTATAAGGATTAGTGTTTTGGTTTTGTTTGTGTTTAAATCTGTCTTTGAAGATACCACTCCAGACTCCAGTAAGTGATTTTTATACAAGCAGTACAATGTAGTCTAGAGGGGCGCCTGGATGGTTCAGTCGGTTGAGCGTCCAACTCTTGATTTTGGCTCAGGTCATAATTTCACAGTTCATGAGACTGAGCCTTGCATTGGGCTCTGCACTGACAGGGTGGAGCCTGGTTGGGATTCTCTCTCTCCCTCTCTCTTTGACCTTCCCCTGCTTCTACAATAAATAAATAAATAAATAAATAAATAAATAAACAAACAAACAAACAAACATTAAAAAAAAAAGTGGTGGTCTAGTCCCACTATTGCCAGGGACCAAATAGTTTGAGGCCACGGGCTCTTCTTTTGAGTATAGTAATATTCCTTAACCACCAGAGGGGAGGAATAACTAAAAGGGAAAATTAAAATAAAACAACACACCCCCAAACCAAAAGATAAGGGAGCACGCATTTTTAGACTAAAACTGCAGTTGTTAGTACAACGAGCCAGATATTGGTCCCAACAGTACGAGTACACATGTGTGGAATATTAGACAATATTCAGCTAGGAGAAAGCTTCCTGCATAAGTGGGCTGGGCACGACATCCTCTGGACAGGCTTACGACCAGCCACAAAGAGAGGAATTATGAGGACGAATGAACACTGTTCACATTCACACAGTGCCGCACGACATTGTCAATTAGCAGGCGTGTTTCCATAATTGTTATACAAGGGGGAAATTTACAGTGTTAAATGGCCCTCAAATTCACACTTCTGTGTGAGTTTTTGTTTGGTGGAATGTCTGGTATTAGCATGGATGACTGCCTCTGACATCTCTTTGCCTCTGAAGACAGAAACCACTAACCTGACAATGGGACAGACACACCAGAAGAGAACGCTACCTAAATAGGTTAGGCTAAGAGAGATGCATACACAGACAGATGATAGAAAGATGGATGGGGGGATGGATGGACAGATAGCCTTTTTTCCTTTGCAAGGGGAAGTTTTGGGCGTGCTCATATGTCTATCATTCCTTCCAGATGTCTATCATTCCTTCATGTTGTCCTCTTCTTAAGGAGGTATCCTTTGGATACAAATTCTCATTTTCAGGATTAATATCTCACATGGGGTATGCCTCCCTACCTCCAGGGAGAACAAGGGTGGCCATGACTAGATGACTACATGAAAGATTTAGTTTAATCTTGAAAAAGAATTTCTTGGGATGCCTGGGTGGCTCAGTTGGTTAAGCATCTGATTTCGGCTCAGGTCATGATCTACCCAGTTCATAAGTTCAAGCTCCACATCAGGCTCTGTGCTGACAACTCAGAGCCTGGAGCCTGCTTCAGATTCTGTGTCTCCTTCTCCCTCTGCCTCTCCCCCGCTTGCACCTGGTATCTCTCTCTCTCTCTCTCTCTCTCTCTCTCTCTCTCTCTCTCTCTCAAAAATAAATAAACATTAAATTAAAAAAAAAGAAAAGAAAAGAAAAAAGGGATGCCTAGGTGGCTCAGTTGGTTAAGCGTCCAACTTCGGCTCAGGTCATGATCTCACAGCTAGTGAGTTTGAGCCCCGTGTCGGGCTGTGTGCTGGCAGCTTAGAACCTGGAACCTGCTTTAGATTCTGTGTCTCCCTCTCTCTCTGCCCCTCCCCCACTCATGTTATCTCTCTCTCTCTCTCTCAAGAATAAACATTAAAATTTTTTTTAAATTAAAAAAGAAAAAGAATTTCTTAAAAACAAAAATAAAGACAAAAAACTCTAAGAGTTGTGAATTTCAAAGTAGATTAGCCCCTTGGTTTAGGTAATTTTGGATATGGTTTGGTCTAAAGACAGAGACGGGATAAAATGTTATCTCAAAGTCACCATCAATCTTTGTGTAAGCCTGTAATCTCCAGCCCCTGTACACACATATTCACCCATATACATTGTACACACACCTCATATACATGCATATCCACGAAAGAAATAATAACAGACAACTGTCAGACAACTAAATAGTCCTTTAGACCATAGAACATAACAGAAAGACCCTTCATGATTAGAAAACATGACTACAAATCAGTAAAAAAAATGGTTCAGAGAGGTTAAGTAATTTGTCCCAGGTCACACAGCCAATTAAAGTAATAATTATGTGTCAACTTTTAGTTGTTTCCAAATATCATAACCACCTTGAAAGAAACAATATTTGCTATTTCTGTTATTCAAAAGAATATGTCACACAGATAGAGGCATTTTTTATTTACATCCCCACCTTGTTCCATAAATAAATTCAGAAAGACATTTGCAAAAGAATTTGCAAGATGACAATGGTGATGATGATGATGATAAAATTTTGAGCAGTGTCTCATGATTTAGATAAACTCCTTGTGTATTAATTGGAAAGCCGGTTACATGATTGTATCATCACACCTTAATTTTCAAAAGATAAAAGAAATAAAAGGAAAAAAAAAGATAAATAATTCCAGACAGGTAATGTCCCTGGACAGAACTGTAGTCTACATAAAGGTTGCAGTCCTAGCTTTCCATCCATAGGAAGCTGGTTTATTTTTCCCTCCATCCTTTGCGTTTCAAGGAAGTACTGCAAAGTTGCCCCCAAGGATCTTAGAGTCTTGAACGCATCAATCCATAACGTAGCGTCATAGCAAGGAGGCTGGAGAGTGAGAATGCCTTCAAGGACCAGAAGAAGGGTTAGGTGACCAACGATGGACCAGGAGTAAATAATGCAGCACTATTCCACTTTCATCAGAGACAGAAAAACACACAGATGACAATATAAGCTTTGCCAAAGATGTGAAACAAAGGGGGCTTTTCTACCTGCTGGTGAGAATAAATTGAGTGTATGACACTATGCATAAGGGAAAGGTTGTGGATTGAGATGTACATTCAGAAGCTTCGGTGTCAAGATGGTATCTAAAGCCATGAGACAGGTTGAGATCAGTTAAAAAATGAAGATGGACAGAAACAAGAAATTCCAAGGACTAAAACCTGGGGGCCCCCCAACATGTAGAGGTTGGGAATTTGAGGAGGATCTATTAAAGGAGACAGAAAAAAGAAGAAACGAAGTAGACTTCAGTTCAAGCAGAAAAAGCATTTCAGGACACCATCAGGACAGCATTATCACCTGTGCAAAAGCTGCTGGTAATTCAGGAAAGATGAGGATTGAAACTGACCTGGCTTGTTAGCTGATGGTGGCTTACAAGATCACCCTTCTCTGGAGCTACCACCTATTAATACAGGATCCTGGGAGCTAGATATTAATTATAGTAGTAATAACAATTGCTCATTATCTACATTGGGACAGCTTTTATGTGCCAAGCATTTTACATACACTAATCTAACTGGTTCCATACAGCAACTGTGGAGGTAGGTAGAATTACCCAAAATCACAGATGAGAACATTGAGGTACAGAAAGGTTCTGTGATGTATCTGAAGTCACCCGATTAGCAAGTCTGAAACTGGGATTCTAGAACCAAAAAACAATGCAGGGCTGCCAAAAGACCCAAAGGGCTGAATGTCTGACATCTGGGGCACTGTGAAAGACACTGGAAGCTGTAGGCTTTGCCCTCCTTCCTCAGGGCACAAAGAGCTGCTAGGGTGACCAACCATCCCTGGTGAGACAGGACAGGGGAGTTTCCCAAGATGCAGGACTTGCAGTGATAAAACTGGGAATGTTTCAGTCAAACTATGAGGAGCTGGTCACACTCCATCTGGTGAAGGGCATCGGAATGCCCTTCAGGAAGAAAGCAGCCGTAGTTACCTGTCGGAGGTTTTGCATTCTGTGTGAGCTTCCCTGGGGTGGTCCCGGAGCCTCTATAGAATTCTGAGCCAGCTCTCCAGTCTCTCCTCACCACTCGCTAAGTGGGACCCTGGAGTTGGGAACCAGGAGCAGGGTCACTCTCACGGGCCTCTTTCATTGACGAACCTATTCACGAGGCTCCCCTTGCTTCCCTCTGCGGCCCTCTGGGAAACCCAAAGGTGCACCCCCAGTGGTACCAACCCCCCAGCTCCCCTTGGAAACCAGCAGAGGCTTCCTGGGCATACAGGGGCCTGTTTGTCAAATTCCCTCTGATCTACCCAGCTAATGAGGTCAAAACGGCTACGTCCATAAGGGATACATTTTCTCAATGGGAACTTATGCCTCAGACAACACATTGAAAATATTTATCTTTCTTCAGAGTACAGGCAGAGCAATATAGAATACTAGCTTATAAAAATGCTCTTTGAAAAGTAGAAGGAAAAAATCATAAAACATAGGAAATGAAAAGGGAATCCTCCCAAATCATGCTGCCAGTTGCTGTCCAAGAGATTTGCTCATGCCATTTGGAAAGCTTTGTTACAGGCTCAGCTGGTAATACGTTGAAGTAACCACATGTGACTCTGAGAGCCTGGGCCCCTCTTGGGTTGGAGAGAGGCCACACTGTCCCTGCCTTGGGATGTTGGAAGGGAAGCCATGTTTGGTCCCTACCATGGCTCTCCTGCGTCCCTGAACCCAGTCATGTGTCCCCCAGATCTCCGTACCCTTCATCTTCTCCAAAGCCCAGAATGCACAGCATAGGAGCGTTTATCAAAATGGGGCCTGAGCTCCTATAGACACCTTCCAATGGAGCCTGAACTGAGCCGCTAACTTCTGATAAACTGGCAGAAACCTGAACCTTGCAGAACTCAAAGTGCCCTGAATACATATGGTCCTTCACAGAACCCAGGCTGTTCAAACTCACCCACAACTCCAATTCCCTCTGAACCAGTGGTTCTCACCTGGGGGTGATTTTGTATCACCTCCCTTGGTGTGTGGCGATTTCTAAGACATTATAACATGGTGACATTATGGGTTGTCATAACTGGCAGGGGATGGAGGGGAGCATCTACCGGGTAGGGAAGAAGGCTGCTGCTAAACATTCTCCACAGCACAGGACAGCCCCTCACAACAAAGAATTACTGGGCTCCAAATATTAATCGTGCCAAGGTTAACAAACCCTTTTCTAGAGATTTCCTTTTCTACCATCACCTCAAATCCACCACCAACTAAATAACTCTCATCACCACTTTTCCCAGACCTATCTCATCTTCTGATATCTTCATTTATGTCAATGGTATTACCATTTTCTTAGTCACTGGACTAGAAAATCACAGGCATTTTTTTACGGATTCCTCTCCTTCAACACACACACACACACACACACACACACACACACACACACACCACCTAATTAATCAGTTAGTCATCTGAATCTGCCCAAGGGGATACAATATCTTTCGCTTATTCTCACTTCAACCTCTACCAAATTAGTCAAAGCTTTCTGTTTCATTTCTGAATCACAAACTTCCTGACTCTCTCTCTGGTCTCTCTCCATTCCAACCTGTACTACGTTAGGTTACCAGCTGTGATGAACAATCCCAAACCCTCAATAACTTAACACAGAAGATGCTTATTTCTTACTGGCATAACGTCCAATGAGCAATGGACGTGGGTGGGGGGGGGGCTTGGATCCACACATTCAGTGACCCAGGCTTCTTGCACTTGTGGCCTTGCTATCCCCCAGAACTTCCAGGTTTTCCGTCAGATATTCTGCATCTGACTACCAGATGAGGAAGGGAAGGTGTAGGATTCCAATTAATGGGCCAAACCTGGAAGCAGTGCACATCTCTTCCACTGACATTTAACTGGGAAGGATTCAGTCACATGGCCTCACCTTGCCATAAAAGAAACTGGGAAATGAAATTATATATACAGGAGGAAAAGCAAACTGACTTTGGTGACTTCATGACAGTCTCTGCCACATGTTTTTTCTGTACATTCCTGTCTGGTTCATCTTTCTCAAATACTTTTTTTTTTTTTTACTTATTTTTTTAATTTGTTAGAGATAGCACAAGTGGGGGAGAGGGAGAGAGGGAGAGGGAGAGAGAGAAGCCCAAGTTGGCTCCACACTTAGTGCAGAGCCTGATGCAGGGCTTAATCCCATGACCCTGGGATCATGACCTGGGCTGAAATCAAGAGTTGGACACTCAAAAGGCTGAGACACCCAGGCGCCCCTCAAATACCATTTGAATAACATTTTACCACATTTCCATTCTGTTCAAAAACTTTTGGAATTATTCCCAATTATTTACCTAATAAAGACTCAAACTGCATCACCAATAAAACATCCTCCATCTGTTCTTCCCACCTCACCTGGCCCTGCTGCTCTAATGAACCCAGTCACTGCAGCAACCTCCAGCCCCTCCACACCACCTCCCACACCGCCTCCCACACCACCTCTGTGCCTTTGCCTCAGGCTTCTTCCCATTCCATCATCCTTTCCTCTACTTCTACAAATATCAAAACCTACTAATCGCACCCTCACCTCTCAAGCCTACAATGACCTCTCACTCTCTGCCCCTCAGTCATTAATAGCAATCCCAGACTAAGTGCTGGCAACATCTCAGGAACTGTGCTAAGCATGCATATGCCAATAATTTTTCATCTGCATGATCTCACTGAATCTCCCCAACAATCTATAGAGCACCTATTATTATTATTACTTTTCCTTTTAAAGAGATGAAAATCGAGCCTCGCAGAGGTAAAGCAAGTTGCCAACATCAGTCTGCCCTTCCTGATACACCCATGCCACCCCTGAGATACACAGCCCCTTGTCTTCTCCCGAAGTTCCACTTATTAATGTCTCCTTATGAGTTCTGAAAGAAGAAAAAAACCTAATACCAAATAGACAGTTATCAAAAAGATGTCCTCTTCTGCTCTGGCCATATGAAGGGGAGAAACAGCCACCCTGCCTCTGGCTAAGCCTGAGCAGAAGCAGTAGGCAGGGTGAGCCAGGTCCCAGCTTCTGCCTGGCATTCCAAACCAGAATCAGCTGGTCCAAGCAGGGACTCTGGCAGGCAGCACAAGGTATGTTCTTGCTATATTATTTGGGCCAGGGATCTGGTAGGCCATGCCACTGGGGATACAGCCATGGGTGGGAAGGTCAGGAAAAAGAGGAGCTGTGTGCTCTTGAAAGGCACGTTCCCGAGTGAGACTGTGCTGCTAGGTATGTGGGAACGGGTGCCCAGCCTGGCCCCACAGAGACAAAGGATGCAGCTGGCCTCCCTGGGAGAGTCTACCCAGGACCTGTGGAAAAAAAAACGCTTTCCATCCCAACAGCCTGTCCAGCCATGTGAAAGGGAACTTTTTTCCCCAGTGGAGTGAACTTGAGCAACTCACCTATCTCCCTAGGCCTCGGTTCCTGCAGCTGTAAAGCGGAATTAACTCACAAGTTACTTCTTAAGGTGGTTATGAGGATCATATAAATCAATATGTGCGAGGTTCTTAAAGCTAAAGCTGTCATTGTTTCTAGACCTTGCAAAACAGTTGAAGATATTCCACACCCAGCTGGAATGTGTATTTACTTTTAGCTCCGCCATCACAGACAAAGGACCGAGAGAGCTAGATCAGCCCCTTCCGTGCTACAAAGCATCACATCCCTTGGTGACCTGGATGTCCTATCACCCATTCCTGTCTTACCTGTAGGCCAGAGGGGAACACTCTCCATGCAGGGCAAGTGATAAGCACTTTCTATAGCCACCCGCCATAGCACCTGAAATTCAACCACTGGGGCAAGATTCCTTTGGCTTCAGAAAGGAGTTTTTAACCTTGCAGACATCACAGACTTCCTGAGAATTTGGTAAAGGCTGAAGAGCCACCACACACACTCGCACCATTTCATATACACACGGAGAAAAATTTGCTTATAATTTTGCATGCTGTCTCAGGATATTCAGAGACTTAGTAAACTCTGGCCCAGTTTAGCAAACCTGGCTTGAGGGCAATGCACTAAATGAATAGCAATGTAACTAAAGTTGGGAGCTTTCTTCAACAGCAGGTACTTTTAAAACATTTTTTTTTAATTTTTTTTTCCAAAGTTTATTTATTTTTGGGACAGAGAGAGACAGAGCATGAACGGGGGAGGGGCAGAGAGAGAGGGAGACACAGAATCGGAAACAGGCTCCAGGCTCTGAGCCATCAGCCCAGAGCCTGACGCAGGGCTTGAACTCCCGGACCGCAAGATCGTGACCTGGCTGAAGTCGGACGCTTAACCGACTGTGCCACCCAGGCGCCCCTAAAACATTTTTTATGTTGAGGGAAGAAGTGGATGTTAAAGGTTACAGACTGTCTTATAAGGATGAGAGCCATGGAGGAGAGAACCACTCTGTTTCACTGAGCCCCATCCTCCACCCAGGATGGACAGTAGCTTTTAGTGCCCACCGGTGAATCTCAAACCTCTCCCCTCTGTGCTCACAAAACTTTGCCATCAACACAGAACCTTGCTGGTTCATGCCACTCCCCTGTCAGTATCCCCAAGAGTCACCTGGGAATCACATGTGACCCTGCTGATATGTCCACCTGGGTCAAGACAGCTCTTCTTACTCTCCCACTCAACAAAGGGACAGGGAGAGTTCTGCCAGGAAACTACAATGTCTCCATCCCACCCCAGCCCAGCCTCATTCCCAGGGCACTCCAACCTTCAAGGATATCACCATGCCCAGACACATCTTTGCAGACTTTTAAATTCTGCACTCCTAGTATGGCCAGAAGACTGGATGCAAATCCTTAAATGAATTCTGGAATCAAGACCACTTAATCCTGTCCACTGTGCTTCCTCCTCACCTGCAGAACCCAGAAGAGAAACCAGATAGGCTTTGATGGCTACTTGTGCTCCTCATCCTAAGTAAACTGTGAAATGTGTTTGGAAACAGAACGAGCATCTTGGACTCTGCACCTTGCCCCAGTCCTTCCCTCTGAACAGGGACTCAGTGTAGACAGCCCACACAAGTAGAAAACCTTGTGCCGGAGCCCGAAAATCAATTTCCTCTACAGCGCTGAGCCCACAGAAGGAAGGTTCTTGATGCCAGGACCTCAGCCCTGTGTACAGAGGGTTAGGTGGAAAAGCTGCTGCTTCTTGGCCATAACTCAAGACGGCCTGCAGGCAAGAAAGAAAGAGAGAGGGAGTGAAAGAGAGACGGGGGGAGAGAGAGAAAAAAACACAGGGTGGAAATGGAAAGGAACTTTTACCTTTTTATACAGAATGATGCTACTACTAGTGTCATCATTTAGGGTTTTTGCAGCAAGAAACAGGTGACAAAGAGGATCACAGAAAAAGTTTGGGTAGCTGAGGACTTTCTAAGCATAGCTGTGATTTTAAAGAGTCAGATAAAATACCCAGTGTGGGAATCGAATCAGATGAATTCCTGAGCGTTTTCATGTGCATGTGCTCATGTGTGCCCAGATGTGTTTGAGAACACGCAGCTGGTGTTGCACAAGTCTTTCTGTATCTGTGTGTGCATTTGTGTTTGCCCTCATGGCTTTTGTAAGGGATCGATATCAGTGTCTACTTGTGCAGGTATGTTCAATTAATACAGGGAGAGGAGAGAATGATTTTGTACAAAGCAATAGCAGTGGTTTACAAAGCTTTATAGTGGTACTCTTTAACAGTCCCACCTTCTTTATCATCCCTTTAAATTCACCTGGAAAAACCCTGGTCTCTCCATTCAATGGCAGAAGGCTGCTGATTTTGAAAGGAAATCAGAGCATTATCATAACTTGATAGTTTTAAATCAAGAGTCAGAAGACTGAGGCCCATGGATCAAATTCAGCCCACTGTTTTCTTCTGACAACAGCAGAGAAGACCAGCTTCAAGAGAGACGATATGGATCATGCTATCCGGACCACTTATTGTAAAGTTTGCACACCCCTAGTGATCAGCCTTGCCTTTTCGAGATACTCCACCTCCATGCTCACTAGTCACTCCACTAAGGCTGAAACTGACACAGTGGAGCAGAGAATAACGTGCTCAATTTTAACTCAGAATTCAAGTTCAACAGTGGATGTTCCCTGGTAAGCTATTGGGATGTTCTTTCTTCTGCGGCCCATGTTTTGGGTAGAAAAGCTGTGAACTTCTCCCCCAACCAGTTCAAATGCTGAAGGCAAGGTGTTGCCTTCCAGAGCAGAAACCAGCTAACCATGAAACTCTGGACCAGCTACCTAACATCTCTGGGCCTTCTGATATGGTCGATGACTGTCAATTATGTAGTCCCTGCTATTTAACTCCTGGAGAAGGTAAGGTAAGTATCATCTCTAAGGGTGTGCTTCCTCTGAATCAGCGTAAATAATCTTTCCTTCTCTATTTGTCTGTCTTAGAATCCCGAAGATGACTTCTTAGACTAAGTAACCCATAGAAATGGCAAGTTCTATGAAGAAATGTAGCTTAAATACACATCATTATGACTATGCCACATTACACCATTTATTGGTCTCTGATGTTGAGAGATCTCTCTAAACAAATTCTTCTGAGTTCAGCAAACACAGAAGACAAATACAGTTTTATTTGGCCATAAATACTCTGCATTAAGTGGAATCGGAAGACGATCTTTGGGGATGCTGAGCAGGTATGTGTTGGTATAGAGTACATCCTCTACACATGGGAAGCCTAGCTTTTTCTTCTGAATGGACCAATACTCAGAAATCAGGTTTTGCTGGTCACTTAGCTGAGAACGTGAGGTATGTCATGGAACCTCCCGTGTTCAGCTTCCTCAAAACTAAAGATGGCATGTGACCAGATTTCCTGCTGGCCACAAGGAGACTTCCGTTCATAACCTGTATAAACCTTGAGCTCCTCACCCCAGAGGTGCTAACCACCACATCAAAGCTCAGCAACATCTTCCCGATCCATCTCTGTTCCAAAGGTGCAATCAGTATGAAACTCAACCCTCCCTAACTCTGACATTATAAATAATGGATGCGGTGCCATGCTATGTGTCATGTTTCCTAGAGGACAGAGGGAAGAGACTGTAGGGCTCCAGCTGGAGGTGTGATCTCATCCTCTGGCCACACTCTGCTTTTACAGTGGCGATTCCTCCTACTCCTTTTCAGAGCTGCAGCCTGGGCTATTCTGTCTGACTCTGCACATGCCATCTTTCTTAAAAAGACGTTTATTATGACACATAATGTGAATAAAGGTTGGAACCATCCACTGTACTCTGATTTGCTATAACTGTCACTTGCAATGCTTGCTTCTCATTTATACCCAAAATGAAACTCTCTAGCCATGGCACCAATACCATCAAGTACCCTCCCAGAAGAGAAGGATTTGCCTTCGGCTGCCTCTCTGCCCAGCTCTGACAGGAGGCTGCCTGGAAGTAGAGGCTCCAGACCCCCTGCTGGTGCTGTGTTGGAAAGCAGACAATGAATGAGCATCATGGTCATAGTCAAGGGGCGTTGTGCATACTTTTAATGGAAGGCGGGGCTCTGCCTCAGAGCCTGTGATGACTGAGGAGGAGCAGACGCCCTCCACTGCTGATGTTCTCAAAACAACTGACAGGCCAAGATAAATCAGTTTGTGTCCTTCCTTCCCTTTCTACCACCCCTGCAGGAAGGAGACCTCATTGCCTATGAGAAGATGAGACAAAGAGAGACATAAGGGCAGATGGATGTATCCCAGGCATGCTGATCCTTCAATGTACAATTAAGAAAACAGAGGCTGGGGACGGAACTGGGGTAGGGGGTGGTGCAGATAGGAGATGAAGCAAGCACTCTGTCAGAGAAAAGGTTTCCTGCAGCATGAAACTCTATTTACGGTAATACACCTTACAAAGATATGTGTTCTCTAATCCAACTGCATTAACTCTTCCATAAGCCAACTTCCCACAACACACTGCACATGCTAAGACTCAGTTTACTAAACCATAATTTGATTTCTGAATCTCTCTGGGTACCTTGGCACTGGGAAAAGGGACATTCCTGGTCATGGAGTGAGGGAGGCCTATCAGCCACGTAAAGAGGAAACATGTGAGGGTCTCTGGGCAGAGCAGGTTAGTTAATCTGGGATTGGCAAAGAGAAAAGGAAGCTCCATCCAGGTAGGAAGCTGGTCAATGGCACAGAGACACATGCAGGCTAAGCTATGTTTGGTCAGGCCTAGTTTTGAGACAAGAGTCCTGGATCCTAGCCCTTATTCTGCTTCTCTGTATGAGTCTGGAAGTCATTGGATATTCTTGCACTTCCAATTCTCTGTCCAATGATGGACAGAAGTTTTACCCTCCAAATTAACCCTCTGGGGGTAATGATGAGGACATTCTTCAGACTTCCCCACAAAGATGGTGCCATTCTTACATGGAGTGCTTCTACCTGAGCTACAACAAAACTTTCCCAGTCTTTCCTCTCAAGCTGAAGAACAGGCCCATGAGCATTCCCAAATGTGGCACTACCCAAGGTCATTAGTGGACAACTGATTTGTCATACATTTGGAGGACAATCAGCTTGGGTTCTAATCCAAAACATGTTTATGTCCCTGTGTGCATGAGGAACAAAGGAGGACGATATAGTGGAATGGAAAGGGGAGGTACTATAAGAAGATGAATGGAAACAGAGAAAAAGCCAGCTGGAGATAAAACAACTAAAATACAAATGAAATTAAACTCAAGAAATCAGAGTGGAGGAACTCACTTAGAAATGCACTGTGATTTCTCCTAGAGAAGCCACCAGTGACTGTGGTATGGTAATTTTTAAGAATCTGGAGACAAATGCTGCCACAAAAGGTGATGGCTATTAAAACACAGTCCTATTTATAGCCTTCTGATCATCTGCCAAATGTTCTCCTGATTATATTCAAGTCCTGGTTTCTTTGAGATGCCCAGTCTTCTATATAAGCCTGCTTTAGCCTTCCACAATTAGGTCATCTCATGTGGAATTGTACTATTTGGACTCTCTTCCTCCCTCTCATAATCCCTTCCGTGGAATGGCCATTGAGGGTGCTGTCAGGAAGGAAGGCTGATGCTAGCCAGGCTCACTGCCTGCTGATGACCTCCACATGATGTCTGTAACACGTGTCCTTAACATGTTGGCTTGAGGGCCCCACCACAGTTACAATGCATGTTTTTGTTTAATGGAGAGAGTCAAATGATTCTGGAGATGAAAGGAAATCAAGAGATGAAAAATATACTCTTAGCACTTTCAAAAAATAATTCCATCCCAAAGTGAGAGATGTCAGCAGAAGGTGCTTGGGGCAATATGATGGGCAGGGTTTGCTGTAGTAGGCTTCGGGACATAAGGGAAAGTGGCAGTGGATGCTTCCAGCAAAGGCAAAGACCAAGTTCAAGGGTCTGATTATCAAACGGTCTGTGACACAGATATAGGGTGTGAGGAAACATATTCAGAGGAAGTAAAATCTATAACACCTGAGGTTCCAGGCAGGAAAGCATCCGGGGTTGTTGCACTTCAGGTCCATGTGCTGGAACAGAAAAGGTGAAAGTGGAGGAGAGAGTGCCTGGGGGCTGAGGGCTCTCCTCCATGAAGCCCTGAGTCACTGATAACCCCAGAGTGTCCAGCTGGCTGCTTTTAAGGTGTCTTTGAACAGAAACACACATCATAAGATTCTGTATTCATTAGTTGATGAAATGTTATGACCAGAGGCTTGCAGGAACCTAACCCTGTATTTCCCCTAGGAGCAGAAGTTCAGTATTTACGAATTCAGCATTCGTTGTGACTTTATAGAACATAACCACTGAAAATAACAAGAATCACGTGATGCTGTTGGTGGGGAAGCAGGGATCAGCATGGGGGACTTCCATGTTTGAGCAGGGAAAGAAGAGAAGACACAGTTGAACAGCTAAGTGGGGGACCTGGCCATAGAGAGCTGGGAAGCAGGAAATGGGGGACTAAATAGGCTGACTTGTTCAGGAAGGTCCCTAACCCTGTATGCCAGAAGTCAATGGTTTCTCCCAGAACCCTGTTCAGGTTGCTGCTACCTAAGCACAGTGCTATGATCATTAATTAATAAGCACACTGGAAACCTAAGCAGACAGACCCACAGTTAAGGGGCCGCAGAGACCCAGAGAGGGTCTCAAGGGGCTGCCTCTTTGCAGTCCAGTTTATGACTCTTCAGGGAAGGCTACGCTACAGCCTTGTTATTTTCCTTCTGGGATTAAAAAGAGAACCGTAGTTTCCTGCCCTATTAAGCCAGTGCCTTTCATGATCATTAAAATACCTTTAAATACTTCATTTCTCCCCCTTAAAGTGTTCCAGGCATAAGGGAAGCTCTCCTTCCACATAACCTTGCTCCAAAATAACAAACACATGATGCCATTTGAATTTGGCTCCTCTCTTCTTCCCTTTTGGGTGTTCAGAAATAGCCACTTACAAACACATGAAGGCATTTGCCTCGGTGGTAAATATGTCTTACGTGTTGATTTCAGCAGGCGACTCTCTGCAGATGTGCACATGTGTGCTCATTTCCTGCCCTCCAAAACTACATTTTGGTTGTGGACATATGGTGAGCAATAGTCGGAATAGTTATTCAGGGCGCAGACTCTCCTCTGGGATTCGTGGGACAAATCTTGCTCTTCTGTCAAGTCAGAATCACCCACAATGTATTGAGCACTGAAATGCACAAGAGGTTTTAATCATGTGTGCATGCTTACCGCCATACTCATAATAAAATCATTAACAGTCCTCTATGGCATGTTAATGGTCAAATGGATAATAACTAATGAAGCAGCTCACAGTTTTTTTAAGAGCTTAGCTATGATCCAGGTATTATTCTATGTAACTTGCAGGTATTAAGTAATTTAATTCTTGTAACAACCTAGGAAGTAATTATTAATATTATTACCATTTTATAGATAATGAAACTAGGGCATGGAGAGTTTGTCTAGGCAGGGAACTCATCTAAATCCAGAATTCAAGGGATGGATGGGACTGTGATTCAGATAATTTATTGACATAATAATTAGAATTTGAATTTCATTCTCTGTGTATTCTCCTCCCTGTTGCACAAATCCTACCTCTTAAGAAGGAAGCCAAGCCCGCAGTGCCCACTTGGCTCTAGAAGGTTTGTGAAGCAGGTTGGAAGCAGAAGATTCAGAAAGGCCCCCTCTTCCCGCCTTCCACAAAAGCCTAAATTCACCGAAGAGGTTATGCCAAAGCTCTGAGGGCCCAGAGGGAAGTGAGTTGTTTTGAGGGAGCTAGAGAGAGGAGAGACAGACGAGAAGATGGGGACAAGGAGGATACTCGCAGGTGCTGGGAAGGCAGAGACCCAGGCCCCATTCCCCGGTAGCACAAGACCCCAGAAGACAACAGCTATGTGGTCTCCCAAAAAGGTCTGACCTGGGCAACTGGGCAGGTCCTGCAAAGCCTGAGAATGACAGTGTCTGCCACCTTTGAGGAGGACACAGGCTTGGAGAGAAAGAGATCTCCATAAGCACAATGGACTGAAAACCAGAGACACTTCCTCCATTTTCCAGCTACAGGGGGGCTGGTAACTCCCAGGAAGTAGAGAACACCCTAACAATCTCTGAGATTGAATTACTATCATTCTGGACAGAACGGGGCTTACAGTCTGATTTCATTTGATTTAAAGAAAATTGGGAAAAGGGCCATTTTTGCAGACCTGAGTCGGTAGTGTGAGAGGCTTCTAACCCTTACGGAATGTTTAGAGATTTCACAGGGGAGGAGGGAGGAACTTGGGCATTATGGGAAGAGTCAAGGTTAGAGAAGCAGAAGGAAGGACAGGAGCATCCAGGCAGATGCCAGAGAGAGGCCACCTGTGAGGACAGAATGGAAGCAAGCGGTCTGAGCAGAGGCCAGGAGTAGCCCAGACTGGAATGGGGGAAGCAGGGCTGTGGAGAGATAATATGTGAGGGAGCTGTGTGTCAGGATCAGGGGTGTGGGCTTCCCTGTAGTCCCCCCTCCTCCGACATTAAGGCCTGTTTTGCCAGCACATGGTGTCAGTATGTTGTCAAGAGTCACTTTGAGCCAAGAACACTGGTGTCATTCTGTCCCCCCCCACCAAGCAGTCCTGAGCCTTTCTGCCTCTTGGCTCTGCCCATGCTTTCATCTATGCAATACCTCTTCTCTTTGTACCTACCCCAATCCTCCTCAGCAACCCCCACCCCAACCCCTACCCCCAGAGATAACCAACAAGATCCCCACTGCCATTCAAGCTTAATACAACTACCACCTCTGAAGCAAAACTTGCCCTGAACTCCCTTGGGGGACCCAACCCTCTTACCCCTGTGGTCACACAATGCACTGTCAGGTTATGATTTAGTAACTTATCATGTTGCCCTGTGCACTTCATAATGGCAGGAGCCATGTCTTTTTCACGTTGGGATCCTCAGGCCATCTGGCACGTCTGAGGAGATGAACACTCCTCAGATGAACATAGCAGAGCAGGGGTAGGGCAGGGTTGACCTGCACACAGAGGGAACATCAGGGTGTATTATGAACATCACATCAGCCTCAATCCTCAGCCCTGCTCACCTCTGTCCATGGTGTACCCAATGCCCAGCACTGTGGTCACTCTGGGTTACTGCTGGAGGGACTGCTCAAGGGCAAGTACATGACCTGGGCCCCGAACAACACATCATCCATTGTGTCTAGCGTCACAATAGAGAGCATGACCCAAGGGAATGAGACAGGGGAGGCAGAAGCCTTGACATAGAAGGAGTAAATACCAACCAGACTGTAGGACACAGAATTCAGAGTGATGAGGGTAGCTGTGGGCCGCACCACTCTGCAAGTCTTCAGAGTATGAGAGGTAGTGCCAGAGCTCAGAGTTTCAGAACAGAAAAGGGAACTATTGTTGGGTGGGGGGGTGAGGGGGTAAGGAGAGGCAGATGTGGAAAATCTCCTCCTCCCTGGGGCAGAGGATTTGAGAAGCCACGGGGCATGGCCTAAGGTAATGCAAGAGAACCACGCCTTCTGGTGATTCCGAATAAGAAATCAGCCCTTCTCACTGCAAAAGGGGCACGTGCACTGGAAGCAGCCCACTAGGACACAGAAGCAGCATGGGACTTCCGATTCAGCGGGAACTGGGCTTTCATTTTCACTGAGCCACTAAATAGCTGGGTTGCCCTGGGGCAAGTCACTCTACCTCTCTGGGCCTCCATTGCCTCATTTATAAAATGAGTGGACTGAGCTAGAGAGAGATGGTTACATACTATATAGCCCTTTTTAGCTCTAACATGCTAAGACAGCATTCATTCCCCATCACAGCTGTAATGTGACAGCCTTTGAGGCTTTCCTTCCTCCACTCAGTCCAAGACCTACATGGCGAGGGCAAGCACATGCATTAGAACCTAGAAGTATTTTGTGGAAATGGCATAAGCAAAGCATCTAAGACATTTATCAAGAATATCTGAATATCAACCATCAAGCCCCAGGCCGAGGGGAGCTGGGAATATTTCAGGGCACATTAACCACTGTTGTGGTAAGTAATTATGCACACTGACTTTGAGTCTGTTTCAACGGTCACATCTCAGAGTGTAATTCCTGCACTGTTTCCAGGGAGGGATGGACCCGAGCAAGTGCTAACGAGTCTTCCTAGAGTCTGAACTATGGACTGGTAATAGCTGGCATTTCAAAAATGTAGCCTTTTGTTTCTTGAAAAACTGCTTAAAAGCATTCACTCCCCCATCTCTGATCCTTCTCTGAAAAAGAAAACAATAAATATGATTTCAATCCATTGTGTTAATATCAGGATGCACACACAGAAGTGCCTGGATCCAGCGTTGAGCAAAAACCCATCTGTGATGCCAAGCGCTGTCTGTCAACAGACAGAAAGAGGACATTAACACTTTCGGGTCTCTTGAGAAGTGAGAGTTCAGTGGTCACTTGCTCTCACTATGTAGTTGAAAAAAGATCATATCTGTATGTGCAGTGCTATCTGAAAAGAAAAAAAAAACTGATAAAAATGTATTGGAATAACTTGACAGATTTAAATGTGCATTTTCCCTGAAAATAATTTATCTCTGCAGAGACACCCATTATTGAAACCGCTAGCCTAACTGATCTAAATTCCCACTGTTTGCCATTTGCTCCAAACCTTATCCATGTCCCAATTAAAATCTCTGCTGGCAAACACTATGAGAGATGTCAGGGCAATTTTCATAAAAGAGTAAAAGAAGATCACACAGAATGTTTAACAATCTATTAGTTGGCACAAAGACAAAGAGGGATACGGATGGACCCTGTTGGGGAGTGGGCACTTGAAGGATTATTTTTCTGATCATCCAAACTTGGCCTTCTTAGATTGGAGAGTTTATCTAATAAATCAATCCATCCATCAATCAATCATTATCATTTACCTAAACCTAATAGGGAAGTGTTACAATGTTTTGGAGGTAGAGATGACACACATGATATAAGGCCCTACCATTCAAAGTGTGGCCTTATACCAGAGCATCTCAGCATCACCCAGAGCCCATTCGAAATTCAGAATCTCAGGTTCCACCCGGGTCTCCTGCATCAGAATCTGCATTATAACAAAGTTCAAGGTTGAAGTGATTCATGTCTTTATTAAGGTTGGGAAGCGTAAGTAGCATATGTGGATTTAAGAAACTAAAAGTAGGTGTGTGTGTGTGTGTGTGTGTGTGTGTGTGTGTATGTGTGCGCGCGCGCACGCACATGTGCGCACACGCATGCTGGGGGTATGTGGATATGTGTGAGGGGTTGTGTGCTGGAAAAAAAGAAAGGGTCAGGAGCCGAGTGTAAATGTCGAATTAGGATTTTGAAACCATCCAGATTTTGAAACCATGCTCCCAGCCACCAAGCTGTTCTGCCCAAAGAGATCATCTCTATGGTGAATCTCACGCCCAGTTTCTGCTAGAATATCTCCAGTGAAAAGTACCTCATTCATTCTCACAGGGCAACCAGTTCTGTTTGCAGTAGTTAGCCCATTTTCAAATGGCTCTTGTGAGTGTTCCTAAACTGTCAGCTCCAGGCCATGATCACCTAAGAAACATCCTCTGTCACACCTGCTGTGTGACCTCAGCCATGTTACTGAACCTTAGTGTATGTGTCAGTTTTCTCGTCTCTGAGATAGGGTACGGGATAGTACCTGTGTCGGTCTCATGAGTTTTGTGGAGATCAGATAAAATAAACCATAGGATGCCCCAGTCCATGCTCGAGGACATGCAGTAAGTGCTCAATGAATGCCACCTATTATTATTCCCAACTGAAATAGTCTTCCTTCAAAAAAAGGCATGAGAGAAAAGGTAGAGCTTAATTGTCTCTTTGAAAGGACAGACAGAATTCAAGTCAGCCAAAAGAGCATTCTGGGGACCTAGGACCTGAAAGCACGAGGTATCAGACTTGGGAATGCCGAAATAGAGAGCAGTAAATGCTTCAGTCTGACTAGAGTGCAAGGTGTGCGACCTAGTGAGCGAAAAAGCTAGAAAGGTACGTGAAGGATGGATCATGCGTCCCAAAAGTATGACTCTGAGAAGGGAGGGCTGGGAGCTGGGCAGTGTGAGATCAACCAAGGCACTGTTTTAACCGAATCTTGAGCCGAAGCAGTAGCTCAGAGGAAGGCACAGGAGTCTGATGTCAGAAGGCGCGTACGTGCGTTCTGTATTAGCTTGACCCATATGGTGTTGCCAATGCTATATCGCTTTTAACCTAGAAGAACAGCAGTTTCATTTGATTCAACATGATACAGTCCTTCCTTACCTTTAATGTGTAAGGTGTGTGGGGGAAGAGGGGGAGTCGAGGGGGCAAATCCGCCCTCTGCACCCACCTCAGACTTCCTCAGAAGTTGAGCACACCGAAAGAAGAGGGATTAGGAGGCACAGGCATGACATGCTAAGTAAACAAAAGGTGTTGTTTAACTTTCTGGGTGTCCCAGACCCCTGGCACCACAGTGGTCAGAAGCAGCTTTGTCTGCACATCCACCTTCCAGAAGCATCCACCGTTCACTATTGATGTAGGCAACCCAAGAACCTTCTCACCCTCTGCCCAACTTCAAGACTCTTGCCCAGGATTCAAATGTTAGCTTTGCATAGAGCATTTGCAATCATTTGGGTCAAAACTAAATTTAAAACAAAACCCTGGGCTCCTTCCCATGGCCTAAAAGGACAGTTTAGGAAAAGGCAGGAGGGAAGCGATTTATTAAAAAGGAAAAAAAATGCTACCAAGATATTTCAAAATAACGGCAGCTGCATGCACTTCCAGTCTGTGAGGGCCTTGTTCGGGGCCCATTTTGGTAACGACGGGAAACCGCTGCTCTCTCTTTCCCAGGCATATGTTTAAAGCGCCCTGCAAATGATTTCATGTTGGATCGAGCTTCATTACTCACAGTTCATATTTGGTCTAAATTACAGTAAATGTTATTTCAAGGTTTACAAGTTAATTATTATAGTATAGTATTTACTCCATTATATAGTAATTACTGCAGTATCTAACGCCTAAAGGGTTTTCCCCCGTATATGAAGGACACAGAATATTTTAGAGTTTTTTCAAGCAGAACAGGGCTCACTGGTGTGTGTGTGTGTGTGTGTGTGTGTGTGTGTGTGTGCGCGCGCGCGCGCGTGTGTGGGGTGGGGGCTGGGAAGATGGGCATGCAAATGCCCACATTCTTTCAGATGCAGGGTCACAGGGGCCGCCAGCAGCCAAACTCGTTTCAACCGCCCCGGGAAGTAGCACGTGCTATTTGTAGGGGCGAAAGAGATCGTGCTGACTCCCACAGATATGCAAGATGCCCATCCCACCTCTGGCAGGCCGCGACTGTACAGAGCCGAACAAAAAACGCTTTCGACCTACAGATGAACCAAGACCGGGTTTGCTCATCTCTGGGAGGCAGCTGCCTGAAAGACCTCACTTGCAATGTGGCTCCCCCTCGTCTGGCTTGTTGCAAGGGTTTATGTGGTCTCCTTGCACACGCTCTCTCCCCAACACCCCACCCTTGCCACAGAAGGGTCAGCTATGTGACACCAGATAGCCCCCTGCTCTGGGCTACATTTACACCTCTTTGCTCCATTCCAGCCCACTCTTTGTTCTGGCTGCCAAACCCAAAATGGATTCCATAAGTATCCTGCTTCCCAAATGTTGGGCCAAATGGCGGCCTGCAGGTCTGGGAACCCTAGGGGCCTGACAGGCAGTCGAGCTGAATGACAGGCTCGGGATCAAACCACATTTTTGTCCTCTGACTGCAGCCGAGCATCTTGGGCTCGTCAGATGCAGCTTCCTCTTGCAATGTCCTCTCCTCCCCAGAAGCCTGACCGCTGTTACCTTGATAAATGCTGAGCAGATGGAAAAGGAGAATTTGGCAATCACAGAAGCATCACGTCCCTTGACTCTGGCCCCTCTTCAGGAGGAGAGAACAGATCATGGAGACCAGGTGAGTCAATGTGCCTTGAGTGTGCACTTACTGTGTGTCTGGCCCTGAAGCTAGCAGAGTCGGAAAAGAGAAATGGTCGACATTTCTAGCACATGCTTTCTTCTACTGCAAAGGATTCCACAGCTCAGCCTTCTCACTGGCAGGGTAGGCAGAGACAGAGGGGTGAAGGGGGAGAAACTGCCGGTGTGTTTTCGCCCAAAGTGCTCTCGACACATTTTCTTTTTGGCAGATGGTGGCAAAAAACAAAAAACAAAAAACAAAAAAAAACCGGAGGGTTTAAGTAAAAACATTCCCGGAGCTCGCAGATGGGTGTCCGGTTTTCAGATGGCCCCTCATGCACTGAAGCACACGACTTGCCCTTCCTGGACTGGCTCACAGTGGGCCAGTCTAGCGATTGTTCAGGAGACAAGTGTTTGGCCAGCGGGCACTGGAGGGTACTTACCCCTGCCCTTTCTCATTGCCCTGGCCCTCTCCTTAATTGTCACAGCAGCAACTGACTCCTCACCAGCCAGTACACCCTCCCCATCCATTTGCAAAACGGACATCTCAGCACATCTAACTCTCCGGCTTTAAATCCACAAGTGGTTTCCCATTACTCATAGAGTATATCCCACTTCCTTGAATGGCTAAGCACACCTCGCACAGCTGGGCTCTGCCTTCCCTCACCATTTTCTTTCCTGAAGTTTTTAAGATCCAGCCACTTGGACATCTATTTAGTCCCTTGAACCTTCTTCTGCCCTTTCCCATCTTTGGGAGTTTACTTATGGTACTCTTACCACCTTCTCCAACCCACTCCTCTCTGACCTCCTTCCAGTGCCTCTCTCTGACCTGTCCTTCACATCTCACCTCAGGGATCTTCCCAGACATCTAGAACTCAGGCACCTCCCCATTCTGACCCCTCCAGTGACTCACATAAATCCTCACTCTAACAGTCATCGTACTCTGTTGTATTCAGCTGTTAAATACCTTTCTGCTCAGCTAGACCATAAGCTCTATGAGGACAGAGATCACATCTGCCCTGCTCATTCCCAGCAACTAATAAAGTGATTGGCCATGGTTTTGCCATGGTAATGGCAATGACATGTTTACTGAAAGAGAGCATTCTTGAGCGAATTCCAAAAATGCTAAGTGAAAAAAGTAGGCAGTTTGGTGTATCAACTGAGTGGAGAAACCTGGTAATAATGAGAGTTAATACCTACTTTGCCAAACACTGTACTATATTTACACTTCACAACAACATAGTATGGGATAGATGCTCTGATTATACCTCCTTTACAGAAAGTAACAACTGAGGTGCAAGGAGCTTGAGGAATATGTCTAAGGACACTCAAGTCATAATGGGTGGAACCATGATACAATTTCAAGCAGTTGGATCCAGAGCCCGCACACTGAACCATTCATTCCGCTAAGTTAACTCTTGCTAAACTTGACGTGGAAGAGAAGAAAGGGCATTAGGCACCCCTCAGTCCTTTCCTCCTTCTCCTACTGTCTCTATGTGAACAAACTGTTGCTGTAATGAACATATATTTAATGTGAAATGAGAATAAAGTATATCAGCTCCCTAATCACTTCATACACACTCTTTCACTACCTGTCACATCTTTACAATACAGTCAAAGCATTTTCAGCAGCAGAGATAATTAGGGAAAAAAAAAGTAACAAGTTTTGGCAGAACAAATGATTATCAAAGAGAAGGACTCATATTTGTCCCCACCGGTTCTGTCAGTGCTGAACCCCAGCCTAGGACCACCAGGAAGAGGATGTCTCCTCCTTTTCTCCTTGTAAGTGTTTCCTCACCATTTTCCGTTCCTCCCACTCCCCTCCCCAAAATGCATGGTCACATAAGATACATACAGACTTGGACTAGAGAGCTAGGTAAGGGCTGTGGCAACTCATAAAATTCATTAGGAATGCCATCAGAAGGTAAAACCCCCCGAGCGGAGTTTTAGCATCCAGCTGTGCCCAGCCACCAGACTTCAGAAAGGAGATGGGGAGCTGAGATAAGAAGAATCCATGAGGCCATCCCTGGTTCTGGAGGCCTCCATTCCTTGCTTGTTTCTAATGTCACCACGTTGGATTCCCAGCATGGGCCTCATTTGGTCCCCATCTATTTGCCCCATCCTTCTTTCCATGGACATAACCATTCTAGCAAGCTCTGAAAGATTTCTGTCCAGTAGGACTTATCCTATAAACAGTTTTCATTCATTAATGTTAAATACAAATAAATATTTTTCCTTCCAAAACACTTCACTGAATTGCCAATTAATCAAGTTTTCTTCCGTATTTCACTTTCTTTTTATCTGTGTGACAACAAATAATAATGTCTACTTTGAATGTTAACTATTTAATTGGACATCACAGAGTTAGCTGAGTCACTGGCGATCTCGGGAAGGGGCAGTGTATCCCTCTTCTGTGGTGCCAGTTGCCGTTTTTATTTACTCCAGGCTCAGCTACCTCCAGTCTACAATACCCCTGAGTGGTCTCGACCTTGAAAAACCAAGGGAAAGAGATTATACTTCAGAGTCACAGTCCCCCTAAGTGTAATCCTGGCTTCGGCATTCCCAACTCTATACTTTACACAACTAGGATTAGATAGAAAGAATATGGAATGTGCTCTTCATAACATTCGTTATAGAAGAAGCATTCAAGTAACAGTCACTGTGATTATTTATGATGATCTTTTTTTATGGTACCATACAGCAAGCTCCTATGACATATGCTATTCTGCTGCCCAAGGCCTGCTAGTTACCTGCTATCAATGTCCTTCAGAATATAGAGGGTGAGCAGTTACATAAATGTTTTTCCTTCTGTCATTGGTCTCAAAGATCATCACGGTGGGACTTTAAAGGATGGTTGGAGAGAAAAATCAGAGTTTGTTGTTGCCCCCACTCTCCTTAACAAAATCCATGAAGTTTGACTCTGTTCTCTAGGCTTAATTAGGCTACATCAAAAGAGTTCTACTCCACGGTGGGGATAAATTCCATTAGTGACCCTGCTAAAGCAGATGTCCTTGGGAACACTTCCTCCTGACCTAAACCCTTGTCCTATGTCTGACACGTGTCCCTGTGAGACACCACATCCTCCTAAAGCTGCAGCGTCCTGAGCTGACGGGACAGATCTGACCTATGGCTGCCGGCATACAGTTGAACTAGGCTTTTATTTTTACGTTATTCCATAATCTATTTAAACTTTCCCAATTTAAATGGAAGACAGGAGATAAGTGATACTAATGCCTGAGGTCAATATTTTTATTTTTTAAAACTCTGAATCCTATGGAATACAAGAAAAGGAGGAAATACTGGCACGAGTTATTTTTACCTTCCACTTCAACTTCTTTTGTTCAAGTGCAGACACAGGACACAGAACACTTTTGTATTTTGTGGGTGGTAGACTTTTTTTTTCTTCTTCACCAGGACCCAAATTATCTCCAAGTCCTTACATCCATTAGCCTAATTAATATTAAGAACATATGCATATGCAAATAAGCCCCTCTTTGCCATATATTTCACTTTATAAGACAGGTTGAAGGGTGGTTGGTGAGTCAATCAAATGTCATAAATTGGCTATGCATAAGAGCTCATTAATATTAATTGGGGCGTGGGCATTGTGCAGTAGTCCATGCTTCCATTAGAGACGGGCCCCTTGCTTTAATTGTTCCAAAGATTTTGAAAACCAAAGCCTCTGACCTGATTTAAATATGTAATCCACCCCCCCCCCAGGTAGTCTACTGAGCAGCATCAGAAAGGTATTAAAAAAAATACAGAGCAGACCTTTTCTAAGACAGATGGCACACAATGAGGTTAGAAAAAGTATCTTGAGATCCAACCTGCAAGAACAAAAAAAAATTGCTTGCATTGTTGTTTTCATTATCTTGCTTCTGTCATTTCATGAGCTTTGTATCTTGCAAGGAAAGAAAGAAGGGAGAAAAACTGTGAAATTAATCTTTTGTGCATGGCCTGATAAAGAAGAGACATGCTCAGACAAAAGATAGACTGAGAGAAGGTACCGTGATTGATGACTAAAGTAAAGGTGTCAGAAGAGTATTATGTAAATTACTGGAGGCACACACCATTTCAGAGAGAATGAGAGGGAAGAGCAGGCAGGGGGAGCGAGGGAGAGGGAGAAGGCGAGAGAGGGAGTTAAGGTACTGAGAGTGAAAAAAGGATTGCAGAGTCGATGTCACCAAAGAACTGGTCCCCAAACACCCATTTCTTGCCATCTTTCATCTCCTCCGACAGGCTCACCTCACACTCTCTCTAGGTTGCAGGATGTAACAAAGCGGGTGGGGGTGGGGGAAGAACTGTCAACATTAGCATGATTCTAGTCAAGGCAAGGTTTAGGGAAAGCAGTGTCTGAAGTGAAATCATCAAGGAAGGAAGTTTCAGTTAAAGGGGAAAGGGATCCGGCTGGCAAATTCATGTGCCTCTGTGTGAGGCGAGCCACGGAGGTGGGGACAGGAGTCGGGCCACTCTCATTCTTCATGCTGGAGAGGGGCTGTGGGAGGGCCTCTGTCCTTCCCCCAAGTCTCTGGTTAGATCTCCACATCTGTGTGGGGTGTATGACACGACCACCGTACAAAGGTGGGTGGATAGAAACTCAAAAGGCCAGGGGCCGGGAGCCACATTACAAAAATCTCTACGTAATGAAATGAAGGCGAGTGTTCAAAATTGCCTCCATTTTCCTGCCTGGAAGAGATGCAAAGCAACAGAAGGCTCACATTCAATCATGCGAATGGGTTTTGCCCCCGTGACCCTTGTGTGCAGGCTGGTCTGTACCTCCCCGCTAACAGTATTCAAAAACCTCTCGCTTAGAAGTCCAGTGCCGGCACCTATGGGTTTCTAAAAGAAAAAGAAAACAAACAAACAACAACAACAACAACAACAACAAAACCTTCCAAATTCTAGCAAACCATATCTGGAGAGAGCAACGTTGGTATTCAGGGAGAACTCACCAGGCAGGTTGTTTACAGCCAGCCCCGTTCTGACCCTGACTGGAATAACATTTGAACCCAATTTGCTGGGGCCTGAGCAGTACCGGTGGCTAAATATTTTAAATATCACCCCTTTGAAAAGTCCAGAGATGAAGCCAATGTCTAGATCAAGATTTTCTCCACACCTGCCCTCCCTTCTCAGCAGGGTGTGAAGGTAAAGAGAATAAAATGAATCTCCATTCATTAAAAGCACAGAGGGCCTCCAAGTACTATAAAGATTAGGGTAAAACCTCACCCACCCTGAAACCCAAATGCAGTTAATCAATTAAAAAACAAATGACAGTAAAGTAAATTTACGTGAAAGCCCTGATTTTCCCATTTTGATTATTTTGGAAATCTTTGAAATAGTCAATGACTGAAAGGGTGAAAGAGGTCTAGGAATGGGGATAAAGGTGGACCAAATTTACACCCAAAAGCTGTCCCATAATACACTCCCACTGGGGATATTAACACCCAAAAAAGTAGTCCCCAGTTCCACTCCCCCCAGCCCCAGAGTGGTCTCTTCCTCCTCTAACTGCCTGACCACTCATCCACAGCCCTATGCTGCTTCCTTTATGTATTCCACAGTCCACATTCTTTGAGCCCCTCTACGTGCCAGATTCTGTACAAAATGGAACAAGACACACTTTCTCTGGTGGAGCCAGCCTGTGACCATGTCTCCTAGCTCACGGTACTCGCTTCAATGGCCAGGGCAGTGCTTGCTGCCATGGGATCAGGCCTTGCTTATTTAAACTGAATTACCCAAAATGGGGCTTGGCCAGAGATCCACCTGAGCATAAAGCCTAAACCAGGACGCTGTGCTCGAGCAGGCGAGAGATACAGGGGAAAGATGTCTGTCTGCTTTCATCCTCACACGATTCACCTTTGTCCTTCTTTAGGAATCCTTTGGTCTCACGGAACAAACCTTCATTCAAAGAAACTCAAGGGAGAAGTTTTATTACAAGAGGAGCTCAGAGGACCCAAAAGGAGAAGTATATTTGGTCCTCAGGAGATACCAGAACCGCGGCCTGGAGAGGTGTCCAACTCCATATTTATATCTTATTGTCTCCATATTTATATCTCTGTCTTACCTTCAGGCAGCACATGAGATTTTAACCACGCTTCTCTCTTTAGGTGTTCCTCCTCTCTCTCAGCAACCCCACTTCCTTTGCTGGCTTTCCTCACGGACTATGTTGAAGGCACCATAAGGATGGTAGTACCAGTGCTGTTACTATTACTACTACTAATAATAGCAAGCAATTGAATAACGGCCAGAACTGTTCTGAGCACATCACACACATGAACTCATTTAGCATAACAACCTTATTATTTTTATCTTCTATTATTTATGTTTAGTTCACTTGTTTATATGGCTTTTTTACTATTATGATTTTATTATTATTTATCATTATCTCTAATTTCAAGTTGTGGAAACTGAGGCAAAGAGGTGACGTGCCCAGGACTGCAGAGCTGGGACGTGGTGGAGTCGGCATGGGAGCCCTGACAGACTAGCCTCAGAAGCTGTGCTTTCACCAACTGAGTTAGATTGCCCAGAACCCACTAGTTCCCATGACCTTCCAGATCCAGCTAAGGAGAACCAGCTGCATCCCGGACACTCTGGGGTACGGTCAGGGGCAGCAGGTCAGTTAGTAGGCCAAGCTGCAGGGGTGGTGACCAGACGATGCGATGTGAGTGTGAGGACCCCAAGGAGGTAAACGTTGTTTGTGCAAACATTTTCGTTGAAAACAATCTTTCAAACCCAGACTCCATCCAATATAACAAAAAGGCTCAGTGAGAAAAGTCTGGGTTGCCATAGGACTAGAGGCAGCTCATGACTGGCAATAACAATACACATGTTTCTTGTAGGAAATCACCTTTCAGCCTCTTGTACCCCAACTCCAAAAGGCCATGTCCAATTTGCTCTTTAGGTCAATGAAACAAAGAGTGAAAGCTAGTGATGGAGTGGCACAAAAGCGTAAAAGAACAACAAAGATTTTTGAATGGATGGGATTCCTCTTGCTCCCCACCCCAAAATCACTGACACCAGCGAAGAGTCCTGGGGCCGCCTGCCTCTGGTGCAGTGGTGAGGTGGACCAGATCTGATCGGGGGCCAAGAGGTCTT
Organism: Lynx canadensis; assembly: GCF_007474595.2. Classification (NCBI taxonomy): domain Eukaryota; kingdom Metazoa; phylum Chordata; class Mammalia; order Carnivora; family Felidae; genus Lynx; species Lynx canadensis. The sequence goes on from NC_044305.1 coordinate 77,482,081, forward strand.
AGTTTTATTGCTGACCTCACTATTCCTCCGCCGCCTGATTCTGGGCCAGTCACCACACATTCTGGCCTCATTGCCCACCACTGTGAAGCTGGAATGTTAATATCTTTTCTCCCTCTCAGCTCTAAGTATCTGTGCCTCTCTAAGACCCCACACTTGGGTCCTAGAGCTCCTCCCCCAGGTGACTAAGGGTTTCCAGCAGACACACTGACGTTCTTACTTCCTAAGGCCCTGTCTTCCTTCTCCCTGATCCATGGGTTCTCTGGAGGAAACAAAGCAATGACTGTAGCCATGGTAGAAATAGCTTTCTGCAGAAACCATAAACAGTTGCAAGAGACAGATCTGTCTTCTCACCGAGTGTTCTCAGACACACTGGGAATGGTGACCGGTTTCCCAGGCATGTCTCCTGTGTAGGCCCCACCACACACGGTGCCATTTTGTTTTCTAACAGGTCCTCTCAGCCTTAGCCCTGAAGTCTTCTTGAGAAAGCTTTTTCCTTTCATACGTCTGACCTTATGATTCATCTGGCTCCTGTTTTAAAACCAATTATTACGTATTGTCTTTTGAATTTCACCCCTGACACCACTTTGCCCTGACTTAATTCTATGACTGGCTCTTATTCAAAACTTTCATTTTTGAGAAAGGTGTAAGAGCTGCAAAATGGCCTTCTTCTAGAAGCCCTGAGTAAAATGACAGCTCTGCTGATCAAAAGTAGAGCAGTGGCATTTTGATGCACACTGATAAAATGTGTACTTGTTTCAAGTAATGTGGATAAAAGGAAAACCAAAACAAAGGCCTAAAAGATGAGACAGAAGGGGTTCTGGGTTGTGACATCACAGAGTAGGCTGAATCTTGCCCCTGAGCTCTGAACCAATGTTACCAAGTGTCCCCTAGGCCTTTCTGTATGGTCGTCCTGCCTACGCCACTGTCTCACTCAGTACTTTTGTATTTCCTCCGGATGTTCACTGACTGCACACTAGTCTTCATCCTCAGTACACAATTATCCAACAAATCTACTCAACGCTGTCTCATAAATGTCTCCCAAATCTACTCTCCTCTCTATACTCTGTTCAAATTGGTCTAGCACAGGTTTGCCTTCTCCCTCACCCAGTCTCCTGGAAGGCTTGGCTTCCAAATTGGTTCTCTCTGTTCCAGTTCTCCCTGTCTCTCATTCATTCTCCACAACGTATCCATGTTCTCCTAAAACAAAGGTCTGTTCGTGCCACTTGTTGGCTTCCAAACCTCCAGTGGTTCCCCAGCAGGTGTTGAATAAGTTCAAACTTTTTGGAGAGGCATTGTAGCTCCTCCATGGTCTCACCCAACCTACTGTTTCAGCACTTTCTTTTTGTCCACTACACCTGCTCGCACAGCAGATGGTGGGCTCACTCCAGGTTTGATTCTTCCAGAACATACTCTGCCCTTTCCTGCTTCTTCCTCTGCCCACGGTGTTCCCTCTCCTGAGAATGTCATTTTCCCTACTTCTAGCCTCCACGAAACTTTGTCTAAATAAATGATACCCATCCTTCAGGCTCTAACACTCCCTAATCTGGAAAACAGCCTCAGCTTGCTGTCCAAGTGTGGTTCACTGTTCTCCCCCATGAGGCCCCTAGACTGGTGCTTCTCAAACCTGGGGAGCTTTTTAAAATGCTGACTTCCTGGGGTACCTGTGTGGCTCAGTTCACTAAACGTCTGACTCTTGACTTGGGCTCAGGATCTCATGGTTCGTGAGTTTGAGCCCCACATAGGGCTCTGCACTGACAGTGGGGAGCTTGCTTGGGATTCTTTCTCTCTCCCTCTCTTTGTATCTCCCCAACTGGCTCTCTCTCTCTCTCACTCTTTCTCTCAAAAAAAAAAAAAAAAAAAGACAAAAAACAAAACAAAACAAAAAAGCTTATTTACTGTTCTAATTAAATCAAAATCCCTAGGAATAAGGTCTTAGGGAGTCATCATTTTGAAGTCCCCTCCCCACCCCTACCCCTGGTTATTTTCATATTTCCCAGCTTTCAGAAGACTTGTTTAAGTATTTGGCTTGTATCTCTTCTACTTTTCACATTTAATTGGTATCTGTTTATTGAGTAAATATACCACGAACAACAAGTGTGCTATACGTAGGAATACTGCAATGAGTCAGGCCCAAGATAAAAAAAGTAATAATAATATGGAATAGGAATTATATTTTATCATGTTTTATAATCTATTATAAAAATACATTATAGGGCCACCTGGATGGCTTAGTCAGTTAAGTGTTTGACTTCAGCTCAGGTCATGATCTTGTGGTTCATGAGTTCGAGCCCCGCATCGGGCTCTCTGTTATCAGCACAGAACCCGCTCCAGATCCTCTGTCTCCCTCTCTCTCTGCCCCTCCCCTGCTCACTCTCTCTCTCAAAATATAAAATAAATATTTTTTAAAAAATACATTATAATAAAACATAATACCTTATATTCTAGCCATTTGTGTACATGTCCTTCTAGTGCTTCCTTGAGAAAGACTATTTCTCATTTATGTTTGCATCTTTCAGCACCTAATACAATGACTCATATTCAATAAACAGATGGTTATTTCATTAATATATTAATGTGTTAACTTTTGGATTAATGGAATGACATTTAACTCCAAACTCATCTGGCCTGAAAGACACAGGAAGTTGTCTTTGCACTGCTGACTCTGAAACCATGTCTCATGCCATCACCTCAAGGACAAAGATTGGTTAGCTCCAACACTGGCCGGTGCCCACAGGGGAAAGCCTGCTGACCTCTGAATCAAACTTCCACAGGCCCCACGTGAGTTTGCCGACTTCTGACAAAGGCCCGGACTTAAGCTACAATCCTGATAACTCTTTAAGCGGGGACAGATCACCAAGTTAAGCGGTTTCCATTTCCAAACACTAGCTCAGCCCCCAGCTCTAAGAAAAAGGAAGCACAGGGATCCCTTTCACCTGCAGGCAAGTAGAGGGAGACCCAGAGCTCTGGGTTCTGTATGAGGTCAGGGTATCTGCTGGCCCACTATTGTGGCTGTGTGCACCTGGGAGAGAAAATGATAAATATGTGGAGCCCTTAGAAAGTCTCATTTTGTGCCTTTACCAGGACTTTGAGATAAAACTGAATACCTCACACTCTGCAGCAATGATGATTTCAACTTTCAAAAAGAATCAACATCCCTCTGAAGAAGCAGAAGAGTGAATGGTTTTTTCAAGCTTCCTGATTCAAAACCATTTCCCCTTTAAGAAATTCAAGGACCCACAAACACTGTCCAAATGGCACAGTCATACATGGCAATGTGATTGTCATAGTTCTTGTAAAGTTAAATATCTGAAATGGTCACCTAAACCCTGCTGAGGTGAGAAATTAACAAAAATCACAATTGCAAAGTGCCTGAATTTTACATCATTCATCTTCCCTTTCCCTTTGTTGTAAATAAAACTTTGAAGGGGAAACATTATTTTCATTTTGTCAGATTTGTTCCCTTCTTTTTCTTTCACATCATTGAAACTCCCAACCAAAAGATGAAATAAGGAGAATCAACCTTAAAGCTGAACCTATCGATTCTACCTTCCTTTCAATTTTCTCCTTAAAATGCTTCAGATGAATAATATTTCACTTCTCAGAAAAGAGAAAATTGATATCCTGGGCAAGCCGTAATGCTAATGAACATTAAAAGTACCAGAGAATCCACCTTTTTTTAAATGATTAGCTTAAGTGGGGGAGGGGATTAATTCTCAGTAAAATCTTGACGCACAATGTCAGTTTTGTGCTCTTGCCCTATTCTGAGGCCACCTGGAATATTCTCAGCCACAGCCTTAGGAACCAAGAGACCCCATGCTTTATGCCCAGCCCCTTACCCATCCTATCATTCCCTGGAGAAAAGTCTTTGTCAAGAGGCCTCTCTCTCTCCTCCTCTCCACCGAAATGTGAGTCTTCAGTCCCCCAAGGCCATGCTCTTCACTGGTCCATTCATCTTATTGGTGTATCAGTGACTTCATATGAGAAATTAGCATTTTCAAAGGGGCCTCCTGGAAATACTTTTACCCCCAAAAAAGGACTTTGATAGTGACAAGATGCCAAGCCACAGAAATGATGTTTGGGGGTAACACTCTCCTGGTGTTCTCCAGCTTACTCCAGAAAGCCAGCTACCTACTTTACATCCCCACAGTGCTGGCCTTATTTGAAAGATTGAAAGTCTCTTTACACAGATTCTCTCAAAGGAAGTTGTCACTTTAGGCTGCACAAACCAAAACTCTTCCAAAATCAGGTGCTTGGGGAAAAAAAAATTGAAGTACTTTTAATAATTTAAATGGCTCTTCTCTGCACATGCCCAGAACCCAAATCCCTTTTCTAACTGAAGTGCTTATATAAAAATTTGACAGCTCTTATAATTTTAAATTGCTCTACACTGAGTATGCCTAGAACCTTGATCACTTCCAAATTCAAGGGCTTATAAAAATTTGAAGCACTCCAATAATTTTAAATTGCAATGCACAGTGTAGAGTGATTTAAAATTATTGGACTGCTTCAATTTTTTTAAAAGGTCTTCAATTTGGAAGCGAGTCAAGCAGCATTCTAATACAGTAGTTTAAGACATAGTGTGCTAATCTAAAACTTAACACCTAAAAATAATGAAAATTAAACCACACGAGCTTTTTTTCCTCCTTCCTTCCTTCTTTTTTTTTTTTTTTAAATAGGGGAGGGACACTTAAAAAACACCTGAAAAGTTGAGAAGTGTCTGGAGAAGAGAGTTAAAGTTCAGGCCATAGAGGGAAAAAGATGGTGGGGAGGGTGGGGGGAGGGTACAAGTAAAGGCAGGAGAGCTAAAGAGGCAAGGACAGTTACATCACAGACAAGACTCTTGTCCAGCCCTGGAGGTCATAGATGGGAAACAGAAAATAGGAAGAAATCAGAAGAGCCAGAACTGGACGAAGGAAAATGTGAATACAACTTTGAGCACTACGTTCCAGAAACTTTTCAATATCTAGAGATGCAAATTGGACAGCCACTCCCTCTAAAAATGACTCCTTTATGGGGCACCTGGGTGGCTCAGTCGGTTGAGTGTCCGACTTCAGTTCAGGTCATGATCTCGCAGTTCATGGGTTCAAGCCCCACGTTGGGCTCTGTATTGACAGCATGGAGCCTGGAGCCTGCTTCGGATTCTGTGTCTCCCTCTCTCTCTGCCCTTATCCCACTCACGGTCTGTCTCTCCCTCTCAAAAATAAATAAACATTAAAAAAATATTTAAACATGTCTCCTTTTGTGGTTGTATTGTTGTTTGTTTTTCTGATGAAGCTCTCAGATGGAATTAGTATGTGTACTGACTCAAGGTTTCCTCTCATAATTTTGGTTGAGATGGCTTTTAGAAGCCTGGCTAATCATCCAAAATTTCCCAGTCACAGCCACTTACAAGCAAAAGACACATTTTTAAAAATATTTTTCCATGGAGATCTGCACCTCTTTTTTGCTCAGGATAGCTATCTAGGTGAGTGTTCTTTGTTTCCAAAGTTATCAATGTTCTTTTCTCCTAACCTTTTCTTCCTACCTACTTCCTAATTTCCTTTCTGCCTTTCTTTCCCCTCCATCACTACCTCTTTCTTCAACTACCGAAAACTTCACAAATTTAAAGATTATAATGATTTTTTTTTTTTTTTACTCAATGGCCCTATCTAACTCACCCACAGGGCAAAGCTGCAGGTTACGGCAAGCAGTCACAACAATGTGGAGACCCTGAACAACATCCCCTTGATAAACAGCATCTGTTGTAAATAGGTTCTCTCAGCATTTACCATAAAGAAACCTGAGCTTTTAAACACCGTCTAAATGTGCTTTATTCCATTTACTTGTTGTGAGCTGTTTTGCTCTACTGGCTAGATAACATGTGTCTTAAAATATTGTGTAAATACATATATAAATGATAGCCTGTAATATTTCCCAGGGACCCACGGCAATCAGGGCTCAAAATGAAAAGAAGTCTATAGATGCTGAATTTTGGCACCTTTTCCACCATAAAAGACCAAGCATATGATATTGTCTACAGAATGGAAAAAGAAAAAGAGCACAACATAGTTGAGAAAAGGTGGGGTAAGCACAAAAACAAAAATGTTATTCATCCAGAGACGTGAGGTCCCTAAGAAAAGGACAGGAGGAGTTGCAGACCTGAGCAAAATTAAATGGTAGGAAACATTTTAATGGGAGAAACTTTGGAAGAAAGTTAGTGAAGAAGAGCAGGAATTTAGAGCATGTTAGATGGAAACAGCTCTGTACACTTTTCTTCTGAGCTATGTGATGTTCCCCTGTGCCCTGGACAAGAGGTGCCTCAGACATAAGCAACACACTGACCTTGAGCCATGCCGTGGAACAGCTTAAAATACACCATGCTCGTTGGTTCTACTGGCCTCTTCATGAATCTACCCAAGACTTTTTGTAGATAAACCTGGACCCCGTAGTTAAACTGTGGTTGTGTATAATTTCCAATTATTTCCCAGTTTGGATGATAGCTTACTGTTATTTCTCACAACAATAAAAAAATAAATTTAAAAGTCTATTGGCAGCAAAGAATATTAGGCATTAAATTTCAAAATAGATTAAATTGAATGGTTGAAGTTCAAGGTAATCTGGAGCCTTAAAAGTAATCTAGAGTCTAGCATTGAGTGGGAAGAAGAAAATAAATATGAAGGGATAAAATACCTCAAATCAGAATTTTCTTAATGGATATATGAATATAACAAACAGCCTGATCCAGAATCTAGACCTTGACTAGTATTTGGGTAAGGGCAGATTTGGGGTGAATAGCCAAAAAGCAGGGTAGCACAAACAAACCAAAGAGTCAAGTTCTTAAAGGTGAGGAGTTTACCAATTGGATGTGGGGATGAAACTAGTTGCCTGGTTGTGAAACACAACCAGGAGATGATTAGGAATATTTGCTAAAGAGCAAACAGATTTTTAGGTCACGTGTCTGTAGAGATGTCACCACTTAATAAAATGACAAAATCTATCTATCACATAGACATGAACACAGAACAATATAAAGAGGTTAACAGAAATTGATGGCATCCAAGGTTTAATTTTACACTGAATCGGAGTCTTTGGTGATTGAAATAGACAAAGATGTATAGGGTTATCTTGTTGAAGAGGCTGTGCTAATTACTGGCACTTGTCATTTCTCCATAGCTTTATCTAAGTCAAGAAGGCTAACTAGCTTTTTTCTCCCCAGTGTGCATTGTTTGTTCAGGAGCTTTTGCTGAGGAAGCCTTTTTTCGTAACTGCACCTCATTATTAACAGGTTCATAAATAAATGAGTCCTAATATTTTTCTCTGTTAGCATTTATGATAGGGACATTTGGTCTACAAAAGATTACACTTGTCTTTAATAAAAATAGGCACTTACGCATGAAGCCTATTAGGCCCTTGTTACTCTGGAAGAGGAGGAAAGGGGAGGAACCAGAGTTTAAATTTAAAACAGTAACAATAACCTGGTGTGCTAGCAGCACTGTAAATAGAGAATATTTAATGGGGCTTCAGGACACCCCCTGCTACTAACTCCTCAATCTTCTCTCCTAACCTCCAATCCTCCAAGATGTGAAGACAAAGTCAAGAAGTAGCAAATGAGCATTTTCCATACAACTAGCACTGTGCTAAGTACTGCAAAGGACATAAAATTATAAAGCATAATAACTATCCTTAAGGAAATTCCAGTCTAGTCTAAGACCTGAAAAAAGAATTCAAGGAGATGCTTGATCGATCTAGAACGACTGGTGTAGTGCTCTCAATGGTGTCAATGTAGAATGCAGAGTCAGCAAAATTTGGTTTGAACTGAGATCATTAAAAGTAGCTTTTTTAAAGAACTAGGGTTTGTGGATACCTCAAGGGTTGTTTGTGGGTTTAGAAAAATATGAGGAGGGGGAAAACATTCCTGGTTGAGAAATCCACATGGAAAAAGGCAGAGGTAGGTAGGAAAGAGACATATGGGAGCAAATGAAAAGTCCAAAGTGAAAATTGTTAAGGAATTTACTACTATTACTGTGGGAAATAATGTTGAATATGTGCCTTGAAGGTCACGATGGGTAGTGGGAACTTGATCTGATAATATGGAATCGCTTTAGTTCATAATCGGATGAAAGCCATGGTAACCAGAGTATTTAATGAAACAACAGTCAGGCAAGGAAACATCTCAAGCAGTAAATACCACCAGATAGTGGTGGCTATAGCAAAGAGAAAGGCTTAGAACCTGAAAGACATTTCAAAAGGGGTTCAACGAGACTTGATGGCCCTTGGGATGAGATGCGGAAAGGAAAGAAAAGACACCAATAAGGATAAAAAGGCTGGAAGAGGAGAGGAGAAGACTGAGACAAGTGAAGTGCTAGAAGGAAGAAATTAAGAAGAGAAAACCGGATCTGATTGTAGGCATGTTAAATGAGAGATAAGGACAGCACAATGAAGCTGGACAAACATACCCTGATGGTGTAGATCAGACCACAGGCATGAAGTGTGCTTGAACTTTGAAAAAGTAAGCGTGTGCAGAGAAAGAAGTGGAGAGCTGGGGACAAAGCCTTGATCAATACCCATAGTTGTTGGGCAGAAGTTCAAACCTGAACCATCTCTTGGCCACAGGTCAAGATTTCCTAGAAGCAGATTCCGCAAAGTGTCGCAGGTGCTACCAAAGGAAAGGAAGTAGAGCCACAACGAAGCAGGAAAGCCAGCACCCAAGAGAGTCAAGACATGGTCCTGCAAATTGCTAGTAGCAGAAGGGATCAGAGGAAAATATGGACTCATATGGAATCAGGGGCCAGAGCCAGAGACAACAGGCAGATACAAGTCAGTGACCAGCCAAGCCTAGGACCCCTTAGTGGGTACTCACAGCTTCCTTTCCTGAGCCCCTCTGGACATGATGAGATTTGAGTGAGCAGCACTGCAGCTTCGAGGGACAGGGGCCGACAGAAGAAACAGAACCCAGAGAATGAGCTGAAACATATGGAACACCTCAACTCTGCATCCATTCCTTGTGCAAGGGCCATCATTACTTTTTCCTGCATCATTTTGATTAGTTACCAAAAAAAAAAAAAAAACAAAAACAAAAACAAAAACAAAAACCACAACTGTGGTTCCTAACATTTCCATGTGTTTGTGTGTGTAACTCTAACACAAAACAGAACAAGGCACCTCAAAACCAGAGTATGGCACTCATTATAAAATGCCAACCACTCTAAGAATGTAAAAACTCCTCACATTTCATTAGAACTAAAGTATTAGTATTTATTAGCTAAATCTGTGATAACTTAGAGAAGTCCTTTATTAGGGTGAAAAAAAAAGCCTGGATGTCCCTCTGCCTATTTTTGGAAAAGTAGGCCTTCTTCAAAAATCAACAAATGCGATCAGGACTTTTCCTGAATGGAGGGGGAGGAAAAGTAAAATACATCCATCCATGCACCTATTTTCCTGGCACTCCTCGAATTTCTAGCAGGATTCTGAAAAGATATATATGTTTTTAAAGGCACCCTTTTGAGGACATCCATTTTGCACTTGCATCCCCCACATTTGCACATGAAAAAAAATCCATCACTGTGTATACAAATGCCAAATTGCAATGCAAATAGGCATTTGTGTGCCCAATTACCCATTTTGTGTGTTTGCAAAACGGATGTGCGGCAAATTCTGCAGGTGTGAGTTGGTAGCCTGCTGGAATCTTGGCTCCCACTGAGTCAGTGCCAAATAAGGTGCTGTGTCCCAGTGGTGTGGCTGAGGGGAGACAGTCCCATCTCAGGGACAGTCCTCCAATGCAGCACCAGGTGTAGACTGCAAATATCCTGGGCAGAGAGGAAGATAAAAACAAAGGAATCTAAAAAGTAAAAGAACTCTAGACCTACCTTTGATGACTGAGTATGTTCTAGAAGCACTAAGGGGTTTTCCCTTGCAGGACCCAAAATCCCTTTAGTGCATACTTTTTATGGGTAAACTCCATTCTTAATTTTATTTTACTTTAGCTTTATTTTGGTAAGGACATTTAACATGAAATCTACCTTCTCAACAAATATTTAAGTTTACGATATTGTATTGTCAACTACAGGTGCAATGTTGTACAGCAGAGCTTTAGAACTTACCTTGTTTAACTGAAACTTTATGCTCCTTGAGAAGCAACTGCCTACTACCCCTCCCCGTGCTCCTGGCAACCATCATTCCACTCTCTGAGTCTATGAATTTGACAACTTTAGGTATCTCATATAAGTGGAATTATGTATTTATTTGTCTGTGACTGGCTTACTTCAGTTAGCATAACGTCCTCAAAATTCATCTGTGGCCAAATATTACAGAACTTCCCTCTTTTTTGAGGCAGAATAATGTTCCATTGCATGTACAGACCACATCTTCTTTATCCATTCATCTATCAATGGGCATTTAGGTTGTATCCACACCCTGGCCCTTATGATTAGTGCTTCAATGAATGTGGGAATGCTAATATCTATTTCAGATCCTGATTTCAATTTTTTGGATAAATACCCAGAAGTGGGATTGCTGAATCATATGATAGTTCTATTTTTAATTTTTTGAGGAACATCCATAGTATTTTCCATAGCCGCTGCACCATTTTGTATTCCCACTAACAGTGTCCCGGGAAATCCTATTCTTCAAAGCATATATTACACCTTCTTGAAGTGTGACTCTTAAGACAGAAATCCTAACCAACACTCTGAATACCCCAATAAATCCCAAAGCTGTACCTGGTTGATCTGCAAGCCTATGGCCAGCACCATGTCAGACACCAAAACCGTCCCCCTTTCTCTGTCAGAATTCTTAGGAAGTTGAGAAGAGCCAACAACACTTTTGACTTACTCAAGAATTCCCCTGCAGCCCACTGCCACCCAGATACCACCATTTCCTCCTAACATCCACAATGATCACAACATATATTCTGTCCCAAATAGCAATGGGAGAGTTATAAAGACAGCATAACTCGCAAAGATAAACAATCCTTAATTTGACTGTGTGTCTGTTTTATCTAAGTCAAGCTCAAAATTGGTACATCCAGAAATTTAGTTTTTCTTTGGCAAATCTATAGTCTGGTCTGCAAAATCTTCATTTCAATGGATTTTTTAAACAAGGTTATTGATTAAAAATAAAATTACATTGGGGTGCCTGGGTGGGTCAGTTGGTTAAGCATCCGACTTTGGTCTAGGTCGTGATCTTGTCGTTCTCAAGTTCGAGCCCCGCATCGGGCTCTGTGTTGACAGCTCAGAGCCTGGAGCCTGTTTCAGATTCTGTGTCTCCCCCTATCTCTCTGCCCCTCCTCCATTCATACTCTGTCTCTCTCTCTCTCAAAATAAATAAACATTAAAAGAAAATTTTTAATAAAATTACATAAAGTTCTACTTTTTATGTGTACCTGACTATATGAAAATCACTTAAAAACCACTGTTATCATATAAATTTCATTTTAATCCTCTTTTTTATATCTAACAGAAATTCAGTTAAAAAAAAAATCAGAGCAAAATATAGGCAACCTGCTTAATCATAAAAGTACCACTTCCTTTAGGATGTCAGTAATTCTCAAAATTGCCTTAGATATTTGCTAGATATCAGAAATGGGTAATGTAGTATTTTAAGTGGCAGAAATGCATTAGTACTATGTAAGTACATGATCCTTAATGTACTAATCTCGGCAATATGTGTAATGAGGACTTTCAGTAACACTTATTTTAAGTGTCCTCTGAGAAATGCTAATTTACAATGAAACACCTATGGAAGTACATGTGACATCTACATGAATACCAAATGAATTCATTTTGATCAATGCTATTACAATGAATATAAAATGAATTCACAATGATAGGACATTTAAAGTATTACCAAATTTTCTTTTAATATTACATGTGCTATGGAGATCAGCATATATTAAGAATCAGATTGAATATATATATATATATATGTGTGCACATATATGCATATACATATTCACACACATGTACACATGTGAAGCAAAAAATATGTCCCTACTAGTTACTTCATTAGCAAGTACCCTTTTAAAAAGAAACATTTCATTCACTCTCTCACACACACACACACACACACACACACACACACACACACAATCTTATATGTGCAAAATGCTTATGTCATGTTTATAAAATTGCATACTGGATATTAACAAACACAAGATTTGCATTACGAGAGTAAGCAAACAAACAGGCTGTATGGATTTTAGATTTGACAAAAGATGTTTCCAAATCTACATTTTGAATTTTCCTCTTTCATGATAGTAATGGTTGGTAAATGGATTTTTACTACCTATTAAAACTCACAGATGGTTTTTATGGCTAGTCAACGATAATCAATGGTGGATGGACAGATGTATGGGTGGATAGTAAATAGTATAATATTTAAATACAATCTCTGGGAGATTGGAGTTTTTATTCAGCATTTTCAAGAAGCCAGAATATGTAGGGAAAGGGTCAATTTTGACAAGCTATTCCTTTTTGATGATAAACTAAGACCCATAGACTGTGGGCACTCATTCTTTAGCTAGGCTGACCCACTGTAAAATATGCAATCTCATATCAGTCAACAAGAATTGACCTTGGAGGATTAAGTCTCTGGTCCCATTTAGAGTTTCAAGGATCTAACAAGAGCAGGTCAACAGTGGTCTCCCAGATGAAACCAGTGAGACTACATACTGTGGTCTAGGTCTCACCTCAAATCACAGGGGATCTCAGATGATTTGCATACCTACAGCAGACTCCACTCACATAATAATCAACTCCTGTCCCTCTGTATCAGTTCCTACCTCCTTAGCATCACTCACATGCATTCCCTCCTCTTCTTAACTGCCACTACCCTGGGTCAGAACTTCATTGTCTCTTGCCTAGGTACTTGAAATAGCCTTGTAACTGATCTGTGTCCCTGACTCCCTGCCTCCGATGAGTCCTACACATTGCCAACCAGATTATCTTTCTAATAAGCATATTGGATCATGTGACTCATCTGCTTAAAATTTCTCAATGGCTCCCTCCCACCTACAGGATTAAAACACAATGCCTTGTGGGGCACATAGGGCTCAGCCAATCTGTCCAGCTGCAGCTACCTCCAACTATGTCCTACATGTGCTTTATGTTCCAGCAGTGCTGAGCTACCACAGTGTCTTTCTGCATGGTTCCTTCTGCCTGGCATGTCCTCCCCTCACCTGCCTGCCTGAAAAACACCTGCTCGTTCTTTGAATTTCAGCTGAATGAAATTCTTTGAATTTCTATGAGGTCTTTCCTGTCCCCTTGCTGTCATCTGAATCCCAGAGATTCCACTATGGCACTTTTTACACAGAATTATAATCTTCTGTTAACATGTCCATAGAGTAACTAGACTATAAAACCATGAGCCAAGAACAATATTTTATTTATCTTTGTCTCCCGAGCCATTGCCCAGTGGCTGATGCATAATGCTTTTTCAATGGCTGTTGAGTAAATAGACTTGTCTCCTAAAGATGCCATTGTCCTTTCTGCTGTCCATTCTTCAAGCAGACATTCAGAAATCTGTGCTCACAAATTGCTTGGTAAGCACCATTCTCATTTTAATTGACGTGGTGAGAACATTCCAAATGTGTGTGGGCAAAACAGTGAACTTGAAAGTCCAAGTCATTGTTGAATATCCCAAACCTCCTAGGACATCAAATTACTGTAACATTGAACTGGAAATAAGAACAGCGAAGATTTATTAATCACCTGCTATATGCTGGGCATGATGCTCACCGCTTTATGTAGATGACTTTATGAAAATCTCACAATTGTCACATCACATCATTATTAGTACCTCCATTTTACAGATGAAGAAACCAGGGTTCAGAGAAGTCAGGTGACTTGGCCCAAGCCTCAGACTAAGAAATGGAGAACCTAGATTCAAGCCCAACTCTGGCTGGCTCCAGTTTTAGGTTCCTAACTTGACAGCATTATGTTTCCTAGGGTATGCCAGAAGTTTCTACAGTTTCTAGAGGAGAGAACCTAACAACACTACGAGCAAATTCCAGAGTTTTATGTATAAGTTTAGGAGTCAAAATAAGCCAGGTCGCTCAACTGTCATTCAGTCCACTTTCAATAAAGAGAAATTCTTTTTGCCTTATAAATTTTGGATTAAAATCCTCTCATGCAGGAATTGACATCTTGATAACTGGGAGATGAAGTACGATAGTTTCACCAATTCTAGTGGGCTTTTTTGTTTTCCTTTCTTTGAAAAAGCCTTGCTGTCCAATTTTTTAAAAAAATTCATTTTCAAGTGATTTCTAACATTCTTCTACTATCTCTTTTTTTCTAGAAAGCAAACTGGTACCAATTCTACTTTTTACTCTGATGGAAAGAGAGTTACTAAATCTGAACTTGGCTTCTGGTCTTTCCTTGATTTTTGTCTTTGCTTGGCCTGGAAAGTATCCTAGGTGGACTGAAACTAGGCTCCCAAAATGAACTCCACTTAGAGTTTGAACACTTTTTTAGAAAACACAAAAAAACCCATAATGTTTGCCTGTTTCTGGAATGAACTTAGCTTCATCAGCCAAGTTCAAAACTCAGCCAAGTTCAAAGGAGGGGTTGGGGGTGGGAAGGAGCTCACTGTCAAAACTTCAGGGACACCTCTCCCTTGCAGCAAATACTCCTGGAAACCCTAAGGCCACATCTATCTGTGGGCATGGGGGAGTCTCTTCCTCATCTGGTGCCAATGGACTCCACTTGCAATTAGAGCAACAAAGACGTGCTGATATTGTTCAAGTCAAAAGCAGTAGCTTCTGTAAACATCCCTGGAGGTCTGAGACAGGTTGGCCAATCAAGATCTCCTGCCACTCCCCACCACTGGAAGCTCAACTCTTCACCAAATCAGGAGATTCTAATACCCAAGAGAAAAATTAGATTCCCCATCCATGTCTTAAGATATCTCTGTGCAGAAGACTTGGTAATAATTGGCTAGAAAAAAAAAATATATATATATATATGTATATACACCTCCCAAAAAAGGACCTGGAACTGGAACTTTGGGTTGGGTGTCTTGTGGGGCTGAAATAAAATATCTGAGCCACAGGACTCAAGGCCTGATTCTTTTTTCTCCACTTCTAAACTGCCAGGAAACTCCCAACTCAAATATTACCTTTGCTGGGATGCAATCCTCTCATCCCACCTCTTAAATACATCGTGTTTGTCTCCTGGTTCCCATGGTGCCTCATTCAGATGTCCATCATCTTACCCTCCACAACACAGTTTAATTAGATGCTCACATAATTCTGAAGCCACTGACGGAGGGACTGTGTCCCCAGTGCCTGGCACATAAAATAGGGGTCAGCATACTTCCTTCTGTAAATGGCCAGAGAGTAAATAAACATTTTAGGCTCTGCAGTAACCTGGTCTCTGTCGTAACTGTGCAGCTGCTATTGTAGTGCTAAAGCACCTACAGACAATAGGTGCTCCAAAACTTTATTTACAAAAACAGGTAGTGGGCCAGATTTGACCTGCAGACCAGGGTCTGCCAACTCCTGTGGCAGACCATCCAATGAAAACTATAAAGAAGGGAGGGCGGGAGGCAACCATGAAGGAAGGGGGAGAGGAAGGGAAGAAGAGATGGAAGACGAGGTAGAGAAGGAGAATAAACCCAGAAATAAAGTCAGAATGAAACAAAATTTGATATGCTTCCCAGATGGTAAAGAGCTATTCCTAGTGAGTTTCTCTTCAGCAAAGCATTCAGTCCATAAGAAACAATTCTAATTAGAATCCTCCTATTATACTTCACATTGTATTCTCTACATGTAAATCTTCAAAACAGTTTCTCTCTTTTGGCAAATCATTATTTCCCATTTATTAAGACAAAGTACAGTCGAAGGGCTCCATTGCTGGCTTATAACTGCAGCCTGCCTACAGGTGTCATATTTTATGCACTGAAAAGAGAGTATTGTTTTGCCACTCTCTATGCAGGAACTATGAACGCCTGGAAACAAATGACTTTTGACTGCTGATCAGAACCTCACTTTAATCAGTTACTGGTCTATGATCAATAATTAATCATGCTATTCTGTCTAGGTAATAAATAATGGCGAAAATATCAATGAATATATAGTTGGCCAGATTCTCCCTGGGGCGAAACACAAAAGGACCAGCATGAAAGTCTATCTGGATAACCCTGTGGATTCTCGGTGTACAGCTTTAGTTGAAATTCCAGGAGGGCTTGGACTGGTAGGAGAGGAAAGAGCCTTGTCACCATCAACGCCTCCCTCTGAGCCCCTCAGGACTAATAATCCCTGCTTGGATCAAATGTGTGTGTGCAGAGATAACTGAAAAGGAGCCCGCGACACTGGGGGACAGGCCAGAGTTTCACAGGCACAAGCAATTGGGTGGCAGGAGGAGCAGAGACCCACTCAGGTTCAATGCTTGTCATGCTTGTAGGTTAGAAGTGGTGCATCCACTGCAATCTTATATGCTGAAACCTAGACGCGTACCCAGTGACTTCGTTATTCCAGTTTTCTGATGGAATATTTTATAAAGAGAACAAATAACTGTATTGCTTTTCTACTGCCATATAATAAATTACCACAAATTTAGTGACTTAAAACAACACGCATTAATTATCTCATGGTTTCTGCTTGCAGGTCAGGCGTCTGGCCCCGGGCTCAGCGGGGCTCTCTACTCAGGGGCTTGCGTGGCTGCAACTGCAGTGTCCACTGGGTTGTACCCCTTTCTGGAGCTTGGGATCCTCTTCTAAGCTCACGTGGTTGTTGGCCAAATCCGGTTCCTTGTGGCTGTGTGACCAAGGGTCCTGGATTCTTACTGGCTGTCACCATAAGAATCTCGCCCTGACTTACCTGTTTAGTCAACTTCCAAGTAGAGGCATTGGTAATGAGAACATACACAGCAGAGGGAGATCCAGAGGGAACTGCTACCACAGTTCATGAGCTAGTGTTCTTCAGTGCTATTACACTAAAATGATCTCGTCCTTTTTGTTTTGTTTTTTTTTTTTAATAGCTTGATTGTTCTCCCTGAGCAAAAAATCTAGGCAAAATTCTCTATCAAAGACAGCCATGCTACCATCATGCTAGATGTATAGGTCCCTGGTCTTTCTTATGTTACTGTAGGTGGAACCAAGCATTCAGATTACAACAATATTTTTGATACAAAAGTTACGATACTTTTTATGAGACATTCTCATTTGTCTTTGAGTTCATCTGGGTTAGCATAAGAAAAGCATCATTTGTACTATATTAGCAAATTGCCTAATCTATTTACGTAACCTGCTCTGAGTCAGGTGGTTTCTTTTTATTAACTTATTTCCCCCAAGACTTCAGCCAAACTCACAAGCAGCTTCCCTAATGAAGTGTGACACTTGCCAATGCCTGGGTCTGCCTGCCTTGGCTTCAGAGGAGCCTTGCCAGGATGGCCCACAGTGGCCCTGCAGGAACATCCAGGCCTGCAAAGTATCAGTATCACTGTACTCTTCACAGCTCCAAAGGATGAGAAGGGCCACAGATTTACTGAGCAAAGGGGATAAAGAAAAACTCTCAAGACCATCTAGGCAACTCCCTAGCAAGCCTGGAAGCAAGTCCAGAAAGGCCTCAGGGTTTTATGTATCTAATAATTGTCCATCTATCTGCTATCTACCTTTCCATCTCTGTGTTCCCCACCTTCTCTGCCATCAATCAATTACAGAAGGGTTCACCCACACGTTTTGTGAATAGCCATCTGAACCCTCTTTAAAACTGCAGCACTGGGCCCCAATGCCCTTAGAACTGCACACCTAAAAACTGCACCTTTCAGAGGTATGGCTTTCATCAGCCATTCTCTTTCAATACCACCCTTGAATAAAGCAGGCTGGTCCGAGGTAGGTTCCTCCCAAGCTTGCAATAAGCGTCTCGGGATGGCGCCACCCTACTTTGCCATATTAGACACATGAGCTTTCAAAAGCCAGGGAAGCAGCAAGAGATCTCAGAGCAGTGTGAACTACATTAAAGTACATGAGTGGACTCAACTGTGAAAAATCTCAGCACCCTGAACTCTCTCCCATGGGCAAGGGGGCTTCTGTGTGGTCTGATGTCTTTCCACAACCTCTTGGAAACACAGGCAGCATCCACCTCTTGTGAAAGGAAAATGACTCTGGAGAACACAGTATCAGGTCACTTTTACCCCTAAGAAAGATGAAAGGTTAACGGGAAGCTGTATGTCATCCAGAAACTCAGATGACTAAGTATGTACCAGGCACTACCCTCAGTTGACGAGGAACTACAGCGGAGTGAGGTAGGCATATGCGTGTGCACACGAGCCTCACGCTACACAGAAGAACCAGTGTGGGAGAAACCTACTTGGCTTATCGGCCACCCAGACTGGCTGCCTTCGCTGAATTGGAGAGGACTTGCAGCCACTTCAGAGGAGGGTACACAGCCAACGCAAACCAAACACAATCTGCTTCTTTGTGAATTGCAAGCAATTCCCAACTGCCTGAGCTAATGGTACGGAGCAGTAGAGCAGATAACCCAATACGGTGGATAATCTCAAAATCATTTTCCATTTGGCTTGTGGAATGAATTAAATGATTTGTTTCAGCTTCAGCAGATTTACCTTCCTAATTATGTTTTTTGTTAGGCTAGAAACATTCAACATCACAAGATGTTGCCAGGGATTTTAGAAGTACGGCAGATAATAGTCATGTGAAAGATCAGAACAGGGGTCACCTGGGGTCATCGACACCTACTGACCGCCTACTGTGTGCAAGCTACTGAATGAGACAGAAAGTGGTAAATGACATGGATTCTGCAGTCAGGACCGTGACATAGTAAACAAGACCAGATCTAGAGGTACAAAAAATATACCTTAAAGATAGTTGGTTATATAAATGCATGTAAAGCAAGGACATGTCTATACTTCAGAATCTCCCTAGATGTTAAATATTTGTTAAATAAATGAATGGATAAACAATGCATATCTGGAAAGAAGTAAAAAAAAAAAAAAAATACATCCAGCAATAAGCATTCCTGACTTCCAAGAAAAAGCAGCTTATTGTTCACTAGGGTGGTCAGAAAAGGTATTTCCCAAATTAGAAGCTCCTAGAAGGCAGGCCACATGCCCCTCAAGGCTTTGGACATGGAGAACATGGTAGATTCTCTCCCCATGTTGACTGACCCTCTTCCCTTGGATTAATCCTCATCATCTTCTACATCTCAACCCAATACCTCCTGCTCAGGGAAATCTTTCCAACCCCAGACTATGTCAGTCCACAGGGATATGCATTCTTAATCCCCTGTGCTTCACCTTGTGAGCAATCCACCCAACCCAAAGTAAACACTTATCTTTGCAGTATTTGTTGAGAGGCTGCTTCCTCTTAAAGAACATAAGCTCCACAGTGGCAGGGACAATTATCTCTCCCATTTTTGTTACTGGATTTGCAGCACTTAACATAGTGCCGTGCATACAGTGAGGCTAGATAAGTATTTTGTGGAGTGTTGAACTGAAATGATGAAGTCAGGAAAAGACCTCTAACTGGGCCCTAAGGAATGGGTAGGAAGTCCTTAAATGAAGAAAAGGGAAGTTTCCTGGAAATCCCAGGAAACTGGAGTCCGCCTGTACATCCACACGAAGATGAAAACAAACAGGAGGATTTCACAGGATCATTAGCAGGCTGCTTCATAAAGTTGTAATAAGGATTAGGGATTATTAAAAAGCAACAACAACAACAAAGATAGCTACCATATATTGAGTGTTTCCCATTTAAGCTAGTTTAATGGATTATCTTATTGTCTCTCATAGCAACCTTGTGAAATAGCTATTGTCCTTATTTTACAAGAAGACCAAAGCTTAGAGAATTTAAGGTCACTTCATAAATATATAGCAGAATGACTGTTTGAAGCCAGGCCTATTCATCGAAATGACTCCAAAGCCCATGATCTTCACCAGTGAGCAAATGAGGTACTGTACTCAAAGACACTTAATATTTTGTAAAGCACTTGGCAGCTATAATGTGTATGGGTGCAGATAAACACAAACATCCAGATAACAGACCAGCTAGCTAACTAGCTAACTAAAGAATCCAAATTTTCTCAGCAACTAAATACACCTCTATTTTACTGGGTTATGTAGGCCTTGCCTTGCAAGGCTGGTGAAAATCCAAAATGTTCTGCTCTCTGAAGGACAAAAAATATGGGTCTCCTTGATGCCCATATATAAACAGGTAACAATGGAAACGCCCATGCACTTTGCTTCCAACAAAATGGTTTAACACTTTTTTTGTTCTTTTCTACTAAGGCTTAAGGAGACTGAATAAATATTAAGACCAACGTGGCCTCTCTTAGTAAATTCAAGGCTAATTGGCTCAACTGAAAGGGACTACTGGAATAGATTCGTATACTCACAACCCCTGGGCTGGCCACAATCATCCAGTTGTTTTGGTGTAAGGATGTCTAGATCTCTGGACTGTAAGCTCCAAAAAGAGAGGATCCAGGTCCATCATTCATCTTTGTATCTCTGGGGCCAGCACCACAGAAAGCGCACAATACATTCACATTTATGGAACAAAAGAGTGAATATTTAAGAGCAAGTTAATTTTTAAGTGTAAAAGGTTAAAGGGACATTGAAAGCCCTGGACCATATACTTATCCTCACTATAACAGTCTGTGGGAGAACTACGTAGAACGGGATGGAGGCAGCATCAAATAGATTTGGCTAAATTTGGATTATTAAAAATATATATTTAGTCACCGAAAAAGCATTTATTTTGCAACACAGTGGCAAACAAATATAACAAATAAATGAACTGACTAAAATTTTCTTTTCCTCTGTAACTGGTTATCTTAGCATCCCATTGACGCATCCTAAATGGCAGCTCCCAGATTATCACTGACTCTCAAATTAGCATTTACTAGTATTATTATTAATAACAATCAGCATGTTTAAATTTCCTCTCAGGAGATGTCAATGGATTTTCATTTTTCAATAAGGAGGACTTGCAAAATGATTTGTTTTAATACGTCGGCAAAATATGCTGCTGAAAATAATAAAACTTCTGTTTCTCCTAATGACAGCCATCACCTCTCACACAGGTATGCCAGGGTAGGACACAAGAGCTTTTTTTTGTGTGTGCCTAGCAGATCTTGGAGGTTGGCTGGGAGCTGGGCACAGACCACAGAAAAGCAAATAAGTCAGCATCTCAGGAAGCATTCCTCAGATATTCTGGTTTTTGAGACAAGTGGAATTATTCCCCACTAATTTATACACCAATGAAACTGGCCGGCTGGCAAGTCCACAATTAATGTGAATGCCAAGTGGGAAGGCAGCTTTGTTTCATCTCAGAGAACACTTCGCTGAACAGCAGCCTCCCCAGCTGAAAATGCATGCAATGTCTCTCTCTTTTAACTTGCAGCAGACGCTGGCATTTCTTCATCTCTATTCACTCTATCATTATGATGCATTATACAATGTAATGATGTAATACACCGGAAAGCCGAAATGTGCACGCCTTGCCAAAAATAATAATAAGAAAAGTATACAATTATTTTCTGCTATGAAAGCCACTATCACTATCATTTCATCCTTCCCCAGCCAAAATGAAAGCTTCCCTAATGGCTCAGAGTCTCTTTATGTTTGTGAATTGAACATGAATGTGAAAAGTAGGACGTCACCTCGTCTGTACTGAGTTAGAACTTTTAAAGGATGTAAACAAATTTATCACTTGAGCATGGCGGGCTGGCTCCAGAATCTGCTCCGGCCATATTTTCGATGGTGTGATTTCTGGTGTGATTCTAAATGTTACCAAGTCTTTATTTGTTAATAACAAATTTTCCTAAAAAGGGTCTGCCTTTTCATGTTTCATTAACATTAACCTACAATCACAAGCCACCGTTCTGGGCAGGAAGCACATTTCAGGGAAAAGTCACCGTCTGCTGGTAGCTGCATTCGTGGCTGATTAAATCAAAAAGAATCAAAGTAATAAAACCTCAGAAATAAAGCCAACTAATTGTTACATTTCCCTTCCCCCTTACTGAGCCCTATTTTGAGTTACAGAAGCAGAAAATTGTTTTAAGAATCAGATATTTTTAATGCATCACAAGAAAATATTCCTGAAAGACTGCAACAGTGAGCAGACTTTCTTCATCCAATTCCTTCTGGTTCTGTCCCTCCTTTTCTTTTCTCCCCTCCCTTACGGCTCTCCCTCCCTGCTCCCATGGATTTTCTGGGTAGATTTTTTACAGCATATCTAATGTTTTTCTCCCTCAGTACCAGGGATCAACCTCTTATAAATGGGACCAAACCAAAAGAAGGAAGCTATATCCCTGACCGTCCAGCTTGCTGGCAGAAGCTTCGTCAATTTGGACTGCAGCGACATTTCAAAATGATATTTTCAGCGCTGTTATTATAATTGTAATTAGGAAGTGGTTGATGAGATGGGGACCAGAGACGAATTTTAAGGGAACGCGGGGACTGGAGCAGGGGCATGCTGCTGTCCACAGCATTCCATCTCCAGCTTTGAGGCAACTGCTTTGACCGAGCTCACTCACAAAACCCAGCCACAGATCATAAAGCTCCTAAGTGGGCTGGCCACCGGCTTTATGCTGAAAATTTGTGGGATGCCATTTTTTTGCCTAGCAAAATTAGTAGGAATGCTTAACGTAATTAATTTTTATACTAAACACGTGTTGTTATTTTTTTTTAATGTACAATTACCAAACCATCGAAACCACAGTAGAGCACAATCAGATGTGCCTGAAAACACATAATTGACATAAAGGACGTGCAGGAAAATAACGTGAAAACATAAAATAAATGGTTATTGCTATTTAGAATCTGCATTTCAAGAGTGGAATTAATCATAATTATGCATTATTAGCTAATAATTGGGTGGAAGTGTACAGGGCATATCATGTTTATTGTTACTGGTATTGCCATTGTTACTATTATTATTATTTTCTGTGGAAAATTTTACCAACCTGAGATTGTTTTGAAGAATTTCCAGTGATTACTCAGCGTGTACAGTCTGAAGACTGTTTTGCATTATTCACTCACCACTGAAACACAGTCACCTCTGGGGAAGACCCCAGAAAATCCTAAACATTTCATAAAAACGCACCAGCAGGTGTAGGGCATACTTCTTCATCCAGAAGAAGCCAAAGAGGGACAGAAAGTAAAGATGCATGGATTCTTCATGTAGGGTAGAAGCAGCCCAGAGCAAAAAGCAGAACTATGCTGTCTTGCTGATTCAAGCCTCATTCAACATATTATTTCTTCATTCATTCCCTCTCTATACCCCCTCCCCTTATATATATATACTTACATACATATATAATTTCTGTATATATATAATGTTCAATTACATGTATGTGTGTATGCACAGATATATACATATACATATATAACTGACCCAAGAAATAGACAAAGGATAAGACACGGTGACTAGGTTTTTAATGACTGTTGATTGTCAATAGTTGCATATGATATAAATTGGATCTGTGTCACTGAGGCTCAAAAGATGGAAAGGTTCCTACCATTCAGCACTTTCAATCTTCAGGTTCCAACACTCCAGGTTGGCAGCCTCGAGCTAACCACCCCAGTTCCTTTACTTTGGGGAATGCGTCAAGTGAACTATGATCAAATTCCTGTGCTATGAAACCATGAGACTAAATGACAGTGCATAAAACAGAAGTGGTGTCCTCAAAGTGTCAAAACAACCAGTCGGAAGGTGAAAAATTTGCTGACATAGCCCGTTTTCTTGGTCTACATGAGGTAAAATAACTTTTATGATGGATACTTGGTTCCTTTTCTCCACACTTAGGTGTCACATAAATTGTCAGAAGAACAAGACATAGAAAGGAAAATGACCAAAATGGTAAAGACAAAAAGAGAAGGCAAAAAAAATAAAAAAAAAAATCAACTTGGCTAATTAATACAATTTATTTTTTTTTAATTTTTTTAATACAATTTAAACGTGTGTTATATATTTAAAATAAAACCAGGTGGCTTGATAAATCGAACCCATTCATCCCATTTGCATCCCATTTGCTTAGCTGACAATTATTTCTTGAGTGTCTACTATGTATCACACACTATTCCAGGCCCTGAAGGTTCAGTGAACAAAACAGGACAAAAATCCTTCCTCCCACAGAGTTTACGGTATTTGTGAAGAGGGCGGCTGGGGCTGGAGGGAGAGAGACAAACAATAAACAGATCATCAAACTATCTAGATCAGATGGTAGTAGCTACCTTGGAGACAAAGGGCAAAAACGAGGGCAGAAAGTGTATGACGGTCCCTAAAGACTCCCCTGAGAGGGTACTGCTGGAGTAATAACCACAGGCCTATCTGGATGAAACCTTAGCCAGACTACCCACTTGCATGAGCTTTTCCTCTTTAGGGGCAGCAATGACCAAACTGATCCAGCAGCCTCTTGAGAGTGTAACCTCAGGAAATCACTCAGTGGACCCCACGGAAGATTCGTACCCGCCGTTCCTTTGCCACAGTGCGAGTTGAAATTAACAGAATCCTTACAAAGAGGAAACTTTTTTTTTCTCAGAACAGTGCAAACTGTGTATCTCTCATTTGTTTTAAACACACATCAGTTTGCCCGCATTCAGTGAAGTAAAGCAATGTGGAGCAAAATGAAAGAAAGGAAAACCTTGGTGGGTTCCCTGCATGGGGCAGGAGGGACAGAAGGGCAGGACCTGGTCTTTCTAAAGCAGCCAAATAACCAGTTTGTCTGCATTTCCCTTTTTAAGCCATTGGTTTTCCAAACACTTAGACCCAAGAAAGAAGGGCAGTATGTGTATCTCTCGTGACCATATCTCCTGAGTCATAACTTAGAACCTAAAAAAGAAGTCTTTTTCTGATTTGTGAGTTCATTTGGATAAAAAGCTTTCCCAAGTTATAAAATTTAAACCACGTTTGGTTGTTATTTTAAAAAATTACTTCCTTGAGGGGCGCCTGGGTGGCTGTCTGTTAAGCATCCAACTTCGGCTCAGGTCATAATATCATGATTGGTGAGTTGGAGCCTGCATGGGGCTCTCTGCTGTCAGTGTGCAGCCTGCTTTGGATCCTCTGTTCCCCTCTCTCTCTGCCCCTCCACCTCCCTCCCTCCCTCCCTCTCTCTCTCTAAAATAAATATTTCTAAAAAATTACTTCCTTGAAGATAGTTATATAACTAAAAAGGTAAAATTCACTAAAACACACACACACACACACACACACACATACACACCTCTATCATTAAAAATGATTTGAAACTTTAAAATTGGAGTAGATTCCAGAAATCCAGAACTTATGGTTCCTGTAAGTGCGCCTCAAAACCAATGTAATCTGTGTTGCCCCAGTAGAAAATGTACCCATTGCGGGAGGAATAAAGCCAGCATTTACTGCAGGGAGACTGGGAGGAGGTAAATCCACAGACTGTGCCAATAGGAGGAGCCGGCAGGAATGCTGCAAAAGCCATAGACCCTAATCCCAGGCTCCTGGCACCCCTGCTGCCAGGGCACATCCTCCCCGAGTAACAAGACCAATGGAGGGACAGAGGGAAAACTTCTTTCTCCTGTGACATGGTATATGAACCAGTGGTGATGGGGGTCTCAGGGCAAGGCCCCTCCATTGCCACCTCACCTCTGTTTTTGTTGTCACTGACGCTTACCGAGACCTCGGAGCCAGTGCGAGCCCCAGATTAAACCTGTGATATTTAGGAAGAAGATTACATATCATACACCTCTCTCTCCTTCCTTTTACTGGTCTAGTTGGGCAGCTGGGAGTCCCTGTTTCTCCCCACCCTTTGTTCACTCCCTTCATTAAGACTTTCCTATCAACTGCTTATACTCCAGTGTGAATCCAAGTTTGCTAGCAACGTCCAGGGAAATTTGCAACTAAAAAGTCCTTTCTGTCACTGAAAAGAAAGAAGAGCACTGTGTCCCAGACAGGAGCTCTAGGGTTCTCTATGCTTGCTGTCCTGGAGGCTAGAAACTTCTCAAATACCTTTCAACGCCTCCACTTAGGCACCCACCTCCAGGTGAGCTGGAGTTCTAAGTAGCCTTTGGCAACAGGTTCACAATTTTCTCAAGGTACATAAACTTGAAGACGGAAATGACTGGTGCAAAACCACCTGTCCATTAACTAGGAATATCGTCCTCTTTAAATGGCTTGACAGACAGACAGAAACAATTTGGCCATGAAAGAACACCATTCCATTGGACTGAGAAAATAAATCTGCTCATTCTTCTCAGACATGGGGTTGCTTCCCCATCTCTC
Organism: Lynx canadensis; assembly: GCF_007474595.2. Classification (NCBI taxonomy): domain Eukaryota; kingdom Metazoa; phylum Chordata; class Mammalia; order Carnivora; family Felidae; genus Lynx; species Lynx canadensis. The sequence continues at coordinate 77,508,268 of NC_044305.1, forward strand.
TACCCCATGCCCTCTGCCTCCGTGACAAGCTTAGATCCACGAAACTGAATGTGGTATGTTGCTAGGATTTCCTCACCCACGTCCCCTTTGCCTCGGGTGGGGATGCAAAGGGTAGGGGGAGGTGGGTGGGAGGAGTGCAGACCATCATAAACCTTCTTAGGAGAATCTGTTCTCCTGCTGATGCTGAAATGGGGCTTTATTCACTCAAGCACCTCATGACTTTGAAGCCTGATTTGATAAAAAATGTTAATTATGCTTCTCTTTAACATGATTTATAGGACATTAGTGACAGCAGGGGAGTGTTTACTCCATGCAGGTAAGAGACCGGTCTAGGGGCTTCCTCTGATTTCCATGTAATTAGGAAAATTTGGCCCACCCAGGGGCCTAATAAGATCACCACTCTCTTTCCCTCCCCAAAATGCAGAACAAGCCACTAACCAGCATGTTGTATCTCCAGTTGCCAATAGCATTTTTTTACTATAAAATTTGAGGTAACCAAAAAAAAAAAAAATCACATTTGTATGGATGTGTCATCTGTGAGCGGCTCTGCACCAACAAATGGGGGTGGCTGCTAGCAGCTGCAGGTCTCTTCTAAATGAAAATCAAGTTAGTATTTCCTTCCCGGAGGGAGAACTATGTGCTTTGTGTAGAAGGTTTTTTTTTTTTTTTTTTTTTAATAAGCTCACACACATACACAGAGCCTTGTTTTGTGTGTGTATTTACCTCACCGCATGTGTGTGTCCACAGATGCTTTATAAATATACTGGGGTGAGGAGAACATTGTTTTAATGCCTACGAAATGGGTCTATGGAAGGCTCCCTCTTTCACCGCTGAAACGACTGAAAACCTGGAGTGGAACAAAGAGTTAAGGGCCTAAGACACATCATGAACACGGAAGTAGTTAAGAGTTTGTACCTTCTCATGCCTCTCCTGTGACCATCACAGGTACAGTCATGAAATGGTTACACATTTCCCCAGTCTCTTGTATGTAAGCCCACAGGTAACCACGTTTTGATACATCTCTTCCTCCATCTGTGCAAGCCTCTTTCAGAAACACAGCCCCTCAACCAAGAGCTCCCGCCAAGATACTTTCTGTGCCTGTAACATATGCCACGATGTGGCTTCTAGGAAACTTACAATGTTACATGTTTCTATACTGTTACAGCATGAAGCATCTACACAGTATAAACAAGAGTGCAACAGGACCCCCATAAAGGGGCAAGTTTGCGACAAAAGTCTGAACCCATTTTAAGGATGTACAGCAAAAGGGTTTAACAGCTGTTGTGGAGAGAAGGGGCAGTGACTACAAAGGAGAAATGGAAGTCTTTCTTCTTTTTTTAAAATCAGAGCGTCTTTGTGCGAGGGTACACTGAGCTTTGACATGAGCAATGTTTGGGTTTGTGTTGCCAGCAAGAGAAAATTCAGTTTGTGCCACAATATATATGTGTACGGGAGGAGTATTTTTTAAAATACAATAAAATGTTATCTCTGATTAGAAAAGAAAGATGAATTCTCCTGCTAAACCAGGTAACCCTAAAAGCATGTTAACATGAAATACTAAATAAAATGCTACTCATCTATAATAAATCTTATTACACATTTTGGCAATTTTACTACTAACATAGTGAAGGTTTCAAGCAATGTTTGAAAATAGAAATCTTAAATTGAATCATTGTTGCATGAATATATGCAAAATATTCATTTCTAGCACTGTGAGGGTTGAGTGCTTTTAAATTGGAGAAATCACTCATGACTTCACCTTTTCATGCAAGATAAAGTTGTATGTGGTAACATCATTACAATGTCATGAAAGGAGTGGAAATCATACAACAGTTCTGCCTAAAGCTAATATACAAAAAAAGGGCTTCAATATTTTTCAATATTGTTCAATATTTAAAGGTGCAGTGCAAGGCTTTAAATATATTTAAAAAAATCATTAGGCTTTAGATGTCAGTGAGGCCTTTACTGAGCTCGGAGACTAATAAAATCATTGATGAGATCTCTTTAATATTTAACGGAATTCATGTCTTAGGTAGTCGCCTATTTTCCACTCCTATCTCTGCAGATGGGGCTAAATATAGATTTAAAAAAAAAAAAGATTTCTGAGAAGGTGATTATAGATTTTCTTAACCATAGCACTAAAATAAAACTATTTACTCAATGATATTGTCATAACAAGAGAAAAAGCATTATGACATTTAAATAGGATTTTCTATCAATTCCTTAACAGAAGATCGCTTCAAAGTAGCTAACACATTTATACACACTAACAATCAGGGAGTTCAATCAGTGAAAACAAATGAGCAGATTTTCAAATGAGTTGCCGAACCATGAATCATCAATAGAGGGTTAGGACTGGAGGAAACTGAAAGATTTTTTTTTTTTTTTAATATTGAGGACAACAGTAATTATTGTCGCTCATGGATCTCTTTGCTTTTTTTTCTATCCAGTGATAAAGAAAATTAGGAGCCAAAGTTCAGACTCAAAATCCTAAGGCGTGTGTGTGTGCGTGTGCGTGTGTGTGAAGATATAAGAAGAGCTCTCATTTAATTATATTTTTTATAGTTACTCTGTAGGGGAATATCATTCATTCTAAGGTAAAGTAAGGCATTCACAGGCTCAACTTTAAACCCTGTTTATGTGTGAAATTGATGGCTCCATTTCTGTTATCAAGTCACTAGTCCAGCACTTTAAAGTCATGGTCTGCAAAATAAAATTGTCTCCCTTTTGAATGTCAACCCCTAAAACCAAATATTCCCATTTATTAAAATAAAAATGTAAATTTATAAATTATCATCCTATTTTTATGTAAAAGCATTCTGGAAAGTACCACATACCATTGTCACATGGCAAACAGCCCTCCCCATCATTGGCTGTTGCTAGGCTACCAGGAAATGGAATGGACCATTGCCAATGATGAATTAACTGATGAGCCAGGATGACAGTAATCTTTGTCACTGGATGCAGTAGCTGTCTGAGCCCTGTCATTTTCTGCATTTCATGTTAAACAGATATACCTAGATTGTAAAACAATACAAAGAAGAATCTGAAAAGAAAGAAGTAAACTTTGACAATCAGAGGGCGGTAGCTTTTTATATATACATACGAGGCTTATTACCTTCGCTGAAGAATGCGATCCAACATTCATTAGGTTTTCTTTTTTAAATTAAAACCTCTGAGCAAATGAAACTTTGTTCTAGATCAATAAAGCAAATTCAAAGAGATACCTACTGGGAAGCACTCTGAAAAAAATCACAAAATAATCAGGATGTTTGGTCCATGATGTTAACCACCGGGATTTGTGTATATATATAAGAGTATCCTTATTTGGGGAATTGTACAGACAAAGATGACTGACCAAATCTGGTGTGTTTGGGCTTTGTAGACTTTATAGGCATAAATACCTAGCCGTTAAAACACCCGGTGAATAACATCATGTTCGCACAGGACACAAGATTTTTCCACGTGAACAAACTAATTCAATCAAATTGATTTTTTTTTCTCATGCATTTATCTAAAAACATATTGAAGGGATTGGTCGTTTTGTTCTACTCATAGATTCAACCTTAAACCAGTCATGAAATTCACAAGCAGAGGACAGGGACTCAGAAGTTATGAGCGGTGAACTTGAAGGGAAGACAGAAGTAAAGTGAATGTATGCTCGGAAGTGTGAGCACACATCATAGCAGAAATCCACTGAGATAAAAGGCGGAGAAAGGAATCTGTGGACCCAATACGAGCATGGGGGTGTCCAGAAAGTGAGCACAGTGAGACACCATCAGCCAGGAAATTATACTGCAACAAGCATGGCTTAACTCCAAAGCAGCAAGACCAATTTCCAAAGACTGCCTTATCATATTTTTAAGAGACGAGAGAAAAAAATAAACGGGGAGGGGCTAGCAGTGGTACCTTTAGACGCTGGAAATATTTAATGACAAAGGTCGTAAGGAAGAAACAGTACAGAGGGAGAGACATCAGGTGGAAGCAATTATAAGTTAAAAATGACGTCTTGCCCAACCATTTCTGTATCTAGTTTTCCCCCAAATCATCCTGGGGACAAAGCTCAACAACCTGATTGACACTTGTGCTGATACCACATCCCCTCTAAAAATTTCAGAAACGGCATGCTAGTTAGATATCCTTCTTCTGCTTGACTATGCAGCAACTAACTCATTATGAAATGGGTTAATTCTCTTAGATATATAAAGTAGATGTGAGCAAGTAAGTGTGGGTAGGCATACGTGTGTGTGCGTGTGTGGCTTCAGTGGTTTTAGGACAAAGGATCTGCCAATGAGACAGGAACTCTGGGGTCTTGTTAGTTCCTGCATTAGTGAGAAGATAAATGGCAGGGGGTTCTTTGGACCTCATACTTCATAGCACTCAAGCCCTTGTTCTGCTCTTTTTTAACATGGGGGTTTTTGAAATGATAGATCATAACTATAGACCCAATATGTGTGGATGCAGATTGTATGCACTTAATATTTCAGGAGAAGTGTATGCAACCTAATCCAATCACTCTGAAAAATGTGGAAAATGGAAATACATAAAGAAAGCTGCTGGCATAAAAGAGAATAAAAAAGAAATATTGATGAAGCTCTGTATGGATTAGGCAAAATATATTCATGTAGCATTTGAATATACATGTATACGCATGTATATGTTCTCATCTATGTATGTTATATGCATTTAATATATACATATACATATATACACACCAGATAATCAATGTATTAAAAAAAAAACAAATCAGATCAGAAAATTTGCTTTCTTTGAAGTCAGAATAGCTGCGTATCTTCTACTGTAGGTTTTTTCCACCCCCGTTGCAAAGATCTAGAGAATTATGGAATATTTTTTAATGAGACCATAACTAATACTGCAAAACTACTAGTAAACATTGGAGAGGTAGCCTAAGTAGTAGACAAAAGTGTTGACTCTGGAGCCAGATCTGAACAAAGGTATGAATTTCAGCTCGGCCACTATGACCTCTTAGTCTCAAGCAAGTTATTTAACTTCTTTTGCAGCTAGTTCTTTATTACAATATGGCAGGAGGGGAGAGAATAACAATAGGACTTACTTGGGGATGCCTCAATATTTATTTTTGAGTCATTTAGAACAAGGTCTGGCCCATAATAAGCATTAAAGAAGTATTTATTAAATCAATAAATATACCCATAGATGGTATTTATCCAGGAAATGTTACCAAGGGAGGTTTTGAAATCATCTTTCCCATAAAAAGCAGAACATTTCATCTTGCAACCCAGTGTGGATGTGGGCCAATGTTTTACTCTTCGTCTGGGTAATGTAGTCCCACGGACCCGGAGCAGGATGGCTGCACCCACTGGGGTCTGCCTTCCTGACACCAGGATGCCCTTCAACCACCTTTGAGTCACCCTGTCTACCCTAGGTTGTCATCCTCACCCTTCTCACACTACTTCGTGACTTAGCATAAAGATTTTGCGGAGAGAGAGGAACTCGTCTCAAACAACAGTGAGAAACACTGAATGGAATACGATGTCAAGGATAGAAAAAGAGAGAGAGAAAGCCCAGGACAGAAATGAAAAACTTATTCGGCTAGCCCGCTGGCCATAAAACAGCTGAGACCTGAGACAATGAGAGAGGGAGACAGAATGGCTATTGTGAACAGGAAAACAAAGGCAAGGCCTCCTGGCCAGACTGTCCTCTTGGGATGTCCAGTAACAGCATTCATTCCTTCCACCGTATTTACCGAGCACCTACGAAGATCCCTACAATGTGATCAAAATATTTAAAACCCCTGCCCCTACAAAGCTTACATTCCACATAGGAAGAAGCCAAATAATAAATAACCTAAATATGTGAGATGTACAGGGTGATCCATGACAACAAGGACCAAGGGAGAAAAGCAGGCAAGAGGGTTAGGAAGTGGGTGGGAGCAGGTGGGGGGTTCATACTGGGGACTGGCCTGCTGGAATTGCACACTACCCCACCCACAGGAAGAGGCTTATGCTCAGACCACTAATCTGATCACTGTCTGATTACACTATTGGGTTTTACCCGAATGCTCCCATTAAAACTTCTCCCCATGAGAGAGTCCCACCCTGATTTCACCCTTCGTATGCCAGAGGCAGAAGCATAGATAGACCCAGAGTCTTCTGCTTCCCGATTCCTCCCTGACAGGCCAGACTCTGCCTCTCACACTCTCCAGTGAGGTAACTCATTGAACACACCATCAGGCGAAACTGAAGCAAAGTTGATCATCCCACACTCAGAAGGGCCTTTCCTCTCAGGCTTCCATAGTGTCTATTCTCTGATGTCCAGCTTTTTGTCATCCATGGGGCACCTTTAGCAGAGAAAGAAGCTGCTAAAAACATGAGCATTCCCAAGCAGGGAAGCTGTATGGCCCTTCTCTCCCGCTCCCCTTCTTTAAAGGATCATAAACAAGTTTCTTAGCACCCCTGCCACATTCTCCTCCTAGTTTTGTTTTTTTACTTTCTTTTTTTATAGTGGTTTTAGGTTCACAACAAAATTAAGCAGAAGGTATGGAGATTTCCAATGTCCCCTGTCCTCACACGTGCATGCATGCCTCCCCCATCATCCACATCCCCCATCAGCGTTGGTACATTTGTTACAACTGATGAACCTACACTGACACATTATAATCGCCCAGAGTCTACAGTTCACATTAGGGTTCACCGTTGGTGTACATTCTATGGCTTTGGAAAAATGTGTAACGGCATGTGTCCATCATCACAGGATCACACACAGTATTTTCACTGCTCTAAAACTCCTCTGTGCTGCTCCTATTCATCCCTCCCTCCCCAGCTTTTTCTTCTCTTCTTGATCTTGCACACACCCCTCCTTTTTCTCCTTATTTTCAAAACCCCACGTAATAAATGGTTTTGGAAGCACTATTAGGTTTGAGGTCTGAGGAAGAGAATTAAGGTACGACTGGAAGGGAGTGATCACAAGGGAAGGGCACTTTGGTCATGCCCTTGAAATGCTCACATTATAACTGGCTGGGTGCTCCAAACACAAAGTTCGAACTTACAATGGGTTCAAAGCCTAATACGCTCCTTTCATGCTCTGTGACTCAAGGCAAGTTACTTAACCTCTCTGAACCTCAGTTTATTTATCTATAAAATTGGGATAATAAAAATATCTACCTTGAAAGGTGGTTTCAGAATTCAATGTGATGATCCAGGTGAAGCTAACTTAAATAGTGCCCAGTGCATGGCTTACTTTAACATGTTGCTATTTCTGTTGTTAAATTACATAGTTCTGAAAGCCCAGCGGCTCAGGGCTATTGGTATCTTTTGCTTACATACAAGAAGCCTTCAAAGGACAAGAAATTGGAAACCAGTGGCTCTTTCAGGTGATTCTCCTGTATAAATCCACTCAGGTTTGGGCTCATTACATTCTTATATTTTACCTAGTGAAACAATGCGTGTGAATTTAGTTTCTCTCTTGTAAGTATGTTCACTTAAAACTCCATCACTACATAGTTAAGTCCACTTTTTTACCCTGCAATCCTCACTTTATGGTTGACTCTTGAATAACATGGAGGTTAGAAGCACTAATCCCCTCCACAGTCCAAAATCCACATATAACCTTTGACTCACCAAAAATTTTACTACTACTAATAGCCTACTGTTGACTGGAAGCCCTACTAATCACATAAACAGTTGGTGAACACACATTTTAGAGATTATATATATTACACACTGTAGTCTTACAATAAAGTAAGCTACAGAAAAGAAAATGTTAAGGAAGTCTCAGAAGAAAATACATTTAATGTACCGTACTGTAAGAGAATCCATGTATAAGTGGACCCATGCCACTCAAACCCATGTTGTTCAAGGACCAAGTGTAGTTGATTTTAAAAAGACAAACCCCTCTACAGCTAGTTCATTCCTTTGGAGACCTCCCCAGTGTCCCGAGGAAGTAGTCCAGCTTGCAGGACCCCTCTTCTCCACCACCCGCCGCCATCACAACTGCCCAAACCAGGAGTAGAGATACGTGACCTGGGCTTCAGCGGGTCCTTTCTCCCAGAAATTTAAAACAGGAAAACTAGAATCAGCATTACTCTGATGTGAGGAATAGGAACTGAACAGTCACATCAATTTGCAGGCTAAGGCCACCATGCCCTACTAGTACACCTGGGTTTCAGGGGATGGCCATAAAACCTTTTAAAAACTCTTGCTTTTTTTTTTTAATTTTTATTTTTTAGCTTATTCGCCTGTTCTCTTCCTTGTACCAAATAATTCCTAGAACAAGTGGTAAGTAGTAGGCATGCCATGGCATAAACGCTTCAATGTATCTTGTGGTTCAAATGGTGATCAGGTAAGAATTTCGTTGCATGAAGGCTGGATATGTGTAAACAACACAGGAGTTCAGATGATGAAGGATTTGTAACATTGAGAAAATTAAATGGTTATCGGTGAGCTAGGCATGGCGCAGCTGAGAGGAAGGGCTATTCTCCCGGTATTGTTTCATGAGAAGTTAGCAAACATGTCAATGCATTTAGGTAGCACAGTGATAAGCGCTAAGTCAACCCAGAGGGAGAGATAAAAATCACCAAGGATGATGAATGCTAACTGCTATCTTCATCTGTAGCACAACTGGCTTGAGAGAACAAAGTTAAGCATCCCCTGGTCCCTGGAGACAAAGTCTCTCGATTGGGATTTAAAGAACATTACAAAGGCCTTTACTTGGAATAAAGATGGGGGGAGCATGCTCTCGCCTATCATAAAGGATCTCCTTCTAATTTACTAATCATCCCATCAAACAACAGCAACAAAAACAGATGGGTATTCTGACACATGTGTGTATAATTAATGAACAAGCATGTATGAATATCCATAAGTGAATATGGTATGGATTTAATTGTCAACATTCATTGAACAAACACTTAGGGTACGGAAGGTTTGATTTTGAGCTCTGCCATGTTATTAGCCATATGACTTACAGTGTGAGTCTCAGATGTCATATCAGTAGAAAAGAGATAATACCAATTGTGTTGGGTTGGTGTGAGATTTAAATGACACACTACTTGTAAAACATAGTACCTAGTAGGTATTTTTTTAAATTTTTTTAACGTTTATTTTTGAGACAGAGAGAGACAGAGCATGAACGGGGGAGGGGCAGAGAGAGAGGGAGACACAGAATCGGAAGCAGGCTCCAGGCTCTGAGCCATCAGCCCAGAGCCCGACGCGGGGCTCAAACTCACGGACTGCGAGATCGTGACCCGAGCTGAAGTCGGACGCTTCACCGACTGAGCCACCCAGGCGCCCCCATAGTAGGTATTTTTTAATGTGCCATAAAATCTTACTCCATGCCAAGTGCTTTCACAGATTAACCATTATTAAAACCCTAAATGTAATCGCTTTAGTGTAATGCTCAGTACTAGATGGAACTATCTTAAAAGATTTCCCGCCTATGCTGTGGAACGTTTCACTCTGATGTATTCGTTGGTATCTACATTACAGTTGCTATATAAACCTAGAATATCTTAAACAAATAGTAGTAGAACAGGAAGGACGAGTGTAGGCCTAGCAGCATCCATGTTCTTGCCATTAGGTGGTTGGCTAGAAACAGTAACCTGGCCCATCGCAAAGCCCATAGGTTTTAATATCCTATGAGGATTAATGAAATTAACTTACTTTTGCTTATAAATAATAACCAAACTGACACTAATAAACCCTTCTACTCACTTTTCTACTTTGGGTCACAGAAAAAGGTGTTCTCCCACCCCTCCAGGGCCCTCTGTTTTAATCAGAAACCACCTCTGCTCACCCTGCTCAAGACTATAGACACCGTTTTCAACACTGTTTTATGTCTTACATTCCCCACACTCAGCCACTGGCTGTCTTGTACTTTTCCTTTCACAGAAACTACACCAAGTCATGAATGATATGGTTGATCCTTCTAGAAAAACCTACCCCACTCTTTAAAAAAAAAACAAACTAGGAAGCGATACTCCTCCTATGCTGAACTGAGCAGTGTCTCTGTCAACATTTCACCCTTAACTGTCCCTTGTCACTCAGACAAGATGAGCCCTCATTCTCCCTACCCCACCTCCCAGCCCAATCTTCCAAAAGACTATGCACGAGGTCATTCTCCGAGGATCTTCCTTCATAAAAAAAAGGCAGCGTGGAGCTTCTGGTAAGAAGCTTCTCTCCGACGGCAGGCCAGAATGCTGGCGGGAGAAACCGACAAGATGTACACGCACATCTAGCAGTGGTTTAAAGGATAACAGCTTTGCGTTGGGCACAGGTCAGGGGAACTTTGGTTTGGAGAACAGGTGGGCTACCTGGCAACCAGCAGGCAGCCTTGCTTTTGACTACCACCATTTTAAATCAGGACGTTTGGCAAATCATTAGTGTCTGCTAGTTATGAAACAGAGGAAAGTTCAAAAGCACACGCATGTTTTTTCTCCCGGCTTCCCAGGTGGTAGCTGTTTCAAGCAGCAACCTTTTCACTTTGTGCAGCAAGACTTGTAAACTTCCCGTGGCTAAAACCGTGTTTTCTAACCAGGTGCCCACAACTGAGTCGCAGAGACTCACAAGAGCGGCAAAACCCATATGCAAACGTCTGTCTGAGGGGTTCCATTCCCTCTCCTTGCAAGTTTATTGTTGAAATTACTGAAATGTACACAAATGACTGCATTTGAAGGTGAAATTTGGTGGAAAAGTAAAGATATAATAGGATTCTTTCTTAAATAATTTCCTAGTGCGATGTCTGTCTGAAAAAATGAAGTGAAATTATATGATGTCAAAAAATCATGTTTCAAAATGATTGACAACATGTGAATGTTTTGCATTGTGAAATGAGGTGGAAAATTTTAATTGCATGATGGGAGGACATAATATTTATTAGAACCTTGTAACTACAGAGGATTGCAATGAAGAGGACACAATTTTAAATTTGGCGTTAATACGTCAAGTCTAAATCTTAAATGAACATGCAGGAGTAAAATTCTTCATCAAAGCCTTTTCTTCGAGTGTATGATTAAGTTTTCAGAACCTAATAACTAAACAGGATCGACGCGTGGGGCACGTCCATATCCTGACAAAGAGGCTCGCTAGTCTGCATTTGTATGCAATTCTGCACAGTGTTCCCACACAGCACATGCCTCAGTGGGAGACAGATAAAGTCTGAGCCTCGAGCAGGGCTCACATGAGAAGCGGTGTTTGCTGGAGACCTACAACTTGCAAAGAATGCCAAGAATGGGGGGAAAGACTGAAAATTAAACACAGACATGAGAAAAGGACACAGAAAGGGACATACACGAAACTGGCAAAAGAAAGATCTAAAGCTAAATCACCTTTAAGTCAATCTTGAAAGCAAAGGACTCAGCTGAAGATGGCGTGTGGCACCCACATTTGCTTGTCTGCTTGTCAACTTACAAGAAGACCAGTCCAGGCATGTACCAAGTAAGTGATCAGAGTGGCTCAGCTCCTTCAAACAGATGGCTCCATAACCCTCAATAGCTTGATAGTAGAGGCAAAAAGGCTCTGCTTCCCCAAGGAGAGCGATGGTACAAAGGCCAAGGCAGAAGTGGGCTTCCCCTCTCCACTCTGACTCTCCCAGAAGTCAGTAGTTTCATTGATCAGATTACAGACTGTAGGATCACTTCTCATTCCATCCTGCCCCAAACTCCACCACTCAAGGAAACATTGCCTCTCAGTCTGTAATAGCTCTGGCAATTAAAACTCTAAAAGAGGAGTTCTTTTCTTTTTTCTTTTCTTTTTCTTCTTTTCTTTTTTCTTTTCTTCTTTTAACGGATGGGGAGGGACATTGCTGCAGACATCTAAAATTGCCAGCATCAAGATCATTAAGATCGTAAGAAAAGAGAAATGGAAAGAAAAGTTGTTCTGACACCAAGCAGGAGAATGGTAGGAAAGCATCTCTCTTTCTCTCTCCCTCTCTCTCTCCCCACCTCGCTCTTCCTCCTCCTCCTCCTCCCCCTCCTCTCTCTCTCCCCCCCCCCCCCCCGTGAGGTTGATGCTGGCGCTTCCCATGAATATGGTAAGGACATAAATCACCAAGTTGGAAATCCTAGAGGGTCAGTGAATGGGTCTATAACTAGTAGAGCAGAAGAGGTCAGAAATTAAAATGGTTAGCAACGAGCAATAAGAAATCTGAGCAAGGCTTAAAGAGGACTTGGAAATGGATACTTTATGGCCTCTTTCTCACAGAATTGAAGAGATAAGCTGAGAGTACCAGAACAAAGATTTGGTCAAGAGAAGACAAAAGTCACCATCTTGTGATCAATTTCTCTCTCACAGACAGACCTATGTTTCGCATTTTCTGCTTCTCCCAATATCACCGGTACTTGAAAGCCAAACATATAATACGCATAGAAACATATCCCTTCTTTTAAAGTATTTTTGCTTTCCTGGATACGATTAATGGATGAAAAATTTCTATCCAATAAATATGATAATATTTTTTTTCACATAGCCTCCGCATTCATTTGTTAGCCAAAATAATTTACTTTTCCGGTAGAAAGAGTAATTGTTCCAGCGTATTAACACCTCATCTCATGTATATGATGCAGAACCCAAGATTTTTCAAACGCCTCTTTCCCCTCCCAGAGAACAGTTTAAATAGTATGCTTTCAAAACTTCAGAGGTTTCTAAATCGCAGGCCACTAAAGACTTATCTTCCACCTGCTCATATTGTTTCCTGCATTCTGATCAGAAAGGGAATTTGCGTCTCTGAACCAACAGATATAAAGTGCACAAGAACATCACAAAGTAATTACGAGTTTATGACATCATCTTAATATTACAAGAGAGAGAATGAAAGACCCGAGAGAAACGTGCGATTTCCCTTTTGGGAAAACATTAATGGATGCTTACAATCTGTTTTCTTTTGTTTGGATGTTACAACCAATAATACACTTTTATGTCTATAAATAAAGACTAAAGTTGAATAAATCCAACAAACCCCTGAGCCTGCAGCTTGGAATCTTGATTCACGTTCAAGGCCAAGATTTATGAGTCACTCGCAGAGAATAAGTTGAAGCTGCAAGATTTGGGGGGAAATTATTCCACATGGCGATTATTTGGGGGAGTGATTATGCATGCACACCTGATCACAGTGTCACCTATTCCAGCTCATCCGACATGATAAAACATGGCAATTTTCTCTATTTCCCTTTGCTTGCACAACAGAAACTGATGCACACAACCTCACACCATTCATTTTTAAATGGGCTTCCTTGTCAGAGGCATCCCTCCCTTTCCCACCTTAGCTCTGACTTCTGGAGGTGTTGTGCGGTGATTTATGTAAATGCCGTGATGACTGTAGAGGGAAATGAGGACCACCAACGCTAATGACTGACTGTAGAAAACAACAGCTTTTCCAGCAAGGTATTTCCCCGTACATGCAAGACGGGCTTTTCTCTTGGACAAAACCTACCCCCCTCCACCCCCACCCACCACACACTTAACGAGATGTACATTACAGTCGGGGCCAGTGGGAAAGTCCTCCTGGGTGTTCCAGCCCCATTCTCCCGTACAGGAACGTCTTCAGAAAAGGAGGGCTCTCCTTCCTTTCTCAGGAGCTCCCCGAGCCTTTTAGCTCCCCCTGAAATACCTGTGCCACTTGCAGTGATGGGGCTCAGCCACCTCCCCAGGCAGTTCACTTCAGTGCCTAATTGCCCTTACTGGGAAGAAATTTTTCCTAATGTCTCCTAACCGACATTTTCCCCTTTCCTTGTCTCAAGCCGTTACTTCTTATTAGATCATTCTCAACCACTGCAAGCAATCCGCTTCTTTCCTTAAAATTATTATTGCTCAAATATTTGTAGACAGTTAGCATAGGCTCCCATCTCTCTAGCTCCTTTTCCTGAAAGCTTTAAATGTTATGTTCCTTTAACCTTTCTTTATAGGTCACCTCTTCTAATCCTTTTATCTTTTTTGTCACCCTTCTCTGAGTTCTCTCTAATTTACAGTATTGATGTTCTCTTTATAATGAGGTGCCCCAAACAGTATGCCATGCTCCATAAGTGGCTGCCGGGAGAGGCATGATTACAGGAACTCCATTTTCCTATAAGCAACACCCCCCTTGTATGCTGTGTGCCTCAGTAGAGCATTTGTCTTTTTCACAGCCACACTACATTATCTAAATACACTATCAGTCCCAATTCCTTCTCCCATTTGTCTCTTGAAGACATATTCACCTGATCCAGTGGTTCACTTTTCTTCCTACCGGCCCCAGTAGCCCCAGCCCCCAAACCAGGGTTGCTCAGGACTTGAATCCAAGACTCCCAGGTCAATTAGAAGGAAGCTTTAATTCCTTCAGCTATCAAGGCCCTAGTCTATAATAAACTAGACACAGGTAATCATTGGTCGTGACCCTTTTATTTACAATGCCATCAGATTGGGTTTATTTTTACAGCATTGTTAGAGATTAAGAGCAAAGCTTCTGTCTTCATCACATTGGTTTTACTGTGGGTTAGGACCTATGGTGCCCCACTTCATTTCCTGAGACCCGAGCAATGAGCACAGAATCATTTCTAGTAAGTTCTGACTCTGATTAAAAAACAATCTTTATGAAATAGAAGCTAATAAAATTGCTTTCCTAATTACCCTGAGCTAGTTCATTTCCCAGCAAATATAATAAAATAGAGTTACTTGGCTCCGATTCACAAAATCTGAACCCAAGCTCATTATTAAGGCATTTAGCAGGGAAAAAAGCATGTGTGCATAAGATGCTGTCCCATCAAGCAGAATGCAAGAAACCTTTTGAAGTTTAGACCTTTGAAGTTTGAAGTTATTGCTGTATTTTTTTTAATGCAGGTATTTCTGCTAGGAAAAAATATACATCAGAGTCATTTATATTAATGGAGCAGAGGACCTATACTAGCATAATCTTTGGAGGAGCTTTTCTGTTGAGAACAGCAAATCTTTATTTAAGAAAAATATTTAGATCCTTTGCATTGTACTTGCTAATCTACAGGGCTATTATACGAGGCGGCAAGACTTTTACGTAATAGAATAGAGTAACTCATGTCCCAAGGCTATTTCTGCAGTGACTTATGCCACTCACAAATCTCTTTCATCTATTTAAAGCGTGAGATTCCGATGACTATAAATGTATGAAAATGTTTGGAGATTGTTTTATTTTCCTCTAAATGTCCTATCATTCATTAACATGGACATGATTTGCTAATATTTCTAATGCATGCATGAATACTCCACTAACGGAGGCTTAAAATGCTCCATTCCCAGGGGAAAAAAAAAAATACAATTACCAAAATTAAGAGAGACTTTAAGAAGAGCGTATCTATTAACTAAAAGGGAGACAGTTACATGGGAGAATCAGGTAAGTCAAAGAATGAAATCTCTCTGTCCCACGATGTGACACACCCATTTTATGTGACATCGCCAGTAGAGTTACAGCTCAGGGTAACTGTAACACTAAAGTAAACACAGCCAGGGCTGACTCATGAAGGAGAGCCAGGCTGCTGTGGCCAGTAACGGAGATGCGAAAATCTTTTCTCCTCTTTGGGTATTTGCCTGAAACCAATCTCTTAGAGCTCAGTCTCACAAATCGAAACGGGGAAAGAAACTGCCTCTGTCTTCTACTAGGGAGTGCAGCTCTTCTTGGGAAAATTTGTGAAATTCCACCCCCTGGGCAAAAACCATGGCTTTTTGTCAATATGCCCTGGGTGGAAATCTGACATTTCCATAATGATATGACAGATTTCCATCTGGGAAAACTGCCTTCTGTTTTCACAATGAATTTGAAGCAAGAATGAAAAATCTTTCACTTTGTCTATAAAACTATTTAAAAGAAAAAAAAAATCTGCACTTTTCCTGTCTTGAAATAATGGAGTGGGTATTAAATGAGAAAAATCTGTAACTCTTTTGAGTTCAATCAAATCATCAGCCAATACTTAGAAAGAAAGAAAAGAAGGGAACTATGCGGTGAATAAATCCTTCCGGACAAATTTGTGACTGTTTTTTTGATAGTTACTAGCAGATGAGAGGAATAATGTATATCTAGCAATAAGTGAATGTGCATCAACAGTATACAGCTGGATTTCAAGAGAAGATTGACAGAGGGCATCAGTCAGTCTATTTTGTGAAACTGGTTCTAATTGATTTCGATGGGAGTATTGTCATATGGATTGAAAATTTGCTGAAAGATGATAAACAAAGAATAGCAATGAACGAAAAGCAAAGGGGATGACATCGAGGTTAATGTGAGTTTTGATCTCATTTCTCATTCTTAGAAATGCAACGGGAGAGGAGCAACCTGGACAAAAATGAAATATGCAAATGTGCTAAATGGATGGTGTAGCAATTGCCAACAAAAACTGAAAAATGGAATTTCCTTAGAGAAGTGGTTGGTGGAGGTCTGCGGGAGAGGGGGATAGAAACACCAGAGAGGCCTGGAAAAGCTGGAGCAGGGACGTTTTAGGGGGAAACTATCAAACACACAAAATGAATGAACAGCTCCACTGGCTTCTGAAAACGGACCCACTCTCAATCTCAGTCCTTTGAATTGGTGATTTTGTTTTGTTTGCCAGGGTGGAGGGTGAGGCTGCACTCTCTCTGTCCCTCCTCTTCCTGAAGTTGGAAAATCTGAGTGAAATTCGGGAGATCTAGGGTGGGCTGGGTTTTCTTTTCTTCTGTGCAAAGTTAATTATCCCAGACTCTCTGAGAAAGAAAAAGAAAAAGAAAAAGAAAAGGAAAACAAGACAAATTTCCCTTAATGCCTTAATGCAAATGAACTCTGCATTTTCTTCTCACCACCTGAGAAGCAGGGAAGCTGCTGGTGTGGCTTTTGGTTATTAGTTTGGTTTGTTGAGGTTTTTAGTGGGATCTGTAGAGAAAGACCATCCTGCGAATGTGAAGGCCACCAACCCATGTGAAGGAAGTGCTCACGTGGAGGGCGGTTCAGAAGACAGCGGAGGTGAAGGAGCGGAGGAAGTGGTTTGCCCAGGAGAGGCAAGTGTGCCCCGATGATTAACACCAGGTCGACGTGCTGAGAGAAAAACGACACAGACACAGGGAACGTGCGGCATCCGGTTTGCCGGCAAGTCCTAATGAGCACGATGGTCAAATGCCCTGGGTTTGCCATATGTTGCGGCCATATGCATATCTGGGGAACCAGATGCCCTGGTTTTTCCCCGTACTGCACCATTTTCCTCACAGCATAAAGACATGGCTTAAGTGAGAAGCAGGAGGGGGCGGGGGGGTGGGGGGTGGTGCGCAATGAGAGCTCGTTATTCCAAAAGGTTGTGGGACAGAAAACATCAGCAAACCCATCCATGCTCTAATTCTGTCTTCAAGTATTTAACGAGCACCTACTAGGTTCAAGAAGAGCTTAAGTGAAAACAGGGATGACAAATCTTTCTTGAGTTTAGTAAGGAGAGGTTAGACACACTCTGTGCACCTGCCACAGTTTCTCTCTAAGCCCCCCAGCCACTGAGTGAAAGGATCCCATGCAGTTTGCCATTTCTAACATTCATAGAGTCTCCAAGGATTAACAGGGGGTTGCTTACACATGGCAATCACTCAAACAGTTCCCTCCACCTGGAGGATCTTCTCTACTCCAATACCTACTTATTCATTGCCCACATATTCATTCATTTATTAGACATTTCTAACTGTTTTCTAATCTGACACTGTGTAAGACTTGGCGGATAACACAGTAAGCAAAAAGAACAGAGTCTCTACGTCCCAGAGCTTACAATCTAGTGGCATAGATATCATTCAAATGGAAAAATAATGCATAATTACAACTGGGGGACAAGTTATCAAGGCAAAGTACTGGGAGTTACAAAAGTGTGAAACAGAGAGCAAGCAAATCGTGGATAAGGACTGTCAATCCTGGATAAGGATAAGTCACCGTGATGGCACCTCCAGCAAGGACACTTTTCTGATTCTCCAAGCCAGGTGTGCATGTGTTTGCTTGTGATCCCTCTCTTTCTGTCTCTCTCAGGATCCTACAGCACATTGCTAAGCCCTTATCAAAGTCCGTTCGTGTTATTTACAAATGGGTCTTACTTTCCTAACCCGTGACAGCACACATTACATGTCACCCACCTTTGCCTTCTTAACAGTGCTTCACCCACTCGAGAAATCTTCACTGAAGTACACGGACATCTCAATTACTCATCCATGGAGAAAACAAACGTGAATGATATAAAATATCAGATAATCCAAAAATCCCTCTGGCTCAATTTTGCCATGTCTCGGGCTCATACCGCTCGTTACCATGATACTAATCCCAAGTTCCTGTTTGTTCTCCACAAACTGGTGAGCTCTTGGAGGGAGAAACTGGGTCTTCATGAAGGGAATCAGGTCGGAGCTGAGTTTAGAAGAAAAAGTATGATTCGCCTAGCACAATTTCTGGCACCTAGTAGATTCTTTACACGTGTCTGTGAACCAAGTACACCAACACATACACATATGTTTAACCTCTGTTAGCCACCCACCCACCCCCCACCTCAGAATGTCTGCACTGTGCCTCCTGTCTCTATCTGCCTCTCTACCATTGGGCACATAATGAACACCCAATAGATATTTATTGATTTAGAAGTCAAGCCTGGGCCTCAGCAATGTACCATTCATTCCAGGGGACACCATCCTCACTGTGGTATAAGGGAATGGCACCTCCTAAGCACCATACAAACTACAATGTAATAACATCCCCCGCAGTGTGCAACCCAGAGGTCCTGCATCCAAACATTTCATCTCACAGGCAGGGATGTGAAGTTTAGAAGACTTAAGGGAACTGCAACAAACTGCACAAGCTCGTAGTAGAAACGGAGGTCTGTTTCTGACTCCCAGGCCACTACAACTAGTTGACTTCTCTGTTTAAAATGAAACTGAACTTAAAATCATTTATTTCAAGCGTCTTTTGACTCGCCTTGAAGGGAGTCCAGTCAGCCTAGAACACCAACATAACAAGGCTTGGAGTGAATTACTTAAGTGAATGTCTGCTGTGAACCATAGTCAACATACTTATAAATCAGCCCTATAAACAGTCCCTTACATATGGCAAATATTCCAAGACCAGTTGTAAAGAGAATGGTTTTCCTTTAGCCATATACCTCCTGAGAAAGGAAAGGGTGGGGAAATTGGCGAAAGAGAATGTCAAGAAGTTTGACTTAGGTATAATCCAGATTACTTTTATGTTTATCTTTTTTTACCCCCATCACAGAAGTGGCAGAGAGGAGGGTCCACGCACAGGAGTGCAGTGAGGGGCCACATCAGCTCTCCTTTGAAGCCCTGGAAGTATGGACAGTGGTCTCTGAGGAGAATTTCCCACTCAGGAATGCAAGAGAAAGATAGTAGAGCCTCAAAACAAACAGAATGAGTGTATTTATAGAAAAGTACAAGCTGTATAAGATTGTTCTTTAAAGTAATCTGCAGGAGACTAAAATTAGAATAAACAATCAGACAGTCATTCCACCTTAAATACCCAACATAATATTTTCATTCCTCCAGGTCACTGAGTTCTGAGTGGCATCCCAGCCCAGTCCCATTAAGCCCAAGTGAAGACGGGATCCAGGCCCTGGTGTCTTCTATTCCAACATTCCATCCTATGAGGAAAGGTTTCCTTAGTGAAAAAGATTCTACAGATCAAGGGTTTGCCCTTTCTGTGGCAGATTCTAAAATGAGTCATCTATATTTTCTTCAGGTACTTGCAGAACGTGAGAGAGACTGCATTTGATTTTCTGTAAATGGGTCATTTCTCCATTCCTAATTTAGAAAATTCACTCTTAGTATTTTCTTGCTCTGGGTATCTGGCAGGGAGTTGAGTGTGGGGAGTGTCAGAAGAAATATTACGCCATAAGTTTAAAAACATATTTAAATTATTCTCTTCTATTTTTGAAAGCCTTACATTATGTACCAGTGTGAGTTGGTTCCTGAATACTTTCATTTGGTTTCTTAATTGGACATTTTATAGATCTGGGGGTACACGTTCAATATGTCTAGGGAGAAAAATCTAACTAGCTGATGATATCAAAATAGGACTGGAACCAAGAGAGAATCTCTTACACCTATAATCTTCCTGTTTTTCTTTGCTGTACTTTATATTTGGGGGCACGGGGAGAAGAAGGGGTACAAACCCAGGGTCTGCACCAGCAAAATAAATTAGAAAACTGAGGCAGCTAGCGAAATAACCCAGTTCAAAAAAATTTGGTGACCTGAATTTTGCAGACTGGATGTCTAATAAGCACTCTTACCTGCTAATGGTTCTATTCTCCATGCCCCTGCCAGCTGGGGTTTTCGAAGTCACATTTCTTCAGAGATTTTAGGTTTAGGATCAGGTTGTTAATCGTAAAGTCACTGCATGCACAGTAGAAGAAGTGGAAAGAGATGCCTTTCCTTCCATTGACAGAGCCAAGAATCTAACAATGTGCTGCCCCCAAATAAAGAGGATATTTCTAATGTGAATCTAGACAAATGGCCATCACTTGGAGAAACTAAGTGCATCAGTCAGGATCCCAACTGGAAACAGAGTTGTCTACAGATGATTCAAATGAGGAGACTTTAAAGAAGGGGCTACTAACAGGATTAAGCAGAGTTAAGGAAACAAACAAGGAAAAAGGAATGAGCAGAGAGGCAAGGAGAGACTCAAGTTAGCAGGAGGCCCTAAGGCTGACAGAAGGAGGGTAGGAAATGGTTTTCCTGAGACCAGGGAGAGCTTGGCCAAGGGAGAGGGGCCACAGCTGCCACCAGAGATATGCACTCAAGGAAGTAAGGGAGTGGTCATACCCATCTTCTCTTTCCTCTCCCCTCCTTCCCACCAGTTCATGCCAGTGCCTTCCATTGGCCAAATCCAACCAGGAGCCAGGGTCAGCCTCCTGGGAGACAGAGAGGATATAAAGAATAGAATAAGTTTAAGGGTGGGAAGCAAATGAAGAATTACTAGCACTATCAGTAACATTCTTTACATCACAGTACATTGAACTATGACTGGCGCTTCAACCTATCTGAGGCACAGGGCAGTTATCCCCACATATTCTGTCATATGTCCCCATATATCCCTCAGCCAGTACTACTCATGCTTCCCTATCCAGCCTCTCTCCCAATACCTTCCCACTCTCCTTCCCATTCCATCTCCATCCTTCAAAAACTAGTATTTATCAAAGCTCTCCTGAACTTACTGTCCTCCCCTAAATCTCAGTTCTTCTGTCTACTCCCACAGCCCTCCCTTAGCAGAATGTAATACCTGCTGTTAGCAGTTGATAGTTATTATGTATTTTTTCATCCAATAAATGAGTAGTTATTGAGCCTTACTAGGTACTAGGCACTATACTTCATGCTGAGGATACAACAGTATATAAAAAGGACAGAGTCCCTGCACCCTAGAGTTTTTGTCTAGTAAGGTAAAGAACAATGAGTGGAACAGTCACAAAAATACATATGCAATTGCAAACTTTGTTAAGCACTATGAATAAGAAGTGTAAAGATGCCCTAAGAATGTATGGTAGACAGACCTAGTCTGTAGGTTATGGATGACTTTCCTAAGAAGGGATGCCTGAGTTGAGATCTGAATACTGAGTTGGCCAAAGAAAGGTTGAAGAGTAGATAGATAATGGGACTTCCAGTGGAAATGGCATGTGCAAAGACCCCAAGACAGGCAGAGTTGTGTTGTTCTTTGCTGAAATGATGAAAGTCCCATGAAATGGACCAGGGAGAGCCAAGCAGAGCCAGCTCAATAAAGCTGGAGGCTCACTCTAACATATCTATGGCTGTATTTGACCAAATTTCTAGAAACTTACAGTAGTTCTGTTGAGAATAAACATGAGTCTGCAGCCTTTTTTAATGCACATTTCACCACTGAAGCCTTAGAAAGATTGCATTAGCTCCCCTCAAATATCCTTTCCAACAGTCATTGATTTGCCGAATATTGTTAAATAGTGCATTTCCCCAAGGCAGAGAAAATATTAAAGTGACAATTCTCTGAGCTATAATAGTCTGTGAGCTCTTCATATGACCTGATTATTCAAAAAACTGGGAGACTAAAAAATTAAAGTTGGTTTAAAGAACAATTAAGAACTGGTGTTCTTGCTTTTTCTTGTCTAGATTTTCTTTGTGGGCTCTTTTGGCTAGTTTGATTTGGGGTCTGTTTCTGAATTTACCATGGAACAACTTTTGTAAGTGAGTGAGGGAACAAAATGTGGTAGACTTAAAAGGTGACAAGTACAAACAAGGGGAGAGAGAATAGGGGTAAATGATGCCATCTTGCTCCTGGCCTTGTTTTCCTTGAGCTTCAAAGAGCACAGTCAAGTTCTCAAACCAAAGCTGTTTATTACCTTGTGCTCCCTCTGCTGGTCCCAGGCTCACAAAACCAAAGCATTTATAGAGGTAAGTCTCCAAATTGTGCCCACATCTCTCTGCGACTTCTGGTCCCAGCACTTCCAGGAGATCTCCGTACCCCAACCTGCAACTCCACTACTTGTTTCTCCAGTACTGAAATTACCCTTTCTCTGAACCCACCAAAGCATAAGCTGTCTTTGCCACTTGATGCATCACTTAACTGCAAATCCCCTCACTTTATGCTCTCCCTTTATATCAGTATATTCTCTTTGACCAATCCATAAGTTTCTCTAGGTCAGTGAGTGTGACACTGATTTCTCTGGAACACCAGGGAACTCAGCTTGAAACTACGCAGGTTGCAGTGGGTTTACCATCAGAAAGAATGATTTGGTGAGCCTGGAAACAATTAGCAGTTAAGAGTAAAAAATATGGCCATGTCCAACCTCTTTTTAAAAAGGGTATCACAGATAACATAATGCATAATACTCTATGTCACCAAGTGTTCAATTAGTATCTGTTAGCTATTTTTCTCCTTCTCTTCATTCTCCGATACTTCCTCCCCACTGCTAATAAAGAGACCAAAAACTTTTTGATTAAGAGCCTCTATATAAATACAACACAACACACACACACACACACACACACACACACACACACACCCCTGCAAACTCTTTCCTCTTTAAAACACAAAGCTCCTTTTAGACACAACAACAACCACCCCATGTCTAGGAGGAGACCATAGGGATGTGCAGCCCACGTAAGGCCAGCCAGTGGACAGGTCTCCTGTTTCTCTGGGGTTGAGCCCCTTCAGACTTTCTGTCCTAACCCCAACACCTCACATTATGGTTTCTTTTTTGCTGATATAAGCTCTGGAGGTATCCCCATGGAGACATAAAAAGGCTTCTGGTTTCTACTTAATAAGGAAACCTGAAAATATACAAGACCCTAAATGCATGGCCTCTTAGAGAATTTTCCCGTGGGCCACATCCAGGTGTAAGAAATAATTAGGAAGGGCACAACCATACCTGAATTAAATTGATATTATGTTTACATGCCTTCAAAACACTGTGGCTGATCTTCAACTTATTTTTTTTAAATTATTCCTTTCCTTTGCTTTGCTTTTCTCCTATAAAATAATAATACAATTGTTTCATGCTTTCCTAGACTTTCATGCAAACCTAGACTTTCCTAGGTTTGACCACATTATTTGCTTATTTATTTATTTATTTATTTACATAGTTATTTTTGCTTGATCTTCAAAATAACCTTGGACAGTAAGCATGGGAGAAAGGATAAGTGGCCTGTCCAAGGTCACACAGCTAGTTAGCGGCACCACCAAGGCTAGAATATTAATAGTCCTCTTTACCCAACTGCCTATCTTTTTTACAAAAAGATTTTATTTTTAAGCAATCTCTATACCCAATATAGGGCTCAGACCCACAATCCTGAGACCAAGAGTCACACACTTCACTGACTGAGCTAGCCAGCTGTCCCCAACTGCCTATATTAATGAAGATCTCTAATGCCAGAAATATGAATTTCAAAGTGCAGAAATGCTGAGTCAGGGAGAAAATGTAGCCAAGCCTCTGGAGGGCCAACAATAGCTTGCTAGGCTCCAAATCAACACTAAGTCCCCATGTTGAGAATGCATTTCCAACTGGAGCACTTCTATCCATGTGGCTTAGATAATGGTACTCTGTATTTATCTGATTTTCCACAAGAACTGAATAAGTAAAGGGATGCTTTAAAGTACTTGGAGATCCCCAAGTCCTAAGTGCTTATAATGTCAGCATCCACTGCAAGATAGACTGTTTTATATCAAGCAATTGTAAATACCAGTGATACCTGTAATGTCTAACTAGAGCAACTTATGGTTCTATTCTTAACTTTGATTTTGCCTTGTTTCTGAGACAGTAACTTAGACCCATACCCTGACTTTAATGCACTTTTTATAGTTTAATTTCCTTTTTGTGGTGCTGTTTGGGGTTGGAATTTTTTTTAAACAATATGATTCAATTGAAATCAGATTTCCCCTGAAGAAGTCAAACAGTTCACAGAGGGGCCCAATCTGAAAACTCTGCCCCATAGCTTGTGGTCATTCTATGGAGAATAGTATTCTTCCTTGGCTGTCCTTTTGTTTCTACCCGAATGATGTCTCAGCATTATGATGGTGTAGTACTGGGTTGATGAACAAAGCCTCAAAAAAGTACACAGAATTTGTTAGTATCACCCACAAATGCTTTGTGGGTGGTATACTTCTTTCACTCCTATTTAGTCCTTCCTGGTAATAGTAACTCTATTCTCTTCCATGGTTAGAGCTACCAAGATACAAACAGAGATATGAATCTCAAAGGAAATCTGTTCATTGCAGAGGAGGCCAGCCCACAATACTTTTGAAGAAAGCTTAGTGCCTCCTTCCCAACAGCTTCTCTGCTGAGGCCCTAGCATGTAACATACCCAGGAAGAGCATCATTTTAAGGACCTCCAGGAAACAAGAGCCCTGCACTGAAATTAGGCAGTGCTTATATGGGAGTTGGGAGAGGTCATATAGCTCATCCCCTGGTCACTCATTTTCTCCAGAGGAGAATAAGACTTTAAAGAAATGGTGGGTGTAAATGGATTGGGGGTGGAGAAAACCCCAGGAGAAGGTAATCAGAAAGAAGAAGAAAAAGATCTAAAAGAAGGAGGGCCACAATAGGTCTTGCCTCTTCCTATTTACTTGAACTTGGGGAAATTGTTTCATCTCCAATGGCCTTATATTTGCTTTATCTGTAAAGTGGAAAATACACTAGAACCCACCTCATAGTATTTTTGTGTGTGTCAATGGATAACATGTGGGAAGCACTTAGTGGAGAACTTGGAGTTTGGTGGGATGTCCACAGCAGCTTTGGTGGTGATAATAATGCTATTGCAGGGACAGCCCCAGGACTCCAATCATGGGATGGGGGGAAATGATGGAAAAGATCAAATAAAGAGGAAGAATATGCTAGGGATAAGCTCTGCTTCCATGACATTGCCCAGAGTGGTCTCTGGGGATACTCATATCTCAGTGATGAATTAATGAGTTAATGAGATCAGACATGCTGCATATACAGTGTGATAATTTTTTCTTTAAAGTTTTCATAAATGAACCTAGGCTTGTGGAAGCAAGTTTTATTTTTTTTTAATTTTTTTTTGTCAACCTTTATTCATTTTTGAGAGAGAGAGAGAGCAAGCGCAAGCAGGGGAAGAACAGAGAGAGAGGGAGACACAGAATCCAAAGCAGGCTCCAGGGTCTGAGCTGTCAGCGCAGAGCCCTACGCGGGGCTCAAACTCATGAACCACGAGTGAGCCACCCAGGTGCCCCAAGAAAGTTTTCTAATATCAGCAGTATCTGTCTTACACAATTCGTTGTTTGGAAGAAAAGAAAGAGCTGTGAGACAATAGTAAGGTGGCTCATGTATTAACAGGAGAGACATTTATATTCACTTTTCCTTGAATAAAATACCTGCATTTATTGAACCTTTAAGAAATCCCTTTGCTAGGATCAAAATGTCTTGGATCTTGAGTTGGAGATCAAGGGAGGGTGTGGGGAAGGGTGAGAATGCCTTTCAATTAAGATTATTTACAGAACAAAGCTATTCAATTGTTCTAATTATTTTTTAGAGAAGATCTTCACATATCTTTTCAGGGACTCATGATGGTTACAGATATTACTAAGAATTTTCTGCATATGAGCAAGTTTCTGAAGAATGCAAAAAATTCAAAAGGTACAATGCCCTCTCCTGTCCATCATCTTTTAAAAAAATCCCCCAGGGTAAAAGACACAATAAATTTTATCTGTTCTACAAAAAAGGACATTCTATTTTAACTTTTGTTTTTGTCTTTATTAGAGTCGAATTTCACTACTGTACTTTAAAATCTGGCAACAGGTTTCTGATACGCAATAAAACAATTCCAGTATATTAATTAGTTTTCAAGACCCCCAAGCAATAAAAATCTAGTCGTTCAAGGTCACAGTTTGACTTATTTACAATTGACAAATAACTTGGCAAACTCTGTACTGAGCCACTCCATACAATAGAAAATATATTGTCATTCAAGTTAACAAAAGAATCTTTCTTTGCCATCTCACTACAATGGCCCTGCAAATGAACATCGCCTGAATAAAATCCTAACCACATTTTCACTCTCATTAACCACAGTAGGGTATCACACAATTTGCCTGGCTCCTGCTTAGACCACTGTGCACCATTTTAGTAGCAGCAGTTTGATGGGTTTTATGGCAGGTGATATATGGAGTGGGAGTTTCGGGAGTCGTAAACAGAAGGCACTGTGTATCACAATGTGGTTTAGGGATATAATGACTGTGTTGTAAAGCAAGGGATGACAATACTGCACTAGGCTTGGGGTACTGAACCAATAGACCAAACAGCTCAACATAATTCAAGTAAGAGTGAAAAAAATCCTAGGAAGTGGTGTGTGTGTGTGTGCGTGTGCATGCGTGCGTGTGCGCAGGTCTTCTTCTAGCGTTCATTAATTACTTCAGATGAATTTGGATAAGAACTACTAAAACTGAAATAAATCTGTGTCCCTCTGAAAAAATAGAATATTTCTCTTTCCTTCCAGCACAATCTTTTTCTGCCTCCTCTGTCCAACCCTTAACTACTCTCACTGTCAGAATAATTAAGTAAACAGCTAGTCCTGGTACAAGGAAAGGAGCAGGCGACATTCAGGGAGATTGATGCAGAGGACAAAAATAACACCAAAATAAACTTTATTTCCTTTCTAGGAGAATCCATCCCTATGGCAGGGGGTCAAATTCGGTCTGGCCTGATAGGCACCCCTGCTGCCCACAAAGCAAGGAGCCTTTAAGGGATTTAGAAGTCTCAGAATCCCTCTGTTAACATCCCTGGGTGTCAAAGACCCCAACTGTCCCTAAGTCACTTAGAAGCCACTTTGCCCTAGAAGAGTGGGTCTGGTGTTCTCCAGACAAAAACGGCAGCATGTAGTTTCATTTCAGAGAAAACTATGTTGAACCAGCAAATGAGGACTTGTGGTTACTAACTTATGGTGTGGCCTTGGCCAACTCACAAAACCTCTCTGAGTCTTCATTTCCTTTTGGCACACTCTCCTATCTTACTGACCTACTATAGGGAACATGCCAGGCAGTGGTTTGAAACTCTAAAGCCATATGCCAATATAAATCATCATCTTTATCACCATCACTGTCAGCACCACCATTATCACGGCAGTATAATGCACTGAGGTATTAATGTGTTTTGTTCTCTCTAAATTTCCCCCTCTTTAGTTCCCAAAAAGTAGCCACACTCTTTGTGTTCCCTTACTTTAGCAGCAGATAGTAAAGGCTAAACATAGAAACTGGCTGCAGAGAAGTCTCTGTTTTTTTTTCCCCTCTAAAAATCTGAGTTCCTTGAGACACAGGTAAAGAAGCAAATACCTTTGAATGGAGAGGTTTCCCAAGAATGGGATGAGATTGGAAGGAAGTGAGACTCTGGGGCTCTGCAATGCCCTGAGGAGGTGAAAGGGCCTCTGGTGGAGAGTTAGGAGAATGCACCTAACAAGGATGACCCTAGACAGAGATTCCCAGCCTTGCAAAAAACATGGTGCCATGGAAGCACTGCATTCACCAGACATCAAGGAACCAGTGCAGACTAGGGTCTGAACAATACCCAGGTCGAATGATATCAGAGTGCCCTGGAGATATGTCTTTATCCCCCTCTCTCCACCAAAATCAGTGAGACTGGATTTCTAATCTGAGCTTTGATTTCAATGTAATAGCATCATACACCTGCATTTGTGGCCTAAAGTTCAGAGCTACTTTACTATCACCCTGGATACTTGCATCAGAATGGAAAGTAGACCTCGACCACTATTTAAATTATATAGCACTAGTCTGGTAAATATTCCTATCCCTGTTATTTCACATTTGCAAACTGCTCCTTTAAAGATCTGACACTGAGAATACTCAAAAAGGATATACCATCTCCCCACGAAAAAGTCCCACAAAGAAAATACAAGAATAAAAGCAGCCTCCCAAGAGAACATTCCCAGTTTCTCAAGGGGCCTGCTAGAAGGGGGGCAGCTGCTATGGGGACACTGAGGTTCTGATGCACTCTTTAAAAATCTCTGTAAGTATAGCCTATCCTCAACCACCCTTTATATTTGCAGGTCTAGAATACAGACATGTCCCACTGCACTTCAGCCCCCACTCAGGCTTCACATCCTGATACCAAGCTCCAGGCAGGCACGTAGCCATGGTCCATGTGGAACTGCTGACGCTGTCATTTCATTTCCTCCTTCCTTCTTAACAAGGAAATGACTGACCCACGTGTACCACATATCTATTTATCAACAGATCATAAGCCCCGTCTTCTGAGATCTTGTGACAGGTCCCATTAGCTGTGAGCTACCCAGTAATGTGTATAATCAGTTGTTAATGGCACTATGCTATTCCGGGATAACTGGGCCATTAGTGAGTGTCAGAGCAGTCCCCCACCTGACTGATATCTGGCTTCAGAGAAGCTGCGCATTTCCATTTGTGATGGTTGCCACACAGGTGAGGAGTAGAGTGAGTGCCTTCCTAAATTACCCACTCTGGACACCTTGTGTCCCTAAACAGTCTTCATCTGGGACTCCTAGAGTAAACAGGCTTATGGGCACTTGAGTTAT
This sequence comes from Lynx canadensis, assembly GCF_007474595.2. NCBI lineage: Eukaryota > Metazoa > Chordata > Mammalia > Carnivora > Felidae > Lynx > Lynx canadensis. Next base: position 77,537,214 of record NC_044305.1, read on the forward strand.
AAGGGGAAACAATTTGCCACTTGAAATGATAAAACTAAGTCCAATAGCAAATAGTCAGGTTCTTCTGATGCTCAAGGTACTTTGAGTCACAGCAAGATAACTGACACTTTGGGAACATTTCTGAAATTCCAAGTCCTAAAAGCAGATCATCTCAATACCATCCTATGTACAAATCCCTTATAAGGGCCCAGCCATAGCTGTTCTTCAACAAGTTCAGAGAGTTTAGAGTTACACACACACTCACACACACTCATACGCATTTCTTTTCAAATAAAAATGTCTCCACCATCAAAGCTTGGGCTCAATTCTCCATGCTTATTCCAAGACCTCCTCATTTAGATGTGTTTTGTATCCATTTCATTTAAGGGACCAGAAGCAGAAAGTACCAAAAGCCTCAAGCAAAAGGGAAATATGTAAAAATCTACATTGTGAGTTTTCCCTTCATGCTTACTACAAAAACCATGCCCATCACCCAAACAGGACAACCTCCAACCTCAGTCCACTTCCTTCAGAAGTGTTCCCAGCATAGACCTTCATAGGTCAGATTTTGATTTATTTGGAAAAGGAACGTTTCATTGAACCTAGAAATCTGTCAACTGAATCCAGCCAATGCTCAAGTGATTTACATCCGCTCAACATCCCAGCACTGCCTATCAAAGGCCCTAGAGTTTTTACTGCCGCCTCCATAAAAAAGAAATTTAGCACTAAGGACTTGCCAAAGGGTCATCACATGTTGTGGGAAGGAAATAAAGAATGAGATATTTGTAAAGCGCAGGGAGAAAGGATGAAGCTCAGTTTACACTCTCCCTCCAGTGCTGGCTGCCAAGAAACTGGAGCCTGAGTCTATTCTTTCCAGAAAGGTAATTTCCTCAGAACAACTGAGGAAAGAGAGGTACTCCCAGGGCTGAAGGGGAGGAAGGTTCCTGACCCACCTTAGCACCCTAGGAGAATGACAACAGCCCTGGTCCAAATTCACCCTAGAATAAGAAGGCTTAGGTTTGTTTGGTAGGTCACAACATAGCAGAAGTGGGATGAAGAGACCAAAACTCTGATCAGGAATGACCTAAAACATCAAAGCACACTGCTCAGACCCCTTTCCCAAGGAGGGGTGGATCTAAGACACATTCAGAGGCATCAACTGTACCAATTCCAACAGAAACCAGACATCCCAGACCAAGTGCCCAACAATAAAATGGTAGATAAGATGAGAATGGGGGGGGGGGAATTATTCCTCCCCAGGCAAGGATTCATTCACTCATTAGGGGAGAAAAATGCATCAAGTGCCTAAAACATGCTACACGCTGAGCTAAAGATGCAGAAGTGAATCAACCATACTGAAGGCTTTGTATTCCTGAACCTTGTAGGAGAGTAAAGACCCTCATGGTTCAAAAGGCAAGCTCCATGGATGGAACAATCAAGGAAGATCTGAGCTAGCTCCTGAGAAGGTGACTCAGCTATCAATGTCTCCTGATCAACCTGTACATCCTAATTCTTCCTGACTCTGCCTTTTCATCAGTTCATTTATTCTTGCATGCATTTATGCAGTCGACCAATATTTATCAAGTACAGAGTATATTCTAAACATCATGCTATGCTTTAGAGGTATAATGCTGAGCAAAAACAAACATGATTCTTGCCTTCATGGAGCTTGTTAATAATTAAATGCAACTAAATGTGGAATTCCAAATGTGTTAAGTACCACAAAGGAGAAATTCATGGTGTTCTCTGAGAGCCTAAGATGAGGGTGGAGAGTTGGACTGATCAGAGAGATCAAGGATAACTCCCCTGATGCTCTACCTCTGATCTAGAGGATAAGGAGACATCAGGTAGAAAAAAGGAGGAAGGAAGAGTGCTCTAGGCCAAGGCAACGCAGTCAAAAGAGATGGGTGCAGTGTGGTGAGCAGGGGGACTGACGGAAGACCAGGGTTATAGAACACCATGAAGAAGCACCTGGAAGAAGACACAACTGCAGAAGAATACATGGGAGTTCAACCATACTCATTAGAACTGCAACTTTGTCCTCAGAACCATGAAAAGGCTGCAACATGATCATACTGGTTTTTAGGAAAAGTCCCTCTGGCTGTAGGATGGGACAAAGAAAGGAAGGAAGCGAGCATGGAGGCAAAGAGATCAGATGGGAGTCTTTTACAGTCCAACCGAAAGATGATTTGGCTTTGTTAAGGGTAGTGCTGGAGGTAGAAATGAGGGGGATAGTGAATGCATTAGGACATAGAAGCAAAGAGATTAGTATTGGACATGTAGGGTGAGGGGCTGTCAACATGGCATCTAGGTTTCTGGTTTGTGTGACTGCAGGGACATTTGGCCAAACCACAGCTGGTACTGCAGTCTTGATCTGTGTTCACCACCACATCTCCATTCGTCTGACATTTTCCACCCTGTGTATGCTTGGTTCCTCACCTTCCAACCTCAACAATGAGCTAGCTGGTCTCAGCTTCAACCTTCTGGACGAGGTCTCCTGATAGTGCCTTTCAATGATTCACCTGGCTTCCTGTACCCTGACATCTCCAAACCTCAGACTTTGATTGTCTGAGCTCCCATCACCCCCATCCTCCCAGCTTCCACCTCAACTTCAACCAACCAGAGTTCTCGGTTCAAACTGCTGCACATCCTGCCAGCCTCACTAAAACAGGGACAAGATGCTCCCAGGCTGTTGCCAGAGCTTTATCCTTGAAAGATAATACTGAGCTTTCAGGGTTGCATACAAAAATTAAAAAAAAATTGACTTTCATTTATACAGTCAACTACTACTTACTGAACACATTATATATTTACATTGTTTAAACTAGTTAAGCTTCACAAAACTGCTATGAGAACGATATTATGATTATTAACCCCATTTTACACATGAAGAAACTGAGGCACAGATAAGCTAAGTAATAAGCTCAAGGTCACATAGCTAATCAGTGGTAGAAGTGGCATGTAATCCAGGCAGTCTGAATCTGGAACTAGTGCTCTTAACCACTACCCTCTAGTGCCTCAGACAGAGATTCAAATCTGTCTGGCTTAAAAAGTCATGCTACAGCCACATGTACATGTGCCCTCCCAAACTCACAACTCTGCTTACAGGTCATGAGCCCCTCTTGGTACAGCCATGTTACCATCAATAAAAAAATGGATGGAGTCATCAAATAATCCCAAGAAATTCTACAGTGTAGAATCAAAAGTCAAGTGTTATTTGCTTCTAACGAATTTCTACTGTCCTCGTATATCAGCCTTTGCTATGGTATCTTGAATTTTCTTTGAGAAACTGGATTCCAGTAGTGATTAAGAAAAGAAGCAAGGCTGTTCGTCCCTCACACTAAATAACCCCACACTGATGCGTACTCAAGCTGCCTTATCTACTTAATGACTCCCCACCCCCCCCCCAACAACCTGTTACTTTTCAGATCTCAAGACTGCTCCCAGTTCTGTATCTCACAGCTTTCTTCCCTTCATGGAATTAATCGATTGTACTCTCTTGGAAAAAATATGTATTTTTTTTTCCAAGAAAGAAATATACTACTCTGAATAAGAGGACAGCTGCCCTCTTTGTCTACTGTATTTTGTACATTGTATAATAAGTCATGTCAAACTGGGGGTGGATATCATCCACTCCAGCAGAATAAAATGCATGAGACTGGAGATACGTATTCATTTCACATATATGATTGTTGCTAATATTAATAAAAATAGCAACTGTTTATTGCACATTTTACAATATGCTAGGCTTTGTGAAAGGCACTTTTCAGCCACTACCTGACTTAATCCTTATATCAACTCTATTTGCTAGACTGACTGATTGATTGATTGATTGATTATTGAGTGAGAGAGAGAGAGAGACAGACAGACAGACAGACAGTGGGGGAGGGGCAGAGGGAGAGAAAATCTTAAGCAGGCTCCACACCCAGCCTAGAGCCCGAAGCGGGGCTAGATCCCACAACCATGAGATCATGACCTGAGCGTATATCAAGAGTCAGATGCTCAATAAGCTGAACCATCCAGGTGCCCCTGCTAGACATAATTATTTTGAGAAGAGGAAATTGAAGCTTCAAAAGATGGTGTAACTTTCCAATGACACAGATTAGAAGCTGCAAAGCTGAGACCTGAACTCAGGCTTCGTTGGCTCCAATACCATTCACTTACCCATTGTGTCAAACAGCTAGAAGGACATCTGAGAAGCCAGCAGCAATAGGAATGTATTAGAAATTCAGAATCTCAGGCCCCAGTCCACACTGACTACATTTTCACAAGATTCTCACATGACTTGTATGAATACTGTGTGAGAGAAACACGATCCATACCATTGCCCAGACTTTAAGCTTCCAAGCCCCTCCACTGGCCAAAATACACTGAAGAATTGGAGAAGTGAGCATGAGAACACCACTCTGCCTTGCACTGGGACTGAGTCCGGGGTATGCACGCAGGAGGAGGCAGAAGAGCGCGCCCCCCTCAGAGGATCCTCACACATCACTGCGACCATTCCCAAACCTCTACAATTGCATCTTGTCCAAAACCTTTAGGTGCAAGCCTGTCTTCAGGCCGTCTCACTACATCCATGCAGTCTGTCTTTAGCATTGGGTACCTTTCCTTCTTCCCTCCTTTTCCATAGCACTCCACCCCCAATATATCCAAGCTTGAGCTCTGAGACTAGACTTGCCAGAAAAGATGCAGGATGCCCCGTTCTATTTGAATTTCAGATACATAAGAAAAAAAAATGTTAGTATGTATATGTCCATGCGATATTCAGGACACAGTATACAAAAAAAAAATGTTTTTATTGTTTATCTGAAATTCAAATTCAACTGAAATTCAAATTCAACTGGGCATCTGCATATTTATTTGCTAACACTATGAGGTAAATGGTTTATGAGGAACAAAACAGTCACAAGATTTCAAAGTATCACTCTGACTTCCAAAGGGAAAAGCATAAACCTAGCATGGAAAGTGCTTGCACTCACTACCTTAACCAAATGATCAGATAATGGGATCATGGTCCATGTGTCTCCTGGTAAGAAGCATTGTCAAGTACATAATACCTCCTATAAAGCATTCTGGCCATCAAGGTCTCCTGGGAATCCTGCCAGGCCTTTAGAGCTAACCTCCAGTTATAGAAAATACAGGAGACAGTGGCACATATCAAATGACACCAAGAGAAAACGATTAAGAGAAATCTAGATGATGGAATACTTAGACAGCCATCTTGGTCTCTTTAAAAAACCTATACTAGGGGTGCCTGGATGGCTCAGTCAGTTGAGCATCTGACTTCGGCTCAGGTCATGATCTCACGGTTCGTGGGTTCGAGCCCCGCGCCGGGCTCTGTGCTGACAGCTCGGAGCCTGGAGCCTGCTTCCGATTCCGTGTCTCCCTCTCTCTCTGCCTCTTCCCTATTCGCGCTCTCTCTCTCAAAAATAAATAAACATTAAAAAAAAATTTTTAAAAAACCTATACTATTAAAAAAAAGTGGGGGTATTGTTGGCTTCTTCTAAATAAAATTATCTAAAGAAGCATTACAACCAAATGTAATACATAAACCTTGATTGGTTCCTGGTACCAAAACTGAACCAGCTACAAATGACATCTTGTAGACTTAAGGAATTATTCTTAGGTATAGTAATGGTAATATGGTTAGTTAGAAGAATGTGTCCATTTCTAGGAGTTGCCTTCAGAAATATTTGGTGTGAAATATCATGATGTCTGCCACTGACTTCCAAAGGGCTCAGTCTAAACGTATGTAAGTGTGTATGTATGTATGTGTGCATACAAATATGTGTGTATGTGTTTACATACCTACAGATAGAGAAAATAACAACTGTTGAAACTTGGTTGTCACTGTATGTTCTCCCAACCATTCTGCGTATTTGAAAGTGTTAATAAAAAGACAGGGGGACACTCTTCCTCAAATCGCACCCAAAATAATCTGACAAGTCACCCTGCTTCAGAGGATACTCTTATCTCTAGAATAATCCTATTGACTCTGCAAGATCAGAGTTCTCATGATGCCACAGACTACTGGACATAGTAGAAGAAAAGCCTTTTACATGATAGCAGGAAAGTATTTCTACCATGAATCTTAAAAAGTGTAATTGAAACATTGTCCAGGCTTCACCTTTAGAGACTCTAAATTAAAATGTCCTATGTGTGTTCCTCATTCTATAGGCACAGTTTCCTCCACCTGCCAGATGGCCTCACCTTAGAGTATATATGTACTGGGGACAAAAGGCTGTAAGAGAGCTCCTGTATAATTAAGTCAGCTGTGTATTCCTTAGCACCGACAGTATAGTGTCACGAGTGGCTATGAATGAATGGCAGTGTGATATAATGACTCCTCTCTCATTTATAAAACAGAGATGACATGATAGATCAAATTAGTCACAAATACCCTTTCCTTTCCCTGTCATGTGACTGGCCCTGCCTCCCAGCAGGCAAAGACTGCTTCCCCATCCTACTGTCAGGCTTGGCCATGATTTACTTTGGCCTGTGGCACGTGCATGGATCTGATGCACACAACATCCAAGCCGAAGCTTTAAAAGTGATTACAAAGTTCAACCCGCTCTTGCATTTTTCTTCCATTGTCCCACTGTGAGAACAACATGTCTACAATAAGGACTGCTCCTTCAGCCATGGTCCCAGAATGAGAAAACACATAAACAGACCCAGAGTTGACCTTCAGCTTGGTGCAGAGCTACAGCTGACACGCAGCCCTCATAAAATGTGAATGAGTAAAAAAAAAAAAAAAAAAAACAAAACACTTTATGTTTTAGGCCACTGGTTTTTGGGGAGGGTTGTTACTGCAGCAATAGCCAACTGGCACAGAAGACAATAATAGTACCTACCGTGAAGGGTTGTTATACGGATCAAATGATATAACACGGAAAGGCAGGTAACAAAACATCTGATATACAGTGACTGCTCAGAAATGGTAAGTTGTTAGGTAACAGGTCTGTTTCTTGAGGTTCATCCACACCTGTGCCAAGCACACTGACTTGCCATATTGCTGATGCTCAGCTTGAGCCCCTAACATACTGAGGTCAACTCACTGTACACCCCCTCCTACAACCAACACTTCGTATAGTCTCTCCTCTCTGCCACTGTCCCTGTGCATTACTGTAGTCTGCCTCTGGGTCTTCTATGTTTTATGCCTCTGTGCCTGTCTATGCCACCTGGGTGGTGCCACTGACTCACTCATGACCTCCATCACTCCTTGATGCCCACCTTCTCAGCTGTCCTAACTGGCGCTCCATTACTGTCTCGTGCCAGATTTCCAGGTTATATAAATCTCCATCAGGAAAAGAAATGCATGCTCTTTCTGGTTGTGCTATTTTGTGAGGGAACACAGAAGCTCCTTGCAGAGACACTTGGGTTCCTAGTAATCTCATTTTTTAAATTTTTATTGTGGCTGGATTCATGGGTGCCCCCAGGTGACCAGGTCAACTAGATTTTAGTGGAGCTTCTCATGGTCCCAGAACTATGGTCCTTTACAAATATGGCTATGTTGGGCCACTTCTATGAGACTTCTTCATTCTGTTGTGCCCCAGTGTCCTTTTCTGTGATCTGGCATCCGTTGGAACCAACCCCACTCAAGTCTCCCAATGACGCTTGTCCCAGTGATGGACCAGTGATAGAAAGCACTTAGGTTCCTTCCCACAGGCCCACATAAGTCAACAGATGGCCAGAGCCTACCCGGATGATGTGTGTGAGGAAGTTTTTGGTTTCAGGGTCACCAACAACCACACTCAAGTCTCAGATCATGCCAGCCATGACCTCTACTAGCCAAGCACACTTTCCACATTCTATCTTATAAATGAATTTTCACAAATGATATAAATGATTTTCACAAATAACTTAGAAATATTTGTGGGTTCAAGTGGACTAAGACTATGCTGCTGAAAGAAATTCTCCAGACCAGGAACCCCAGAATGAAGCATCTGATTCCCACTCCACAAAACTCCAGTCTTCACATCTCTGGATGACCCTCTTCACATCTCTGGGCTTCTGTCTCCTTCACCTCATCAACAGGTTAGATCAGGAGTCAGCAAACTACAGCCATTAGCTAAATCTGACCTGCCATTTGTCCGTTTTTGGAAGTAAAGTTTTATGGAACACAGCCATACTCACTTGTCTGTGTCCTGTCCATGGCTACTTTCCTGCTATAGCAGCAGAGCTGAGTATTTGTGACAAAGACTGACGACACTATGAAGCCTAAAATACTTGCCACCAGGCCCTATGAAGAAAAAGTTTACCCTTGGGTTAGATGATCAGTAAGGTCTCCTTACACTGCAATACTCTGTGATTCTCTAATTCTTGTGTCATATCCAGTTCCATTAAAACTTACAATATTTAGGGGAAAATGTGTGTGGGGGGAAAAAGTGCTGCCCAAGATATTGAAATGGTTGACATTACAGCCATTCCACCAAAATTTATGGCTCATTTGGCTGAACCAGGGAGGTGGGCTAGAGGGGACAGTATTTTTCAGAAGTAAGGCAAGTCTGAGATGGTTATTTTAGCTTTTCAAGGAGACCTTGTGTTTGAGACTCTGGGTTGGTGGGGGGGGGGGAGGGTGTATGTGTGTGTGTGTGTGTGTGTGTGTGTGTGTGTGAAAGCTCCATGTATCCAGTTCCTTTCACATTAATAGGAGGCACATGGTTCCTTCAAGAAGGAAAATATCCTTCAGAAACAGCATAATTTGCTCTAGTGGATAACAAATAGTTTGAAGTTTTCTCAGCGAGCAACCATTGTATCTGGTTTCAAATTCCTTTTCCAAGCCAAAGAAAATGATGATGATCTCTAAGCCATCGCTGTTTTTTTGACACAGACCTGAACTCAGCATTCTAAACAGGACTATGCAGAATTGGATTACATTTCATCTCCCTCACCCATCCATCTTCCTCTTTCCTGCTCATTTGCTGGGGCTGCAAAAGTATTGAATGCTCCAGGAGAGACTTGGTTTTCCAAACCATGCAAGTCATTATGAATGGCCTCGTGTCCAGGTAAAGGTTAAGGAGGTCTTTTGTTGTTCTAGTTTAACTTGTCCCTGCCACTGCAGCCTAATCATTCCACATAATAACGGGCCTGATACACAGGCCCGAGTCAAAGTCGCAAGTCAATAAATCCATTCCTTCCTCCCTTTCAGGCAAAGTGTTGAATAGTACTGAGTGTGCAGTGTCACCAGATCCCATAGTCCATCACATCAAGGTCGTCTGGTATACAGCACATAAAAAAACAACTTTCTCTCTTTTTAGTGCCTAGCACATCCAAGAGAAGCATCACTGTCCCACACACAAGGGTGGATGAGGGAGGGGTTGAAAGACAAAGATCGATCACCCAGGTTCACAGAATCCTGGAGCCACTGAACTGAGAGCCATGGGTCCTAGATATCAGCTACCTGTGTTGTCCTCCTCATTTTAAGAATAGGAAACTGATGCCAGAAAAGAGGAAAGGATTCGTCCAAGATCATGTGGCCAGTACCTTTTAGGGCTAGGACTGGACACGGGCCTTCTGACTTCTAGTTTAGTGTTCATAGTCTGCTTTGAAAGGGGATCAGGGGGCTACAAACAGAGAAAAAGAACAAGAAATTTCCCCCTTTCTAAAAAACAAAGAAAACACAATCCAATCTCCCCCACCTCCTCCAGAGTCCACTCTCTGCCTCAGGTAATGTCCCATCTGTGGCTACATTGTGTGAAGTCACATTCTGACTTTGTTCCTAGAGGAAAAATATCCAAACATCTAAAAGCCTCAGTTTCCTCATCTGTAAAATGTAGATAATAACAGTGTCTAGCTCAAAGGGTACGGCGGGCTGAAACAGGGAAGATGGTCCCTGGGGCATGGCGACAGCTCGGTCAATGCCAGTTCTCATTGTCATCCTTATCACCAGGACAATGACAGCTACTGTGCGTTAACCCACTCTTCCTGCATGGTGCAGACAGGCTGTTGCTGCTCCCAACAAGACAAAGTATGGCTCACCAAATTATCTTTCACCTATGGTGTGAAAATAAAACCTGCTGATAGAGGCTCCTTGAAAGTACGCAACCCTGAATTACAGTTTGTTTACTTTGCTAAGGGACTTCCAGCTCTTCCAGGTTCATAAATTCCTTATAGTGGACGAGGGAAGGATTGTAAATTAACTTGAATAATAGGACTACATTTGTGTATCTTCCAAAGGTTTAAATTGCTTCGAAAGGGGGGAAAAAAGTCACACTTCTCATCTGCTGTCTCTATTTTTCCTTTAATTAGCAGGTGGATTAGATACTTTGGAGGTGAGCAACTAAAGGCAGTAAAGAGAGACCTGAGCCAAATGTCAAGAATTTGTGCCCAGAGACCTCAAGACCATCTTTCCACCACACCTGTGAGATGGATATAATAATGTGGACATACTACCCCAGATCATGCCAAATACCTATGTTTCATTTGGCGAGGCCTGAGATTCTCTGGCATAATCACCACCTATTATTGTAAAGACTATGCCAAAGGGGTGCATACATCACATATAGAGAATTGGCTTCTTCTGAAGAATTAAGAATGTGTTTTAAATCTGCCTAGCACAGTACCAGGCACGTAGTAGGCATTCTTTATAAACTCATTTCTTCATAAAACTCTTCCTCATCCATTCTTTATAATTCTGAAAGTCCAACCCTAGAGAATAATGCTTTCAATCAAGGCGTAGGATAACCAATAGGAATCAGACATGTAGTAAAAAGGAGTTCAAAGTTCTGGCTTTCATGCATCGAACTTGAGCCAGTCTGAATTGAAGAAGATATTTATTCTCATAACATTCTGAAATACTGCAAGGATGAATGGAACACTATCCATAAGTACAATCTAATCTCAGATAACAAAACTCTTTTTGTTTGTTTAGGCTAGAAATTACTGCATAAGAGTTATCACTGATACCATTTTTGAAAACAATGATAGCCTGGCTCAATAACTTAGTAAGGGCTCTTGATTCCTAGCCCTTACATCTGTCCATTCTCTTTTATTCTCCTTCCTTTTAGTGTTTAAAGTTGATCTAAACTCAAAAACATATAGCAAAATAAAAATCACTAGCATTTATAGATGACTGTAATTACGTTTTAAAGAATAAATTCCTATTACTATAAGAATTTCAAGGGGCGCCTGGGTGGCGCAGTCGGTTAAGCGGCCGACTTCAGCCAGGTCACGATCTCGCGGTCCGTGAGTTCGAGCCCCGCGTCGGGCTCTGGGCTGATGGCTCAGAGCCTGGAGCCTGTTTCCGATTCTGTGTCTCCCTCTCTCTCTGCCCCTCCCCCGTTCATGCTCTGTTTCTCTCTGTCCCAAAAATAAATAAACGTTGAAAAAAAAAATTAAAAAAAAAAAAAAAAAGAATTTCAAAGAAAATCCAAATTGTCATCAAATGGTCTTACCAAATAATCCCACAGGTTTTTACACAAACCTGAATATCTCAGACATATATGAGATATACAGAATGTCTCATATAGGTCAACAGAAGTCACAGGAAGAGGAAACAGAAAAATGTACATCTTCAAGTGCTGGTCTGAGCAGTACTTAAAGAATATTCTGTAATTTTCAACCAATGGGATCAGCCCATGTACTGGTAGCTGACATTTCCTCCAAATTAATTGGTCAGAAAAATGTATATTAGCAATTATGACATTCAAACCACCTGGAATGACTTACCCTGGAATCTGAGAGCTCAAGAGGACCCCCTCCCCCAAGAAAGCATATTCGCAAACCATCTTAGGAAGAGTAGCCAAGGAAAGGGCTACCTGTTCTCTTAGCAATACCCAGACAAGGAACTATCTGTGTTCTGATGCCTAAATAAACCTTAGAAACAAGAAGCTTCACTTTTTCCTAGTCTGGCTGGCCACTTTTCTCTGCATAAGCATTTATCTCTATGGCTTGTTCTGTTCTGTTGCACGTGTTCTCTTCTTCACAACACTGAAAAAGGTTCCACAGTGAAGGGGGATGGGTTCACTGCCAGCTAGCACGGTCTATTCCTAACAATGTGGAGTTTTGAAGAAGAAAGAACTTATCTTTCCCAAGAGAAGAGTTTGTTTGGTTTGCTTTAAATCTTTATTTATTTTTTTTGAGATGGGGTTGGGGGAAGAGAGACAGAGAGAGAGAATGAGAATGAATGAGCAAGCAGGGGAGGGGCAGAGAGAATCCCAAGCAGGCTCCATGCTGTCAGCACAGAGTCCGATGAGGGGTTTGAGCCCACAAACCATGAGATCATGACCTGAGCCGCAATCAAGAAGTGGATGCTAAACCAACTGAGCCACCCAGGTGCCCCTTGTTTTGTTTTGTTTTAAAGCAGAGGTAATCAAAGCAATAACTATTAATGGAATGATTACTTTGTTCACGCACTGAGGAAACAGCAGAGATTAAAGGCTAAGAGGTCAGCCTCAAGCGCCAGATTACCAGGTCTGAATTCTATCCCTACTGTTTATACTAGCTTGGTTACTTTGGAAGAGTTAAGCTCTGTGTGACTCAGTTTCCTCATCTGCAAAATGAGCCACAAAGCAGTGTCTACATCATAAAATTGTTATGAGGATTCAAAGAGTTCATACAAGTGAAGAGCTAGTAACAACTCAAGGCTCAGAGTAAATGCTCAGCAAATGTCTTTGCTGTTACTGATCCTCATACCACCCCTACGACGAAGGTGTAGACAGAAGACTGAGATCCAAGAGGCTCAATAACCTGTCAGGTCCAGTGTTACCTAGACCTGTGCAGTGGCTGACCCTGCGCTAAAACATTCTCTCAGGTTTCCATCCCTCTGACCGCTACCTGCCATTGCTTGTCCACATTCCCAAAACTCAACTCACATGCCCACCCCAGAGAAACTTTCCTGATTCTTCCACCTACCCCACCATGGGACCAAGTGGCTCTGTCCTGGGCGATCCCATAGTAGTACCTGTGTTCTTGCACTGAAGCGCCCCTTCAGCTGCTGTCCCTTCCACTGGTACACAGGCCCCTTGGCATTGACAGCTCCTGGCATAATGCCTGGCACATGGTAGGCACTCAATAAATCTTCACTGAATGAAGAAAAATGAGGTAAAAAAATGACAAAACTGAATTTCAGCTCTGACCTATCAGCCCTTCACACGAAGTTCTTTCCTGCTTGGTTTCTGCTCTGAAGAAAGTTTGCTTTCCCTATGTGGAAAATGTGAGCAAAGGATCTCAGAGTGCAAGTGCTGAAAGAGCTCAGCAGGGAGTGCCCACGGTGGCCAGAGCCGTCAAGAAACGTTTCATGGACAACTCAAGCTAGTCCCTGAAAAGTGTGGGATTAGCATAGGCAGAAGTGTGCGGAAAGGCTCACACAGAAAGAAGTAGAAAAACACAAGGCAACATGAGAAGAGACTCTGTAGAGCTGTGGATCCTAGACCAAGGAAAAGAGAAACCCCTACATCCCATTCCCCACTTGTACCATCCCCCAAGGTTCTAAGGAGCATCACCCCTAATTACACAGAGTCAGCAGGGATGTTTTCAACCATCTGTTTCATTAGAAAGGGAGACTGGTCCAGGAGATAAAATCAGACAGTGCTGGATTTAAACTCTACCTTCAAATGCTGAATAGCTCAATGGCATTAGACAATCCTATCAGTTTCAGACATGGACATCTACATAACAGGCATATACTCTTACAAGGTTATTGAGAGGATTAACTAACATAAATAGCACGTTGCTGACCCACAATACATGTTCAATAAATGTTAGCTGCCATTCTCAGCCTTATGCCACAACCACACCCAGGCTCTCCTTGAATTATTAGAGAATCCACATCACAGTCACATCCTCATTATGAGTCCATAACCCCCTTCCCTATGTCTGTAAACTCTGTTCCAGCAAGAATGTTGTGCTTTCCCCCAATAAGTTCTTGTCATTACCACACCAGTGGTTCCTCTGATGGAAGGGTAGGTTCTCATTAAACCATGACTGGTCCCTGGGGAAAAGGGACAAGGAAGTTCTAACTGCCCCCCACCGACCACCCCCCCCTCCCCCGCCAACCTTAATACCACCATCACCTCCCAAACCAATGGTCAGGAACAGGGAGCAAAATCAATACTGTATCCCTCTCTGTCACTGTTTCACAAGGTGGCTCTGTGCGCATGCATTTTGTACCACTCACCAGCAAACAAAATGGAGTGGTGCAGTTAATTGAAAAACAGCTCTGCCCTGCCTGCCATAATTGACATTAAGTACTGTTTGGGGTAGGAAATCAGCCATTTCCAATTGATATTAAACGGGAAATCATTTAACATCAATGGATATAAACCAGGCGCAATTGTGCTGAATTAGGGAGAAACACTTTGGCTCATGTTAAAAAATGTTTCTGTGAAGTGGGATTTTTCAGAGTAAGTGAATATTAAGTCAGCTTAATACCTGTATTAGGAAAAAGAAGAAACCACTTCTCAGTCTACCCTCAGGCTTGGAAGAACGCTGCCAAATGCTCTTTTGGAAGAAGCCACGTTCTAAGGTGGTCTTGTCTCTGAAAAACAAAGTCGAAAGAAGGTATAATCTGGGAGAGCAGATGAAAGGAGGAGGCTCCTGCAAGTTTAGCCAACACTGTCCACTGTTGGGGTGCAGATGGAACCCTGTGAAGAAGCACATATGGGGAGGCCCTGGGCTTCCCTCTCAGTTGGGGACATGTGGACTGTGCCCCCGATACAAGGAAAACAAATATGGGCACAGATATGTGAAGGGAAAGAGATGCCTCACGTCTTCTCTCTCATCCAAATTCCTTTTCCTATCATGCACCAGCCCATTTTGGCAGTCCATGACTTCTGCCAGCCCGTCATACCTTGGTCCTGATTTTCTTATCAGAGTAGTGCAAATGTTACAATTGTGGCTGATATCTTATCAACTGGGGCCTTAGAAATCTCTCCATTATTCTCCAAAGAGAATAAATACCAAATCCAACTTGTGATCCTCTGTTCCCCACAAGAACAAGGAAAAGAGAGGAAAGACGGGAAAGACAGGGGTAGAAATGAAGGAAATGACTGGAAAGAGGTAAGGGCCTTGTGGGAAAGGGGAAAGTAGGGTGGACTGTCTGAGGGTGGGGGGATGGGGAAGAAAGACTGGAAGACTGCAGTGAATGCTCCACAGGGTGAGCAGAGTCCAGTGCTCTATGTTGTAGATGAGGAAACTGAGGACCAAAGAGGTTCTGTGGAATGCCCCAGCCACATGGCTCCTTAGTGCCAGAGCCTGGTCTGGAGCTCTCCGGGTTCACTGTCCGTTTTTCAGATCTCATACCATCTCAAGACATGAAAAGTAAGAAAAGAAGAAAGAAGAGAGAAGTAAGAAAGCGATGGAAGAAAGATAGGAGTATAAGCCTAGTAGGTCAATGTAGAATTTCTATTTTAGGACTAAATTTAAAATATCATCCTTCTCTCTGAGTGGACACCCCATTTACAGTGGGCAAAGACCAGGACACATTTGTCAGCTCTGAGAGCTTCCTGTATGGAACAGGGGCAATTACAGATACAGGCCTCTGAGGGCCTTCACCCCCTCACCTGTGAGATGCGAGACCTTCACACCCTCACACCTGCAGCGTTTGTGTGGCTAAACACCAGCCAGGTTTCATCCCACGCAGAACTCTCAACATGAGCTCTAAGGCAATCTCTCAGACCTTATCCTTTTGAGTGAGTTTTGTGCAGAAACGAATTGTATTCTCTCTCAGATAAAGAAGCTAAATGAGTGTTAATAGAAGTTATGTATCTCACAAGCATACATTCTAACAGGAGGCAGCCCAGGTGGCGTGCAGTGAACGAGAGACGTGAAACTCTCAGAGTGGAGGATGGGAAAGCCTTCCTCCTGGCCTGTCCCTTTTTTTAGGACCCAAAGCTAGCTCTCTTCTGGTGCAACAGAATATGGAGCCACAGAGAGAGGTTGGTTTGCGGCAAAGCCTCACATTGTCTCTCCCCTCAAAGGAGATGAAGGAATCAATGGGTGCTGCTCTGGCCTCCAGAGGCAATCATCAATGTCTGTGCTGGGTAAAGCTGTGAAGAGGGCTGAGGAAGCTGTTTTGGGTTTTATTATCCAGCTTTCTCTCCTCAGGCCAAAGGCCCTCCCAGATTATTTCACAAGTAGGTGCAAAAAGGCTTTGACTCCTGGTTCCCTCACCAGCTCACCACTCACATGGGACAATCATATAAGTGTAACAACTGGCTAGAATACACTTGGCTCCACTATGACTCTCTGGCTTAGAAGGGGAAACACTAGCAAACAGGACTATGGCTATTTTGCCCTTTTGGTCAAACATCCTGCATATATGTAAGGTCAAGGCTAATTTGTTCATTCATCTATTCACTGACAGTCAGCAAGCATAGCATTGAGCATATATTCTTTTCCAGACACTATTCTGTGCCAGAGCACCCAGAGATGAATAAAACACATTCCCTGCCCTCAAAGGGTTTGCCAACATAGAAAACTCATGGAGTCTTACTCTGTGCCCAGGAAGACATCTAGAAACAAATGCTCATATTCAGAAAGCTGTCTCACTCTGTGCTCCAGCCTTATTTCAATTTCTAAAATACTGATGATCTCTCCTACCAAAAGGCCTTTACATATGTCATTCTTGCTTTCTGGAATGGTTTTCTCTGCTGCCTGCCTCCTTCATCTAGCTAGCTAACTCCTACTCAACTTTCAAATTTGACTCTAACATCACTTCCTTAGGGAAAACTTTTCTTCACATCCAGCCTGGGTAAGCTTTCCTTGTCCTATGTTCCTTTGCCTTCTCGGTTTGTGATTATACACTCATTTGCATGTTACTTCATATCTATCTCTGTCCCCCCACCTAGATGGTGAGTTTGGAAGGATAAGAGTAATGGTTGTTTTTGGTTAACATTAAGTTTCCATGATAGCACAGAGCCTGGAACAGCCTGGGCACACTTCAAATGTTGGTTGAATGAATCGAAAGGAAGATAGCAATGAAATACTTCTAACAATAAACCCTTCATCTTAGTTCTTCATGCTAGATTTCTAGGTGAAAACTGGTTATGTAATGGCACTGAAAACTCCATCATCACACAAATGCCCACATGGATCCCAGAGAGTCAGTGTGGAGATTTAAGAGAGTGGACTCTAGAGTCAGACCTGGCTATGTCTAAACCCCACCTCTGCCAGCTGCAAAACCCTGGAGAAAGGCTTAACCTCTGAGGTAAGCTGGAAATAGCTCCCAAAGAGGTATCCGTGTAAAATCACTGGAACCTCGAAATGTCACATTATTTGTCAAACTGGTCTTTGTAAATGTGATGAAGTTAATCACCTCGAGATGAGAAGGAAACCCTGGGCTATCCAGGTGGACCTTAAATGCAGTCACATGTATCTTTATGAGACAGACATATAAAGAAGACACAGGGCCAGAGGAGGAGGAGGCAATGTGATCACAGAGGTCAAGATTGGAATCACGTAGCCACAAGTCAAGGAATTCCAATGGCCCCTACAAGCTGTAAGAAGGAAAGAACACTCCTCTGGAGCCTCCAAAGGAAGCATGGCCCTGCCAACACCTTGATTTCTGACTTTTGGCCTCTACAACTCAGAGAGAATAAGTTTCTATTGTTTTAAGTCACTTAGTTTATGGTAATTTGTTACAGCAGCCACAGGAATCTAAACCTGACTAAACCTCAGGTTCCTCACAGGTGAAATGGAGACAATGCCACACACCCTGTAATGTTGTAGATCTAAGCAAATCAAAAAGGACCCAAGGAATGACCCAACCCCAATGGCCATGTCTTATTTACAATGAAAACACTTATATCAAAAGGGAAATTTCTGTCAGTCATTTGGTACTTGGGTCTGTACCTTACTTTTCAACATCCTGAAAATAAGACACGTCCCAGGCATACAATGACTTTTTCCATTGGTGACTCAGACAACCCAAGGTTATTTACACACTGCCATAATACTGCCAGGAAAGCCAGAAACAGAGACATACCTCAGCAGTTTGAAAGGAAAGATCAGGGTCTCCCTCAGTATCCTCAGAACCCAGCCCAGCACCTTCCATATAATAGATGTTTCGTGAATGCATGGTGAATGGAATGAGCCCTTGGGTCATTACAGTTTAAACAAGCTCACTCACTTGGTAGAAAACAGAAGAACAAGGGTTTCAGAATGAAGAAATGACAAACACTATTTATCTGTATACATGTGTTGAGCCTCATCCTTGAACCATCAAGCTAAAGATGATGATGATAACTGCCTAAACAGTTCTTGCCCAGCATGACAAGGACCCCTGCCAGTATCAAGGTGACCCCAACATGATCAAGTAAGGGTTATTCTCCTTATATACACCTGCCTTTCTAAATGCTTTTAAATTTAGCCAGAGATATTCCTAAATTATTCCTGGATAACTGCATCACACACACTCAAAATTTTAGCATGTTTTGTTTATATTTTTACATTTAACTTAGAATGAGGGCATAATGGGAGTTGATCTGCTAAAATCAAAGAGGTTAATTTCATTCTGAGAGTGATGCTTATTCAAGAGATCAATGTAGGTTAAGCTGAAAGACAGTTCCATGACTCATGTCCATTTTCACAATTTCTCCTAGCATGATCTCCATCTCTAGGCAATAAATGAGCTATTTTGAGAGCTGTCTGTTATGTGGAGTTAGGTTAATTTCTTTTTATAGTATTTTTAGTTGGCTTAAATGTGTTGAAGCAATCACCTCAGTAATTACAACTACTAGTGTAATATTAATGATAAACCTATTTTAAACATGTGAGAGAGATTTTATAACCAAATAAATATGGATCACTAACACCATGACCAACATAACAAGGCCAAAACTTTTCAAGAATGTCTATTTGCAAGAAGAGAGGTTGTTTTCTTGTTTTTTAATTTTAGGGTGAATAATAGCTACTGGCTGATTTGAAGCTGGATTAGCCTGCCTAAATCCAGACAGGGAGATGGGGAGGCTTTAATTTAAGATTCTGGAAAATCTCAAGCCATATTTTTAGGGGTTGCTATCTTAAAGACCCAGAATCTCATGATTCTTAAAGTTTTTTATTTGAGTAAAAGATATATGGTAAATGTAGAGGAACCCACGAAACATCCTCAAACACATTAGTTGGATATAATGCTCAGTACTTTACTCCAGGGAGCTGTAACTCTCCAGGGAAGCGTTCAACTCTTTTCAAGGTCATACACCCATTTACTCATTTACACACATTTACTGAGAGTCAGATATGTGCCAGGCACTATTCTAAGCACAGAGAACACTTCAGTGGACAAAACCCTTATGCATCTTAAGCTTACATCCTAACTGAGAAGATGGATCATAAACAAAATTAATCAACAAATATATAAGAAACTATCAGAAAAGCATAAGTGCTATGCTGAGAAGAACACAGGGTGATGTAATAGTGAATGGAGGATGGTGACTTGTTGAGTGGTCTGGGCAGGCCTTTCTTTTTTTTTTATTTTTTCTTTTTTTTTTTTTTAGTATTTTTTATTTTTGAGAGAGTGAGCATGAGTGGGGGAGGTACAGAGAGAGTGGGGGATAGAGGATCGAAAACAGGCTCTGCGTTGACAGCAGAGAGCCTGATGTGGGGGTCGAACTCACAAACTGTGAGATCATGACCTGAGCCGAAGTCAGATGCTCAACCAACTGAGCCACCCAGGTACCCCAAAAGGCAGGCCTTTCTGAGGGGTTAACAATTAATTTGATCTCCTCCCATGCCCACTTCTCTCTAAATATAAGATACTGGAGTCAACACAGGGGGAAAAAAAGAGAGAGAGAGAAGAGAGAGAAGGAACGTGTGATAACATCAGAAAAGAGAATGTTGAGATCCAGCATCTGAATGAGACTTTCCAAAAGCTTCATTTGAAAAATCACAGTGGGGGTGCCTGGGTGGCTCAGTCGGTTAAGCGGCCGACTTTGGCTCAGGTCATGATCTCCCGGTCCGTGAGTTCGAGCCCCGCGTCGGGCTCTGTGCTGACTGCTCAGAGCCTGGAGCCTGTTTCAGATTCTGTCTCCCTCTCTCTGACCCTCCCCCGTTCATGCTCTGTCTCTCTGTCTCAAAAATAAATAAACGTTAAAAAAAAAAAAGAAAGAAAGAAAAATCACAGTGATAGGTAAAATCACATTCATAATACTCTCACTTAATAAGCAAAAGAAAGTATACCTCTACCCTCACGTCTGTCAAGAACTCTGTATAGCCAAAAATTCACCTTTTTCTCATGTGTTCATGCCTTTCATGCTATACCACATTTTATCAAATCCAAGAGGTCATCAATTGTGAGGTGCAAACCAACACTAGAGACACTAAAATGTGAGGCCATGAATCTCTTACAATCCACGAAACAGATTTCCTGTCCTTATATTTATTTCCCACTTCAGATCTCAGCATATGCTACAGCTCTATTCCATTGACTTAGTTGCCTCCTCCCACTTCCTGCCATCCCTTTAGAAAATGCTTTAAGCAACCATGACCATTCTTAAACCCCCTAGGGGCAGTATTATAGGGGGAATGAGAATTCTTTCTTCCACATTCACCAAACTTCCAGAGTTTTGAACTTCTCTCTTAAACCATGTGTCCCACCAAATTCCACATTTGTTCTTGATTCTCTCCCCTTGCCTTCTGTTAACATCCTCACATCAATCTTTGGACTTGACAGTGCCAGTTTACCAAATCCTCTCAAGTCCCAGCTGTACCTAGTATACTGACTCAGTCAGTCTGCTCAGCTGATCTGGCCAAGGATCCTGCTTCTCTGGTTGCCACCCTTCATGGGCAGCTCACTCATCAGGCTTGCTCTAAACACAAGAAAATGAGTGAGGTTCTTCTTCCCTTGGAATCATCAGCCTCTACACCTCTCCTCCAATGAATTAGAACCCTTTCTATTAATAAATACCACGTTCTTTATCCTGGCTCCAAGGAGAACCCTTAAATAAAAATCAGGAAAGCAATCTTAATGTTGGGCAACAGAAGGTGAGATTTTTATTTAAAGAGTGGGGGATTTATTCTGACTCAGGACTAAAGGAAGTGTGAATAGTCGCATACTAGACCAGATTCTAATGCACAAATACCTCAGAGTCTTGCCCAATCCAAAGCAGAAAAAGGTGCCAAAACATAAAAGAGTTATCATCAATTTGTCATTTAATATATTTTTGTACTCCACTCCTGCCCTCTGACAGAAGAACCAAAGTATAATGAGAGATTTTTGTGATTATTTTTAAACAAAGATGGGTGAATTAACTGAGTCATCCAATAATTGAAGATCAGAAGGCAGAAAACACACCATAGTCTTTCCTATTCAATATGAATGCCAAGTGGAACCTGACAGGGAGAGTCAGAACTTTGGCTGTCGCATTATCTCAGAGTCTGAGGATGCTGAGCTCAGGTTATACCAGACATTTTGATTGGATGCTGAAAAGACTGGATTCACTGAGAATATTCTCTGCACGACTTGGGAATAGTCACTCCAGGGATACTGAAGAAGAGTAGATGCACATTCCCCACAACTTCTCATCTGATGAAACCAAAAACTCTAAAGATAGCCCTGTGAATTAGCAGTTCTGTCCTGAGGGACAACTTTGAATGACTGACTGTTGGATATTTAATGAGACTCCATTAAAATGAATAAATAAATAGGGAATCCTGACACCTAGAATTTGTAATCTATCCATATTCTTTATTTCTATAAAAGGTACAATGTGTATTGAAAATAAAATTCTGATGTTTTTTTTTTTATTTCAACATATAGAAAGAAATAGAGGAGACTCTCATTAAATGGGAATAACAGTAATGGGAAATGTGGCTGTGATTAACTCTGCTCGGAGTTGGAGTTAATATTCCTTCTCCTCTGCAGTATTTTTTAATTACACTCCTGATTTTCTATTTGGAGACATTGCAGACCTGTTCTGGTAAACTGTCACATAACCACAAGTCAAATATGTGTTAAATATGAGAAAATGCTGCCATTTTTATCTGATTTGTGGTTCATTCATACACTGTTATCTACTTTTAATTAAATAATATAAAATATACATGGTCAGCAGTTTGACTTTTCATTTCCTTACCATGTCAGTAATTCAACTTGATTGTTCCCACCTACCCTAGAATTACACTTTCAGGATGTAACCCTTGCATGGTACTCATCCAACATCTGGAAAAGGTAAGCCCTTGCTAAAAATAACCAGTGATCAACCATACCTTGAAAAAAACCACACATACCAAAATATACCAAAAAAATATGGTCCATCAAAAACACAGTGTGTCTTTTTAATAAGAAGGCGGCAGCAGCCTTCACTGTCTGATTTTCTCCTGTTTCATCCCATTCGCCAGTGTCATATCCCTTGTTGATTTAGAGTCTACTGAGTTCCTTAAAGATCCACAAGACTCCCATGGAATTGCCTAAGGCACTGGAAGAAAGAACTTTACTCACAGGCTGTTATGGACTTAGACAGTTTACTACTTCATTAAGGCTACTCTTCCCCGGACAGTTTGCATACTGCTGTGCCAAAGAAGCCACTTGCTTCTTCCTCAGCCTCCCACCCCCACCTTCTTAGCATTCTTCCAGAGAACAAAGACAGACTGAGGGCAGCGGAATGAAGAAAGGAAAACCGAAATACATCCAATCCCTTTTTTGTGATTATTACTGTTATTATCCTCATCAAAACTAGCAAATTAATTCCACTGACCTATCTGACAGGACACTGTTCTATAAGCAATTTTTTTTTCCAAGTTAGAACTAAGTTGGATGAGAACTCTACAGAGGAATTCTTGGATACTGGGAAGGTAGAGAGTCCTTGTTGAAGAAATACATCATCAGCCTGACTCCTGATGATATGGGCACTGTCCAGAATTTATTTTCCTAGGATATTCTTGAAATTATCTCAAAGACAGACATTTTCAGGATGAGCCAGCTCCATTCATAGCCCAAATGAAAATAAAAGAGATCAGTTAAACGATAATAACCAAGAGGTGACCCTAAAAGGAAAATCCCCTTGTAAATAAACTTGATTTACTCACATTTAAATGTCTGATTGCAAATATATATATATATTTTTTTCAGCTAAACCATAGAACTTCTGCTTAATAATAATAATACTTAGCACTTCTATAAGCACTTTACATCTGCAAAGTGCTTTACAAACATTAACTAATTAATCGTTAACAACACCCCAGTGAGGTAGGTAAGTATTATTCAAGTATTCTCTTGAATGTTCAGACCAGGATTATAGCAACTCCAGAGTGGGTTGTTGCGTGAGTGAGTGAGTGAGTGAGTGTGTGTGTGTGTGTGTGTCCTGCTCCACTCTTACTAAATATAGGACTTTGGAGTATCTTATAAATGGAAAGACGGCTCATCTGGGGAATGTTTGAAGCCTTTCCAAAACCATGGCTTTGGAGTTTCCCTAATAGAACCAAAACAAACTCTGAGGTGGTTTCTCCATCTTTGAAGTAATTGGGTAAGGAGTGGTTTACACACAGAAAGCCAACCGCCCCCTCCCTTCCCACATTCTTTGCTTCTTGGTGTTTTGGTTCTCACTCTCATTTGATAACAGACTAAAATCTCACTTTTAGAAGGATTTTACTTGATAGTCAGGAGAGAGTAGGCACACAAAATATGGCGCAGCATAGAATAGCTTGGCATCCCCAGGGATAGACAGGACCTGGGCATAAAGAGCAACTGTTCTGGAAACTTATGGTAGATGCCTAGAAAGGGGGTCAAAGTTCTGTAGAAACCAGAGAAGTAACTATCAAAAGCCAAGGGTGGGCCTTGTTGGAGTAGGGGCATTTGATTTGCCCCTACAAAAGGGTCAAGGTAGACATTCAAAATGCCTGTGACAAATATTGCCACTCCTTTGGCTGCAGGCATTGTAACCTCAGCAAATGAAGGCCACTGCTAAAGCACTGATCTCTTTCCTGGGTCAGGTAACAGACTGCCAAAAATGACCTTGGATATTTTCATTGATTTCTTCTTTATTCATTAATAATAGCTAGTGTATACTGAGCATTTCCTCTGTGAAGGGCACTATGTCGAATTCTTCAGTTTTATTTGGTCACTTAATCTTCACCACAATCCCCTGAGGAATGTTCTATTAGCCTCATTTAAAGATCAGTAAAATGAGGCTTAAAGAGGTTAAGTAATTTGGTTAAGTCTCACTGCCAGTAAGAGTTGGGATTAAAACCCAGACTCTTAGATCCCTGATCCCACTCTCTAACCTGTATTCTATATTCTTCCATTCATTTGATTACTATCTGAGTATATTCCTGGCTTAGAATTAAGTTCTGGCATAAGTACCAAGCAAATAGACATGATTTTTGCCATGGCAGAGAGACAGGCATTGGGGGGGGAAAAAAAAACCTCTCACAAATAAATATGTCATTTCAAATTGTAATCAGTATTGTGAAGAAAAAATTGTAGTAGTGTGAGCGATACAGGAAACATAATTTACATCAGAGAATCAGAGAAGTCCTCTCCAAGTAAATGACATTTAAACTTGAACCTGAAAGATGACAGGAGTCAGCCAGGCAAAGAAGGAGTAGGAGAGCATTCCAGGCAGGGGAACGACAGGTGGGAAGGCCCCAAGGTGGGAAGGAGTTCAAGAAACTGACAGCAGACCAGTGAGGGGAGCAGATAGTGATCCGGGGGGACAGGCACACACGACGAGGTCAAAGAAGAGAGCCAGGACCAGATCATCAAGCAGGGCTTTATGAGCCATATGTATCAGTTAACATTAAGTTCAGCTGTATATAACTGAAAAACAGAAATAACAGTGGCATGAAGAAAACAGAAGCTTATTTTTCTCACACATCAAAGAAATCAGTCCAGGGTGAGTATCACAGCTTCAGGAATACAATCTCCCCTTTATATTTCTACACAGTCATCCAGCATGGCAGCTTCTTCCTGAGAGGTCCGTCCAATCACGGTCCAAGAAAGTTTGTGGCGATGAGGCTGTCATATATGCACAAGGCAATAGGAAGGAGGTATGGAGGGCAGGCCAAAGGGGTGTCCTAAATCAGTTTCCTTAAAGGATCCTTCCCAGAACTTCCAGGTGACATTACCATTTATATCTTTGGCCAGATTGTTACATAACCACACCTATTTGTAAGGGATGGGGGAGAAGGAATGTAATCTTATACCAGATTCAAGAAAGGGAGAAGAATGGATGTCAGAAAGACCACTAGTAATCTCTGCCATACCATGATGGAGAGTTTGGATTTTATTACCAGTATGATGCAAAGCCTATAAAAATTTTTAAGAAGGAAAGTAACAGTACCTAATTGGCATGGTTAGAAACTTTGGCTGGTTCATGAGAATAGACTGTAGAGTGGTTAAGAGCAGAAACAGGGTATCATGGTGGTCCAAGAAAGAGACTTTGTGGCTTTGATAAAGGCAGAATCATTAGAAATGGGGAAACATGGTGGAAACAAGATAGATGTCAGAAATGAGAAGAGTGGACATATTTACATATTTGATGTAGGAATGGAGCTGTGGGAGTTTTCCAGGATAATGCCTAAACTGGTGGCAGTTATGACCATATAGCTGGAGGTGCTACTTACAAAAATGGGTAATACTAAAGAAAATAAATATTTGGGTGTGGGAAAGAGAGATTTCAGTTCTGGACGTCTTAAACTTAAACATTCCCTTCAGAAGGGAAACAGGGAGTGTGGTGTCATGAACACCAAGACAGTATTTCAGAAGGGAGAAGTCAACTTTGACAAATGTTACTGAAAAGAGATCAAGAAAAATGAACATGAAGTAGTCAACATTCGAAGGAGCAGAATGGAGGTCATTGTGACAGTCAGGAGTGGTAGACAGGAGTGGTAGAGAAAAACGACACACGTGTATGTATGGAAGAACAGCTGCAACATGCGGACATGGAAGAGGAAGCATTTGTACAAACTTCTTTTGTGTGGTTTGGCTGTGAAGTACAGTTAGGGTAGCAACTGAATGAAAGAGTACTAATGCCTGTCTGAAAGTCAATGGAAAGACTCTCTTAAGGAGTAAAGGCTGAAGATGCAACAGAAAGGAGGGCTTGCCGAAGAAGGTTATTGTCTAAGAATAAAAGAGGAGTATGATCTGGGGCGTGTGGATGGCTCAGTTGGTTAAACATCCAACTCTTGATTTCAGCTCAGGCCATGATCTCACGGTTCGTGAGTTAGAGCCCTGCGTCGGCTCTGTGCTATCAGCATGGAGCCATCTGGGAATTCTCTGACTCCCTCTCTCTCTGCCCGTCCTGCACCTGTGTTCTCTCTCTCGGGCTCAAAAATAAACAAACATACATACATACATACATACATACATTTTAAAAATGTTTATGGAACATTTGGAACAAATGGAATATGATCTAGAACATACAGGAAAGGATGTACAGGAAAGACTGGTGAGGAGACTCCTCACCAGTCTTTGAGGAGAGTATGGATGGGAGTTGGAAGGGACAAGAATGGAATCAGGTATGTTTATTATTATGGTGAGGATAAAATGAGAAAACATCTCTCCATCACTTTCAATTTTCTCTGTGGAAATGCAAATCACAACTACAATGAGAAACCTTTCCCATTTCTCAGATCGGCAAAGATAAAAGATGAGTAGCATGCTATGGTGGTGATCTGGAACATACTGGCATTCTTATATAACTGCTGGAGGGAGTGATCACTGTGGAGAGAAACCCAACAATATCTATCAGAACTGAAAATGACATACCCTTTGGCCCATCCATAATATTTCTAGGAAGTTATCTTACATATTATACCAATACATATGCAAAATGATGTAGATATAAATGTATTCATTGTAGCACAACTTGTAATAACATATTGGAAACAACCTATCCATCAACAGTAGCACTACAATATTATAAAAAGAATGAGAATACTCTCTATATACTAATATGCCAGAGATAATCCCTGGCATATTATTAAGTTAAAAAAAAAAAAAGCAAAATGCTACCATATATATAAAAGAGAGAAGGGAAAGAATATACATGTATATTTCCTTCTATATGCCTAAAGTGTCTCTGGAGCATACAGACTGAGAACAGTGGAGGCCCACGTGAAGGAAAATGGAGAGTGCAGAGAATTGGGATAGAATGATGACTTTTGTACCTTTTGATTTTTGGACAATTTGAATGTATAGACCAAAATAAATAAAATAGTTTAAATAAAGTTAGAGAAAAAGCATTTATCTATGTATTATGAGGTCTGGTAGACCAGTGATGGGGGAGGCAGAGATAACAAAAGAGAGAAGAAGAGACAAGAAGATGCATTGGTCTGTCAAGTATGGGAAAGCAAGCCTACTGGAGATACGCAGGAAAACAGCTGCATTGAGGGCCCAGCAATGCCTCAACAACAGCGATGTTGAGGGCCCAGTTGAAGGTGTGAAGGTCAGTGTACAGTGGAGATACCCAGTTTGGTCATGTGATAATTTTCTCTTTTCCTTCCTCCCATCCTTCCTTCCTTCCTCTGCCCCAACCCCTTCTCAATCTCCCAATCTCTTTCTCTCTCTGGCCAGAAATGTTTTGCTGTTTGATTACAGGCACGAAGATAATAGGTTGTTGAGCTCATCTAGAGTGTGTGTTTTCCTGCCAGGTGGGAAGGAAGGAAAGGGGGTGAGAGTATATGAAGACTGTGAGTATAATAAACTAGATACATGGCATGAGCAAGTGATACAGGGAAAGAGGAGTCGTCGATGGATTAGGGTCACAATGATGTCTAAAAGTGTTATAGTAGAGATCTTGAGCAGGTGAGCTGTAAGAAGACAGTTATTTTTTTATTTCCTTGAATGAGCAAAGAATTATTTTTTCCTGTTGGGGGAGGTGGTTATTAGAAAATGTTCATATTAAGAGTAAGGCAAGGAATTTGCAATAACATGGATGGAACTAGAGGGTATTATGCCAAGCAAAATAAGTCAGAGAAAGGCAAATATTGTATGATTTTACTCATACATGGAATTTAAGATACAAAACAGATGAACATAAAGGAAGGGAAGCAAAAATAATGTAAAAACAGGGAGGGGGACAAAACATAAAAGACTCTTAAATACAGAGAACAAACTGAGGGTTGCTGGAAGGGCTGTGGGGGAGGGATGGAGTAAATGGATAAGGGTCATTAGGGAAGAGATTTGTTGGGATGAGCACTGGATGTTATACACAGGCAATGAACCACTGGAATCTACTCCTGAAATCACTATTGCACTATGTGCTAACTAACTTGGATGTAAATTAAAAATTAATTAATTAATTTTAAAAAAGAGTAAGGCAAGGAGAGGGAGGGGAAAATAAATATAGGGCATGTGGGAGTTACAAGGGCATTGAGACTGTGGCCCAGAAAGGGATGTAGGGTGCAAAAGAATGGCTTCTCTGGACCATGCCTAGGGCACGTAAGTGTATTAATTAATGTCTTCCAAAGTCAATGCTCTAGAGGTTTTGTGCTTGGGACAAGGGCAGCTAATAGTCAACATAAAGAGAGGAGGGTTATAGTAAGACTGTTTAAACCATATTTACAATTGGAAGGGAGTTCTTAAACATATAAGGAAGGGCAACACCAAGAGCATGGCACTTCATTATCGAGAAAAATATCATTGTCATTTGACATTGTGAAAGAAAGCTCCAGAAAGGGACTCCCATAAGACCAGCTATGGAATTATTCCTGTCTGACTCACAATTCTAAAACTATTTTGATCTTGAAATTCTTGAACTCATATGCTTTCAATGGCTCTAAGTTATCCATAGAATAAAACTAAACTCTAAAGCACATGGCAAGAAATCCTTCTACCCATGGTGCCCTATCCAGGATCAGCAACTCTGATTTTCTGCTTATGTTCAGACAGAGGTACTCATGACGCCCAGAATATCCACTATTATACCTGCTTCCATGCTTTTGCTCATATCATTTGCTTACCTGGAAAAATCATCCTCTCTTTCATCTAAAGTCAACATTTTCAAAGTCCATGTCAAACCCTACCTTCCCTTCCAGAGCTATCCATCTAGCCAGTTACAGAGCCCAAAGACTCAAAAAGCAACCCAACTTCCATGAATGGTTCCCAGTTCTGTTGGCCAGAAGCCTGGGGAGAAAACTCATTCATTCGTTTGCATTGAAAGAGAAGCAAACACTGGACTTAGGTCTCCCCAGAGGGTTGTAGGCAAGAGAAATGCCTCCTCTTTTTTCAGGGGAGCAATTTCAGGCCCTTGAAGATCAGGTTTAAGTCATTTCCTGACCAAACACCAGCACAGTTCCTATGCAACTCCAGCCAGGTTCAGCTCCTCTGGAAGACTCAAATGTAGTTTCTGAATTAATAATTCCTTCCAGCTTTGATATCTTCATTTGAGAGTTCCAGGAGAACAGAGTGTTTTTAAAAGGAAATGGGAGAAGGGATGCTCAAGGGGGGCATTATGGTGGGGAGAGAAGAGCTGTAACTTTTAAAAACGCATCTGGATGAATGAGACTAACTTCCTATGACTAATGTCCCCCAAACATTAAGCTAATGATTAAACTAAAAAATGCAAATCCCCAAGATGTCATATGCTGCTGGGCGGACTGATGGAAAGGAGCCTTGCAAACAGTCCCAACATTGTGTGGGGAGTTGGAGAGATGTGCATGAAAACAACGGACAGCCATATGGTCGTAGCCAATGGTCAACAACCAAAAATTCAAAAGCAGAGAAAGAAAACTCCAGAGCTACAGAGAAATGTGATTCACCTACTCTTTCTCTTATTCTGGCACTTTTCTGGAAGTTCTAAAGTGATGGGGGGATGGAGAACAGAGCAATGCCTCAGGAAGCAAGGCTGTAGGCATGCCCCATGGGCATTCTCAGCCAGCTATGTGGTAAGTGACAGTCTCTACTTGCACAAAAGATTCTCCATCCCCAGAGAAATGAGTGGGTGCTAGGTTTGTGCGACCTCCCAATAGCTACCCAGGTCTCCCCATGATCTTCTACATGTCCCCAAGAAATGGGACAGTTCCCCAGCCTTGAGTTGGCAGGACATCCCAGAAAGTACAGCACAGACTGAATACAAGTTTCCTGTACCTTACTGGCAGCAATGACTCAGAAAGATCTGATTTGGAGGTACAGGAAATTTAGCTACTTTCTGACCTTGGAGGGCCTAAAAATTGTAATTACTTGATTTTAGGTATCTGTTTGCTTCAAACTTCCTCTCAGCAAAAAGCTGATTATGTCCCTGCCTCTTCAACATATTTGTAACTTCACAACAGAGGTGTTTGATCTGGCATTTAAGGCCTTCCGGAAGGTCCAAGGAGCCCTCAATATCGTGTGTCATATTTTGCAAGTATGTGCATTTTAGGAGAAAGGAAGCATTGCTTTTATTCAATTTTTAAAGAGATCTACTACCTAAAGTTGGTTTAAAACTACTGGTATATTTTGTGTAGCCAGCAAATGACAGTCTTACTTATGGAGAATATGAGATTATGTTTTTCAGAGGTTTGAAGGGCATGATAATGGGACCCCATTAGAATCTGGGGTTTGGGTTCAGAAATACCCACTTTAGAGACTCTCCTCATTAGAGTAAAAGAGATACGACATACATTCTTCTGCTCAGGGTACACAACTTGATCCGAATAAATGCTATAAATAAGGGCTCTTTAATGCAGTCTTACTTCTAAGTAAGATTAATGAATGAAATGCCCAGACTTACCGAGAAGTCACCCAAATTACTTTGCAAACCATATTAAATGGCCAACCTTACAGGACACATCCTATAAGTATCATATCATTCAAACCAGTATCATATCATTCAATGAACACACATGCTTATAGTCTGTTGTATTTTATTAATATAATAATACAGCTTCAGAGTTTGAGGAGACCACAATGAAACTTCTCATTGTGCAAAAATATAAATGAAGACCTAAGGTCACAGAGCAAGTCCTGCACCAGAAAGCATCATCTTCTGAATTAAGCCCTGGGAAATATCTGCCAAGAGTCTGAAGCTATGGAGAAATGGATCCAACCTTCCTAGAGGACAATCTGGCATTTTCTCAGGGATGGCATGGCTTTGTGCCCTTCCCTCCACTGTCAGGAAGCCACTGCCACAGGGCTGTGCTTATGCAAGCTGTACTATAGGTGGCAATTTCTATCAACATGGTTTGTTTGGTTTTTCAAACTTTCAACACTTTCTCTGTAATGACTGGTTTCATGAAACATGCTATCTATGAGCTGCCAGCCAATCACCTCCCCAAAACAAACAGCAGTGCGTCCTTGCATATGAAGGTAGGAGAAGCATAGTTTGCAAGGTTGTTCTTGCTTTCTTTCACCATCGAGGGCTTTGGTAGGAACAAGGAGTTCTGGAACCTTATGCAAAGGAAGGCTGTATTTCCAGGGTAGCAGCCACCAGGCTCTCAGTGAAGACGGGGAGCTGATCTTATAATCAGGTTGCCATTTTTGAAGAGTCCAGGCCAGCTATTTGTAGAATGTCCCTCGATTCTGGCTGCCTGATGTCTCCTCATGATTAGATGCAGGTTATGCATCTGAGGTGGGAATTCCTCGGAATATCACATCAAGAGGCACATGCTATTTTTCCTGTTTTTTCTCTATGACCTGAGCTCTGCACCTGGACTGGGGAACGAAGTCCTCAGAGACACCAGTCAGACAGCAGCATGCCAGGCTTCTAGCTCAAAAGGAAGAAATCTGTACCTCTTGAGTCAAACCTCCACCCTAGCTCCTCACCCAGGCAGTATGATTATCCGTTCAGTGAAGCTCCATGGAGGCGGCCCATAGAAGGAGCACTGCAGCCTGGCAGCCGAGAGCTGACAGGCAGGAGGACTCCACTGCAGGTCCTGGAGTCACCCCTGCCCAGGCCTTGAATCCCGGGGGGTTGGCTGGGGTGGGGATAGAGGAAAGGCCCACCTTGCTACTCACGTCTGGGAAGCTCAGACGCCTTACCGAGTGACCTTCACCAGCACTGGACAGTCAACACCCTGAGTAACGTGTTGCCAACCACAGGTCACCCAATCAGTCCAGGGCTTGCTTCCAAACATTCTTTCCCAATCCATTATTCATCTAGGCAGAGTCGGCCAAGGGGAAGAGGAGACACAGCTGGAAACATAAGATCAAGCTAGCCCTAGGCAAAACTGGAGAGTCCAAATAGCTTGTTTTCAGAGGCTCCTGATCTTTCTATACATTTTCCCTTCTTCAGAAATAATTTTCTCCCTGGGGCCTAAGGCTCCCAAGCGCTTAGGAGAGAAGGCAACTCACTCACAATAAAATGTTGGGTGCTTTCTGCATATTCCAAGCCCTGAGCACAACTTTTAATAAGGAGGGCTCATTTTCTCCTGGTACAATTGTTAACCAAAAATAATGACTGGAGAAAGGTGGAATGTCCACAGCAACGGGGCAGGGGGGGCTATGTGGGATCTTACAGCATCTTTCTGGCCACCCCAAGGAGTCCGCCAACTGCCTACATGAAGCTGAGGCTGGTCAGCAAGGCTTTAGTACTAAGCCACATGCTCAGAGTTGCTGCTCTTTCTAGCAGTCCCGAGTCCCAGGGAGCTCTCATCAGGAATAAGGAGAAATATTTGCAAAGAGTACGTTTGAAAGAGCACTGGATTAAGCAGAATCCACTCCACCACTCAATCTGTTTAATACGCTGGTTACTTTATTTCAGCAGGCCTCAGTTTCTTCATTTTAAATTTTTTTTTTTCAATGTTTATTTATTTTTGGGACAGAGAGAGACAGAGCATGAACGGGGGAGGGGCAGAGTGAGAGGGAGACACAGAATCGGAAACAGGCTCCAGGCTCCGAGCCATCAGCCCGGAGCCTGACGCGGGGCTCGAACTCGCGGACCGCGAGATCGTGACCTGGCTGAAGTCGGACGCTTAACCGACTGCGCCACCCAGGCGCCCCAGTTTCTTCATTTTAAAAATGGGAAGGTCTAGCTGGTGGATCACGAATATCTCTCAGCTTTGAATGGCTGAAAGATTAGAATCCAGCCTGTTGTAATTCATTCAAAGTTATGGAAATGGGAAGTGGCATCAGATTTTAAAAGTTAGTAACATTTCAGGTTTATTTTGTGCTATTCTAAGTCCTTAACCTGAATTAACTCCTTGGATCCTCAGAAAAACATCTGAAGTCATTACTCTTACCACCCCCATTTTACAGATGAGGAGACTGAGATCCAACCACTCAGCTAGCGACCTGCAAAGCAAGAAGTTGAACGCAACAGCATAACTGGTCATGTTCTGTCTGAACCACTATGCTATACAATCTCTCAAAGTAGAATAATGTGCCACTAAGGGACGAGGTAGGTTGGACTGGGCTGCAGGGAAGAAGAAGGAGAGCCAAGGATGTTGGCTGGCACTGGTGGTCGGGACGCCCCAAGCTTCAGTGTTCGTGCACCACAACGGAGCCGATGACAAGAGATCTGAGCAGAAAGCAGTCCAGGTGGCCTGAATGTATGGAATTAGCTCCCTTGCTGCCAAAGTCTCTGAAAGCCTTTGGATGTCTCTAAGAAGAACTGGAAAGGGAGGTTCATCACAGACTGCGGCCTGTACGGTCCTGTGCTCACTACAGCCAGCCTTCTCTAGGCGAGGCCTCTACCGGCTCGTTGCTGCATGGCCATGATTATAGGACTGGATGCCCAAAGGCTGGCCTGAAGTTCTCTTCCCTGAAACTCCCCGTACCTGTGCAGACAGACACACAGGTACCCAAAAAGAACATCCAAGGAACTGTTGCTTCCCTTTCTGGACCACTAACAGCAAATAAGCAAATGTGTGTGTATAAATGTGATACGTGTATGCATGGGACCATTCAGGAAAGAGAGACAGAGACAAGAGTGACACACAGAGACAGAGAGAGAGACAGAGGCAGAGAGACAGGGAGACAAAGACAGAAAGAGACAGAAAGAAAGGCAGAGAGAGACAGAAACAGAGACAGAAAGAAATACAAAGAGACAGACAGAGAAAGAGGAGCAGAGACACAAGACAGAGGGTGTGGGGGCAAGAGACAGGCACAGAGAACTGACTCTCAAAGAGCCTCGAAGCTTGTTCAAAGCTTCCCATTTAAATAACTCCAGATCCGACACCCAGTGTCTGAAAGCCTCTGTTCGTGTCTTAAAATCAGTGTTTTAGCTCCACCTAACTTTTGCAGGTTTTTTTGTTTTGTTTTGTTTTTTTGGTTTTTTTTTTTTTTTTTTTTTTTTTTTTTTTTTTTTTTTTTTTTTTTTTTTTTTGAGTTACAGTCTGGCATAAAAGTGCCAGTTTGTTATGTGGGTGGGTAATGGTATGCTTTTAATTAAGGAGGCAGAGACTAAATTAAACCACATCAAGTGGCTAGTGTTTCTTTAATTTCAGATCGCGGGTCCCTTATCCCGAGCACAAGGAGTTGGGCTAGATCATGATTCCCCTTTAATGGTTATGGCTGAAAAGCCCCATCTCATGACCAGCTTCATAATTGATTAAACACAACTGTGGACTCCCATGATCAGGAAGTGCAATTTTGCTGGTGTCGCTTCAAGTCTAAAATACCTCCAGGGTAATTACAGGCTCAGAGGCAACTCCAAAGGCTTTGAAGTAGAGAAAGAAAAGATTAGGGAGTCCGGAGGATCTGTGCCTGTTCATTTGTCCTTCATGGCAAAATCCTGAAAGCCTTTGGGAAGAGATGCCTCCATGTGTGGAGTTCTGGGGGTCCAGACATCCCGATCTGGCTGCACACTGGGAAGGAGAGCAGTGGCTGAGGTCATGGCAAGCTCCAGAGGTCACTGGGCCTCCCCTAGGAAAGGCCGCCTTTTCCTGTTAGCTTCTAATCGAGGTTTCGTGCAGCTCTGATTCTCTTCACCCTGGGTTTGGCTTGGCCTGCCTGGTCACGACTTGAGCCGTCCACTCGAGGCAGGGAGAAGTGCACTCTGTCTGACCAGCTAAATTATTTACTTTGATAGCAATTATCAAACACTAGAAACCACACTCTAAAGGCCTCTTTGCAGTTCACACACAGAAGATATAAACCTTATTCAGAAATGGAGAGGGTGGAGGGCTCTTTTTTATTTTTTAATTAATAATAGGTTAGAAGTAAAAACCATTATTAGTGACAGTACATAATGGGAAAGCCAGACCTGCATTGTTAAGAGGACTATTTAAGGAAATGTTAATGAATTGAATTTGAAGTTCTTCATAGTCAACCTGGAGACAACTAATGGTTTCAAAGTGGAAAGTGAAGAGTTATTAAATGTTGTATATTTACTGCACTAATAATCAAATTGCCAGAGGCTGGGATAGATGCAAATACGGATCCAAGTCCTATTTAACCATTAGCTATGGAAAGGCAAGAGATTCACTGGGGGGAAGTTACCATGTGCAAACATTTGCCAATGCCACTGTGCTGAATAGTTCATGGATTAGGACCATAGCTATCCCAATCCCAGGAAAGCCCATTTCATCAGAGGACAGAATCACAACTTAATTTTTTACTGGCACTTGGAGAGAGACCTGGCATGTGCGAAAGAGCTCTTCCTAAGGCAGAGGTCCCTCTGAGGTAAATCTGCAAAGATCCTCTGGCATCTTGGTGATAACTTCTCTCAATGAACGGTTTTCTTTGTTTAGAGCAGACTAAAGCTCGCAGAGTAAAAACAGTGTGGATTTGAGACACAGTCTGAATTCTGAAGGAATTCTGGGATTTTCTACTTCTTACCAGAATGAACCTGGGAAAGCCATTTCTCTCTCTGGACGTCAGTTTCCTACATCTGCAAAATGGGGACAACAATACCTACCCTACAGGACTAGGCTGCAGATCAGTGATAAAGTGTGTCAAGTGCCTAATATAGTAGCTGTAATATAAGAAGAGGCCGTTCTTTGAGGTGATTCTCTAGAATCAGACCTTCCACGAGGATTAGTGCACATCTGTGATTTGCAAAGAAGGTCTTCCCAGGACAAATATGAAAGGGAATAGAGAACAGGACAAGAAAGGAGAGATGGCCAGAAAAGGGCTGGATTTCAGGTGAAGTCTCATGGAAGGTAGCTTCAGCCTGATCTCCAGAGGAACTCTAGAGTATAAGTTATGCCTCAGAGTCATCAGAAGCCAAGAAATTGGCTGTTCGTATCCCCGAGCCTGTTTGTCATCAGTCAAGGCCTCCCTGAGGGGATCTAAATTCCCAGGCACTTTTCAGCTCTCCAAACCATGAGCAAAGGAGATGCAGTTGCTGACGGTCAGAAACTAAGTGACTGGTGATACACAAAAATGGTAAAAAATAATCCGAGGGCATTTGGGCTGGTACCAACCTTACACAAAAGAGTGTGTATCACTGTACCATAAGTTTTGTTACCCACCTTGAAAGTTATCCCACAAGCTCTCTCCTGCCATCTTTCAGTTGCATGTGTAGTAATGGAGGACAAGGATCTATCACATTTTTCCCTGAACTCAAGCCAACAGGGATATAGTAAGTACTTGCTGTGTGCCCTTTACCACACAAAGTCCTGTGGGGAAAGACATATGACGTGAAGTATAGGCTCCATCCCAGTCCACTGGGGAGAACAGTCACTCAAATAAAAAGTCCAATAGCTGCACAAGTAAGAGCTCATTCTTGGGGGCAAACGAAAAAAAGCGGGAAACAAAGTACTTCCTAATTCTGCTGTCATTGGGTGAAGAGAAATGGTGACAGTGGAGAAGGTACTAAGTGTGGAATTTGCTGAAAGAATAATTGGGGCTCCAGGCAGAGATGATCCAGGGCCAGGCTACAGAAGCAGAGCCCTGCACCAATGAACAGGCACTATATAAAGCATCACTGTCTCACAGATCTCCTCTGTAATACCGCCTTTGCCATTGAGAACCCTAAATGATGATGAAGATGTGGTGAAGGATATTCCTTAGAGCCTGAAATTTAGAACAACAACATTTTTTTTTCTTAAGCAGGCTTTATGCCCAGTGCGGGGCCCCATGGGAGACTCAAACTCACAACTCTGAGATCAAGAACTGAGCTGAGATCAAGAGTCAGACGTTTAACCTACCGAGTCACCCATGTGCCCTTAGAACCACCAACTCCTATTAGATCAGAATTTTCCAGCTGCAAGGAAACTCAGAGATCATTTATTTAATCTACACTTCTTGTTTTATCATGATGAAATTAAGGCCTGAGAGGTTAAGTAAGTAACTACAAGCAATGGCAGCATTGAGACGAGAGCCCACGCCTCCTCATTCCTAATGATCTGTGTATTGTTCCAAGTTAAATCTATAAATACAAGATTTGCAAGTGTCTAAGAACAGAATCCTTCTGCCCTCAGGGGTCAGCAAACTATGGCCTACAGGAAAAATCCTGCTTGTTGCCTGTTTTGGTAAATAAGGTTTTACTGGAACGTAGCCATGCCTGTTCATTTGTGTACCGTCTGTGACTATACTCACACCACAATGGCAGAGTTCAGTGGTTGTGACAAAGACTACATGGCCCATAAGACCCAAAATATTTACTATCTGGACACTTACAGAAGAAGTTTGCTGACCCTTGCCATAGACCATTAGGAAGTGGGCATTGCCAAATGAACCAGCCTGTGGGGATGGGATCGGTTAATTGTATCAGGTGACTATCTGAATGCCTTGCTGAGTAAACCTAAGTAACCCAGGAGAGAACAATGGTGGAATTGGCTGATAGTTCTGCCTTAGAAGCTCATATCATAGAAAAGGTCAGCACTGCTTTCTCAAAGTCAGCCCACTCTGGGCAAGAAAGACCTCACACCCCCCACACACTACTGTGTTAGTGGACCTTCTAGGTCCACTTAAATGCATGGATCAGAGACAAGACCCTAAAAGTTGCCTTCTGGTTCTGTCATTCAAATGCGAGCAAGAGGATCTTCCACTTTACTCTGTGAGAACACACAGCTTCTTTCCTAGTCCTCTGCAAAATGCCACATCATCAAAGGTGCACACATGTCCCCTGCTTCAGCACTGCCAGAATTACCTCTGTCTTCATTCAGGGAATAATTATATGTATTTAGCAATGACAGTCCATGTATCTTGTTCGAACAGGAAAAAATTACTGATACTCATTCTCTATCTGGTCAGGCTTATTCTTGAACAAAGGGAAGGGTTTTCACCCAACCACAGGCGCCAGAGGGTTTAGGTGTACGTTACTAGCATTCAGCCTGCAGAGAAACAGTCTAAGGTCCTATGTAAGAAATGCTTCCTAAGTGTTATTACTTGTCTAGCAGATAAATATGATTCAAAACAGACAAATGACTTAACTCACATGGTAACTTTATGTGGACACTCTGGGGTCGGCTCAGAAGCTCAGAATGATACCTGCAGATATCATTCTCGTGGTATTGTTCCTGGGGTAGATTTCATTTGAGCAAACCTAAGGTGCTTTTCCACATAAAAAGATTAGCCCTCAGGAGTCTCAAAAGTCATATTATCACCAGAATTAATAATTAATGACAACATAATTATAACATACAGCATACATGGTATAACTTGATATAACAGTATATTGTAATACAAAGAACAACACATTACATAGTATTGGATTTTAAAACTTAGCGGAAGTGGACGGATGGTCTGAGGAGCACTTCCTGCATCCAAGTGAGACCCAACTTTCAAATGAAACTCAGCACTCCTCCCTCCAGTGCCTCAGAAAATGAGGTGAAATCACACGTGACAGCCTCCAGTGAGTATCAGGTGCTACATGCTCTCACACACTCAGCATCCCTCTGACAAGAAAGAGCACTGTGGTGAGGAGGAAACTAACACTCTAAAGTGGAGAGGGTAAGAAAACGTCCTGCAGTATCAGCCAGAAGGGCTCCTCTGAGGCCTGCATCTACAGCAGCGAGCAGGGGAACAAGCTCCTCTCAGAAATACTGATAAACTGTGATGTGCACAGCTACTCCTGTGAGGAGACGAGATTGAGGCCTGAAAAGTTGCTGATGCTTTTGGAAAAGCTCTCCCAGGAGGAGTGGCTTCTCAGGGACATGGAATACGTGGCTGAGAAGTAAAGGTGGTGGTTGCATGGGTAAATCTGGCCGGTGTCCCTGAGTCTCCAGAATATCTATGCCCATTCTGCTGGAGTACATGCATATGCGCATACTACATCAGGGCCAGTCAAATGAAGTGAGCCTAGAAGATGATGGAAATGACCTTTTTATAAGCCTAGCACTGTTTACACATGCAGCTAAGGCTCCATCCTGTCCCAAGAGCTGTCCTGGGAAGCTGAGCATTTACTCTACTAATGCCACCAGAACAAGAAGGGTCTGGAACTCTTCACTGGGACTCCTTGTCAGTCTCCTTGGCAAATTCTCTGGAAAGCCCCCAAAAGTAGCAATTTTATCTTTTGAGGGTAAATTTGGCTTTTAGAATAAGTCATAAAGTTGCTCAGAACAAAGTGAGTAATAAAACTGGGGAATGCCATGTAGGATTTAAATGAGGTACAGCTATGAAGAAATGAGTCTACTTTTCTTGGCCGGTTCAAATCCTGGTTCTGAGAGTGGTGGTAAAAGGCACAACCCTGTGAAGAATGGCAGCCTGCACGTAAGTCACTAACATGGAAAGACACACTCACTGAGATATCACTTAGCCTGAGGAAATATTAGTTCCACGATTTTCTGTGCCACCAGATATGCAAGAAGTCAGGACACATAAGTGGACTTTCAATGTAGCCAGCAATAAATTTCTACATATTCACAAGGCAAGAGAGGTCTGAAAAAGCCATGCCTTTTGTCACAGTTGGGCTAACGATAGCCCATGGGCCAAATTCAACCCACCAGTCCAGTACCTGTTTTTGTAAATAAAGTTTTATTGGAGAACAGCCATGCCCATGTGTTTATGTAATGCTTACCCTGCCTTGACACTACAATGGCAGTATTGAGTAGTTACCACAGAGAACCCATGGCCAGCACAGCCTGAAATATTTACTATCAGACCCTTTATAGGAAGTTTGCTGACCCTAGTTCTTTGTGATGAGTCTGTTTTAGAGGCTAATTAAAGTAGGGAACGCATGGTGAATTGTCTTTCCTCCCCAGTTTTCCTCAATGACACTTGCCTTTTTATTTGTACGGAAGGTAATAACAGAATTTGGCATATACTTGTATTAGTCTCCTAGGGCTGCCATAACAAATTACCACAATCCGGTGGCTAATAACAACAGAAATTCATTTTCACAATTCTGGTGGCTAAAAATCCAAAATCAAGTTATAGGCTAGCCTATGCTTTCCCTAAAGACTCTAGGGGAGGATTCTTCCTTGCCTCTTTCTAGCTTCTGGTGATCGCCAGAAACCCTTGACATCCCTTGGCTAGTATGTGCATCATTCCAATTTCTGCCTCCATCTTCACATGGCCTTCTCCCTGTGTGTCTTCATCCCATGTCCAAATTTTCCTCTTCTTAGAAGGACAACAGTCATATTAGAGTTAGGGCCCACTCTATTCTATATGACCTCATCTTAACTTGATTACATCTGCCAGGACTCTATTTCCAATTAAGGTCACATTCACACATTCTGGGACATGAATTTTTTTTTTTTCAACGTTTATTTATTTTTGGGACAGAGAGAGACAGAGCATGAACGGGGGAGGGGCAGAGAGAGAGGGAGACACAGAATCGGAAACAGGCTCCAGGCTCTGAGCCATCAGCCCAGAGCCTGACGCGGGGCTCGAACCCACAGACCGCGAGATCGTGACCTGGCTGAAGTCGGACGCTTAACCGACTGCGCCACCCAGGCGCCCCATGGGACGTGAATTTTGAGAGGACATTATTCCACGCAGAATGATTTAGTACTTGGTACTCAGCAAATTTTATTTATTTATTTATTTATTTATTTATTTATTTATTTATTTATTCACTTATTTCACCATTTACAATACATTCTGACCAATTACCAAGTCAGTAGACCCTCTTCCCTCTACAATAACTCTGAGAAACTTGCCCTTCTGTCCTTCTGTGTGTCCATGTCCGCTCTCCACTAGTTAGAAATATGTCACCTCTTCTCAACTCTCTGATATCCCCTTTTTCACTTCTTCTTGAAGATCTATATCAGGGAAGACTCATTCATGGCAAGTCTCCTCTTTGTTTCCCAAATCTGGGCTCATGACTTCAATTGCTTCCTCTGATTTGTCTTGTGGGCAAGACACAAAACCTAATCTACTCTTGGTATGAACACAGTCACTGTCTAGCAAAGAGTAGCAAAGTTATAACCATTCTCCACCGTTCTCTTTTCCCTGTGATTCTACCGTCATAATTACTTATTTTACCATTTTAAATAACACTTGCCTTTGCCTGATGCTACCAAGGAATCGTAAAAGTTAAAGGAAATCCTTACCTACCAACAGACAGCCTTAACAATGTTTATCTGGCAATAAAATACAGGACTTCTAGTTGAATGTAAATTTCACATAACAAGGAATGTAACTTGCTCTGAGCAAGTTACTTAACCTCTCCCTCTAGGCCTCAGTCTGCTCATCTGTACAAGAGGGGTAATCAGAGTTGCTATAAAGATTAAACAGTCCATGTGGGAGCACTGTACTTGGCATACAGCAATCATCTAATACGTTCTCATCACGTATCATCCTTATTACCTGTTGGGACTTACTGAATGACTGGTGAGAAGGGTGCAATGGGCCTCTTCAGATGAAATTATACCTAGCTTTACCAAGATACCCCAATGGGCTTGAAAGAATGTGCACCCCACACAGCTTGCTTTAAGCTTGTGTCATAGAGTTTTTCATACTTTATGAGTAAATATTATTTGATAATCCTGGGATTATAATGTGAATAGCACATTTCTACTGCATCACCATTGTGTAAGCCTATTTTGTGCCTTTCTCATTTTAAAAAATACCGAGACCCTAAGAAACTACAGATAAGCAGGGGCAGGTACTAACTGCTGGTAATAGATCTGAGAACCACTGCTGCGGCTGATGAACGGTGGCCCTCCCCAGCCCAGAGCATCTAGCCAGTGGGGACATAGGTATACCTCATCTGAGACACAGGTAAGGCCTCAGGAATCCTGCAGGGGGCCAGAGCCCTGGGCTAGCACTCCATCCATAAACAGCTCATCCATCTTTTCCAGAGAGCCCTACAAATATTATCATTTTATATTTGTGCCATGATGTGAAAAATGATGGGAAGCACTATTCTAGCCAGGGAAAGCTCACAGCTTTGTCACCTTGACTCCCCCAAAATCCAGCCTTGAGGAAGAAGAAGAGTTCAGAAATGGAACAATGACACCTTGTGTCCTTAGAGACACACAATTTTGGTCCTCATATTAAGGGTAGAGGCTTTAATGGATGGGAGGAGTAGAGGGAAAGTAAATAACACTAGACAGGAGCAAACTATTCTGTGTTTCTTTTTTGCCTTCCTCTCTGTGCTCCCTGTTTAAGGTTCCAACTAGCTCTGTATCTGATCAGAACACATCACCTCTCCCGGTCCCAGATTGAATGTTAAGGGAAGAACAACAACAAGGGCTTCAGCTGTCTCTGTTCTGTCCTTAGAGGAGGGAATTCATTTCCCTGACTTACCCATTTTCCCCCTTACGGTAAGAGAGGTAAAATCCAGACAGCCCAGGTCAAGAGGTGTATGGGCAATGAGGGAAGTGGGTATTTGCCATCTCT
Organism: Lynx canadensis; assembly: GCF_007474595.2. Classification (NCBI taxonomy): domain Eukaryota; kingdom Metazoa; phylum Chordata; class Mammalia; order Carnivora; family Felidae; genus Lynx; species Lynx canadensis. Next base: position 77,579,662 of record NC_044305.1, read on the forward strand.
GAGACTCTAATCTAAACAACAGGCATTGAGCTGGCATGTCAATATAATGCCATCAGGTGCATTGAGGAAAGCATGCAAGGAATCGCGTTTGAACAACTCTTGGGTTGAAACTCAACACACAATCTTTGGGCAAGGCATTCGCTCAAATTCTTTGAGCCTTAGTTTTTCTCTCATGTGAAATGGGGATAATAAGACTTTCCTCAATGGAATATTGTAGGGATTTAAGGAGTCATAGTAAAAAAAAAAAGAAGCATAGCAACATCCTGCCCGACACACAGAGGAACTTAATAAATGTTACTTTCCTGCCGTGCTCTTCCCTGTTTCCCCATTTTTCTCAGAGAATCTAAAGAAATAAGCTTCCACAGACCTGCTGTCTACAGAGGTGACCCTGCCGCCTGACTCCATCTTCCAGTTAGGATTTGTATGTGGCTGCCTTGGTTATCTGCTCCCCACACCAGCCTCACTCCCATGCATTTCTAGTGACCACATCCTCACCATCTGATGGAGGTTCTCAGTTCCATTATCAGCATGTACAATCTGCCTTAACAAATACAGTTTTTGGAGTTTTACCATCATTTAAAAATACTTTAAACATATTTAAACAAAATAGCACCTTTCTAAACGATGACCTGATGATCTTCTTTCTCTCCTAATACTTCCTATTCCTGGGCTTAAGGCATCCTGAAATTAGACTGACATGACTATAGGCCAAGCTAATCTCCCAAGACCACAGACCCAGTCAGGCCTCTCCCCTCCTCACACACTCTCAGCAGCTCCCCAAGCACCTTGGCCTGCCAGTCAAAGTCCTCCATGATTCTGTCCAAGCAAATATTTCTCTGTGGTCTCTCCTGCACCAGCATTCCAACTCAGCTAAAATGGAAATGACTGCTGCATGAGACCCTTCTGCTGTTTTCTTCTGCCGTGCCTCATTTCCACATGTACAACAACCCCTCAAAAAAAAAAAAAAAATGCCTTCCCCAATCACCCACGACGACATTGTTCCATTCTCTGAATTCCCAGAGCAATTAACATACTCTGCATTGACTGCCAGATATTTTAATAATAATAATAAAAATAACCATCTAACCTCTTATATAGGCCTCACATATGCACAAGTCTCCTCTAATATTTACATTTGCATGATCTCATCAACATTATAATCCCTTCAAAGACATAGGTTTTATTGCTTATTCCTCTCTGTATTCCCCCAGCACATCTGACCAATGCTTTGAACACAGAGCCATGTACAATAAAAATCTGATAAAGAAATGAGTGAACAAATGAGTGAATGAATGAATGAATGAATGAGTGAACGAATAAATCTCAAGAATAAAGTGCTATAGGGAATCCGATGTTGTGAGAAGCAAGGTTGATGACCTCAAAGTTCCTTTCACCCTCTTTAAATGGTAATAATCCAATGTCTGTTGTTGTTTTCTTTAATGCCAAGTACTTAGTTCACACTTATTTAATGTTCACACACTATATGCAAACGAAATACTTTGATGGTGTGATTAATGAAGGGTGACAGAAATGGCCGTGCCCTTGAGAAGTCTTCATCTAGTAAAGGGACTTGAGGCATGGTCATAAATGCATATTGATAGGGCAACCTCAAATAACAAAATGGGGCAAGAGGTATAAACAATTGCCCCCAGAAGTTTGAAAGAGGTGCAAACCTTCTAATTATAAGAGCTACACCCAGATCAATTAGAGCCCAAGCTAATGGGATTTAAGGATCAGTGAGTCCAGTTCAGTGGACCCTCTCAAAGTTATAGGTATGGAAACAAAACACTCTATTGCAACTACACCTTAGCCAGATGGTGTAGCTCTGGCCAGATCCTCAAATATAGGGAAAGCCTTTAGTATAACTCAGTGGCTATGAGCTTTGGAATCCTCATCTGTAAAATTAAAATAATATTAGCTCCACCACAGGGTTGAAATGAGATTGAAATAAGCATTTGCCAAAGGTCTTCTACTACGTTAGAGATACCACTTATGCCTAATAAATAATAGCTACCACATTTATTATTATAACATTTCCTCTCCTCAACTCTAAGGCACCATGGCTTGGAAGGCATATCTTTCATTTAACAACAGTGTTTTAGAAAGAAAAAGAAGAGGGGAAAAAAAGATGTTAAGTCTACTGTAAGCAGGATGCTGACCACAGCTATCTTAAAACGCTAAAAAGCTATTTCCTAGAATTGAGGAAATATGGTAGGTAGTAGACAGTATGTCTCAAGAGTCCATTGATTTTGCTTAATTTCTTTGGAATTTAAAGCTACACCAAGCCCTTATAAGCCAGAGACCTCAGGATATCTGTGTCTGTCAAAGCAAGATCCTATAGTTCAGAGCCTAGAGAATAGATTAGGACCTCTGCTCGCACGTACACACACAGAGATTCCAGATATGGAAACCCAGGAACAAATCACCCTTCACAGTAAACTTGCTCATTGTCTGAGCAGAATCGTGTTCTTTTAAAAATAAAACTGTGAGTGGGAGTGCTTGCGTTCTGGAATAGAGTCTTTTTTTCTTCCCTTCATCCTATGCTCCTTGGCTACATGCTATTATGTGATATTCAGGACTGTCAAACCTTCTGGAGCCATAAGCATTTTTCAGACAACCAATCTCAATATGCATTATCAAAATTAGATCTTTTCTCTGCAGATGACAATTATGTATTATATGGTTACACGCTTATGAGTCTGTGACACCGTATTGTTAGACTTGGGGTATTGACTTTTAACAATATGTTACCTTATTATATTTGGTGTCGCATTATGCCTGGATTGCTGCATTTGTCCCGTGGCCCCACTCAGGCTGCAATTAGTTTCTCAGTAAGTGTCAAACAGCGTCGGGGGCGGGAGGGGGGAAGAGTGGGTGAAAGGTAACTTGGAAATGATTTTCTTTTGCAACTGTCACTTAACTATCCCGTTCCTCAACAAAAGAACTTCAACTATTCCAAAAAATACAAGTTGTATGCTCATCAATAAGACTGCCTCTAAAGAAAATGGCAACGCTGGTTGGGAGTTCAAACATTCTGAAGGTCTTGGATACCAGCCCACAGTCACAAAAGAGCTGATTGCAGGGCAGGGAGAAAGAGGAAGAATAGGACGTAAGAAATCCCTGTATTTGTTTCTATAAACACAAGCTCAATGCAGTTTAAACTCATAAACATGCTAAAAGGAGCTAGAGGTAGCCTGTTACTTTGTCATATATTTTTATAGGCCTTTCTGAATGGTTTCAGATTTGACATAGTAACTGCCTGTTACTAGAAATAAACTGTAAGTCAATTCCATGCTGCCATAATTCACTGCCCAGGGTTGTTCAAAAAGATTTAGTGATGCCCATGATGGACAGCAAGCCCCCTGATGTTTTCATTTTCATTTGGTGTTTTGTAGTGCCTCCAGCTTGCCAACCTCTAGAGACCTGGAAGGAGAGGACCTTCCTGAGGTGTCACCATTCCCACCAAGTCCGTAAAAGACCTATCCTTGCAAGAAAGAAAGGAGAAAGCAAATTCTCTACAAGTCTCTTTGGGTCTGTCTGCCTCCCTTTTTATTTCTAGAGGTTGACAATCATTTCTCCCATAAGAGTGACCTGCTTTGGAAGAATAAATTAATACAAGGTCACAATACCACCCAGCAGGAATTAGGTGCCTGGAAAGTAGCAATACCTCATCTCCTTGGCTGGCATTTTCTTTTGGCTCAAGACTTTGGCTGCATCTCCACCATGTCACGCACCCAGATGGAAAGTGAAAAATCCATTCAGCCATCTGGCTGTTTCGGTCTACACAATGCCATGCATCTGGGGCCATCTGGGAGATGGACTAAATTTTTTCACTTTCTGCTTGGTTGTTTGGTGTGGTGTAGATGCAGCCTTTTACTAAAGTACCAGATAACCCCCTGCTCAATTGGAAAAGCTAAAAAGGGAGTCCCAGATAATGAGGCCTAGAGCACCATTCTGGAAAATAAATTCAAACTTTGCGAATAACAGTATAACACAAACTGCAGGAAATAATAAAGAATAAGATTGTTGTTTATTAGATAAAGCAAACACAAGAACTGAATCAAGTGATTATTTGTCAACTTAGTTTGTCCCCGGCAGCAGGCACAATATTCTCAAGGGCATATTATTACGATTCTTTCCTCAGGTTGGACATTGGTCTAAAAGGCATCTCAAATGGACTCCTGTGCTTGGAATGGTGGTTGAGCTAAAACATATTATTTCTATACCCTAATTAGTATCTCCTTAAGAGACTCTGTTTCTAAGTCGGTTCTAAAGCATATAATAGAAAAATGTACGAAACGCTTCCCAAGCAATCATATTCAACTTAACGGAACTTCTGCACTGATTTCAGAAACTCAATACATTAGCGACACTAGGAGCTTAATAGTGTGGGGTGGAGGGCTGAGAACACAGAGTATATAAATTGTGGGAAAACGTAAATAGTGATTGTCAAATTAGGGTTTCCCTGGTATTGTAATTAAACATTGTGGAATTCAGGGGTACTTTTTCTTCCCCCAGCTCATTTCTGAAGCTTATTTCTGGCAAGGTCTGGCAGCTTTCCCTTAACCTCAGTCTCTGCAGACAGCAATGCTCAACTCCGTTTCTAGAGTTTTCTTCCCATATACCACTGGGCAAAATATTAAAATGGTTAAATAATAGGAATACATACAGAAAAATTGTAATTAAAATGTCCAGCCTAAGGAGACAAAGTGGAGACTAGGTCGTCAGGCCCTCATGACATGCACCCAAGGACCTGAGCCCAACCTTTGCCCTGAAGCTGGCTTTAGATTTCTCAGAAAAAGGACAGAGGGCCTTTAGGGCCCAGAGAAGAAAAGAAAAGTAAATTTATGAAAGGTAGGCTGAGAGGATAAAAATAAAGTCTTTGCCGCTTCTATCCCAGCATTATGAACAGGAATCCCCCTGCACACATTTAAATGGCACGTTCACATTTTATGAATCAGACCCTTAGTTTTAATTGCCTCTTGGACTATAGGCCAATTAAGGATGGGTCGGGAGGGCAGGGATCATTCCCACAGCCTCTGAGGTTCTAAGAGGTGGAGCTTGCTTATAGCCTGAGGCATCCATTCACACTTGTATTAAAAAAAAAAAAAAAAAAAAAAACAGCCAGGGTACACCATTAAACACCTCTGGTAAGCATGCTTACTTTATATGGGCTGAAAGCAAAAAATGGATACCACAAGTCCCCCTTTGGCCCCATCTCCTCCTTTCAAATAAAATCAATTATGTTTCTTCTTGTCTGAGCCATGGAAAACTTAATACCAATATATATAGACTCAGTACTGTATCTTGAGAAACTGCCAATAAGTTTGCAAGTCCTCTGAGATCTCCCCTCTTTTTATCTATAATTGATCCCCTGGACCTCTATGCAATACTGAGGTTAAAGATTAAGAGTTTTAAAAATATATATATTACATGTAATACCAGCTGCATAATGTACACATCTTAATGAATTCCTAGTTCCCACGAAGCAACTCCAAGATTGTAAATTACTGTAGTAAGTAGTAAGACTTAATAGGAAGAAAAACAGAATCTGTTATTAAACTACATACTATCTTTTACATACTTTGACTTATGTATAGAGTATTTCCCCTGCTTTGTTTTTGCATAATAAAATTAAAACTTACTGAATTTATACAAATAATGTGTTTTACCAACCATTTCCAAAGCTTTTCAAATCAACTTTAGGTCTGATCACCAGGTTTAGTGAGACAGTCACCTGCACCTCACATTTCAGTGCCGAACATGTCTAAATGTTAATTTTGAGGAGCCCATGGCGGGTGGTGAGAGGGTCAAGCTAAACAGCACATGCACCTTGCAATAGCAAATAGCATTTCTCGCTTACAGGTCACTGGTTCAAATCTCACTCCAGTCAGCAGGACCCCAAAGCCATGACCATTTAGTTGCTCAGGGATCTGGTGAATTAAGTTGCTATGAGAAGTCTGGTCACCATCCCAGCTGGACATCTCATCAGAACAAACAGATCGTTCATAACTCACCCCTGTTCCTCCCCGCTTCCTTCCCTTCCCCCATATTGTGCTAGCTATGGAGCCTTTACCAAGAGACCCCAAATGACTGGGCCTGAAGTCAGAAACTCTGCCCTGATACGTCTAGAAATGTAGGCTTTCGTGCCATACCTACACACACACATACACACTCTCTGTCTCTCTTTCTCTCTTTCTCTCTCTCTCTCTCTCTCTCTCCAGTGTCTGTATTCTACATCCATAATCCACACAAGCACACAGTCATGAGGGTATCCAGTCACTGTCCATAACCTCAGGAGGTAAATCATCTTCTCTGCTCATGCTATTAATCCAATACCTTTTGCTGATACCAAATTTGCTTGTAATCTTTTTTCTTCCTCCAATATATATACCACTCTGCTGGTAACCAACTAATTGAATAATCGAAAAAATAATATCCCAATTTATGATAAACATTACAATGAAGCTTTCACATTTTCCTAATGAAGAAAGAAAGCATCCAGGTAAAAGTAAAATGATTTATTAGATTTTGTTTCTGTGTCACTGAAATAAAATAGTAAACCAGCCTGGCAGTTAATACAGGGACCCGGCATGTGCTCATTAACTCTTTGCCAGGTACAAAGGTGTCCCAACAGCTCTGTTTTAATTCCATGATCCGGCCCATAATCCAGCGCTAAACAATAATTAGCATTGACTTGTTAAACAGTAGTTGAAGGCTTCCTTTAAGCACCTCAAATATTCTTCAAGTTCCACCAACAGAGAATCAAAGGAAGGAGGAGGCAGGGTTGGGAGAAGAGAGAGGGAAGCAAGAAGGCATTTTCAATGTTTTTAACTGTAAAGAAAAAGAATTGCTGTCCCGCCTGGTAACTTTGCACATGTTTATGCATTGTTTCCAGACTGGCACCGACACTTTATTCCACTCCACGTCTGCTCTTCAGCACCATTGTGCATGGAAGCCCTCCGTTCCCTAATAGCTTGCCCCCACCCCACATTCCCTTTTACCTTGTCAGACTGACCAAATGTTGGACAATTTTCTTCCCTCTTCTAATGTAGTTTACACTCTCTCCTGCTAATGGCTCTTTTTATGCTATGCATCAAAGTTCATTTAAAATCAGCAATGAACAAAGACCTCTGGCATTGTGGATTTTCCATGGTTTCGTTTATTGTCCAATTGTGTATCTGGATAAGCAAGAGAGGACACTGACCACATCTGCGGAGATAAGTGCTGAATGTGCCCATGTGGGCAAAAGAAACAATGGACTACAAACTGTGATCTGCTTGCTAGAAAAACGCATGCACACTGCTGTTTATGCTTGCAGACTCACCTTGTGCACTGCCCCGCCCTGTGCACCTGGCTGTGCAACCTCTTACTGATACACCATGAAAGAAAGAAAGAAAAGCTTTACGCATGAAAGATGTCATAAATTTATTGGCTCATGGCATTTCCACTAGCTTCATTCCCTCTGACCCTGAGTGGAATCAGGGGTTCAGGATCCATATACTGTTCCTTGCTTGGATAGTTGAACTTCTGTGATAAAAAGATGTAGGAATCCTTCTCATATAGATGGCATGGGCCAGATTTATAATCTCAAGACAAATCAAATAGAGGTCCACTGAAGTATCCATCCATCCATCCATCCATCCATCCATCCATCCAGTGCTTTGGGCACCTTCTAATGTACTTTAGAGAAGAATAAAGATATGGCTCCTGCCTTCAAATGACCTTACAACCTGATCCTGAACTAGAAAGTCAAATAGCAGTTCAAGAATGTAAGTAACTAAGACCAAGGAGGGGAAGCATAAGCATATTAATGAGGGTAGAGATGGTTAGATCATCCTTCTGGAAGACATGAGCCTGTGCTATGCTTTGAGGAATGGGTATTATTTTAAAAAGAAGAGGGGGAGAAAGGGGAACATTCTAGACACAGGAAATAGCACAAAGACTCAAGAAGCCAGAATCAGCTGTCTTTTTAGAAATGCAACATAATAGAGCATGCTAGACTTTAAATTTTATAAAACACATCCACGTTGCTTATCTTATTTGCTTTTATAGCACTAAGTGAGGGGAAACCTGTCATTATGATAATTTCTAAGAAAGTTGATAAGGGCCATTCTGGGGAGTTAAGGGCATTGGATAGATGAAAGAGAAGCTTAAGATGAAGGATAAACATGGATTTGACCATGCAAACATGCTTGCAAAGGAGAGGAAGGAGGAGAATGTAAGACTATGAGCAAATTTCCCCAATGGCTGACAAGGAGAGTGGCACTATTCATTAACAGTGAAGAAGTAAGGAAGAGCAGCTCAATGGAGTTATAAAAACGATGATTTTTGTTCTATATTTAGCTAAATTTGGGGGGACTGTGGAAAACCCAAAGGGAAATGGCCAGCAGACACTTACATATAGACATCTGGTGCTCAAGGTCAGAGGCAGATTAGAAACATAGATTTAGGAGTCATTAGCATACATGTGGGGTCATGGGGATCCCCCACAAGAAAAAAGATGACCAAGTGTTAAACCCAGGGCATCCCATTTAAGGAGCAGAAGAGGGAAGAGTGCTCATTTAATTTAAGATCCATTATGTATGGAAGTCCCTTGTCAAAATGTAAGAATAACATGTGGAGGTTCATGGATCATAGACTGGAAATGAAATTGAAAAATATTGGATCTTAGAGCTTCTTCAGCCCCACCCCTTCATTTTTCCAAGTAGGAAACTGATAGTGGGAGATGGTGGCTGTACCATAATTTATTAATCCATTAATGTCTAATAACCTCCATGTTCTTGTGGAATTATTGTTAACTAACTAAAAAACATAGAGCATAGCCTCATGGGCAGGAATGCTGGAGTTATGCTTCCGTTGAAAGTAGCCCAATGGGAATGGGCAGGGAATATCCAGACCATGAAATACTACCTGGGGAGGGCAGAGCTGAATGGGGATATCCTAAGAGAAGGGAAAAATCCCAAGGGATCGAGAAGGTAGGATGAGACAGGAATGTCAGAGAAATGGTTATGAAAAATGGAAGAGAAGCACAGAGGACAAAACACCAACGATGTTTCCCCAGCATCATTGTGCCACTGTGAAAAAGCCTGAACATGAAGCCTACTTGGTCTGTTTAACACGTGCAGTCTGAGCCGATTTGTTTAGTCTTACTACCACTAGCTCTAACGTCCAGAGATAGTGTAAAGAGAATTGCTTTGAACTACAGAATTTCATATCTACAGAGAGATGTAAGAATAAACTCGTGGAAGTTTATGAAGCTGGAAGGTCATGTTGAGCAATGCAAAGAGCCAGCATTTGGCATCAAGTACACCTAAGACCAGTTGTATAACCCTAGGCAGGTTACTTCACTTTGTGGAATCTCAGTAACCTCACATATCAAATGGAAATAACCTACCAAGCTCAGTGGGTTATTGATAAGATAAATAAGATAATGAATGAAGGTCCCCCATACAAGGTATAGGCTATCAATAAATATGAATCCTTCCAAGAGATACTTCTTAATAAGATACTCAACATACACACACATACACACACCTACACACTATTCGTATTTTTCCTATAAATCACTGCAGGATTCTAGATTTAAGATAAAGAGACAAAGAGCGTGCGACAGACCTTTGTGCCAGAACTTAAATGGAATGTGATTTGGTAGTAGCTATTTATGACAAAATAGGGGATTCCACTGGATGACATTAGTAATTATGATGAAGTAAACCAGGGAGATGAGTCAGCCTAAAATAAAAACGTATATACATATATATGTACATACATACATACATACATACTACCTACTCACCCTGAAGAAGAAGGCTTAAAGATTAAATTTCCAGAGCAACCTCTTTTTATCTGGGTGCAATTTTTGTACCTGTAATTAGCTCCCTCAGCCTTCAATCTAAGAATCAGCTGGTTAATTGTGCATGTAAGTGGCTAATAGCTCCAACTGTGGGATGGTGCGGGCCTAGAGGGTCACACACTTTCTTCCTCCACACACATTCAGTTGTTACACATTATAGACACACCTACGCACACACATACACGATGGAGTGGAAAAAAAAAAGGAAGAAAATGTGACTAATAATACTTCAAAAGAAGTAACATGAAATAATTAAGCCACAGTGTATTCAAAGAAATAGTAATCCTAAGAAATGTCATCCTTGTGGCTCAGCTGGAGTGTTTGAGAATTATCTGTGAATGTTTTGGGATCAAACTGAGTCCATAATAAAAAAGGAGAGAATGATGCAGAGAATCTCATTCAAACAGCCACTAGATTACTCTGGGATCTGCAAAGAGTGACTCTCATATCTCAGAGACAACAAGGATGGCCCAGACTAGGTTGGGGGTGGGGGGTGCAGGGGCATGAATGGAATTAAATGACAGAAACAGATTTTTGTGGTCAAGGCTGGGCAATCTGCATACAGCTTAACCGTCTCTAATCTCTACCTTTAAGTCAATCTGAGGCTCCAAACGCCATCGGCAGTCAATTATGCAAGCACTCACCAATGTTGAGATTATCACCCCAGCTCCTCCTCTACCATGCCACCCTAGTCTTGCCTATACCATCCAGCGCTGTGGTCCCTGGCTTTCGACCGCCACTCACGAATATGGAGGGCATTTTCTCCATCAGCTCATCCCACTTTGAAAGGACTAACTACTTCTGGGTCATATAAATGTTTGACCTTGGCCCTCTGGGGACCAAGCAGTGCCCCCAATAATCGTGGTGGAAGAAAAGGGCCACTGATCCCAGTTTAAGACATGGGAGTTATTTCCAAATAAAATATTGTCCAAGGCCTCAAGTTGCCTGGAAGTATATCTGGTTGAGCAGCTGGGGGCCTAGAAGTCCAGCAGACTCAGCAGGTTGTAATTAAAAGGTCAAGGACTTCCCTCGCAATTATATTCAATTTTTCTTACTTGGACCTGGTTTAATAAAATGGAGCACACAGAGCCTTACACAATACTATTCTCACATGGAAGCAACATAGAACAACAACTGGCCTTGGGAGTCTGAATTACAAAGCAGAAAGTACTGCTTGGGCGCTACCTAAGGAGCGCAAGCCAAAGTGGGATACCACAAGAGGGGACTCTAATGAAATTGGGGGCACTAAGAGTAAAGAAGCTTCAGCACTGATTAGTTGCCTGATCTTGGGCAACTCAGCACTGATTAGTTGCCTGATCTTGGGCAACTCACTTAACCTCTCTGAAACTCAGTTTCCTCGTCCATAAAATGCAAATGCTATTAACACCTGTTCCAAGTATTCAAGTCATCTGAATATTTATTAACCATCTACTATGTGCCAGACTGAAGATGAAAATGATCAAAGGGGCATACGTGAAAGTGTTTTGCATATTTTTATATTTATCACATATGTTTCATAAACTTTTGTTTCATTTTAGTGTTTAATTGACCCAGGGCCATCTGCCAATGGGCTAAGAAAATTCCAGAGACACTAGAGGAGAGTTCTAGGACAACACTCCAAGTGATAAGATTTGTAGAACTTCTCAAGGCAAAGTCCAAGGCTGGCCAATTCACTTTGATGCTCTTCCACATCTCATTTATACAGTCTCTTTCTCCATTCTTTGCACCTCCTTCACCCCTAGTCTTCTCCACCGTTCAGAGGACCCCAGCATCACTCCCCCCACCTTGCAGTGTACCACTCTGGCTTGCTTGCCTTAAGCAACTCCAAAGAAATTCTCTCTTCTCATCAAAATTCCTATGTGCTGGTTCCACTTTTTAGGTCCTGATTGTTCAGCTTGCTAAATTCTGATGACACTCATTCTCACTGTGGTGTGTTGATGACTGATGAATGTCTATTCCCTTTCCCTGGGCCATTTGCATTTGAAATAGGGATTCTTGGAGAGTCCTTGCTTTGGGGAAAAAAAACAAGTTGAAAGGTGGCCATGCCAGCCAGAAAACTTTTTCCTCTGCACAAATCACATTATGTAAGTGGCTGCCAAATTTGTCTATGCGTAAGGCTTCTCTGGCTCCCTTGGGATGTCACCAAGGGGCAGGGTCAAGAGACAGAAGAATGCAGAGTGACACCTCCACTACCTGGGAAGTGCACACAGATGTCAGTTGTCAGAGGGAGGCTCCCCAGCCTCCTCAGGCCCCCTCCAGCTCCCTGCCCTGGGCAGACAGGCCTCACTGGGGCCCTGGGGCAGAAAGTCAGGCTGAATTTTCTCCCTTTAGTTCCTTGAATTCAACCCTCCTCCCCACAAGCCATCAGTGTACCATCAGGGGTTTCTTGTTACAATTTAATTTTTCTCAGTTGCACACTGGGGTTCTAATCTGCATCACACCAGCAGTGGGAACATTTTTAAGAATCATTTCCCAAGACACTTTTAATATATTTCCAGTAAATTGTACCTCCACCTGTCCAGCTGGCTGGGTCATTTAATAATGACACACCCACTGAGTCCTGAGGGCCCCTAGAGGTTTACCTCGGTGCTTTCCTAAAAAAAAAAAAAAAAAAAAAAAAAGACAAAAAAAACAAAAAACAAAAAACAAAACCTGCTCTGGATGAGGGGATAAAGCTTTTTAATGTGCAAGGGCTACAGGGAATACGATGAGAACCTCCCACCAGAGAGGACCTGGACCTTTAAGTTTCTTTATGGGAAAGCCTATACACAGGGTTAGACAAAAGGGGTTTTGAAGATCTGCACTGAAATTATACCAGCTTTGGGGGAAGCTGCATTCAAAAAAGAAAAAAAAAAAAAAAGCCGGTGATTATCGAAAGCCTAAAACAGACGGTATAGTTTATCAAGTATTTTTAGCCAAATTCGGCGCTGCTTGCAGTGACTTAAAAGCACACTGCCAAATGTAAACAAAGTTCTCACAGGACGGGAGCCAGTGAGCAATCGCCCCTGAATCTGCAAAGTCAAAAGGAAAATACAATTAATCACAACTCACTCCTAGCTGGCTAGTTGAAATAATACCAATGAGAAAAAGTGAAAAGTTAATAGGAGGATTCGGGGGTGAGGGGGTGAGGGTGGGAGGAGTGGGGGAGGGGCGGTTCCCTCCTTTCCTTTCAATAGCTTGAGTTTGTGCCATTTGGATCTAAGCCTGTGAAATAAACAAGATTTTGTTTTTCTCGGTTTTAGTTTTCATTTTTCATAATCCAGTTTATTTGACCTTTATTTTTCTGATAACAGAGCAAAAGGTAGAGTGTGGCTGATAGACATTCCTCAAAAGTACGAGGCTGAGACCGGGGTGGAGGGGGAGGGCGTGGGGGGGGGGCAGGCACCAGAGCGGCCCCCCTCCCATCACACTCTCCAAGCAGGTTTTGTTGTTATTTTCTTCTGAATGCCTTTCCTTCAAAAACTGGAGGAGAAAATAAATTAAGCAATGGGTGATCTGCTCTCGATTCCTGGTGGGAAAGCTGCTGGTTTGGACAAGCTTCTTTTGGTTTCCTTAGAAAGACAGAATTCCGTCTGGTTCCACAAATAACAGGCAGGTCCTTTTGAGGGATTCAACAAGCTCCCCTCTCCAGCAAATTCATCATCAGTGCATTACCCAGAGCTTTGATGTCCCCCCACGGCAGGCCGAGTGGCAGTGGGCACCCTTTCCAGAATAGCCCCAGAGGTCCCTCTTTGCTCACAAAGCAAGGAGAAAGACTTAAGGAATTACATCCCACAGCACCCCACCTGCAGCTGTCACTCCCACCTCATCCACTTCATGAAAGTTTTGAAACGTTGGCATCTTTGCTGCAGCTTTTCATCAATGCCATTTAAGTGAATTTAGAACAATAATTTTATTAAAATGTTTTAGATGCCATATCTCCAATCCATAAAATTTATTGTACCTTTATGCAGAATTATACTGGAGTTGAAATATATAAATCAATTTATAAGGTCTAATGACACACAAACGCTTAAAAACTAAAGGCAATGTAGTAAATTCAAATTACCATTACAAATGTAAGCTTTGTAGTCAGTGTGTGACCCGCCAAGGATTATATTTAACTCCCCTGAGAGTGGTTTATCATAAAACTTTATACTTTTATTACAGTGAATTATTAAGTCCTCCATGACATGAGTCATTCCTTGCACTGACTATGGCTTTTTTAATGACACTATAATAGACATCTTGCTAATAGCAGGAAGATCGCTACCTCTGCAGTAAGGAGAAGGGGTGGGAGGAGGAGGGAAAGGAAAAGACAATACAGGACACATGCATAGAAAAGCGTGCTTCCCAAGGGGCTTGCATTAACAATCATACAAAGAAATGTCGGGAGCTTAAAAATTCAGACCCCTCCATGTTCTGTCCTGGGTAAAACAATACCTTCTTGCCTAAAAGAAATTCAATTTAAAAGTCACATGTGGAGAAAGGAAAACAGTTTATATTTTCCCAAGCAATTTTAGTTTTCCATCAAAACTTTAAAATCCTCTCCCTGCTGCTCTGCCATAGATATGTTCCCTTTTGTTCTGATTAAGCCTTCTGCTAATAACAGATCACTATGATCACATAATGTACAGTGACCCACTGCTCATAAACATGACTTTGCTGCACTGCCTTCCTCCTCTCTGTGTTGTGTCCACACCAGGGTCCCACAGCAGGAGACTCTTTCCAGAGGCCATTTGAGCCCACAGATCATCATGTGTGCAAAGTCTCCAACCAAAGTCAAGGAAGGGTTTTAGATGAAATGTTCTGCACTGTGCCTGCGGGCTTCAGAAAGGCAGTCCCCATTAGTTAGACATTCCTAGGTATTATGTGCTCCTTCTAAAGACTTGTTGAGGCCCAGGATGCTGGTGTCACACAACCATTCACACACAGCGTCATTTCCACATTCAGGACACCAGAATTTAGGAATCCTAAGCTCCTGTTGGGAGAGAAGAGCCAATTCACATAAAGGATGTCTCTGTATTACAATTGATAAATAGACTTGGATTAAAAAGAAGACTGATGCATTTGACCAAAGAGGAAAAGCAAAAATGGATGCCTGGCCAAGACTGCTATGCATCTAGATGCAAGAGTGACTTCTTTGCAGGAATTTCCCACTTATTGTGTTTTGTTTTGTTTTGTTTTGTTTTGTTTTGTTTTGTTTTGTTTTGTTTTGTTTTGAAACTACTCTATAGCGATTGTGTGCTCTTATCCATGGGGTCACTTGATTGTATCTGAGGAACCTCCACTTCCAACTCAGCGGTTGGCCAACTGCCCATAGGCATTTACTGCTGATACCTGCTCCTCATGACCACCAAGGCAAACCTTAAAGAACCAACACATATTTCCTCTAACTAGTATGTTCTGAACCCATTCAGATGCATTTTGTTTCCATGAGGTTACCACTGCACTGGTTTGACTAAATAGGCTGGGCAGTTTAGTCAACGGACAACAAATTTTTCATAAACTGACTTGTGGTTGATCCACTAATTATGGGAATTCTATTCACTGCTCTATATTTTTATAGGCACAGGCAAATGGAAACTACAGAAAATCTCCTTCTCACCCTCTTTCTGTCTCTCTCTGTCTCTGTCTCTGTAGCTCTGTCTCCCTCACACACATAAAATATGAATCCATTTTGGAAAAGTTTCACTAGAGAGTTCAACAAAACCTAACAAAGTTCAACAGGAATTTCCAGGAAACTGTCCCAAATCTTTAAGCTATAAACATTTTCTATTCAAAATACTATAATTTTTCCTCAAAGCTAGCCACTCTGTCTCCTTCTCATATATTACCCCATGAGTACAATAAACTCATGGAATTTAGTAAGAATTTATGGAGTGTCGCATGCCAGGGACCCAAGGTTGAACTTCATAAGCACAGTGCCTTGTCTTCATGAAGGTGATACTCTAGACTCCAGAGTAGGAGCCCGCAAACTATAGCCCACAGGCGAAATCTGGCCAACCACTTGCTTTGGTAAATAAAGTTTTATTGCAATGCAGCCACACCCATACATGACTACTGTGGCACTACAATGACAGAATTGATTAATTGTTGATGGAACCCTTTGGTCTGCAAAACTTACTGCCTGGCCCTTTACAGAAAATGTTTGCTGACCCCTGGTCTAGAGCAGTGGTACCCAGCCCTCAGTGCAATTTAAAAATCATCTGGGAAGTTTTTTTCAAAAATACAATCACTGCCTAGACTATCCCAGACTAATTAGGTCAGAATCTCCGGAGTGTAGGGCCCTGGCAACTCTGTTTCTGCAAAAAAAATCCCCAGGTAATTCTGATGCAAAGCCAGGGTTGACAAGCACTGGTTGATAAAAAAAGACTCCATAGAAGGCAAAACATTCACAAAGGCAACCATGAATGTTACACAGGTACTTTCTAAGAGAGCTGTTGAGTAATCAAGCATTCTCAGCTTCTCCAGGAAGAGAGACCAGTGTTCTCTGCTGCTGCTCCCAGAAGTTCTGCCTCAGGAGCACAGAGGCCTGTCCCAAAGCGAGATTGACTCAAAGACACTCTAATCCAGGGAGAAGAGCCCAATCAGAATTTTCTCAAAGAGAAGATAATCAAATATTTGTGTATCCGCTTCTTCTCCACCTGGTAGCTGAGCATATCATGCCCTGAGTTTTAATATTATTTCAGGATCCAGAAAAAGTAAACCAGCCTCATCCACCTGCAAAAAAGACCTGTTTAATTCAACACCTAAAATTATTCCTTGATAGCCACCTAATTTGAAGGACGCTGAAGGGCCACAGGGACTATTAAATATCTATAGATGGGTTTTTCTGTCAGCTCTAGGATGGGGACAGGGGACCACTCTAGAAACCTTAACTCAGGTCTGATTTCCCTAGGGCATTAAGCACATTGTCCAGGTGGTTATGGAAAGAGCTGAACATCTACATAAACATGCTAACACTCTGCTAACAATTCCTGCAAACCTGCCTCGTATGGAACAAATTCAGAGCTTCCACTGAACCTAAGAGGCCTCAGAGACCTAGAAAAACCTCAAATTCAGGCAATCTATATGGCCTAACTTACTTTTGATAAAACAACTATTTATCAGTCACTAACTGCTGGCCAAGAACTGCCTAGGCACTGAGCAACATACATTTCAAAGCATTTATTTACACTTGCGCGTGCACACACACACACACACACACACACACACAGATTCAAGAAATGCTTACATAACAAAAGACCTTGTGTGATTATATTCCAAAGGGTGCAACTCAGAGTGGCAATCCTTTTCTGTCTAGAAGCTGAAGTTATAGGACATTCCTTAGAGGAAGTGGCCTTGAAAACAGAGCCAAAGTTCCATATAGCCACAGGGAGGGGGTTTCAGAATGAACTGATACCTATATAGGAAGGAATATTGGAATTTGTAGACATAATGGAGGAAAAACTGTTTCCTCGACCCTCTCAGGGTCCCTGGGTGGGCCTGAAAATGAAACTAGCAAAAACAGAAAAAAGGAGAAAAGCACACAAATTTAATAGAAATTTTATGGGACACAAGAGCCTTCGTAACTAACTGAAGACCCAAAGAGGCAGTTAAGGCTAGGTATTTTTACACTAGGTTTGGTGAAGAGCAGAAAGTCATGGAAAAATGTGACAGGACAAAAGAGTATGAGTTAAGGGTAGTAAACTTAGGGAAATTTAGCAAGTCCTGTTTGTTTGGATCCCTTTTGGTGTCCCTACACATAAGGACATAAGATACAAGGATATCTGTCTTCAAATAGAAGGATGCTCCTTTCCTCTGGGTATAGGGAGGGTACCTCTCACATGATGGTCTTTTGATCTGTTTCAGGGTAGAAGGGGGAAGTCAGAGAATCCATTCTGCACCTTCCATTTCTCCGATTCCTTCAGCTTAAAATACTCAGTACCACACAGCCCCATATTTTGGGGCAGCATGTTGTGAACCACATAACAAACCATAGCCAAACAGTAGTTGGAACCTGGGGAAAGAAGACATTGATGGACTAAGGAAAATTCCACTAGGAGAAATAGGAAGGTGGGAGATTGTCAGCAGAATCTTAAACCAGACCAAGAAATAATTTCACTTTCTTTGACATTCATCACCTTCTCTAGCAATGTCCTTGGGAGCTCAGATGAGTCTTGGGTGATCTAGAGTCCACTCTAGAAAGGTTCTCCAATTTCATACTGGGCAAGGCACTTTTATATCTGTTATCTGACAGTGCTCTCCCAACAACTTCATGAATTTAAAATTATTATCTCCATCTTAAAGAATAGGTAACTGTAACTGACTTTCTATGAGGTTAAGTAATTTTCCCAAGGTAATAAGCATAGCAAGTAGTCAAGCTGGGATCTTAATCCAGTTCTGAAGGTTCAAGGTCAATGTTCTTTTTTACTACATGACAGTTTTGGGAGATGAAGTGAAGACCTGCTTTCTCATCATAAAAAATGCCAGCAGGAACCAGGTTCCTTCTCAGAGCTTCCCCAGCCCTCAGGCCCCAGCTCTAAATAACAATGCCATCTAATCATTAGAAATTCAAAGACAAAAGCCACAGCATCTCTTTATGATCACTGTGATAAATTAGGGCTTCTATCCTTTATATACACACTCAAGGACTGGAAGATGTTAAGGGAAATAAATGAAAAATCTGTATATTATGCCCCAGGCAAATTTTAGTTTGTTTTGCACAATCAATTCATATTTCAGTACCCTGGCCTTTTTGCAAAGGCTTGAAGGAAGAAGGAAAGGAGAGGCAGAGAAAGAAAGTGGAAAACTGAAGCAGGAAAAGCAGAACCCACTTTTTTGTACACCAGCGGGTCATGTTCCAATGTAAAGGACTTTGTAGCATGTCCAGATGAGGCCATCACAATGGATTTCCTAGATAGGGTCTTGACAAGAAGCTAGAAGCAGGGACTAACTCTTCCTACTCATGAAACTATGGCACTGAGAACTCCTGCCTAAGCTAAGAAAAAGACGCCAATAGCAAAGCTCACTCATACACATCCCACAAGGGTTCCAAATCACAGGAGGAACCTTTGATAGGGAGGAATCCAGGCCAGTTGAAAGCCAGCCTGCCTTTCAAAGTTAGGAGGCAGGTGCCTTGCCTGAGGTTTCCAGTTGGGAAATGAAATGCAAACTGGGAGTCACTCATCAGGGAAGTCTAATTATAGACATCGGGATCTCAACCATCCTTCAAGGGGCAATAAAAATGCTACCTCCTCCAGGAATAATCTCACCTTTCTCATCATTACTCCTGCCACTTAATTCTAACCTGAGTTCATACACAAAGGTGTCACAGACTTGTGCCATAGCAGAAGGGATGCAGAAAGGCAGGGCTGGCATTTAGACTCTATTTTTATTTCCAGGATTCTACACCAGGGATCATTAACCTATGGCCCACAGGTCTACCGCCTGTTTGTGTAGCCCGTGACCTAAGAATGTTGTTTACACTTTTAAATGGTTGAAAAGAATCAAAAGAAGAATAATGTTTTGTGACCTATTAAAATGACATGAAATTCAAATTTCAGTGCCCATAAATCTTGTTGGAACACCAGACACACTCATCTGTTTATAGATCTTCTGCGGCTGCTTTCATAGTACAAGTGAGTTGAGTAGTTGTCACAGAGATGGCATGGCCCCCAAAGCCTATAATATTTACTAGCTAGTCTTTTACAGAAAAAGTTTGCTGATCCCTGATATACACCATAGTGAGAACTCAGCAAATGTTTGGGGTGTGAGGGAAAGAATGGAGTGTGAGGCAACGAGGGAGAAAAGGAGGGAGGAAAGGAGAAAGGAAGGATGGGAAAAAGAGGGGAAGGGAAGGAAGCAGGGAAAGAAGGAGGAAAAAAACACATATAAGAATGGGAAGTGAGAATAAAGGAAGTAAAGTCAAGGAATTCATTTAAGGCTTCTGAAAGGGAGCAGAGGTCAGTATTTGGGTTTTCATACACCACTGGGAGTGAGAATAGCTCTTTATGCTCCTGGATTTGGAGGTTCTCCCTGTGAGCAATAATACCACAGGGGTGGTGGCATTTCAAGAAGGAATACCAAGAGGGCAGTGCGGGCCCAGCAGCAGCAGCTGGGTGCCAAGATCCCAAACAGAAAGTGTGAAAAACTAAAGATTTCCCAAGCTCTAGACACCTGTCTGAATTTCAACCTTTTACCCATTCTTTTCACCCTTTACCGCTTCCCTGCCCATGCCTGTGGAACAAGAGTCTCTCCTAGCTCCCCAATTACTTGACTCTAAGCTTGCCACCATGCCTTTTGTTCCTGCCATCCTGACTGCTTCTCAGCAGGTCTCCATCTGCATGTGTCATGTGTCATCTGTCATCAAAGCCTTCTAGTTCAACTTTAGGTCTTCTGAAATCTCAGATAATCCACCCACACTGCCTACTCTTTTGCCTTTGGGTTTACTCAGCCTGTTCCCTGCAGCATCTCCCACTTGAGATATTGCATTTAACACTATGACAGTTAAACCCTGAAGGATGAATTGCCTCTGTGTGTTCCTGGTCTCACAAGGGACATCGCCATGGGAGGCATCTTTTTATCTCCACAGCATTGGTAGCTGTCCCTTCTTCTGTTTCTAATCTAATTTGCCTTCTTTCTATTTACAGATTAATCCACCCAGAGATGCTATGTTATTGCTGTTTTCAGATTATCCACTTTTCACTTTGTTGATCTTCTCTATTGTATGTTTTCCATTCTGTTCATTTCTACAGCTAACTTTATTACTTTTTTACTTCTATTTTTGGGGAGCTTATACTGCTCGGCTTTTCTGTCTTCTAAAAGCATCTAGTTTTAGAAGACAGAATTTTGAGCTTTTCTTGTCTTCTCATACAAATATTAAGGCTATCAATATCTCTGTAGGTACTCAATTAGCTATACCCTACAGTTTTGATATACGAACTTTTGTTGTCACATAATCCTAAGTAATTTGTGATTTCTCCTTTGACACATGACTTACTTGGATACATGTTTCTTAATTTCTAAAGAGATGGCTGTTTTCCAGTTAATGTGAATGTTTTATAATACAATTGCATTGTGGTCAGAGGATGTGGCCTGTGTAGTAATGACACATTGAAACTAGCTGAGACCTCCTGTAGGGCTCAGTTAATGGTAGTTGATCACACACACACACACACACACACACACATACATCTTGTGTCCTTGAAAAAACATGTGCTGTGCAGTTGCTGGCTATAGTGGTGCATGTACATCCATTAAAATAAATTTATTAACTGTGTCATTTAAGTCTTCCACAGCCTTATAGCCTTACTAGTACTTCCTCACCCTGTTTTTATCAGTTACTAAGAGAGGTATGCAAAATCCCAAAATCTAGGGGAGATTTGTCTATTTCAGCTAATAGCTCTTCCTATTTTTGCTATACAAATTTCAGAGATATGATACATTTTTCATTGTAATGTCTTCCTAGCAATTTGAATTTTTATCATCATGTGATGACTCTCTCTCTCTAGTAATATTTTTATCTGAAATTAACATAGTGATCTCAGATTTATTTTCATTAGAATTTGCATGAAGTATCTTTCAATCTTTCTGTGTGCTTATGTTTTAAGTGTACCTTTTATAAATAGCATTTAGTTTAATTTTTAAATCAGTCTTAAACCTTTGATTTCTGATTGGAGACTTTGGCTTACTCACATTTAGAATGATTACTGTTATATTTAGATTTATTTCTAAATTTTCTGGATCTCTTTTAAAATTTTCTTCTATTCCGTGTTTTTAGATTAAGTCTCTTTCTCTCACTCAATTTCCACCATTTGTTTGAAAGCTATATGCTATATGCACCACATTTTCTCTTTCTGTGATTACCCGAGCAGTTTTAACATACATATTTAAATGGCCAAAATCAGAAGCTCACTATCCTTCCCAAGAATCTCAAGGATCCAGGACATTTTTGTTTGATTCCCCATCCCAATTCTTAATTATTTTGGTTATATTCTATTTATCACCCCCCAAAAATAGCAGACATTATTTTTATACAGTGTTTGCTTAGTGTGCCCCCCTACATATAGTGATCTTTGCTTATGATTCCTTCCTTCATTCCAGGCCTTCTACCTAGGATAATTTTCCTTTTACCTGAAGTTTAACCTTCAGGATAGCCTTAAATGAGGCTGTCTGTTGTTTAGTTATATTTGTCAGAAATGTTCTTATTTAGGCTTTATTCTTCAAGATTTTCTCTACATACAACTCTATACTGAGAGTTCTCTTCTTTCAGCACAAAGATGTAATATTCCAACATATTCTATTGTTGCTGCTGAAAAGTCTAAATAGCATCTTTTGTAGGTAATGTGTCATTTCTCTCTGGCTGTTTTTAAGATCTTTCCTTTGTCTTTGCAGTTTTGTAATTTTTCTATCTGGTGTAGATTTATTTTTATTCTCCTTGACATATATTTGTTAGGCTGTCTGGTTCTGAGAATTTGTACTATGTAATTCAGAAAAGCTCTCAGTCAGTAATTATCCACTTCATATGTTGACTCTTTTCCACTCCTCCTATAATAACTATCTAGATTTCTGATCAGATATATGTTAGACCCTCTAACTCCATCCTGCATCTCTCTTAACCCCTCTTTTTCATACCCATGTCCATCTCCCAGGTCTGTATGCTTAGTCTGCTATTGTTATTGCTGCCTCTTCTAATTCACTAAATCTCTATTTAGCTCTGTCTACCTTGCTCTTGAACCTAGCCAGTGAGCTTTAAGTTTCAATTATTAAATTTTTCTTCTCTGGAAATTCAATTTGACTATTTTATTTGAATCATTTTGGTCATGCTTTACAGTTTCTTGCCTTTATTTTCAGGCTTTCCTTTTATTTCATTAAATATATTAAACATTGTTAATTTAAATTCTGAATCTAATAATTGCAATAACTGAATATTTTACAAGTTTGACTTTGCCTTCAGTTATTTCCACCAGCCTTTATTCATGGTACCTTGCTTCCCTGTATGTTTTATGGTTTTTGACTGGGCTTTTTAATTGCTTTGCAACTTCATCTTTAGGATATTTTAGGCATGAATTATAGTTGTTTTTCTCCAAAGAAAAAAGGAAATAAATCCAGCTTCTTACTAGTCCAGAACCATTTTTAATTAAATTCCCCACTTGAACTTTTTTTGAGGATTATACAGGTAGCAAGAATTCTGACCTCAAACTCACATGAGAGCAAGGTATTAGTTATTAATTCTCAAGGAATATCGCTCCTCCTACCTTTGCTCAGCAACAAAGGTAATCTTTTTTCAATTTTTAAATTTTTCTGAGAAAGAGAGAGAACATGCGAGTATGGGAGAGAATGTGTGTGGAGAGGGAGGGAGGAAGGGAGGGGAAGGGGGAGAGGGGGAGGGGGAAAGAGAAAGAGAGAGAGAGAGAGAGAGAGAGAGAGAGAGAGAGAGGGAGAGAGAGAGAGTCAGTCCCAAGCAGATTCAATGCTGAGCGTGGAGTCCAATCTGGGGCTCAATCCCACAACCCTGAGATCAGGACCTGAGCCAAAATCAAGAGTCAGATGCTCAACCAACTGAGCCACCAAGGTGCCCCAACAAAGGTAGATTTTTATCCTTGCTATGTTCTCCTGCATTTTTTTCTATTCACCTTCATACTTATAATGCAGCCCTCTGAAGTTCTACATTTATTTGGAGGGACTCTGTTAGAATTTTCTTCACTAAGGAGGGTAGGTTTTACATCCACCTTCCCATGCTTCTTTTCAATGTTAAGTCAAAATGCGGGGTCATTAGGGCTCAGCAGAAACTCTCAGGGCACAAGTCAGTATTGATGGTACTCATTTACCTGTTATATTTCCCACTATCTCTTCTCTTTGGCCTCTACATATTCCTTCCTCTTATGCCATTGCTGCAGAACATTAAAAGTAAGTGTCTATTTCATGTAGCTTTTTAAAATTCCAATCAGAGGTGTTGGTCAGGGTGTTAGTCTGCATTCTGCCAAACATTCCTACTACTTTCTAAATGACTCATACGCACTGAAGTGGAGCTTTAGTGCACTAAAAACATGGCAGAATCTGAAATGGTAGAGATGCAAAGATTAGCATCCATTATACTGAGACATTTCTGAGGTGCAAACAGTTCAATTTCAGTTGCAGTCTGGAAACAGGCTCAGATTTATATTTGTGGATTTTTTCAATTTCCCCTGAATCTAGTCTCTATCCCTCACTATGAGGTTCCCTTAATCTGGCCACTTTCTTCTTCCCTAAACATGACGTTATAGAAATAGAATAAAAGCTTCATCCTGAAAGACTGGTTTAGATATTTACAAATTAATGGAAAACCCCTTCTTTTGCTTATTCTTTTGTCCCATATCTTCACTCACTGCTCAGGATTCATTCTCAACTATGGTCTGACAAGGAACTTCCTTTAAATACAAAGATACAAACAGGTTAAAAGTAAAGAGATGGAAAAAATATACTACACTAAATAAAGTGGGAGTAGCCACATTAGTATTGAACAATGTAGATTTCAGAGCAAAGAATGTTACCACAGATTGAGAGGGTCATTTCATAATGATAAAGGGGTAAATTCAACAAAGGAACATAATAATCTTAAACACTTAGGAGCTTAATAACAAAACTTCAAAATATCTAAAGTAAAATTGATAGATGAAAGGAGAAATACAAAAAATAACAATTACTGTCAAAATTTCAACCCTCTTATCAATAATTGATTTTTATTTTTATTTTTTTATGAAAAAAAATTTTTTTAATGTTTACTTATTTTTGAGACAGAGAAAGACAGAGCATGAACGAGGGAGGGTCAGAGAAAGGGAGACACAGAATCTGAAGCAGGCTCCAGGCTCTGAGCTGTCAGCACAGAGCCTGACGCGGGGCTCAAACTCACAGAGTATGAGATCATGCCCTGAGCTGAAGTCGGATGCTTAACCGACTGAGCCACCCAGGTGCCCCAATAACTGATTTTTAAAAAGTAGAATCATTAAGTATAAAGAACAGAAAAATATAATCAACCAGTCTGACCTAATTCATATTTATACAACAGTCCACCCACAGCAAAATACACATTCCTTTCAAAAGCATATGGAATATCATTCAACAAACTAGGGATAGAAGGAGACTACCTTAACAGAATAAAGGCCTTATATGAAAAATCCACAACTAACATCATATTCAATGATTAAAGATTGAAAAGTTTTTGCTCTAAAATCAGAAATAAGAAAAGGATATTTGGCTTCAGCACTTCTATTAACATTATAATGGAAGTCCAAAATACAGCAATTAATCAAGAAAAAGAAATAAAATGTATCCAAATTGGAAAGGAAGAAGTAAAATTATTTCTGTTCACTAACAGTGTAACTTTATATGTAGAAAACTCTAAGGATTTCACAAAAACAAAAACAAAACAAAAATACTTTTAGAACCAATAAATGAATTTAGCAATGTTGCAGGATACAAAATCAATATTTGAGTATCAGTTGCTTTTCAATACACTAATAATGAATACTCTGAAAGGAAACTAGCAATCATTTACAATAGCATCAAAGTGAATAAAAACTTTAAGAATAAACTTAAGTAAAGAAGCAAAAGACTTGTACTGAAAACTGTAAAATGTTACCTAAAGAAATGCAAGAAGACACAAATAAATGGAAAGATAACCCATGTTCATGGATTGGAAGACAGTACTGTTAAAATGTCAAAACTACCCAAAGCAATCTACAGACTGAATGCAACCCCTATCAAAATCCAAATACAATTTTTTTTGCAGAAAACAAAAAATCTTTTCTAAATCTCATATGAAATCTCAAGAACCCTGAATATGCAAAACACTCTTGAAAAAGAAGAGCAAAGTTGGAGGTATCACATTTCCTGATTTCAAAACATACTAGAAGGCTACTGTAAAAATGGTGTGGTACTGGTATAAAGATAGACAGACCAAGAGAATACAACAAAAAGCCCAGAAATAACATTTGTATAATGGGTCAAATGATTTTTGACAAGAGTGCCAAGACTATTCAATGAAGGAAAGGAAAATCTCTTCAACAAATAATGAAAACTGAATACTGACATGTGAAAGAATGAAGCTACACCCTTACAACAAATACAAAAATTAATTCAAAATGCATCAAAAACCTAAATGTATGAACATTTTATGAAATGTATAAAATTCTTGGGAAAAAACACAGTGTGAAAGCCTCATGACATTAGATTTGGCAAGGACTTCCTGGCTATGACACCAAAAGTACTAACAAGAAAAGTAAACACAGACAAATTGGACTACATTAAAATTAGAACCTGTGCATCAAAGGACACAACCAACAGAGTGAAAAAGCAACCTGTGGAATGAGAGATTGTATTTTCAAATCATATATCTGATAAGAGGATAATAGTAAGGAAATATACAAAGAACTTTTACAACTCAACAAAAAAATACTTCAATTAAAACATAAGCAAAGGACTTAAATAGACATTTCTCAAAAGACAATACACAAATGCCCACAAGCATAAGAAAAGGTGCTCAACATCATTAAACATGAGGAAAATGCAAATTAAAACCACAATGAGCTATCACTTCACACCCATTAAAATGGCTACTATAAATAATTTTGCTTCAAAGTCTTGGTGAGGATTTGGACAAATCTGAATGCTGTGTACTGTTGGTAAGAATATAAAGTGGTGCAGCCACTGTGAAAAATAGTATGGCAGCTTCTCAGGAAGTTAAAAAAAGAATCACTACATAATCCTGCAATTCCACTTCTGGGTATATATCCAAAAAAACTGAAAGCAGGATCTCAAAGAGATATTTGCACAGCCATGTTCATCGCAGTAGTATTCAAATCAGCCAAGAGGTGGAAGCAACCCAAGTACCCGTTGACAGAAGAATGGATTTTAAAAAAAATGCAGTATCTACATACGATGGAATACTATTCAGCCTTAAAAAGGAAATTCTGACGCATGCCAAGTAAAATAAACCAGTCACCAAGACATAAATTTGTGATCCACTTATATGAGGTATCTCAAGCAGTCAAAATGATGGAAACAGAAAACAGAATAGTGGTTGACAGAGTGTGGAGTAAGAAGGAAATAAGGAATTGTTTCATAGGTATAGGGGTTTTGTTTTTTTGTTTTCTTTTAGTGTTTATTTATTTTGGGGAGAGAGAGAGAGAGATTGATTAGGGGAGGGGCAGAGAGAGAAGGGGATAGAGAATCCAAAGCAGGTGCTGTGCTGTGCTGACAGCAGAGAGACCAACGTGGGGCTCGAACTCACGAATTGCGAGATCATGACCTGAGCCAAAGTCAGAAGCTCAATCTACTGAGCCACACAGGTGGCCCAAGTTTCAGTTTTGCAAAATGAAAACGTTCTGAAGATTTCTACCCAACAGTGTGAATACACTTAACACTATTGAACTGTATGCTCAGAAACGGTTTAGAGGGAAGTCTTTGTTATGCATCTTTTAACCATAATTAAAAAAAACACACAC
Source organism: Lynx canadensis (assembly GCF_007474595.2). NCBI lineage: Eukaryota > Metazoa > Chordata > Mammalia > Carnivora > Felidae > Lynx > Lynx canadensis. Next base: position 77,606,965 of record NC_044305.1, read on the forward strand.
AGAAAACATTTACGAAGATAGACCACATTCTGGAATCTAAAATGAATTTCAATGACTTTAAAAGGATTCAAATAATTTGTGAGGTCATGTGGGCATGAAAATTTCTTTGTGTAACATTATTAATTCCAAATTAAATTTCTTTAATGGATATATTTCTTATAATTCTGATAAATTATATTTTATTCAGAATTTTCCCACTTCATAGAAATTTCAGAATTTTTGACATAAAATTTCTTTAATTTACTCTTGATAACTCTTTTGATATCCATAGCATCTGTATGAAATACACTGTTTATTCCTTATATGGGTAATTTGTGCCTTCCCCACTTTTTCTTAATCAGTCTGACTTGTAGCTAATCAGTTTACAATCTTTCAGAGAACCAACTTTTGGTTTTTTGAATTTCTCTATTAGGTATGTGTGTTCTAATTTATTAACTCTTTGATCTTATCTATACTGTTTCCCTCCTTTTCCTTTTTGGGGTCTAGTTTGCTGGTGTTTTTCTAACTTCTTGAAATGAATACTCAAACTGTTGATTTTTCTGCCTTTTTTTTCTTTTCCTATATGTATTTCTTGTATAGTTCTCTAATCGCACCTTTAGCCGTATCACAAAAGTTTTGGTATGTGGTATTTGCCTTATCATTCAGTTCAAAATATTTTTTAAATTTTTATTGTGATTATTTCCTTAACATAAGAGTTATTAAAAAGTACACTGCTTAATTTTCAAGCATTTGGGGATTTTTAAGTTACCTAGTTGTCACTGATTTCTAGCTTAATTTCAACTGGTCAGAGAATAAATTAGGTATTTCAGTCCTTTGGGAATTTGTTCAGACTTGCCTTATGAGCCAGTATATAATGATTTTTGGTATATGTTCTCTGTGAATTTAAAAACAAGTTGGTGGAGATGGATAGTGGTAATGGCTGCACACAAATGTGAATATATTTAATACCACTGAGCCACTATAAGTGTAAGAATAGTTAAAACGATAAATTTTACGTATGCATAATTTTATAATAAAAGAAAATGTTAGCGGGGCACCTGGGTAGCTCCGTCAGTTAAGCATCCAACTCTTGATTTCAGTTCAAGTCATGATCTCTCGGTTCCTAGGATCAAGTCCCACATTGGGCTCCGTCCTGACAGCAACTGACTCTGCTTGGGATTCTCTCTCTCACTTTCTCTCTGCCCCTCCCCCCATCAAAATAAATAAATAAACTTAAAAAAAAATTTGTTGGCTACAGTGTTCTCTATGTTGCAATTAGGTCAGTTTGGTTAATAATGCTGTTTAGAGGCTCTATATTAACTTTTTGCCTGTATATCTACCAGTTACAAAGAAAGGTACGTTAAATGTTCCTGCTGTGATCATGAATTTCTCTATTTCTCTTTTGGATTACCTTTGAACTGTTGTATATATTTGGAGATTGTTTTATGTATTTGGAGATTATCTACTAGGTGGCCATGAATTTGGATCTGTTATATCTTGTAATGAAACAGTTATTTTGCCATTATATGCCCATTTTCATCTCTAGTAGTATTTTGTCTTAAGGTCTTCGTGGCTTTATCAGCTTTCTTTTTGTAAGTGTTTTCCTATCTTTCAATTTTTAACATTTCTGTATCCATATATTCATGTTGTGTCTCTATAAGCAGCATATAGTTGGGTTTGTTTTTTATTTAATCTGACAATTTACATTTCTTCAGTTGGTGCATTTGATCTGTGTATATTTAGTGTAATTACTGATATATTTGAGTTTAGATCTGTGATCTTCCTACTTACCTCTTCCTACAACTGTTCTATTTTTATATGTTCTTTTTCTATCATTTGTTGTCTCCTTTGGATTCACTGAGTATATCTATTTATTCCAGACTCCTTTTATTATTTTGTTATGTGTTCTTTTAGTGTGAGTATATGTATTTTATTTAGTAGCTTCTTAGAGATAAAAATATACGTTCTTCACTTATCAACTTTTAATGTAAATTCAGACTTTCACTTGTTCCTGGGCAATTCAAGTGCCCCCAAATACTTTTAACTCCATTAATCCCCCAAATTTATATGCCACTTAGTGCATTTTAATTCCATATATGTATTTATTCTTCCTTCATGACATTATTTCATAGTTACTATTTATTTATATATATCCACATATTTACCCTTTCCATTTCCTCTACATTCCCAATATTTAATATAAAATCACTATAATATAAAATATTTTATGCTTTCCCTTAGAATAGATATGTCAATGACACAATCTTTCAGTTTTTGTTTCTCCAAAAATATTTCCACTCTGCCACCATTTTTTAGGATATTCTCACTGGTATAGAATTCTAAGTTGTCACTTTTTTTCAGTGCTCTTAACTTATCATTCATGAACTACTGGCTTCCATTATCATTGTTGAAAAGTCTATTGTTAATCTCATTGTTCTTTTCTCTCTGACTACTCTTAAGATTTTCTCACTGTCTTCTGTTTCCAGCAGTTTAATACTGCAAACAATTTTACTATATTTGTTCTGCTTCAGGTTCAGAGCGCTTCATTAATATGACTTGATATCTTTCATTAGTTTTGGTAAACTCTCAGCCATGGTCTCTTAGAACAATGCTTTTACCCAACCCTCTCCTTCCTGTTCTGCCAGGATTCCAATTATACATATTACATCTTCTGTCATTATCCCTTTTTTTTTTCTCTTTTCCCCATTTCCTTCTTTTATACCCAACACTTTATTGTGACTATTTTCTTTTGACTGATACTACAGTTTCTTTATTCTCTCTTCCTCTGTGTCTATTCACTGCTAACCCATCCACTGAGTTTTTAATTTCCATTGCCTTTTAAGTTCTAGAATATGTGTGTACATATGTACATGTGTATATATGTATGTGTTTGGTTGATACCCTAAATTCTCAATTTTTTCTTTTATTTCCTTGGATATATCAATGTATCGTGGTTATTTGAAAATTCATATTTGATAAGTATCTGAATCCCCTCTGGTCTGTTTATATTATATATTGTTTCTCCTAATTTCTTATCACATTATCTTATATTTTTATATGCTTGACTATTTTTGCTTGAGTGCATAACACAGCATATAAAAAATTATTGTACAAATTTCAGGATCAGGAGTATAACATTTCCTCCAGAGAGGATTTATATTACCTTTATGAAAGATGGCTAAGAACATTAGCATTCCCAGCCATCTTATTCCAATTGGAGACTGAGATGGTTTGAAGCTGGGTTTTAGTCCCTGCAAATAAGTATAAAATCAGCTTAATCTTAATGCAGTTGAAAGCCTGCCATTTTTCCAGGGTTCTCGTTCCGTTGCAGTCCCTGAACTCAAATATTCCCTCTAGTGTTGTCAGAATTTCAGGATCTGGGTGGGGCTTCTCAGCCTCAGAGCCTGGTAACCTCTTCCAGAATTCCAATAGCTGCTGCTGGGAACATTGTTCCAAACACCAGCCTTACCTGTCTAGGTTTCCTTATTCTCCCAGGTCTTGTCCCTATTAGTTCGCATTGTCTTATCAGCTCCACTATGCCTTTCAATAGATGTTTGTCACACTTTTTCCAGCCTTTCTAGTTGTTCTCAGTGGGATAGTTGTCCAAACTACTCAGCCCTCTATTACAGAATGCAAAGCTCTTGACAGAAAATGTTTTTAATTAATCACTAATGTTAATTATGTTTCTCTCACCCCACCTAAGCTACCTGTGTGATCCTTATGTATTTCCAACCCCTCTGTCTTCCATTCCTCAACTATCAACAAAGTCACAGCCCACGTCTAGGAGAAAAGATGGAAAAGTTTGAAAATTAATGATAATCTTTACTTTTGTCAAGCAACTTCACACACTGTTAAATCTCATGTAATTTAATAGTTTTGTAATATATCATACTTTAGGCATGATGATACTCATGCTCCAAGAATGGAATTAATTTCCAAGGCTACAAACAACAGCACAGACAATTTGAACCATGATCTCTCTGACTTCATGTTCAGATCTCATTTCACTAGATACCAAAAGCTCCTAAAGGGATAATGACTGCCTAGGGAGGAGCATGTAAGGAGGCAGAAGCAAAATGTCTCATTCTCTCAGAATCAGGAACATAAAACCCGTGGAGTCAGCCCATGGAAGCAGCTATCTAGTAGAACACAAGAGAACTTCTTGAATGAAATAAATTCAAAAGAGGCAGAGTGTATTATCCAGCCTCTGCCCCTGCCTAAACAGAATTATCCCTGCTGCACCTGGCTAAACAGTTTCAAGGGTTTCCTGATGAATCATTTCATTAATGGAACCAATTAAATATCGAACAATCTTCCTTTTCTTAGGAAGCCAGATCCTGATGCAGAATGAATTACTATTAGAGGTAAATCATGGAGAACCCTGATCTTGCGAGATTAAGATCCTTTGAGTGGCTCAGCTCTTTGCTTAAATTAAGACTTTGTCTATTCCCAAACCTCTTTATAAACTCAGTCCTTTGATCATGTACTATATGCCAGACACTGTGAGGGGAATACAACACAGACCAAAACAGACAAAGCCCCGTTCTCATGGAGTTTACAGTTTAGTAGAGAGGAGAGGTTTCACAAATCCTCACGTAAGCTGTATGCTGGTAATGTTTTAAAACCAGCTCTCTGGAGGAGAGGGAAAGAGTGAACTCTGATTTGTAGCATTTGCCAATTTCTTTGACGGAAAAATTCCCACCATGATTAATTTCAGGCTACCAAGATAAGCATGGAGTTGGGAGGAGATGCACACAGTCAGCTCTCATAAGACAGCATGAGCCTATTCCAGTGTACGACAGATCATAATACCTGGAAATGATACATGTGCTCCAAAGCAAAGAATCCCCATACTACAAGATAGATAACATGGGAACCAAACTCAGCCTACATGGTTATGACAGACATCTTTGAGGAGGTGCTGCGATCTGAAGGATGAGTCAGTGTTAACCAGGCGAAGAGTGAGCAAGGGGAGACAACCTGTTTAAAGGGTCCAGACAAGGGAGCACAGCCCCCATTCTACCATGAGCGGGGTGGAAAGGGAAAGCACCAGGTGAGGATTTCAGGGGTCTGTCTCCATTCTAGCCCATTGTGGTCTGTTTCCTGCCTGTTCAGTCCCTCAGTTTCCTACTGCTGGCAAAAGCTGGGGAATGTTTAACACCCTCCCCCACCAAAGCATTTGAAAGCCCTGGGGAGAACATTGCCCCCACTGTGGGAGCCTAATCCTGGGGCTAGCAGCCTCCTTCCCCAACATTTGCATCAAGTTGACTGCAGGCACAAGAAGCTGGATTTCAAGAGCCTGGCAGCTTTGCTCAGCTATTCTCCGCCAATGACACAGCTCTTCTCCCTGAAGTTTAAGATACATTTCCTTATTAAACTTTAAAAAAATGAGAAAAATGATACAAATGGAAACAGGGAGGGAGAAGAGAACAGAAAATGATTGCACATTGAAATAAATGTGCTACTTGAGAAAATTATAAGTGCCTAAAAACAGGAGTTTATAATGAAAGTGCCTTCTCAAGCATAACTATAGCATCACTATTCCGAAGTGAAAATACAATAAACTGTCCTATTAAATCTAAGGAGTTAGATTTAATAAGATGGGTGGTATATTAAATAAATGCCAACTGATTATTAAAGATCTTTTTATTGAGGATTTACAACTATGTCATCAAATAACTGAACAGTATTCAGGTATAAAAAGACCCATAAGAGAAACTTAATTTAAAGTAGTGCAAAGAACCAAAAACACTATTACAAACAGACCATGAAAACTTGGAAAATAGATAAGAAGCAAAAAACATCCCATCAAATTATTGTCAATAGTGGGGGCCAAGGCAACAAGGGAGGACAAAATATCATTTACATATGAGTCAACTAAATAGCTATTCAAAAGCACTACAGCTTGAAGGCATGGCACACTGCATAGGTAGATGTGCCTTCCCCTAGGAGCTGAAAGGTCCTCCCTTTTCTTTCCTTTAGAAAGAAAACTAACTTTTTAAATGTGCATTTTCTGTAGTAAAGAAATCCTGAGTTTCTTAAAAAATGGTTCTGCCTTCCAAAGCAAAAGTGAGCTTCCAGAGGAAAAGGGTTTTGTGTCTCTACCTTCAGACCCAGCATACTTCTGAGGGGCTGGAGTCGGGGAGGGAGAGGGTAAGCAGGAGGGGAAGGGGAGAGGGAGAGAGAGGAAGGAAGGGAAGGAGGAGAGAGATGGACAGACCATGGGAAGGGGAGGAAAGGGACAGAGAGACACTTGCCTAAGAGTCACAAAACAGTCCTCTTCCTGGGCTTATGGTTCACACACCGTGGGACATAAAACAAGTTATTCCCAAAATTTCAGCTTCATCAGTTTCCTCACCAGTCAAATTAAAGATTTAACCTATGAGACTACTTCCTTCCATTCTCAAGACTAGTCCTTGGGTCCTCTGCTAAAGTGCCAGGAAATAGAAGAAAGACCTTGCAGAGTAATGAAACTTTCATGGAACATGAGAGAAAGACTGAGACCCAGAGATAAAGAGAGGGAGGAGAATGCTCCCTGAGTAATACAATAGACCATCTTAGTTCACGTGGTCCTTTCTGATTTTCTGCAGCACTCACAGCTATTACCCCCTAGCCTCCCCACTGGGTGGGCAAGGAAAGTATTCTTATTTCTACTGCACAGAGGAGGCAGCTGAGCTCAGAACCTGCATGGTGGCTTCTCCATGAGTGGGCTGGTTGCAGGTGAGGGCCAGACTTCTCCCCAACTCAATGCCAGGCTGGTGGGTGGGTGGGGTGCATACTTTTATGCATGTGCAGGACATTCCAAGACAAGAGGTCCCAGACATGTGGCTTGGGCAAGACAGATGAGCACACACCTTCACAAATGGTCCATCACTTGCCTTTGGACCACAACAGGCAAAAAGGACACTACAGAAAGTAAGCAAAAAAGGGCCAAAAAAATTGCACTATTGACAAATGGCTCCATTTATAGCAGAAATTCAGACATTTTGTCTTTAGTCACAAGTGACATCTAATTTGGCCCTAAAAATCTAGCCCGTATTTACGTCTTTGGTACTTGAGGCTTTAGGTTAAGACACATGGATGTCCCTCATAAATCTGATCTCCTTCAGGACCTGTCAGCAACCCCCAACCTGCCACCCAGGAGCAACTCGCCTTTCCTCCCAAAAGGTTTCAGTGAGAATAAAGAAATGATCTTTAAAATATACAAAGCAATTCCTCAGCATAGGTCAGAAAAAAGTCATTGAAGTTATGAACAAAAGGGGGAGCAGAAAACTACCAAAAGAAAATTGAGGAGAAAGGGGAACTGTGTATTTCTCTCTCCCTCCATCTCTCTGGTATTTCACTGGCTAGGATCACGGTGGTTCTATACTATAGAGGGACATCCGTCAACACTAATCAATACATGTGGTGTTAGTCATGGATGATAAATTTGAAAGGGATTATAACTGTAAACAGTGATCAATAGAGACTTGCTGGAGGAGACAGAGAGGAAAAACAACCTTAAAATGTTACACGGTTAATAAAGTAAGGGGGGGGGGAGGGTCAGTCTTAAACAAAACTCCAAGAGACCTACAACGTTCTAGTTCCTTCTCTTATGGGAGGTGAGATGGAAGGTGGAGTGGATAAATAATCCTCCCCCAGAGTTTTTCAAAAGGCAATTGCCACTAACGGGGTGCATTATTAATTTACAGCATATTTGCTGATCCTTCTGGTTGGAAGGCACATTCTCCATTAGCATTTGGTTGAAGATTTGTTCTTGGATCCTAGCTGGCATCACTCAAAGCCCCCAGAGTATAGCTTGCCCTTTCCCCACATTGCTGTCCACCCCCTTCCCTCCCTCCTGTCTCTTCTCTTCTCCCCTCCTCTGCTTTCACCCCCGGCACATGACTGAGCAGTGCATTCACAGGCGTGACATCGCTCTCTGCAAACAAATATATCCTGAATCCAAGCAAAAAGGGGAAAAAAATGCAGGGAGCCTCCACTGCTCACCCATAGATGAATGGAACTATCTGTCTTGTCACCAGGGGTCGGAGCGAGAGGTTACCCTGAGTCTATACCTTAGCTTCTCTGCTGACGTTTGCAAGCAACTTCCTTAAAAATAAAACAAAATAAAGAGTGAAAAAAAGAGTCCTGCCACGTCAAGCACTTAGCCGGTCCCTCTAGAACCTTCCCAGACTGTGTGTTCTCACCACCTTTGGAGTCACAGCTCCAGGCCTGACATATAAATTTTTTTCCCACTGACCTTTTAGTGTCCTTTCTGCCAGAGTGTGTAAACCATAAGCTGATATATGAAGGCAATTTTTAGTGGTGCCACTTGTATCTGAGTGATTGCACACACTTTACGTTTCTGGCCTGCCACCCCTTCCACCTTTCGAAGATCTCTCTATTTTCTTTTAAGGGAACTGCAACAAAGGTGAACGCAAGTTTAACTGCTTCAAGACTTTGATGGCCAGAGGCACCTGTTTGGGGATTCAAAACTGACCAGGGCCCATCTTCCAGGCTGGAATTTTTCTCTGTTGCTCCAGGGATCACTGAGGCAGGAATTATGGGGAAGAGAGGTTAAAGTGGCACTTCTCCCCCTCAGCCCCTCGGCCACAACCAAAGTGGACAGGCATCAAAGCTCCAAGCCTTGTTGAAGACTCAGGGGACACATTATGATTGTCTCCATAAATTCTAAGGCCCGGGCCCCTGGGGCTAAAGGAGTAAGTGGGTATAAAGACAGAGAAGATACCTAGCTGGCAGAATCACAGAGGGCCCTATACCCCACCACCCGGCCATTGTCCTGTCATCCCCTCAAGAGTCAAGGCTGTGGTTTTTCCTCAGCATAGCCATAGGGTCAGTCCTGCTAGGCTCTGAGAAACTCCCTGGCCCTGGAAGGGAGACTATAAGAAGCACAAGAGCAGCATTTACTCTTCTCTGTAGCATCCACCACCACAAACACCATGATGGTGAATGTTCTTGTCCTTGTGGTAGCCCACAAAGGATCAGGCATCAAACTCTGAAGCAAGAGGACCCTGTAGGGTGATATGAAGTACATGCTGATGAAAAAAGTATAAAAAAGAGTCAGACTGAGTGGGATGAAGCTACTCCAGTCTACTAATATCCTCCATGTAGGAGAAGCATTGATGAGGAAACTCTGCAATGGGAATGTGGCTCCTGGAGGACCAACTTCAAGACTACTCCCACCCTCCACACCACATTGCCCTTCCATTGTCAGTCTCAGAGGATCAGAATTCAGTTTCATTAAGTGTCCCAGTGGGTCCTTTTCACTGGAGCATGGCTCAAGAAGGGTTGAGAAGAATGCCCTGCCCACCTCAAGTAAGACCCATGGTCACTCTCAACTACCAGTCCCCAATTATCTCAAGAGATCATGAATATCTAGGTAGCCAAATAAGATGACCTTCACTGAAAGACCAAAAATGATCTTGAAAAACCTTCACTGGGCCCCTCACCTTAAGGCCATGTCCTTGCCAGAATGTCTTCACCATCTGTGGGAAAATCACAGTAATTTACTCCTAATAATAACGTTCTAAGATTTTAAAACCTTTTTAACACATTTAAGCAAATTCTAGCTTACTTTTCTCTCACTCAATGTATTTAAATTTGAATGAGAAAGAAAGGAAAGAAATACAGCTAGTGTCTGGGAATTGCCAAATCTGAAGACCATTCGGACTGTGTCACTGTTTGCAAGAGAAAAAAGGCTACTGATACACTCTGAAGCACTGTGGCAATTATAAATTGTTATAAGGCTGTGTCTCTTCCACAAAGTTTTTGGGGAGGTGCTCAAAACTTGGACATGTGTTTTGGAGTGTTTTGAAAATATGAAAATCATCTATCATACATGTGGCAGCTGAGAAAAGGATGAGAAGTTAGGGATCAACTGTTGGCCAGAAGAGCAGAAGATAAGGAGATGCAAGAAAATACAGGCAAATGGTCAGTAGGCATATGCCCCATGCCAGACCTTGGGGAGGAGACAGCAATTTGAAACACGAACCCATCTAGCCTCCTCTGCCAGGACCCTGGCCTGGGCACCCAATGCAGGAAAAGTGACCAAGTTCTACAATAGGGCCACCTGCTAGGGACCACAGAGATGGAAGGCCCAAAGTATTCCACAGAAAAGGAGTGCAGAGAGCCACAGCCTCCTTTTACTTCCAGGCCAAAACACCATCTTGACTGAGGATTCTGGCTCCAACAGTTGATGGGAACATGGCCAGTGGCATCCATGCTTGCCAAGCACCAAGAACTCTAGGATAGTAGAGTACCACTGAGGACTCCACCCTGAGCAACCTCTTAAAAAGTGTGACAAGGCTTTGAGAGACACTCCAGCGGAGACTCCCAGGAATAACAATGGTGGGAGCCCCAGGTACGGACTTAGGAAATAATTTCAGTGTGAGTATTATGGACTTGCCCTACCACAGGCCTGACCTCGGAATGCCTCTGATGGGCAGCTTTGAGGTTGGCCAAGCAGAGTCCCAGGAAATAAGAATCCTGTGTCAAATACAGAGCTGAGGCAGCTAGAAATCAATGCTAAAGAAAAAGGAGCCTAATATTCACCTTAAGGAAGACAGGTGATGGATCTGAAACTCTAGGAGAAGTCACTAAGGGACAGACTCCAACTGAGAATATTCATTAAGCATCTTGACCAGTCATTGGGCCAAGAAGCTTATATATATCACCTCAGTTAAACTTAAACACTGTAGTATTTTAACTCCACTTAACAGATGAGTAAATTGAGACTCAGAGACTCTAAGTCACGTATCTGGTAAGTGTCAGAGCCCAGAGCTATCAATCTCCAAAGCCATTGCTCTTTTCTGTACCCTATGCCACTACTCAGTGATCTGCCCTATTTAGCTTTCTCAAACAGAATGGATGGGACTCAGAGACTGGAAAGAGAAAGTAATGTTCTGTACCCTTGAAATTCTGGACCCAAACAACTTTTGGACTATTATGAATGCAATGCTGTTTGCAGAGTGGCCAATGGCAAAGATCAAGATCAAGGAAGGTCAAGACACTGAAAGACATTTTTAGAAGATGTATTAACAGGCAAAATTGTGCCAAAATTAGTTGGAGGACACAGCTTGTGACTTATTTATATCATTCCCATGCTCCCATCTTCATCAAAGTGATGGCTTTGTGCTCTCACTCTTGACTGTGTGGTGAATCTGAAAGTCCTTCCTGGTCCAACCCTTCATTTGGCAGAGGAGGATGGAGGAAGGATGAGGAGACTGCTCACAGAAGGGCTATCAGAAAAATTCAGAGGAAAGGCCATGTTCTCCAGTGACAGAAGGGAAGGTGCCCCATCCCACTGCTTGCTGAAGTAAGGATCCCAGAGGCTTGCTCTGGGTACTTTCCACAGTTTGAATGAAAGAGAATAATGCCAAAACAGGAGAAGAAGCAAAACCTTGCCTTAACCACTCAAAAGGGATGATTCAGCAAAGAACTCCCATTCCACAAGTCAGTTCATTCATTCATTTCCTTGTTCATTCATGAAATATTCATTGAGCCCCTGCTCTATGAAGGGCACCATGCTAGGGCTAAAACAAACCTGGCCAATATACAAAAATCCACAGCTAAAATCATCCTAAATGAGGAAAAACTTACAGCTTTTCCTCTATGGTCAAGAACAAGACAGGGATGTCCACTCTCACCATTTTTATTCAACATAGTACTGAAAGTCCCAGCCACAGCAAACAGAACAAAAAGAAATAAAACAAAAGAAATAAACAAAACAAAAAGAAATAAAAAGCATTCAATTCAGTAAGGAAGAAGTCAAACTTTCACAATTCGCAGATGACATGATACTATATAGAGAAAACCTGAAAGACACCACCAAAAAACTGCTACAACTGATAAACGAATTCAATGAAGCCACAGGATACAAAATCAATGTGCAGAAATCTGTTGCATTACTATACACCAATAGTGAAGCAGCAGAAAAAGAAATCAAGGAATCAATCCCATTTACAACTGTACCAAAAATAGTAAGATACCTAGGAGAAAACCTAACCAAAGAAGTGAAAGACCTGTACTCTGAAAACAGGAAGACACTGATGAAAGAAACTGAAGATAACACAAAGAACTGGAAAGACATTCCACGCTCATGCATTGGAAGAATAAATATTGTTAAAATGTCTATACTACCCAAAGCAATCTATACATTTAACGCAATCCTTATCAAAATACCAACAGCATTTTTCACAGAGTTAGAACAAACAATGCTAAAACTTGTATGCAACCACAAAAGATCTTGAATAGTGAAAGCAATCTTGAAAAAGAAAAGCAAAGCTGGAGGCATCACAATTCCACATTTCAAGTTATATTACAAAGCTCTAGTGATCAAAACAGTATGGTACTGGCACAGAGATAGATCAAGGTGCCTGGGTGGCTCAGTTGGTTAAGCGTCTGACTTTGGCCCAGGTCATGATCTCACAGTTTGTGAGTTAGAGCCCCACATTGGGCTTTGTGCTGTCAGCACAGAGCCTACTTCAGATCCTCTCTTACCCCCTCTCTCTCTGCCTCTTCCCTGCTCACTCTCTAAAAAATAATTAATTACTTAGTTAATTTTAAAAAATAGATCAACAGAAAACAATAGAAAACCCAAAAATGAATCCACAATTATATGGCCAATTAATCTTTGACAAAGCAGGAAAGAATATTCAATGGGGAAAAGACAGTCTTCAACAAATGGTGATGGGAAAACTGGACAATAACATGCAAAAGAATGAAACTGAACCACTTTCTTATACCATACACAAAAATAAATTCAAAATGGATTAAAGACCTAAATGTGAGACCTGAAACAATCAAAATCACAGGCAGTAACTTCTTTGACACTAGTCATAGCAACTTCTAGATAGGTCCCCTGAGGAAAGGGAAACAAAAGCAAAAATAAACTAGGGACTAAATCAAAATTAAAAGCTTCTGCACAGTAAAGGAAATAATCAACAAAACTAAAAGGCAGCTTATGGAATGGGAGAAAATATTTGGAAATGACTTATCCAATAAAGGGTTAGTATCCAAAATATATAAAGAATTTATAAAACTCATCACCCAAAAAATGAATAAGCCAATTAAAAAATGGACAGAAAACATGAATAGACATTTTTCCAAAGAAGACATATAGATGGCCAACAGACACATGAATAGATGCTCAACATCACTCATCAGGAAAATGTAAATCAAAACCACAATGAGATTGCACCTCACACCCATCAGAATGGCTGATATCAAAAACACAAGAAACAACAAGTGTTGGTGAGGATGAGGATAAAGGGGAACCCTCTTGCACAGTTGGTAGGAATGCAAAGTGGTGCAGCAACTGCGGAAAACATCAAGGTTTCTTCAGAAAGTTAGAAATAGAACTACCCCATGATCCAGCAATTGCAATTCTAGGCATTTACCCAAAGAATTAAAAAATTCTAATTCAAAAGGATACATGCACCCCAATGTATATAACTACGTTATCTACAATAGTCAAATTATGGAAACAGCCCAAATGTCCATCAACTGATAAATAGATAGAGACGTGGGATATACATATATGGCATATTACTCAGCCAAGAAAAGGAATGAAATCTTGCCATTTGCAACAACATGGATGGAGCTAGAGAGCATTATGCTAGGTGAAATAAGTCAGTCAGAGAAAGACAAATACCCTATGATTTTACTCATATGTGGAATTTAAGAAACAAAACAGATGAGCAAAGGGAAAAAGAGAAAGAGGCAAGCAAACCAAGAAACAGACTCTTAACTATAGAGAACAAACTGATGGTTATCAAAAGGGAGGTGGGTGAGGGTTGGGTGAAATATGTGATAGGGATTAAGGAGGGCACTTGTCATGATGAGCACAGGGTGATGTATGGAAGTGTTGAATCAGGATATTGTACACCTGAAATTAATATTACACTGTATGTTAATTAATTGGAACTTAACAACTTTTTAAAAATTCATTAAATTAATAAAATAAAGTAAGCCTGGCCCCCATCCCATGGAGCTGACAGTCCTACAGGGAAGTGAGACACTGAGCACAGACCCACACAAGGCAACATGGAACTGCTCCTGTGGAAGTGCTGCAGGAGAAACATATGATGCACTGAAAGCTCACAATAAGGGGATGTGACTGAGTCAGGGGAGGTGGGGACTCCCTGACGAGTGACTGAGGAGTTGAGGTTGAGGAGGAGGCATCTGGGTGAACAAGGGCAGGGAGAGAGTTCCAAGTAGAGAACACAGCATACGCAAAGTCACCATAGTGGGAGGGGTGGGAAGGTGTATCTGCAAGGCAGAAAAAGGAGGAGGAGATGTGAGACAACGCTGAAGACACACACTGGACCTGGAGTATTTTAAACACTGAGGTCTTCACCCTAAAACCAATGGGAAGCCTTTAAAGAGTTTTCAGCTGGTGGGGGAAGTGATGTAGCCAATTTCAGCTCAAAAACATCATGTGGGTTTGTGCGAAGAATGAATTTAAATGAGACCAGAATGAAGGAGGAGGGTCTATAAAGAGGCCTTTGCCAGGTCTTCCAAGATTATGGTGGTTTGGACCACGGTTTTCAGATGAAGACAGAACCAAGTAAACTGACTCGGGTTATTTGAGAGGTAATTCAACAGATCTAGGTAATGAGCTGATTAAGGGAGATTAGGGAGGTGAAGGTAACAAGGATAGCTTATAGTTTTGAGGCCAATGTGGCAAATAATTTCTCCTCAAAGGCAGAAATATGAAGCCCCTCTGTCAGAGACACATGAATTATTTCAGAGAGAAAGCACCATTGTTGCTGGTGGAGGCATGGAAAGCTTAGAGGGATGTCCTAGAGACCTATTAGGCCACACCTTCTCAAGGATGGCTGGAAGATCCACAGATCCATATGCAGCCTATTTTTCTCTCCTTCTCCTTCCTCTCCCTTTACATCACTGGTGCACATCAGGATGCTTGGCACAAAGTAGATACCTCATCTTAAGGGGAAAAGAGAAATCAGAAGACGAGCTCCACCAGGAATTATAAATTTGCCCTTCAATAAATCTCATGACCTCCCTGCTCTTCAACTTAAGGGCACTGAACTAGATTCATGGTGTTCAGTGCTTCTCAGAAACCTAGATTTCTGGTGCCTCTATATGGCCACTTGTTTCCATCCCAGCATACACCTCCTGCAACTTCATTCCATGCCAAACTACCAAATCCTTATTACTCTTTTTGGTGCGTTTAACTATTGGGCTCTTGTAGAGGTGGTAGCTTTCCTTCAGGGAGTAAAAAAGCATTCTCCAGCAAAAGAAAGGTCTGAAAACCACCGAAATACCCAATCTCTAAGGTCTCAGATTTCTGAATAGAACAGAAATTCTATTTTCTGTATCCTAAATAGAAAGGACAATAAACTTCTGGAAGGAGAATCTCCTAGATGCGGGCTCTCCACCACCGGGGATTTAAAAAAAAAAAAAACACCTCCAAGTTTAAAGCCGCTCCATAGCACCATTCTCCTTGGGGAAAGACTCTCTACTGTCTCTGCTTTCCACGACTTCCCAGCTACCACCAAACCTCACCCTCTGGTCTCCTGCACACCTTTATCAGGGCCCATGGTGAGGCAAAGGAAATAATTAAGATGCATTAGCGCCTTCTGCCCCTCCCTCCCATGGCCCACTATTCTGTCTCCCCAGCCTCTCCAGTTTTTAGGAGAAAGGTTTTCATTACTGAGAGCAGCCAGGAGTCAGAGTGGCTCTTGATTGATGCTGTCAGTTAGATGAAGAGCTCTTGTGGCAGAAACTGTCTTTTCTTCATTAAGTTTGAAAACATGCCTAGGGCTAGTCTGTGATCTGCTCATCAATAAATGGAAATATACTGATAGATCCAAATTTATGCCAGGCTTAATCCCCTGCTTTCACTCACCTCAGTCTGAGGTTTGAATAGAAGAGGAAAAGGGGAAAAGGGAGACATGAGTTTTGGCGTGAGGCTCTCCTCCAGATGGGCCATAACTGGGCCAGCCTCCAATCTATGGGATGGAAACATCTTCCATTAAACACAGAGGTCTCCCACCTCTGATTTATTTTAGGACCACCAGAGGAACTGGTTCTGAGGAAGAGATGCTGGCAGAGCTCTGAGTATGTCATCAATGACTCAGTCATGAACAATTTCCTTTAACACAGCCTCCAGGGACTTCAGGAAGGTTGAAGACGGTAGGGATTGAGTTTATCAAAATACCCAAATGTCTGTGCAACACTATAGGACAAGAGGCAGGCATTGCTAAAGAGAGAGCATACACTGGAGAAAGGAAGTAGAAAAGGGAGTAAGGAAACAAAAATATCAATCAGAAAAGCCAAGCAAGATGTCCCTCAACCTGCCTTCAGAAATAAAATTAAAGAGAACTCTACTTCCTGCCATCAAAATCAATAGAACAAGAGAGACCAAAAATAAAAACAATTAAAAAAAGAGCAAGCACCAAAACTGCCATCAAGCCAACAGGCATTAGCTTAAGAGCTCTAACCTGCAGGTTTTCAACAATTAACTTTTAAAGTGACTGTTCACCAATCCACCTTGATTTCATTATGTGGGGAAATGTCAATATTGGCAGGCATTTCCTAAAATTCTGGCTGTGCAGAGATAATGCCACCAATGCTGGGGGCCCGGGCCATGGGGTAACGATAGGGGTAGGAAGCTGTTCTCGTATTGTTTGGCTCACGATTTTCATTCTCTTGCATTTTTTTTCCTTCTCGTCACCAGGCTTTACTCATTTTCCTTGCCAAGTTGCACCACTTGTTATTGAATTGCAGCCTCTTGTGGCAGTTTTACAGAGAGGCTCAAAATGCAGTGGTGACCAGCCATGTTGTATCCTGGAGCATGCTACTCCTGTTCTCCCAGTGTCCTTTCACCTAGAAATTTTGGGCCTCTATGGTGTTCATTCAAACAACATTTTATGTCAGAGTATTATAAATGTCCTTTCCATCATTCTATTCAACAGTTATTAAGATCCAAGCTTCCTAGGGCACCTGGGTAGCTCAGTTGGTTGAGCATCAGACTTTGGCTTAGGCCATGATCTCATGGTTTGTGAGTTCGAGTCCTGCATTGGGCTTGCTGCTGTCAACACAGAGCCCACTTCAGATCCTCTGTCCCCCTCTCTCTTCCCCTTCCACACTTGCACTCTCCCCAAAAATAAAAAAATATTTTTTTAAAAAAAGAGCCTATCTTCCTTCCTTCCTTCCTTCCTTCCTTCCTTCCTTCCTTCCTTCCTTCCTTCCTTCCTTCAACATTGATCACTTACCAGGATCCACAATTTCCCCCTCCTGCAATGAAGACGGAAGGGGGAAACAATTTCAAAACAATTTTATGTGGCATCATGGAATATCCTAATTAAGATCAGAAGGTCAGGGAAAGCTTCCACATGAGGTAAAGCTCAAGAGTCATTTGAAAAGACAAGTAGGAAGTAACAGAGTGTATGGAGCAGGAAAAGGAGAACTTCTAGGCAACAGGAGAAACATGTCTAAAGGCCCAGAGGGCAGAGAAGCAGAACATGATGCATTTGAGGAGTCGTCCCAGTAATAAATTATGTTAATGGAGCACTTACTCTGTGCCAGACCCAGTGGTGAGCACTTCACAGATATTATTTCATTTGGTGTTCACAACCCTGGCAGGTGTGTAGTATTATTAATTACTCTTATTTTCAGATAAGATATTAAAGAAGTTAATTTCCCCCAAATCAGGGAAATTACATATAATCTGAACTGTTGCTCTGCCTCGGGAACCCATACATACTACCGTGGCAGACAGCAGAGCATAAAGTATGATAGGAGAGATGAGTGGCATTAGAAATGATGGTTAACAGGTACACAAGAGCCCTGCAGACATACCAAGGAGTCTGGACATTACTGAGTAGCCATTCAGAAGCCATGATGAATTTATGCAGAAATGAGAGATGATTAGATTTGGAAAGATCACTCTGGTGGCAAAGAATCATAGTGAAAAAGAATGAGAAAAAATATCTAAAGAGATATTTTAACCAAAGGAACCCTTTCTGGTTTACTTCCATAAACTCCTCCACATTCAAAAATATGAAACGAAGGGGCACCTGGGTGGCTCAGTCAGTTAAGCGACCGACTTCGGCTCAGGTCATGATCTTGCAGTTCGTGGGTTGGAGCCCACACTGGGCTCTGTATTGACAGCTCAGAGCCTGGAGCCTGCTTCAGATCCTGTGTCTCCCCCTCTCTCTGCCCCTCACCCACTTGTGCACACACGCATTCTCTCTCTCTCCCAAAAATAAACATTTAAAAAAATTTAAAAATATAGGGAATGAAAAGATTGAAGAGGCACAAGATTTTTTTTTTAATTATAAATGATACTACTGACTTTGCCTCCAGCCAAGATAAAGTTAGAGAGATTGGGTTTACACTCCGGCTGAAAAAACAAAAACAGCAGACAATATACATAAAAACCTGGATTGTAAAACACTGAACATTAGACAATAAACATCAAAGGTCCCTGAGAGATAGCAAACAAATGAGCTGATCCCCACAAATGGCCCTAACTTACTGCCTGGAGAAAGTTACCAGGTCATGTAACAAGGAGGGGAACCCACACAGAGCCCAATGGTCTCCTTCAGTTGAAGACATGGATCTGTCCTGGAGACAGTCGAGTTTTCAGGACAGAGTAGTGGAGGGGAGAGAGATGCAAAGAAAGAAAGAAAACTCTAGAGATCTTAAGAAGGTCCCCTTCTAGAGTTGAGTACTGATCAGCTCAAGTACATGAAGAAACTATTCAAGACCGAGGGGGGAAAAAAAATCATTTGAGAGGATTAGAGATAAAAAGAAACAGTGCCTCTTTCCATCAGCCAGAGTGCAGAGACCTCATAATTGTACAAAGAGGGATTTTGCCTCAGTAGTGGGGAAAATTAACCCTGACCACACTGCTCTGATCCTGCCTAACAAAGCATAAAAACAGTGAAATACTGAAATACTCAAACTATTTTGAAGTAATTTAATAATGTCCCAGCAAAAAAGCTCAAAAATATTTATAGGAATACTAAAATATACAACACCTAACAAGGTAAAATTCTCAATATCCAATTAAAAATGACCAGGCATGTAGAAAAGCTGGAAAATATAACCATAACCAGAAGAAAAAAAAATCAATAAATTGAAATTGACTCAGAATTGGTACAGATGGTAGAATTAGTAGAGAAGCACATTAAAAGAATTACTAAAACTGTATTCCATATGTTCAAGAAGGTAGGAATACTTTAGCATGTTAACTGAGACATGAAAGATATAAAAAAGGACTAAATCTAACTTCTAAAGATAAAAACAACAATGTCTGAAATGAAACATAAACTAGATTAGATTAAGAACAGATCAGACATTGCAAAAGAGAACATTAGTAAACTTGAAAACACAGCAATAGAAACATTACAAAATGGGGAAAGAAAGGAACAGAGAGAGTCTATGAGCTGTGAGACAACTATGAGGCCTAATATTCATGTCACTTTAATCTCTGAAAAGGATAGGAGAAAAATAATATTTGAAAAAATGATGGCAAAAATGTTTTCAAATTTGATGAAAATTATAAACCCACAGATCCAAGAAGCTCAACAAACTCCAAGCACAAGAAACATGAAGAAAACTACACCAAGGCACAGCATAATCAAATGTCTTAAAACCCAATGAAAAGGAAGAATCTTAAAAGCAGCTACAGAAAAAAGAAATTACACTACATCCAGAGGAACAAAGAATGGAGGCAGATTTTTCTTTGAAAACAATACAAACTAGAACACAATGGAATAACATCTCTACAATACTTAATGGGGAAAATCTGTCAATGGAGAATTCTTTACTTTGTAAAAAAACAAAGGCAAAATAAAGATTTTTTTCAGGCATTCAAAAGCTAAAAGAATTCATTATCAACAGATCTACATTACAAGAAATGTTCAAGGAAGTGCTTCAAGCAGAAGGAAAATGATAGCTGATGTAAATCTGAATCTACGCAAATTAGAGTACTAGAAATAGAAACTAAATGGGTAAATATAGATTTTTAACTTATTATTTAAATTACTTTAAAAGATAATTGGCTATTTGAGTAAAAGCAATTTAAAAGATATTGTAGGGTAGGGGCGCCTGGGTGGCTCAGTCAGTTAGGCACCCAACCTCAGCTCAGGTCACAATCTCACAGTTTGTGAGTTCGAGCCCGCATTGAGCTGTGCATTCACAGCTTCATTTCAGACAGAGCCTGAAGCCTGCTTCAGATTCTGTGTCTGTCTGTCTGTCTGTCTGTCTGTCTCTCTCTCTCTCTCTGCCCCTCCCCTACTGGTGCTCTCTCTCTCTTAAAAATAAATAAACATTAAAAAATATTGTAGGGTTTATAACATACACAAAAGTAAAATTTATGGGGGCACGTGGGTGGCTCAGTCAGTTAAGCATCCGACTTCGGCTCAGTTCATGATTGCAAGGTTCAGGTCATGATCTCACAGTTTGTGGGTTCTAGACCCACGTCGGGCTCTGTGCTGACAGCTCAGAGCCTGGAGCCTGCTTTGGATTCTGTGTCTCCCTCTCTCTCTGCCCCTCCCTTGCTTGTGCTCTCTCTCTCCCTCTCTCAAAATGAATAAACATCAAAAATAAAAAAAGTAAAATTTATGATAAAAATGGCACAACGACCAGAAGGAGAGAAATGGAAGTACACTATTGTAACATCCTTATACTATTCATAAAGTGGTAGAATATCACTTGAAGGTAGGCTGTGATAAATCATGGCATGTACTATAATCTGGGCATAGCTTCATGTTCACAGAACAGGCTGCTTTGAAGAGGAAGCTCATCTGGAGTACAGACACACACCGAGCAGCCAAGGTTCATGGTGAGGTGCAAAGTACCTTGTGGCTGTAGCTATTATTCTCTTCCATCCTTCATTTATACACCTGATTCCCACGAGGAATCCTTCACTGGAATTTGACAATGATAGGACTACCTACAAAATGACACCATGAAAATGTCACCATTATACCAATAATTCTTCTAGATTATCTTTGTTCTCCTTGATCAAAAAATTACAATTCGTTACACTATTATGTGAATTACATTTACATTGTATTAGTTAAAGCTGATTACATTTGTATTTGACAGTTCTATCATAATTCCCATGGTTTCATATTTTCTCCCTTTGGAAAGGTAGCAGGCAGGAAGATGTGCCTTGTCATAATTATCTTAAGGGAGTATAATCTCTCAAGGTTTTTTTGGGGAAGGGTCTCTATTGTTTGAACTGATTTCAACAGTCCAAATACCTTTAACAAATGACAGAAAATCTTTGGATGGGCCTAACTCTGGCATAGTTATCGTGTTTTGTTTTGTTTTGTTTTGTTTTCAATGCCAAGCCCTTATGTTGATTTTAACAAGTCTGGAAAAAGAGGCTGCTGTTCTCCCCAACCAGATGATAAAGTGTGGGTTAGAACTTTGGTCCAGATTCAATCCCTGACCTCATTCTGGGCAGGTGAGCTGTGCTCTTGAAACAGTGACCTTCCCTTGGAGCTGCTACCAGGATACTCAGCAGCAGTGCCCCAAAGAGATATCTGTACAACTCTAACAGGAATCCTGCGGGATTTCTCATGGTCTAGAGAAGCCCAGAACAATGGTGTTTACTGCCGACAGAAGCATCTTCCTGTTGACAGAATTGGCTAGTGTGCTGTGTCAGGTGCTAGGTTATTGGGTGCAAAGTGCTGTGTACTCTTCTGTTGTTAGATGCAGTGTTCTATACAGGTCGGTTATGCCAAGTTAGTTGATAATATTGTTTAGGTCTTCTACATCCTTTTGGGCTCTTCTCTCTATAAGTTCTATTATTAAGAGAAAGTGCTAAAACATCTTGATTATACTTGTATGTTTTTCTCCTTGCAGTTCTATCATGCAGTTTTTGCTTCACGTTTGGAAGCTCTGTTATTAGTTGTATAAATGTTTAAGATTTTTTTTATGTCTTATTGATAAGTAGACTCTGTTATCATTATTAAATGACCCTCTTTATCCCTGTTAATATTCTTTGCTGTGAAATCTAACTTGTCTGATGTTCATATAGCTACTACAGCTTTGTTTAGATTATTGTTAATATATGTTTTTTCCATTAATTTGCTTAAAATGTAAATATGTCTTAATATGTAAAGTATGGGGCGCCTGGGTGGCGCAGTCAGTTAAGCGTCCGACTTCAGCCAGGTCACGATCTCGTGGTCCTTGAGTTCGAGCCCCGCGTCAGGCTCTGGGCTGATGGCTCAGAGCCTGGAGCCTGTTTCCGATTCTGTGTCTCCCTCTCTCTCTGCCCCTCCCCCGTTCATGCTCTGTCTCTCTGTCCCAAAAATAAATAAACGTTGAAAAAAAAAATATATGTAAAGTAGGTTTCTTATAAAATGAACACAGTGAATTTCAGCTTTTTATCCAATATGTCCATTCTGTCTTTTAATTGGGGTATTTTGACCCTTTATATTTAATGTGATTGTTGATATGGTTGAGTTTAAATCTACTCTTGCTGTTTCATATTTGCATGATGCTTTTGTTTGCTTTTTCCTCTTTTTCTCCCTTCTTTGGATTAAATATTTTTATGATTCCACTCTATCTCTTCTGTTAATTCCTATGTGCAATTCTTTGTTATTTTAATAGTTGTCCAGTCTGCCAGCATAACCATTTTGATTAGTTTAATTGTTCAGTTAAAAAAAAAATCTTTAGCGGTGCCTGGGTGGCTCAGTCAGTTAAGGGACAGACTTTGGCTCAGGTCATGATCTCACAGTCTGTGAGTTCGAGCCCAGCATCGGGCTCTTGTTGGCAGCTCAGAGCCTGGAGCCAGCTTCAGATTCTGTGTTTCCCTTTCTCTTTCTCTATCTCTCTCTCTGCCCCTTCCCCCCTCACATTGTGTCTCTCAAAAATAAAATAAAAACATAAAAAAAATTTTAAAAATATTTAATGATGTTGATAAAAGGAAAATATAACTAGGAATGTGTTTATACATTTCTGGAATCCTGAACTAGGATCTATACTCTATTGAAATTATCTTATCCATAGGTCTATTCGCATAAAGATTCAAGTACTATTACGTTCTACTTGGAGGCCAATTTGTCCCAGGCAAAGAGCAATCAGTGAGTTTGAGATAATGATTAAGGGATGAGTGCAGAAGAGACAACCAGCAATTAATAAGTGAGAGACCTACTGTGTGTCTAGCATGGAGTGTTATATACATCACTTATAGAATCCTCATCACAGCTCAATGTGGTAATTGTTATACAATTTCACAGATGCATAAAGCAAGACCCAGGTGACAAATTATTGAATAAGTTTATAGAGTAACACAAATAGCAAAGCAGGGAAAAGACACTAGAATCCAGATCTGTCTGACCTAAAGCCCATTTACAGACAATAGCACAGATGACCTCCAGATCCAGGACAATTATCAGAAATTATGTCCCTAGCATCTAACAGATGGCAACTGCCTATTACGGAATGAGTGCTCAATAAATATTTGCTGAATGCATGAATAAATAATAAAGTACAAAAGTGAGCACAAAGATGGACTCAAATACTGTCTACCTCATGAGACTGTGTGCTGATCCTAAGGATGTCTGGTCAGAGACTGGACATATCTCCTTTTACAAAACCCTGTCCCAAACCCACCCTTTGCACACCACACAACGTTTCTGGGGGTGACTCTTAAACCCTTCCCTCACCCTGAAAAATTTTTCTGTATTTCCAATCTACTGGGAAGCCAAGAAGGACCTTTTTCTCCAAAGCTGGGATGGATTCCACTAATGATAGCTTAGTTAAAACAAAGAACAACTTTTCAAAAGTTAGGAACTAGCTCTAGATATGAGTAAGTTAAGCTTATAAGTATCTACAGTCATATGCTGGGCTTGGTACTACACCAACTGAAACACAGTAATTGTAGGTACAGCCTGGTTTTAGGTCAGGCCTAAACTCAGTGGGACTTCTTGATGAGGAAGCAGAACTACTTAAAACAGGATGAAAGTTCTGTTCTCAAACAATTTTAGGACTGATTTTTAAAAGGTGACGTGAATTTGTAAGTGAACCATGAGAGTCACCAAAGCCATCCGCCAATGTTACCACACAGCCTACAATAATATCCCTGACAGAGCACAGGAAGTAAGAGTAAGATCTAAGCCTCCTCCTGGCCTGCCAGAGTATTTTAGGCCTCCAAAATCAGAGTGTGAACACGAGTTAAGAATCAGGCATTGAGTAGGACCAGGCAGGCTGTTGGTCTCCTTTCTAGGCTCATGCCTCTATACTTAAGAGTAGACACAGACTGTAATCCATGTTTGCAGGGAATCTAGGTCACAACACCAGTTGCTAGAGCTGCTTCAAACTAGGATATCAGTGCACAAAGATGACCCACCTGTCCAATCAGGTGCTCCCCTTTGCCCCAGATTTCAGCAAGAGGAGTCAGAGCTATAACCAAGGTTATTATTTTTAATAAAATAGTAATCATCTCTTACATTTGAATAGTGCTTTACGACTTACAAGGCACTTTCATTTCCATTATATCACGGACAAGGCCAAACAGGCCTGACAGCAGGGCAAATAAACAAAAGCAAGAACTACTTTAAAAAAAAAAAAAAAAAGCCACCTTGAGTACAAACACTGAAAATCAAGAAAAAGAAAATCGAAAATTAGAAACATAAACCTATAACCATGGCCAAAGAGGAGAGAAACAAGTAGATCAAGAACCTACAGAGCAAAGCAGCATACAAATTGGAGCAATCAATATGAATCACAAGAAAACCAAAGCTACAGATCAAAATCTAAACCACACCAGCCAATTCTGAAATAACCACTTATGTCTCTGAATACAGGAACAATGCAACTTCTCTGAGATAAATCACTGACACTAATTACCTGCAAAGATTTGGTGAACACACAGCCTCTATTTTATTTAGGTAGCAAGGCACTGCAAGAAATCTCACCTCAGGCAGAGTGTTCATTTCTGCAGTATTTTTCTAATTTTTTCTAATTCTGATCCAAGTTCAGAATGAAGTGTCTCTAACTCAGCACACTCACTCCATCCCAGTCATCAATAACACTTACTAAAGATGTATGCTGCACACTGCTGGGCCCGCATCTCTCTGTGCCTTGTCCCTGTAAAGCACTATGTAATGGCACAAGATGACTGCTATTTTATTAAATATGAAAACCTTTTATAAATATAATAATACCATGAGATATAATAAAATATATATATATGTATATTTTTTTATATATACAGTAACCCTGTTTATAGCTCTGAGCTTTCATGCTTGGATCATGGGCAGAAGGGAGGAGGGCCTGGTTGGACTGAGTCATATTTGTAAACTAGACTACACAGAACAAGACAGTCTAACAGATTAATAGCACACATTAGTTTACTTGCTTATAATGATTGGAAAGGGAGAACAAAGAACAATCTTCTCTCCCCAGCACCCAACCTGGTGGGGTCATCTCACAAAATTGTTCATGGTAGAAAACACTTTGGCTCTTTGGCTCTCCATAATGCAACTCAAAAGTTGAATTTAATGTATTATTTATTATTTAATTTATTATTTTATTTAAAAATTTTAATTTTAAAAAATGTTTTTATTTATATTTGAGAGAGAGAGAGCGCGCGTGAGCATGAGTGAGGGAGAGGCAGAGAGAGTGGGAGACACAGAATCTGAAGCAGGCTTCAGGCTCTGAACTATCTGCACAAAGCCCGATGCAGGGATTGAACTCATGAACCGCAAGATCGTGACCTGAGCCAAAGTCAGATGCTTAACCGACTGAGCCACCTAGGTGGCCCTAATTTATTCACATTAAAATGAGAGACAGCTCACGCTGGAAATTAACCAGAAGTTAAGTTATTTAACTACCATATAGGGTAACGTTATTCAGAGTGCACTCAATAAATTAAAACAGGCTATCAACCTACAATTGGTTGATGTCTTTCAGCACTCTCTCCAATAAAAAGATAAGGATTATGTGTAATGGATTTATCGATATTTGTTCATGTCACCTTCTAATATTCTAATATTCTCAAGAATGGTTGGCTTTCTAAGCATTTTCTTGCTAGTTTGTTTGGTGTGTAACTCTGAAGTTGAAGTGATCTATATTTAAATGCTGTGAGACTCAGTTTCCTCATTTTTAAAAAGTTTACCTCACAGAACTATCATAAGGATTACATGAGGTATTGCATGTAAAACAACCATCTTAGTGCCTGGCACATGCTGGGCATCCAGAAAATGTTTCCAACCTTGTTTTTCTTTTTTCTAAATCTTGCTCTTGACAAAAAAAAAAAAAAAAAATCAACGTCAGTTTGGCATGCCCCAGATCTATATTATCACCAGTTACAAATAAGCAGAAAGCCAAAGAATGAAGTATGTATAATTATATATACATCAGTACATTTCTATTGCCTATGTTAATGGGTACATATTTGGACTTGTTTTGAGTTTTCTATAAAACTGAAGGCTCCTCCAAAGTCAATGATTTTCTTCCTTACTTTTTTCATAATTCCCTTTAAAAATCTGGTATATCTTGTTCTTAGCAAGTACTCAACCACTGTGTTGGGTATATTTACAGTGTATGCAAACATAAAGCTGCATTTCCTGTGATCCGAGTCATTGGGGAATGAGCTATCCACACTTCTAAATATTACTGACAAGTGAACCCTACTTATTATAAATAAATATTCCTCAGAATGTTGAGACAATTTTAGATGGAGACATTTTTACCATTTTATACATGTCCTCACCTTTTATACCAAGTTTACTACACGCATCTTGATCTGCTTGGTTGCTCAGAAACAAAGATTAAATGTTACAGGATTAGCCCATGGTATAGCTATGCCACTACGGACACCAAAAATGGCGTTTCTGCACAAATGCCCCTTCTCCCAAGGAACAGCCATTAGCTACAGCCCATGCTTTTGGAATCATCTACTTGGACAGCTCTTTTTCTATATTTTCTAGGTTTTGGTCAATATGACTGTTCATTTTATGTGTCAACTTGACTGGGCCACAGAATGCCTGGACATTAAGTCAAACATAATCCTGGGTGTATTGTCTGTGAGGGTGTTTCCAGATGAGATTAACATAGGTAGACTGAATAAATAGACTGCTTTTCCTAATGTGGGTGGGCCTTACCCAATCAACTAAAGATTGAAATAGAACAGAAAGTTTAGTAAGAGAGAACTCCTCTAACCTGGCTGCTGCAGCTAAGACTTTGGTCTTTTCCTTTCAGACTCAACTGAAAAATTGGCTCTTGGGCCTGCCAGGTTTCAAACTGAAACTTACACCATTGCTCTCCTGGTTCACAGTCCTTCTGATTCAGACTGCATCAGCATTAGATGGGTCTTCAGCTTACCAACTGCAGATCTTGGGACTTCTCAGACTCCATAATCATGTGAGCCAATTCCTTATAATATATATATCAAATACATATATGTGTGTGTGTGTATGTGTGTATATATATATGGGATATATATGATATATATTGTATTTATGTATATATTTCATTATATTATATTTTATTATATAATAGATGAATTATTAAGTATTAATAAATATTGATATATTTATTTAATGTATTTACTATATTATGTATTTAATTATCTCTATTTATATTACATTTTATATTTATTTATAAATAAATTTGTTTATATATTATAAAACCTGCTGGTTCTGTTTCTCTGGAGAACCCTGATTAATACAGTCATGTACAAGACCATGTACCTGACCTAGACAAGAAGGATCCTTGCCCTAGGCCTCGTACTTCAAAGAGGCCTACATTACCACAAAGTAAAAATATATTTATTAAAGAACACATTGGCACGTCTGTCATTCAGGACCCAGAATTCATTGTTGCCACAGCGCAACCCATTAACTCGACATTCCACTCCCATGATCAACACTGTTTAGGCTCCAGGAAAGTCTCCACATCTTTCTCCCTTTACCCTCAAAACAAAAAGCAGCTGTGATTGAACGCCAGGAATATTTGTGGGTTGCAGTAGCCGACAATGCTAGTGACATCACTTCAGAATATGGAAAAACTGAGCATGAGAATTATTTGGCTATAACAATAACATATATATATATATATATATATATATATATATATATACATATAACATATATATGTGTGTATATATATATGTATATATGTATATATATACACACACACATACATATGAGTTATCTTGTCAAATCCTTCTTCTTAGATAGCTTGAATTCAACAGATTCTTGCAGAACTTTGGTTTCCCAGCAAGGCTGAGCATTCTTTTCATGCTTTTCTCTGTTTCCCAATTCATGACTTCAGAGGTACTCATGAATAAGTGTAGTATTCACAAGAGTTGCACAGGGTGACTAGGAAACATGTTGCAATATTCAACAATGCATATTACTCTTAAATTTATGCATTTCTATAAATCTAGATGTGACATTCATGAAGCATGATACTGAAGCTTTACCTTAGCAAACAGATAGACATTAAATGCTAAAATTAAGAATAATTTTTTTCCTAAAAATGAGATTTAATGACATCTTCAAAAATTAAATTTAAAATGTCAGTTTTATTTCCTTAACTTCAATTTAAAATCTCGATGCATAATTTATATTTTGTATTTTATTGTAATACATACTTTTAAAGATTTTAGAAAAAGTAACTTTTAAAAAGCACACATAAATTTCAAGTGTTTGTTTTATGTTTAATGTGCATATTTTTATGAAAAGATTTTCATTTGTACACTTTTATTACAATGAAAGTTTTTATTTCTTAAACCACTACTGTTAATAGAAAACCAAATGTGTGAAATAAGTGGTGATTTTTGTTAAAACTAAAGTAAGGAAACAAAATACATACATGCCTTTATTTTATTAGTTAGCCAACATCATCAACCATAAAAATGACTCAAATGACTCAGATATGCACAGTAAACAATTAAATTCTGTCATCTTTGATTTTCTGCCAACCTTCAGTCATATAACAAAAACAACTTTAAACATATTTGTCAGTTTTGCCATTAGGAAGGTATAATTGTCAAGATAGAAGGATAGACATATTTTATGTAATAGTCCATTAGTTTGATTTATAACTATAAAATATTTAGACATATGTTACATGGACCTCCATTTGCACTCTTGCCTTAGATCCCACAAATATGAGGAGTAGGGCTACAGCCATATTCCCAATACATTTAGGTTGGCAGGTAAGTAACCTTCAAGGGTGAGGTCTGACTATATACATATGGCCACACAAATGACATTTTTTTGGTTTGTTTTTTTAAGTTCAAGAAGAGACATACTGAATTTGGAGGTCATGAAAATAATGGGTAAATTCAGAGAATCAGCTGGTGCTTGAAACATCACATATATAAACAGGTGACAGGGAGGCTGCCAGGTATTCACCATGGATGTTGGCATCTTGCCCCTCAGGCTGTTCCTGTGTGAGGGGACACCCTTGGGTTATATAACCAAAGGTTAGCATTGTAAGGCTTTCCCACCAGCCTACTACAATGGCTACAATTCCCAAGAGTCTCCAATTGAGTCACAGTAAGCTTTACGGCTCCCCTCAAAGTACAAATGCCCATGGAAGATAGCACAATAAAGCATTCTTGGCCACGAAGTCCTCAGGTATATTTGCTCACTGGAAAAGAGTTCACTGGTTCCCTGGCAATGGGTCCAGCATGGTGAGGAATAGGAATGGTTGGTATCTTCATGCTTGAAAAAGAAACATAAAAAGGGCAGGGGTGGGGGAGGCAGGTATGTGATGGGATCTAAAGGTGAATATTACCTACTTCCTAATGACTGCCTGGGTTGGCCCATTTCCTTCTTCTTAATCACCCTATCTCGTTCTCTGGCAACCTAGATTTCCTGGACATGGTTGCATTTTCAGAAGGTTGATGGATCATCAGAAGGAAAAGGATTGAGCCAGAAGCCCATGGGTGGGTGAAGGTGTAAACACTTGGGTACTCATGACAGTGAATCATCTTATTCTCAGAGAAATAACCAGATTCTAGTGCTTCTGTGGCCTCCATCTCTGAGGAAAAGCAGGCATACTACTGTCAAGGACTCCTTGCAATAAATGTAGGTATGGTGTTTTTTTTATTCCAGATGGCAAACTCACAAAAGCCCATTAGGCCCAACTCTCATGGTATGGGAGCGAGATGCATAGTGCTTCTGAAAGAACACTGAAATGGGAATGAGATAGGAGTTTTCATCATCTAGATAGATAATCTCAAGTGAATGGCCGTATTTCTTTTTGCCTCAGTTTCCTCATAAGAAGTGGAAAACAACAATTTTTCCAAAATCCATTCTAGCTTTAACATGCTGGAGAGGGTACATGGGGAAAGCAGAATCTCTATGTATAATTCCAGCAGCGACAAAGCCTAGCAGACAAAGACACCGATCAGGCTGATGTGTCCTCCATCCTGCCTGTTCAGGATTTGCTGGCCAATGGGATAATCGAATATAGTGCAACCTTGCCAGAGCCAGCCCCAGTTAACTGAAAGAAAGGGAAGTCATAATTTTTTGTGTGTTCTTTGTTTTGTATTGAGTTTTTTTGTTAAACAGGAACTCCTTCTCCAGGGCTATGAATTCAGCCCAGTCGAATTTTTTTTTAATTGAGAAATGACTAACATATAACATTATATTAGTTGCAGAGCAACAAAATGATTCAATATTTGAATAGACTGTAAAGTGATCACCACTTACCTAACGGTAAGTCTAGATAACATCCATCACCAGACATAGTTATAAATTTTTTCCTTGTGATGAAAATTTTTAAGATGTCTCTTAGAAACTTTCAGATATACAATACAGTATTATTAACTACATGCTATACATTACATCCCATGACTTACTTTATAACTGGATGTTTGTACTTTTTGAGCAGTTTACCCATTTCACCCTCCCCCTACCTCCCACCTCTGACAATCACCAATCTGTTCTCTCTTTGAGTTCAATTTTGTTTACTTTCCACATATAATTGAGATCATACAGTATTTGTCTTTCTCTGACTTATTTCACTTAGCATAATGCCCTCAAGTTTTCTCTATGTTGTTGCAAATGGCAGAATTTCTTTTTTTTAATGGCTGAATAGTATTCCGTTTTGTACATATACCACACTGTCTTTACACATTCATCCATCAATGGACATTTCCGCTTGGCTACTGTAAATAATGCTGCAATGAACATGGGGGTAAAAATATCTTTTCAAGTTATTTTTGTATCCTTCAGATAAATACTCAGAAATGGAATTGCTGATATTATAGTTCTATTTTTAATTTTTTGAGGAGTCTCCATATTTACCATATTGGCTATACCAATTTACACTGTATCAACAGGGTTCCCTTTCCTCACATCCTCACAAACATTGTTATCTTGTCTTCCCTATAAGAGCCATTCTACTAGGTGTGAGGTGATATATCTCAATGGCTGTAATTTGTATTTCCCTGATTAGTGAAGTTGAACACCTTTCCATACATCTGTTGGCCATCTGCATGCCTTCTTTGGAAAAATGTCTATTCAGCTCCTCTGCCATTTTTTAATTGGACTGTTTGATTTTTTTGCTATTGAGTTTTAGGAGTTTTTTATATATTTTGAATATTAATCCCTTATTAGATATATAATTTGCAAATACTTTCTCCCATCCCATAGATTGCCTCTTAACTTTGTTGATGATTTCCTTTGCTGTGCAGAAGATTTTTAGTTTCATATCGTCCCACTAGTTTATTTTTGCTTTTGTTGCCTTTACTTTTGGTTTTGAATCCAAAAAATCATCACCAAGACCAGTGTCAAGGAGCTTAAAGCCTATGTTTTCTTCTAGGAGTTTTATGGTTTCAGGTCTTACATCACAGTTTTTAATCCATTTGGAGTTAATTTTTGTGTCCAGTTTTATTCTTTTGCATTTGGCTGTCCACTTTTCCCAATACAATGTATTGAAGAAACTGTCCTTTTCCCATTGTATATTTTTCACTCTTTTGTCATAAATTAATTGAGCATATACACATGGTTTTATTTCTAGGTTCTCTGTTATGTCCCATTCATCAATGTGTCTGTTTTTATGCCAATACCATACTCTTGATTACTATAGCTTTGTAATATAGTTTGAAATCAGGAAATATGATGCCTCCAGCTTTGTTCTTCTGTCTCAAGCCTGCTTTGGTTACTCAGGGTCTTTTGTGGGGAATGTTGTTGACAAAATTATTTTCCCTCTATCTTTCCAAGTGATTTGTATATATTTAAAACCTCTAGGATAAACAGGACAGAGTACCTGATGGAACCCTTGACTCCTACCACCTCAGAAGAAAAAATGGGGGGACTCTCCAGTTTTGTCTCTGGTAGGAATTATCCTCCTGTTACTATAATGAGCCCCTATCAGAGAAGACCCCTGAGTCCCAGCATCTCACCTAGGTGGCAGCCTCAGTATCTTTGAACCCTGAACATTTGGCCACTTGGTTTGGCCACTAAATTTGGGATATCAAAAAAGAGCCTTGGCCTCTTTAACTTCCATTTTTCCATCTTTATATACACACATCACCATCTGTTTTCTTCTCTGATTCACAGAAAAGGGCTTGAGAATAAATGAAGTAGCATGTGCAAAAGAACCTCTCATCCAATAAGAGTGTTGATCTAGTAAGAGGCCACCTATCCCCAATGGTAGAGTAAGACATGTGGACAAGTTTGGGAAGAAAGAAAAGAATAGCAGAATGTTTAAAGGAAATAAAGAACAAGCCTTCATTAGGACTACTGAAATGACAGCAAACTGTCACCTGTGGCCAGAAATAGCCTTAGAAATAAATGATAACATGAAATTTGTCATTTCCTACCCACTTAGATACCCTTCCTTTTCTCCTATATGATCCAGGGCTCTGCATTTCCAACCACTCTTCCTACGCTCACTCTATAACCCACATTCTGAAGACTTTTGCTAGGAAAATGGTGTCATTTATACACTAAATTATGGATGACTGCTGTGAAGTAAATGTACCTGTCCTTTTAAAGTTACCTTCCAGTGACACCTGGGTGGCTCAGTTTGTTAAACCTCTGACTTTTGATTTTGGCTCAGGTCATGATCTCATGGGTTCAAGAGTCTGAGGTCTGCACTGGGCTCTGTGCTGACAGTGCAGAGCCTGCTTGGGATTCTCTCCCCCTCTCTCTCTCTGCCCCTCACCAGCTCAGGTGCATGTGCCTACGCACACTCTCCCTCTCTCTCTCTCAAATTAAATAAATACAGTTACATTCTGATGGCACACCAACTTAACTGAAAGTAGTGACCAACACTAGGGATTTCAGAGACAGAGGATGATATCTTGACAATGAGGGATGACTTTTGCCATATAATGTATAGGATCACCCAATTTATCCATGAAAGGATCATCCGTTCCTAAAGACACACAGTATGGAAAGAAAGATAGCTACAAAGGTCAGGAAAAACTTAATACTTTCAAAATATAAGTGTGTACCTTACTTCAGTTAATCCCCAGAACTATCAAGGAGAATAAACATTGCTATTTGACAAATGAAGAAATGGAGGCTTGTAGGTGAAGGAATATCTCCAAGACATATTGGTCACCATGTTGTGAATCCTGCATACGAACACATGCCTGTCACACCCCAAAGACACTAACCACTATGCACAATACTTCTCAGAAGAGAACATGCCCTGAGAAACCATACCCACATATACAAGCAGTCTTTGATAAATTTTTTTAGTAAAATTCTGCAAAGCTGTTCTTGAGGTCTAAGCTCTATGATACTACCCTACTGCTTTGTTTTTACCATCTGATTTATGAACCAAAGGCAGGGAAGGAAAGTTAGTTCACTCAATGCCTCTAATAGTTCACCCTTACTCAATAGGACTGTCTTTGTGAGAGGACTATAACAGGAGACAAAGGGGACATGGAAGGCAGGGAAAGAGAGAAATTACACTTAGGAGTAACAAGAAAACACCAAATGCAATTCTTCAGCTCCAGAGCCTTTGGGCAGTTCCCTCTCTTGGCAAAGCAAGACCTAAAGGACAGAATTATCCCTTCTGGGAGCTTATTCTTGATAATGGCTTCATAATGCATTACAGGGCCTTTAAACTTGGCAGTAATCTTGGCGATGTCCCTTGGTCCTCCTCTCATCTATGCGTGTGAGAGACAGAGATTAGTTTTCATGTCATTTGAAAGACAGGTTCCTTGGCACCCAGAATTGTTAAAGTGCCTCGTCTAAGGTGACAAGGCTAGTAACTAGAAAAACTGAGATTAAAACCAGATTTCCTGATTGCCAGAGCTAGATTCTTTCCGATCACTCCTACAGCTTCTTAAAACCCAGTATGGCTCTGGGTTGCCTGGGTGGTTCAGTCAGTTGAGTGTCCGACTTCAATTCAGGTCATGACCTCACAGTTCTTGAGTTCAAGTCCCACATCAGGTTCACTACTGTCAATGCAGAGCCTGCTTCGGATCCTCTGTTCCCCTCTCTCTCTGCCCCTCCCTTGCTCATGCTTTCTCAAAAATGAATAAACATTAAAAAAAAAAAAAAAGTATGGCTCTTCATTCCAATCCTATATATTTACCCAATAGAAAAGAAAATGTGCATTATCCCATACAAAGACTTGTATGCAAATGTTATAGCAGCTTTAGTATATAGCCCAGACTGGAAATGCTCCAAATATCCGTCAAGAGGTGACTAGATAAACAACTAGGGTGTAGACATACAATATAATATGTCTCCGCATAAGTAAGAACTACTGAACACATAACGACATGGATGAAGCTCAAAGTAATCATGCTGAGTGGAAACAGTCAAAAAGAGCCCATGCTACCTGATTCCACTTATATAAAACTCTAGAAAATGCAAACTAATCAATAGTGACAGAAAGCAGATCAGTGGCTGCCTGGGGATGGCAGAGGGTACCAGAGGAACAAAAACAAAGGATTACAAAGAGACAAAAAAAAAAAAAAAAAAAAAAAACAAAAACCTTCTGAGGGATAATACATTCACTGTCTTCATTGTGGTGCTGGTTTCCCAAGTGTATGCAATGATCTAAATTTATCAAATTGTATACTTTAAATATGTAGTTTATTGTATGTCAATACCTCAATACAATTGTTTTTAAAAAAATATGGCCCCACTTGGACTTGAATGTGGCAATTCAGCCACCCCTCATTTCATCCATCCCCCAAAGATGCTCTTCTCCCTTGAGCTTCGGTCTGTAGCAAGGTCGCTGCTAATGGGACGAAAGCAAGATATCTGACCAACACTGATGAATGATTATTATAATCACAGTATTAGTCTTCTCCTCCTCTTTAAGAATACAAATTTAGGGTGACTGCAACTTCCCTCTAGGCAGAGGGTTTTCTTCTCTTTCTGCCTGGGGAGCACTTAGTAAAACAAATAGAAGCACTTATCATTATTCTTCTTATTAAATAAGCCTAGTAAACATTTGGACTAGCCTTGCAGATTTAAGACAGATGTTTCAACTGCAGAGGGCTGGAAAATGCAGAGAGGGAACGGAGAGTAAAAGGGAAAACCAAAAGGGGAGAGAGAGGAGAGAGGAAAGTGGGTAATGGAGAAGGCAGACCCAACAGGGCTGAAGCAAAGGCCTTCCTTACAAGGCAGTAAGCAGACTGCTGTGCTGCAGTCATCTGCTCAACACCAGGAGCCCCTGCTGTCTGGAGTGAGTGTCCAGAGCTCACCACACAGCCTGCGGCCCTGGGATTTGAGATGCTATGGGACTTTTATGCTTATGGACTTGAGAAGATGACCTTTTTTGCCCAAGATCAGAAGAGGAGACCAACCCTTCTCCCTAAGAATCCTCAAGACTCTTCCCATCACTACCCATGAAACTCGAATCACAACTGAGCTGCCCCACATTCTTGGCTAGCTCAGAGACAAATATGCAATCCCAGACCGAGGGGGCAGGACACTTGAACTGGGTTGTCAAAAGGGAGGCATGAGGTCAAAGCTGGGGGAAAGTTTTGCCTCTATATCTGAGTAAAGGAAGAACAGGTTTAAAAGTGGTAGATTCCCTCTGAAGAGATGCCAAGACTCTACCCTGGGACTGTCCCCTGTGGAGGAGGGGATGATGCTTATGAGATGGGAATCCTTGGCCAGGAGCCACTTTGTTATTGCTAAGAACTCGTCTGGAAAAGCTATCTGTCACTGATGGCCTGTTGAACAGGGAAACTTCCTGCCTGTCAGTGATCCGTCAAACACCAGAGATGGGGCTCTGAAAACACAGGGCATCATTAATTTGGGGGTTCAGTGCTGCCACAAGCATCACACTCAAAGTGGTCTCTCAGGAAAACCAGGTAAAATCACTGGTGTTGCTTATTAAAATGTAGATACCTATTAAATCTGAATCTCTGCGGGCACTACCAAATAATCTGCATTTGAACAAGCTCCCCAGATAATTCTCACCCATGCCAAAGTTCAGAAATCACTGTCCTTTCTAGCTTAGAAAACGTGGAAACCTAATGTCCTTCCCACGAACAGCTCACTACTGACTTTCCTCAGTTTACGGGGAGGAAAGGGAAGCCTCCCACAAAATAATCAAGACCTTTCCTGCAGTGAACATTTCTCACAAGAGGTTCTCTTGCATCCTTAGTTACACATTCCATATCACAGACATAAAAGGGGAGAAATCTTTTCTTTCAATTGTTTGCCATTCCACAGAAAGGCACATAGGAAGGCAAGAGGCTGTGGTATGTTGTGGTGTGAGTCAAGCACCACACAGAGCTTGGTCCTCCCATCTGTTATAATCCCAATTCATCCCTTATATCAGACTGTGGGCTAGGAGTCATGGTTCCTGTTTTATGGTGGAGTCTAACACTCTTGCCACATATTCCCCCTACCCAAGCAAGGCTTGCTTCTCCATATGTAGAGTTCTGCAACCACTACAATGTCATTAAGGAAGGCCCAGAGAATCACTAGGAGTAAGACAGAATAATCCCATCGCTTTCCCCAACACTTCCTCCCCCCAAATCACCCAGCCTCTCCCATTTCCAAATACCAGCCTTGGGTTCCACTGCCTCTGCTGGCAAGCCTCTCTCCTTCCCTCCAACATTCCAGGCTAAAAGCTTCCCGCCAAAGGACATGTTGTGACCCACACACAGCCCAGATCTCGGCGGGGGGGGGGGGGGGGGGGTGTGGAGAAGAGACCCTGGGAAAGAAGAAGGTCATACCTGTACCTGAGTCACTGCAACACAGAACACAGCAAGACAAACACAGCCTGTCCAGTCATGTCTACCCGGGCTTTGAAGCTGGCATTTCCAGGATGTGCATCATGTTGTTTTCAACCAGGTGGGCCTAGATGTCTTGGCTGCATGTCTCAACATGAGCCCCACCTCCAGCCCCACAGGGATGCCTGCTCCTTGCCAAAGAGCAAACATAGTCGAATACTTTCATATCTCAGAAACAGCTGGGCCTGGGCCCAAGGATCTAGTGACCAAAGATGGTTATGGCTCAGCTGGAGAGATGAGAACCAGGCTAGGAAGCTCCACTCTGGTTAAAAGGAAGCATGAACTGGAGGCATGCTCCCTCCCTCTGCTCCTTCTCCCTGCAAGGTCTTCATCTGCAAAATGGGGATCAATTATTGCCTTGGTTTGGGTTCCCCCAAAATCAGACCCTGAGAGAAGGATTTGGACTCAAATACTCTATTTGAGAGGTGACTGCAAGAAACACAAACGAGGGAGAGAAGGAAACAAGACGAAGATGGAAGAATGAGCTGGTTATCATGGAAGGGAGTGAGGCTCTATCTCCTGAGGACCTTCTTAAGATGTGTGTATAACACACCTGAGAAATGTCCCACCCAAGGATGGAGAAACTGGAGCGAATACCCACTAATTCTTATTCCTTATTAGCTGAAGACTACCCTCAGGGGCATTAAGACCTCTATACTTCTAGGCTGCCTTGCACGTGGGCAGGAGAAAGCTACCACACAGCAGCAGAAAAATCCCTCTGAAGGAGAAACTGATAAACTGGGGGCCTGAGGTAAGAAAGTAAGAGCGGGCATATGAAATGTCCAATGCACCTATAGGTGACCTCAGGGGTGGGTTCAAGGAGATGGTTGGGACAGCAATAGCATCTGCTGTACTTACCATCCCCATAGGGTGAATTAAATCAGACAATGTATAAAACACATGGCACCATGGCAAACGGGCACATGTGTAAGGAAAAGCATTTATTATTATTATTACTATTGCTATTACTAACTTTGGGATTCACATCACAATACAGATTCTCCTTAACCAGACTGGGAACATGAGTGCCTCCATCCTGCCTAGACTGAAATCACAAAGTCCTCAGGCCCAACACCTGGTCAGGCTAAAGTGTGAGGGAACAGAGGGGTCGCTGGGCACACAACCATAAGAGGACTACCCCAGAGGGAGGTCAGCGCAGCCCAGCACACACTCTCCACAGAACATGGCTAAGAATCCACCCTGCCTGCTTTGTGAAGGCATCCTGACCTGGACAAGAGCCTTTACTAAGTTCCCTTGTGATCTCTTGGCATTAATGTCCTCAAATGTCCACAGCATTCTCCATTTATCTTCTACTGTTCGAGTTTCGTGCCTAGAACGCTTCAGCCACACAATGCAAAAGTCCAGCCAAGCAGATTCCTTTAGGATTCACATGGAACATGTGGGCACTAACCACATACTAAACTTGTGGCTGGATCATAGACGATGTCTGTGGCTACCCTAAACGACCTTCATTTAGGAAGAATAGAACCGGAACAGTCATCAATGGAGAGCCAATTCTCCTACTTTGTAGATGAGAAAAATTGACAACAATAAAAGTGATTTATCCAGGATTATTTAGATGGACCTAATTTTGTTCATTCATTCACTCAGTAGACACTAATAGAGTACCCACTATATGCCAGGGAGTTTTTCAGGTGCTAGAAACACAGCAGGGAACAAGAAAGACAAGTTCCCCTATTGTTATGGTGCCCACATTCTCTTGGGGA
The DNA here is from genome assembly GCF_007474595.2 of Lynx canadensis. Taxonomy (NCBI): domain Eukaryota; kingdom Metazoa; phylum Chordata; class Mammalia; order Carnivora; family Felidae; genus Lynx; species Lynx canadensis. Next base: position 77,645,851 of record NC_044305.1, read on the forward strand.
AGACAGACAGTAAACAAATAAAGAGTACATTTCAGATAATGATTCGTGCTATGAAGAAACTAAAACAGACCAAAGAGGTAGCAAGTGATAACATGAGAGGGAGTCCTATTTGAGAAAGAGTTGTCAGGAAAAGCCTGTTTAGAGAGTGTGACATGCGAGCAGGCCCATGGACTAGAAAGAACGAGCCATGCAAAGATCTGGAGAAAGAGCATTAGAGATGAGAAAACAGCAAGTATGAGGACCCTGAGACATGAAAGCTCTGGCGTACCAGAGAAATGGTACAGGCCGGCCTGCTACAGTGTGGTGGGAAGGGGGCTGAGCTCTGTGAAGTCAGAAGCAGCAGGATCCACTCAGGATGAAGGCCAACCACACGGGTTCCCACATGGGGAGGCCAGTTCATTTCACGGTGCCCATATGAAAGGATCCTCATCCAATTGTTTCTCTTTGTCTCTGGGAAATAAGCAGCAAGGATCTCAGCACAAAGGAGAGAAGAGTTGGCATTCTGAATGGAGAGGAGGTTTAAAATAGTATCTTGAAGAGAAGGCAAGTATATTCATAAAGGGAATGTGGTAGGGGCGCCTGGGTGGCTCAGTTGGTTAAGCGTCCAACTTTGGCTCGGGTCATGACCTCACAGTTTGTGAGTTCGAGCCCTGCGTAGGGCCATGTGCTGATAGCTCGGAGCCTGGAGTCTGGTTTGGATGCTGTGTCTCCCTCTCTCTCTGCTCCTCCACCAACTCACACTCTCTCTCTCTCAAAAATAAATAAACATTAAAATAAATAAAAATAAAAAATAAATTAAAAAACAAATGGAATGTAGCAAAACTGCAGTACTGGGAGTTGTTCTAAATGTAAAGTCAGCACGGTTGTATAATTTCTCCAGTTACATTTAGCTACTTGGGTATATGGAACCAGGGTAGGCAGAGGGCTGGGGTTTTGGCAGAAGAATGCAATGGAATTGGAGTAGGTAAGAGGGTGCCACCCATATAAGGATATGTGTCTGTATCAATAACCACGAGTCTAAGCCTGAGGAGCACAAAGGACAGGTGTAGAGTCCATGGACTGAAGGTTCCTCTGGGACTAAACAGTACTGGAGAGCAGGTCCTAGAAATGTAGGATATAGTGTCCACAAAGGCAAGGCTTGAAATCAAGATTTTAGAGGAGGAACAGTTATAGGTTTATTGATGGGGACTAGGGTATAACCAAGAAAATAGATGACATCTATTAAAAGCCTATTAAAAGGCACGTTTAAAAAGGTAAGCAGTGGCCAGGCCAGTGAGTGATATGGTGGGATATTACAGAAGCACAAGACATAGCCTCTGCCCACATGAATACAAAATGCTCTTGGTGAGACAGTCCCATAAGCAGGTAACAACAGCCAATAATGTAACATTGAGTAATGTAGAATCTTAACTTTATATAAGAGTTTAGCAATAGATTTCATGAATATGCTTTCTGTGGCACATATGTTACATATGCCAGTTAATTCTCCTTAGTTTATAAATGAGGACATTGAGGTTCAAAAAGAAACAAAGGCACTTGCCCAGAGCCCAACAGTTAAAGTGAGGCAAAACTAAAACCCCTGCTTCTGGCCTTTGATTCCCAGTCCAGCTCTCTTTCCACATAAACCACAGCATATGACACAGTATCACCAGATCATAGTGTCTGAGGTCAGACTGCTCGGGTTCAAACCAACCCCCCACCTTACTAGCTGGATGACCTTGAACAAATGACTTATTCTCACTGTGCTTCAGATTTCTCCCTTCTACAGGGGAGATAATATAGCACCTATCTCAAAGGGTGATGTGACAAATGAATAAAATAAAGCTTGAAAAGGGCTGAAAACCTTGCCTGGTATACAGTAAGTGCTCGATAATTGTCAGTACTATAATACAGTGAAAAGAATATGATGTCTACTATAAGCACAGTTATCTCCCCACTCTCAGACATGCTCATGGAAAACTGGAAGCAATACTCCCTGCCCTCCCCACCCCCGTTCTGCCTCTTAGAGGCTTCATGGATGACTGGGGACTTGATCAGGTATTGAAGGGCAACCAGGGATTCTCAGACTTAGATTCATGGAAGGGTGCAGGGAGAGCTCATCGTATTGGGTGACAGCATGAACAAGAACCTGGAAGAGTCTGATGGGGTCATATTCATGATACAGTGAGGAAACCAGGCATCCAATAAAGGGTGGGTCCTGAAAGGCCCTGGGACTGGGGAGAACTTTGTTCAAGGATGGGAACTTTCTCTGACTTCTCTCCTTTTTCAGATGCTTCCAGGGAAAACAGAAAGTAATGCTGCCTGTCCTCCCCATTCTCTGTTCTGCTTCTCTTTTGGTGCCCTCTGTAGAGCAGAGAGTCATTCTACATAAACACTGAGCCCAAAAGAATCCATCTGAAATGGTCTCCTCCTAGTGAACCGAGTCCATCGGAAGTTACAGAAGCATCAAGGCACCTCGGGCAGGAGCTGCTCGGCTCAAGTTGAATTGACATCCATTTTAATGTCCTGTGTATTCCCCATCCCCCAGATGGAGAGACGAAGAAAAATAGGGTGTGAAAATAATGTTGAATTCAACTTCAATGAGAATAGGAAGATTCTGAATGATAGCAGACACTCTGTACTTAACTGACCCTATTATGAGCAGCTATTGAAGAATTTTCAGGATAATGAGCTATCTCATCTTCCATATAACAAGCTGTGGGCGGACTGCTCAGACATTATAGCCTTAAAAAAAAACACATATATCAATGGCCCCCATAATAAAAAAAAAAAATCACACAGGGGATGGGGCTACTTCTTGAACCAGGTTCTCTGCCACCAGGGCTCTGAGGTTTCATGAAGGCACAGCTAGGGTTCGTGTCTGCCCCACCAGCCACACCTTCCCCATCCTGCCTGCTCTGGAGTTGCTCAGCTCCTGACATTTGCCACCTAGGCAAAACTTTCCTTCAACCACCCCACCCTTTTTAGTAATCTCTATACGGCCAGCAAGGAACCCACCTGAACAATGTCTTCCTCAGAATTGAGCCCAAAATGGCCACCCTTGATGTAATATTTATGTATTTATTCACAGAAAACCATTTATGGAGCATATTTTATGTGTTCAGCATTGAATGAGACAAATATAGTTCCTGCCCTCCCAAAGATCGCATGGAAGACAGATGTGAAATTCACAATCCCAGTAAGACACAGTAAGTCAGAACAGTACAGGATGTATCAGCAGTACCCAGGACAGAGGGACCTGATCTCCTCTGCTGAGGTTCAGGGACAGGTCTGGGGACTCTACACTCAAACGTTATTCAGCACATGTGCACACATGTATACTGAGAAGCACATACATCATCCCTGCAAATCAGGAGCCCTGTATTTCAGGGCCTCATGTAGGCCCTTAAGAAGAGAACCTGCTACACAGCCAAATTAACAGGCAGCAGAAGGATGGAGCCCTTTTTTTTTTTTTTTTTTTTTTTACATCTGCCAGTACATTGCTGTGCAAACTTATGCAAAATATTCAACCTCTCTTAATCTTACTCTCCTCCTGTGAATGAAGGAATCCAGAGAGGTGACCCCCTTGTACAACAACATTCTATAAATCCACAGTAGTTGAGGGTTTGGGAGACACAGTTAATACCCCTGCCTGGGCCACCACCTCTACCAAAGCCCCTCCTAACTAGCCCTCTGTGAACAAATTTCTCACCTTTACTCTTGAAGTGACTGTTTCATTACTAATTCATTCAGAAGAATGTTATAGGGCACCTATTCTGTAAGAGGTTCTGTGAAAGATACAAAACAGTATGAGTCATGAGTCCTGCCCTCAAGTTGCTTATGCTTGACTGGAGGAAGGTAATTTAGCCAAGTTACAAATGCATGTAGATGACAAAAAGCCACAAAGAATGGACCACAAATCCATGCCAGTGTGGTATCAGAGACCAGCGCGACTATTCTCTGCCTGTCTGATATCCCTACACTCTACTGAATCCATCAACTTTCAGGGAGCACTTCTGTTTTTCAGGTACCCCAAGAATCCCTGCACCCAAGTGGAAAAGAAAATATACTCCTAGCCAAGGTTTCTCAACTTGGGCACTGTTGATATTTCAAACCAGATAATTCTTTTCTGTGGGGGCTGTCCTGTGTATGGTAGGGGGGTTAGCAGCATCCCTGACCTCCACCCACTAGATGTCAGTAGAACCCCCCCCTCCCCCCATCCCGCCACCAAAACCCACCTCCAGATACTGCCAAATGTCCCCTGGAGGACAAAATCACCTCCAATACACACAAAAAGAAAACAGAAAACTTTCTAAAAAGTCGAGAAGAACTATTTTAGATACAAGAACAAAAACCTCCTAAAGTCATTGAGGAGTTTGGTGTTTTGAAAAGTTCCTCCCCACTGCACTCAAGCTGCCTCCCTCTCCCTTAAAGCAAAAGCATTTAAACTACCCAGTTATATCCTGAATTCAGAATAGCAATTGAAGGCAGGTAGAAAGTAATGTCTGGAATCACACATAAAAGTTCGTTTTCGACCAGAAAATAACTTTGTCTCCGTGACTTGCAAAAGTCACCCATTCAGCCTGCATGGTGACTGAGAACAGTGTTAGCCGGCCAGAAAGGCATCAGTGACCAACCAAGTTATTCCAGCCCATTACCCCAATCCACCAGGCGATGCTCGTCAGAGGAGAAATCATTAGGGGACAAGAGGGAGGTAGGAGGTCTAAGAAACCACCTTGGACATTTGTCCATAAGCACTTTCACCAATGACTTAAAAAGAGTTTTGGGAGCGGGGATTAAGAAAATATGCAACCATAACAACTCAGAAACCATAGCAAAGGAAAAAGACAGATTTTCTTTAAGAAGACTGAAGAAACTTCCCTCTGCTACCAGCATTCCCTTCTATTTTCATTATTTCTTTCCTTTATTACCTCTTATATTATCTGAAACAATCAGATTTACAAATAAAACACATGTAACTTAAAAAGCGCAATACGATAAATATTTGTAGGTTCCCATTCAATTCAAAAATTAGAACCTATGCTTAACCTGTACCCATGTGCACATATACCTCTCCTCTCCTTTGTCCACCTTCCTTTCCTCCACCAGACACAATCGCAGTCCTAATTTTTACTGCTCTTTTAAAGTGTGGTTTTACCACAAATGTGTGTAAGCTGAAGCTTGCTGTGTTTGTTCTTGAGAACTAAAAACATGGTATACTACCACGTGTGGTTTTCTAAAACTAACTGTTTTTATTCAGTATTATTTTGCAAGATTTACCCATGATATGACATAGTCTATTTCACTGTATAACAGAGTATATTTATCCACTTTCTTGATTGGCATTCAAGTAATGTCCATACATTTTTCTAGGCTGAGAAGGGCAGCTATGAAGGTTCATGAACATGTGCAAGAGTTTTTCTAGAAGTGGGTTTGCTAGGCCATAGGGTGGGCAAAATGTTCACCTTAGGAGATAGTACCGGGGCGCCTGGGTGGCTCAGTCAGTTAAGCGTCTGACTTCAGCTCAGGTCATGATCTCACAGCTCGTGAGTTCGAGCCCTGCATCAGGATCTGTGCTGACAGCTCAGAGCCTGGAGCCCGCTTCGGATTCTGTGTCTCCCTCTCTCTCTGTCCCTCTTCCACTCATGCTCTATCTCCTTCTCTCTCTCTCTCTTAAAAATAAAATTTAAAAAAAATTTTTTAATTAAAAAAAGGAGACAGTACCAAATTACTTTGCAAAGGGATTGTACCAATAGCAATATATAAAAAATTATATTGACTCACATCCTCTCGAACTCAAACTTTGTTCGATTTCTTAAATTCTTCTGATTTCTAATGGAAATCCATATACTTTTAATCCTTCTCCCAAATTTCTCCCCAGAGCATCTCACCACTATGCTTCCCATTTTAAGAAGTAAAAAATATATATCAAACCATAGCCCCTGTCCCCAGGAGTAAAAGAAAGAACATCATCGTGAAAATCAAAACAATTAGAGAATGATGCCAAATACAGAGTCCAAGAAAAAAATTAAAAGAATTCAAGAAAATGCAAACCCAAACAACAGAACCAATTTTTACCTATTAAATCATTATTAATTTTTAGTATATGTGCTACCAAAGCGAGCACATTATTAATTTTTTTAATATGACAACATCAAAGGTATCTAGACAAATGCATTCTCATTCATGGCAACTGATGGGAATATAAATTGGTAGAGTCATCCTGTTGGATAATTTGCCAAAATTTTTCAAATGCATTAAAATGTTTGAATACTCCGTGATTCAGCTACTCTACTTGTAGAAACTTATTCTACAGAAAAAAGAAAGTTCACACAGATTTAGACACAGTGCTATGTGATATAGTAACTATGGATCAAAGACAAAAAATGAAGTTTACCAAATGCCCAACACTGCGGAGACTGGTTAAATGATATTTGTCATAGCTACACAGTAGACACTAAGTGGACAGTAAGAGTGACACTGTAGATATTTATTGATGTGCAAAGATATTCAAAGTATGTTCTTAGGCTAAAAACAAAAAAACAAGGGGCACCTGTGTGGCACAGTCGGTTAAGTGTCCAACTCTTGATCTCTGCTCAGGTCATGATATCGCGGTTCATGAGTTCAAGCCCCACATTGGGCTCTGTGCTGATGGTGCAGAGCCTGCTTGGAATTCTGTCTCCCCTTCACTCTGCCCCTCCCCATCTTGTGCGCTCGCGCTCTCTCTCTCTCTCTCTCTCAAAATAAATAAGTAAACATTTAAAAATTTTAAAAAACACACAAAAAAATAGTTTACAAAGAAATGTGACCTCAAATGTGCAAAAAGGAAAAAATGCGTGCAAGTGGTGTATATGCATAGAAAAAATTAACTATTTTCAAATAATCAGATACTATAAAGCTGGATGGTTTCTGAATTTTAAGGCAAATCAGAAAGGGTAGAAGTGAAATGAGAGGATTATATCGGGAATGACGGCATGAAGGAGTGAGACCTTGAGGCAATAGCTTTCAAGAATAAACGAAGTGCCATGGGGTTTTTCTTTCCAAGGAATGGGTAGTAATAACGTGATGAAACCCCACCTTCCCATCAATCTCGGCATCTCTGGGAAAGCAGGGATCCAGCCTACAAAAAGGGCATACACCTCTTTAAGAGCCTGTTAGAGAGTCACCAAGACCATGCCAACTCTTCCTATCTGTTCTCCTGCACTGCCCACTGGACCATTTAAACGAAGTCAGCTGGTCAACAACCAGCCTGAGTCTTTCAACACATGGACTGCCTGTTTGAATTATCCAAATCATGCTGTCACACATAAGAGCCAAAAATGCCTTCAGTGGCCATTTACTTTGTATTTACATTCAATAAAGGAGGTTTGGTATAGATTTGTATTCTCTTGACTTGGTTATAAATAAAGTGCCTTTGTCTCTACCAATATGAATACCAACTATCATAATTCAAATGTATTATAATTTTATAACCAAAACTTGTGTTTAACACATTGTCTGAAAAGAAGTGAAATTCATCTTGATAAGTTTGCTGAGGTAGAAGGGAGAGGGTTCCAGAGGAAGGGAAAGTGATTGTTCCATTGAGGGTCTCAAACTTCTTTCAGAAAGTGGCACCAAATAGTCTATGAGATACATATTAGGACAACAAAGTCATGGAACAGGGATGTTATATATTGATTCAAACAATATAGCTCAGTGAAATAGGTTTCTTCCCACACACAAAAAAAAATGTATACAGATTTTCAATTTTGAAAACCTTAAATGAATACAGATAGTCTAACATCTTGATTTCCAGAAAGAAGCCATCCTCAAGAAGCATCAATCCCGAGACTCTACTCTTTAAGAGAAATACACTAAATAGAGACAGATAAATAGATGCTTCTGCTAGAATTTTCTGCAGCAGGATGTGTGTAAATGTCCACTTCTAATGCAGAGCCTAATGGAGTTGTTCCCCCTTTACACACTGACCAGTCAGTGAAGCCAAATTCTTGTTTTCAGTGACCATGGTGTCCACATGACCAAGAGGCAATCACCTCTGTTTACCAGGTTAATTGGGTATTCTGAAGACATTGATTCCACATTCCTCCAGTGAAAACAAATGTGATCAGCATCATTAATCAGAAAAGTATCATCTACCTACCACTCTACAAGGGAGGCAGGTGCTCCATGCCACTCCAGAGTGGGGTTCCCCGGCACGGCAGCAACATCTGTGCAGCCACTGAGGCTATGGAGAGACCATTGCTCGACTGGAGTGTGATTTCTAATAGGTTCTATTCTGTGAAGAAAAATAACCATTTGTACATACCGATGAATGACATTAAAATTCACCATCGAAGTCTCACTTGATAATAACAAGGACACTGCAAGAGTCTCTACAAACACACCAGACTTCAAATTAAAGGGTGAGTTTATTGTTGTTAAGGAAAGCATGGATCTCTTTGCATTAGGACTTGGTGAACAATAAATATATTTCCCGGAGAGGTCTCCTAAGCTGATATGCATTCAAGGTATTATCTTTGCTCTGACTGTATGTGCTTCTGGGTGAAAAAATTCTAATTGCACTCCCATTCAAAAATCAACCGTGGGAATAAGGAATCATGCTCATTTTATGCACAGCTGCCCGAAGGCCTTATCCTTAAAACAAATTACAGCACCTCCTATGCGACACACACTCTGAAGCTAATTCTAACCCTACAGCAAAACTCCAAAATTAAACTTTAATCTGTGATCTAAACAATTTGGTGTTTGTGATCAATCTTGGTATTTTTATAAAATGCCAAGGTAATTGTTAGAGCAGAGGAGGACAGAGTTGTCCAACAGCACATTCCGGTAGAAGCAAAGGAGGCTCCTGGGGCAGAAGCTGGGTGAGGAGACCTGGAGAGAAGACAGGCCTCTGCCAGAGCCAGAGATGAAAAGAGGAGGAAGGCGGATGGCAGGAAGACACGGAGGGAGGGAAGGAGGGAAGAGAGGGAAGGAAGAAAGAAATCTTGGTGAGTATCATCCCTACTTCCCCTTGTCAAAGGCTCAGGCAGGCTGCCACTCCATTAAAGCAATCACTTTGGCCCTATTAGCCATATTAGAAATTAAATTTGGTCTCTTGAAACTGTACACCAGGAAGTCAGTGGGGTGAAAGCAAATTTGACATGATATCTCCAAAAGCAAAAGGGGCCAGATGACACATTCCGGGGCACGGAGAAGCCCACCTGGGAAATGTGCCCAGAGAAGAGAGTTCAAAGAGCTTCCAGCGGAAGGTCTGCCTTTCCCCAACTGGCTGCAGAGCGTCTGCGTCCTCCAGCAACCTGCTCAGCAGCTCTGATAAGTCAGACAGAATTCATGGGAGATTACCACACAGCTCCTGCCAAGCTGTGCTGCAGCGCGGGTAATAGATACGCTCCAGCACTAAATCCTAAAAGGCCCTGCTACATCTGTCAAGCATGCCCTGGAAAAGCACCCTCAGTTCAGATGTTATCACTGCTCTGCCTGCATCAGAAGATTTAGTGTCCACCCTGGAGGTTGCTTTTGCTGCACAGTTTTCAGGGGCAAAACAACAAGGGAGAAAGATGAGAGAAAAAAGGCAAATTATTCTTGCTTAAAGCAAAAGAAATAAAGTGATGTGCTTGCAGACTAGTTCAGCTCCTCGCCCTGCATCCAGAAGGTCCCAAATCCCACATTAAGGAGGTACTGATGTTCTAAGCTGATTAGCTAGGATGGTTAGAGTCCCTGGACTGTGACATCATGTAGATGATCTTCTATAGAGCGACTCTTTCCCAAGGAAAGCTAAACAACAAACCCAGCAGGGATCCATAGGCAAGAGATAGAAGATGCAAGCTTCTGATAATTAACTTTAAAACAGGTTCGAGAAAAGCTGTTCTGATATAAAATGAACTTTTCAGAGCATTTGCTTAGGAAAAGGAAAAAAAAACTTTAAACCCCTCCAAACAGTTGTACTTCCCACTAACCATGTTTCCAGATGCAGCTTCTGTTTGTTCAAAATGTATTTTAAGCATTACTTTGGACATTTTGTTCATTATGAGCAAAGAAGAGTGCTACATTTATATGTATTTTTAAAATGTAGAAAAAAAAAATATATATATATACACTCACTCTCAGTGTTTTAAGCACAGGAAGTTCACATATTAACTGCCTGTTTTCTCACCAGAGCCTATAACTAATCTAAGAGAAAGGGAGGGGAGTCCTAACCTGACCCACCATCTTGGTTTTCTGGAAACTGCTCACACTCATAATCCAGGATGAGTGCCCAGAGCTCCCAGTAGCTGGGGTGTCTTTGGGTCCATAGAGGTATGGATGGTGGGGCATCTAGTGGCATTGCAGTTGTAGACTCCTGTGGTACCTGCCCATTTATGGAGGTGGACAAACCACTGGAGGAGCCAAGCTGACCTAGAAGAGGACACTGGATGGATATTTGGCCTCTGAATCAGGAGAGAGAAACCAAGGACCCACATCTATGAGTATCATGCTTAGCTAAAATAATTAAAAACTTCTTAAGAAAAAATGGGCAGTTTTCCTAGTAATACCCCGTGACATGTTTATGTGAACCATGTCCCTACTCCCAAAAACAAATTCAGGGAGAGAACTAAGAACTGATCACAGGATTATAGCTTCTGAGCTCAGTGGATCTTTTCATTGAAAAACTAAAAGGAGGCTTGTTTTTAAAGGGAATTCCCAAGGCTGACAGTGCTCAGTGTTTTACATGAATTGTCTTCTTTGTTGTTCTCAATAGCCCTGAGAGCAGGTTAATATTACTCTCCCTGTTCAGGAGAAAACGGGGACTCAGAGAGGTGAAGTAATTTGCTCAGAATCACACAGCTCATCATTGCCTTATTACTTGAAGTCATCACCAGCTCTAGGAATACAGTAAGTCCTTCATCAGATCTTTTAAATTATTGTAATGGATGGATATTTATTTCTGAGCTGGATGTCTGAAGTGCTTGCTGAACACTGGGAAGTACATTTGGTCAAGTAGCTGTTTTCAAGAGCCCATGAAACCCAACCATGAACAGGACGCATTGATCTTTCCAGGAGAGCAACTCTCTTTGAGTCCCTGACAGCCCCACCACCCACTGAGAAACAACAGAAGCAGTGACTGAAGGTAAAAGCTGCTTCAAATCAATGATGAAGTGTCGCCTCCCCTGACCTTCCTCACCCACACCTTCTAGACACCATCAGCAAGGTGTGGCTCATCCATGAGCACTGAGCTCACAGGCATCCTTGTCAGAGAGCACTGGTTTGGGGTGTTTACGATCAGAGTTCAATTAGCCTACAGGGAAATTAAACAATTGGCTGACAGCTCACTGATTAGCAATTATTTTCCCAGAAAGTTGGTGCGGACTGCTGAGACCCAAATCCCCATGGCCTCTTAGTGACTTTGTGTAAAAATGCTCCCATCACCCTGTGGGTCCCCAAACAAGCTGCAGCTCCAATGACAAACATTCCAGCCTTTAGGTTCTCATCTTTGTACCCTCCGGTGCCCTCATTTCTCCCTAAATCAAGTCCAGTATGCCATGTACTATGGTCACGGAATCATCATTCAGCTCTTTCTTCAAACCAACCACCCAGAAGAGACAAACTGGTAGACTCATCCCAGGACAGAAGACAGATCTGAACCAGCATCTCCATGCTCTCACCCCGTGTAATCCCAGACACATGTTGCCAAACAGCCACAGGGCTGTGAAAGTCAATTCTCCTCCCAGTTCCTTGGATCTGAGCCACATGAGATTTAACCCAGGTGGCTGACCCTGGTCATCTAGGTCAGGACTCTGGTATTTACAGATCTGGTGTGAGTCCCACCTCTGCTGCTTACAACTTAGGCAAGTTCACTCATTCTGAATTTTAGTTTCCTCGTCTGCAAACTGGAATAATAACAGTACCCATCTCAGAAGGGTGTAATGAGGATGAAGTTGCACAGTACATGGAAATCACCCAGCACACTATGTCTGACACTGAATAAGAGATTAATAAATGGCACCTGGTATTATTACTCAGATTTTATTACAATATACCACAGGCTCATTAATACTAACCTGCTAACCCAGCTGAAGACTTTTTCTTTTTTGTCAACTGGATGACTGTAAGGAAGACTTTCGGAACTAGTTAAACACCTAATATGATCAATAGGCAGCTAAAAATGCCTATCTTCTTGACCTCATAATTAGGTCATATATTTAGAACATTTGTGGCACATGCCTCTTATACCTATAGCCTTGCATTGCTGTTGAACCTTCTCACACATGGGCTTCTAATAAGATAACACCTCTTCAAATGCGACAGTCCTGTTTTAAACTTGTGGGCATCTCCCACAATATCCAGCACAGTGTCTGGTATCTGCCGACCACTCAATAAATATCACAAGATGCAAATATAAATGCAAATATAAGTAAAAAAATAAATGAAAATATAAATTCCTGCCTTAATTGGGCCACATGACTGGTTTCTCCAAGTGTTAAAAATTCCTACGTGAAATGAACTGAGGAGGTAAATCCATTGTGCATCAGTGTCTTGTTGACTTGTTTTATGGCTCTTAAACTAGACATGGGCCTTGATTAGAGGAAATCCTATTTTATAAGCCATGAACACCAGCATTCAGCACAGATTTGGGCACCTAAGCACTCCACTATATTCATGATTGAAAGATTAATTTTTACCTTGGAGAGAAATTCAAGATTCTAGGGCCTTAAAAGATGATTCTTTCCTCTCTGGCATCTCCACTGGGGTGAAGGAAACATGCTGCGAAGGCATCCTGGGCCATTGTTTTGGTTTTTGGCCCTCCTGACTCCATCCACGATCGGGTAAAGAATTAGAAGTTTAATTCCACTTCAGAATCACTGGCCTCTAATATCAAAGGCAAAACTGTGTTCATGTTTTCTTTAAAACAGATGTCACCACTGTTTCTTTGCAATGTTTCCAAGATGGTAGGATTTTTTTTTAGTTGGTTTTCAAAAGAAAAGCATGGTAGTGGCTAGTCCTTCCGTATTCACCAACAGAAGCACAATCGTACACTTTACGAAAGGAAAGTGCATGTCAAAGGGAAAATGAGACTCAGGGACTATTTCCTTGAAAATAAATCAATTCCTAAATGATTGCTAGTAAAGGAGCTGAGTTACATTTGTGCTTTTAAATCTATTATACACTTAGGTTCATCCAACTGAATTAAAGAAAACGCCATGACGTGTGTTTGAAATAAGGAATTCCCTGCATCAGGCCAGACTTACCCTACATTCTCTCGTCTGGACAATAGCTTCAAACTCACACGGAGGAAGAAGCAATTGTCAGCAGTTGGGGGCTTCCTCTCCAGCCCCTTAGACCCCAAATTGACTCTTCCAGCTTTCAAAAGCAAACAGCAATCGCCAGAAAGTGACTTATTTCATAAAAGAAACTGAAACACAATGCCCTGATTGGGTTACTCTTTCTTATAGAATGAGAGCACATTCACACTCCAGCAAAGCCATCGGCCCCATTTCAAGAACTTCAATTTGACTCACAGAGTAAAAGTGGACTGTGGGGAGCGCACTTAAGACCCGTGGTTCAACATCAAAGGGGGAAATGTTCAAATATGTTAGAGACTCTGTGCAAAGGGGTATTATGTGTCTCCACAGATAGGCTTGGGCATACAGGTGGAAAACATTTTTCCCCATTTGTCATGTTCCAAACGTCTCTGCTTTAAAGCAAAGCATGAAAATGGGGAGTTAAAAACAACGCCCGCACCTTTCCTCAATGATTTCTGCATGTTTGCTACATTTGATGCAGACGTGTGTCCTACAATGGTTGAAAAAGGACTTTGATTCTGACCTTCTCCTGTCAAAAACAGCTACTGTCAAGAATAATCTAAAACAGCTTCATAAGGGACGCTTTAACTGATTAATCTCTGAAGGTCACACTGTCTGTTTAGACTCTAACATTGGTGCCACTTGCAGAATAGCTAAACTTGTGAGGCCCCAGCAAGCTCGCTATGGGGAGCTCAGCTCCCAGGAGTAGTTACAGATAATTAGCACAGTTAAAAGTTCAGCCACTTCAGGTAGTTTTTACAATCCCATTTCTTCAAGCATGGGGGCCACGTCTCACCACGGCTCTCATCATCATCAAGAAAACACATTTATTCTTCAGCAACTTGTGAGCTGACCTACAAGGGGAGCTCCATTGTGCCCACTCAGTGTCTCAGGGGTCCGTGTCTGAGACAAGGAGCCACAGGGGCCTCAGAGGATGGACACAGGAATGCTGGATGGACACCACGAGATGAGATGGAGGCTGTGTTTAAACAGAGTAGCTTAAGTGGCACTCAACCAAAGGGATCGAAACTGTTATTGTTTTTTAATTATTATTGTTATTATTGAATTAATTGACTCTTCTGGGTAGGGCTTGTCCCACAGCCACCTAACAAAGAGAAAACAGTGGGCCGACTCCACAATTGGCCACGGAGAGTTTGGTGTGCCACTCACTGTGCCAGAAGATGGGGGAGATACAGAGGCAGAAGAACAGGGCCTTCCCTTGCCAGGTAGAAGCAATGATTTCTGAAGCATGGCACATGGGTGTTCTCGGGGGCAACAAGACCTGGGAAAACGACTCAGGGAGCAAGGGAGGGAGACCTAGGCAGGCGGGAACTCAGGAGAATGGGAGTTGATTCCACCCCCGCTCCATGAGCATCTATTTGTTTTTTTGAAATTGTGACTGATGCACTCTCAACCCGCGTCTCTGGCTTTCATTTGCTTTTTCTATTCCTTTGGAAATAGGAGAAGCCGGTAGAACTGGAAAAGTTTCCAGGACCAACAAGACAGGGACGTACTGAATACAGAGGCACTTCTTCACCAACGTTTGCATTAAGCAAACACACCGAGGCTCCCAGCCTCGCCCTCCCCACCCCTTGCCACATACCAGCACATCCAGAAATGGCTGAGGATCAAAGATCAGGACTTAAATTGGAGCTATGCTATGGGATATGGAAAATAAACTGATAGAACCATCTTGCCACTGCCTGTCTCACTTACAGATGATAAGGAAACATTATCACATTATTTTAAGGTAAAGCCAGCATTTCCAGAGCTGATTGAGGCAAGAATTAGACAGTGTTTAGGGGATTATGAAAAACAGCTTCTTCTACAGGTCAACAGCTAATCAGAATTCTCAGGAGATTTTCCAAAGATTTTTTTTTTCCTCCTTATGAATAATTTCACCAAAGGCACAAAAATGGGCACATTATTTAGAGAGAGCCTTTTGATGTATTTTCTCTGAATAAGCATGGGTATTCGAGGATTTCTGCTAGTTCAGAGCAACAGGGACCAACTTATTAAATGTTCCTGCTGCAATGCCTGCAAGCTAGCTGAGATTAATATCAGCATAACCTGTTACTTAATTCATTATGGGGATACAGGCTAATTTGATTTGATATTATTTTAATAAAGTTCTGTGATATATAAGATTGTTTCAGGCTATCAAAATAATTTTCCAGTTATTACAGTTATTCAAGCAAGTCCTTTGATAGCAGCAGTTGGTCCTCGTCTGTTGTGAATACATTAGCGCTGATGATTCATAGCAGCTGAGAAATGTTAAGCCTGTGAAGCATTGTGTTGATGCTCAAATTTATTCTGCAGGCCATTAAAAAAAAAAAGAAAAAATATTTTGTATGCATCAAGCTTACACGTGTCATTAACACAGTTCATTTTTTAAAACCAGTCTTTCATAGAAGACAGGGTTTTTGCAAAGAAAAAATCTGCTGCTCGCTTTGAAATTCATTGATGCTGTTTTACATGTTTTTTATATACAGTTTGCATCAGCCTGTATATTAAGTGAATCAAATAGTTCTAAAAATGATGCATTCTCTCATTGCAGGGGGTATTGTAAGCCATTACAATATAAACTGTTCCAGTCCACAACCCTATATGTTCATTTGGCTGTCATGCAGACAAAAGCTTTTAATGTTGTTAATGTGCTCTGTTTAAAAATCCCATTTCTGCTTTTATGCCATTTGCAGATATTTCATTTGGTCTTTACCCTTCTTTCAAATGGGAGGAGGAAAGAAAACAAAAATGCCTCTTCCAACAGCACAAAAGGAGGCACCCCCTTAAGGAGCTTCTCCTGGCCTTCCCTCTTCACACCCTCTTCTTCCCTTCTCCCCTCCCCCTCCCTCCACTGCTCTCTGCTCAAGTGAGTTGACGTGTCTGTCCGTCCAGTTCCAGGGGGGTAGGTGGAAATAAAAACTGCATGGTATAATTTGGCAGACGTTCAAAAACTTGACCTAAAAATTATTAACAGGGCTCTGCTGTCACCTCCTCCCTTCAGACCCTGAGTGCGTCTCCTCTGATCCCTGAGGCAACCCTCCTGCCCTTGGGCTGGGTAACCTACAGTCAGTTCACACTCCACACTGTGACCAGAGTGGTCCTCCTGCTAAAATAAGAAAAGAACCCCCTCGCTCTGCCACTTTGAATCCCTCGTTGACCGCCCATTGCCCACAGGAGAAAGTCTGAAGCTCTCCAGCGCCCACCTGGACCTAGACCAACAACATCATCTCCCCAGTCTCCCTTCAAACCTCTGCTTTGCGCTTTCTCACCAAACTACCCCTGTGCTGTCTGAGCCCCAGCCACACACATATCACTGCTCTCTCAACACCTTCTGACGAGATCAGGCACACTCAGGGTGGCATGGCCATAGACATCTATCTATACTTCTGTCCTTTCTCACCTGGCCAACCCTCATTACAGCCCTAACTACAGCACAGGTATCACCTTCTCAATTACTGCACTCGTATGACACTGTAACCGTTACTATCTTTCTCATTGTCACATTAGACTGAGTGCTCCTTGAGAGCAGACCCTGGGTCTTTCTTTTATCATTATGTCTGCAGCAGATGTAGGAGGTCTTCAAATGCCCCTATATACGTGTACTGAGTGAATGCACAGATCTGCCCAGCAGGAATGAACCCACTGCTTCCAGAAGTGCCTACATATTGTAAACATGCTATTCTAAATGCTAAACGTGAGTTACCACATGTTCCCCAAGATAAATACCCTATATTTATTTTAATTCCATTTGTAAACTCCTCTTGTGCTGGGACATTGCTCAACTGCACATTCCCATCTTGGCCAATAAGAAAAATTTTCCCACTGATAGCATGGAATTGACAAGGTTGCTCTGAGCACGAAAATGCCAAGGCCTTGGGGACCACAGTCTATAATCAGGGACAAAGGAGAGGTGGTGTTCTGAGACAGAGCAAGACTAGTCCAAGAGTCAAGAGCAGTAGGGCCAGCTTGGAGCACTGAAGGCCCAGGCAGAGCCTTTGGGGCATCAGAAAAAGGTGGCCCTTTGTCCCAGCAGACAGCCCCATGCCTAGGCACACAACTGGATTCGGAGCACAGGCTGGATTCAGGCTCTCCTCACCACACTAGCTGGGCACCTCTGTGTAATACACAAACCTACTTCCATACACAGCCCTACAGCCAACCCCTGCTCGTTCTGGCCAGGTCACCAAACCCCTCCTCTACTGGAAGGGGACACATAGGATTCTCTACCTACTTCCAGTAGAATTATTACAAGCATCAGTGTAACCAATATGAAAACACCTTGAGAATGATAAATGGAGGACTCTACTTCTGAGTACTACAGAAGGAAATGGGCTCCCAACCTTCCGTGTGGACAAGACCTCCTTTCCTGGGCTCAGTTTCCTCGTCAGAGAACCAAATCCCATGTACCTTCTGGAAGGAGGGAGAAGAAACACTACTGGCACCCAACAGGCCACATGCTGTAAGCCCTGATTATAGACTTACTGCTGTGTGGATTTTCCATATGGTTCTCCCAAACAAGAATCCTGAACATCCGATCTCCGTTCTCCCCACGTGTGTGCTGAACAGCAGGGGTATAAGAAGTTGGCTTTAATGGTATTTAATCTAAGATTCCCGATAGTCCTCTAAATCTGCCTCACCAGCCGGCACCCAAGTACAGAACGCATGGCCTCAATTAGCACCAGAACCTTCCACTCCCCTCCAACAAGTGGGCCTCCTGTTCAGACACACACACATGCGCGCGCACACGCGCGCACACACACACACACACACACACACACACACACTCTGAGCCCTCTACAGTAAAAGAGAACGACCTGAACCTTCCAAAGATATGGGGGAGGGTGGGTTCTTCCCCCAAATCCCTGTATTCAGAAAGGCAGAGTGAGTGTTGTGATGCTTTAAAGGGCCAGAGGAAGACAACCATGGGAAAGGGGTGTGATTTTGGGACACTTGGTAGACAGAAGATTCTAGGCAAAGGGGGAAAAAGCAACTCATGGAAAATCTTGGAATTTAAAAGTGGTAAGAGAAAAAAAAAAAAGCAAATGTCACACTGGGGACAAACAGCCTCTTGGCTCCTCTTCTGAGCAGAGGCCGCCTGAATTTCCCCTCAGTGTCACAGAGGTTGGCAGTGGCACACTCCTGTCTGTTTGAAGACATTTTATAGTTGTGTCCCTTACATTTGACAGATACGGCCCAAACCCCAGGAGTGGAGAGGGGCATCGCTGGTCTCTCTGCAGCAATCCTCAGGCTGCACACTGGAGGTTCTGGTTTCTCCGGAGTGGTAATGCTAAGATTTAGCAGGCAGTGATTCGAGTTCCCCCACCTGCTTTGTAGACTACTAGCAGTGGGAGAACTAAGGAAGGAAGCAGGCTTTCCAGGGGGAGGTCACAGTGAAGGTGACCACGCCCTGAGACCAGTGATGCCTGAGACCACACCTGGGACTAAGGCTTACCTAATACCCACCACTCTTCAAGTAATAATTTCTGCTACCCTGATTACAATCACAGGGGATGGAACAGAATAGTGGGTCCAGCCTTAAGTTGGGACCACCTTCTCTAAACTGCTGGGCATCTTTTCCTGATACACAACCACCTGGTGAGGGATCATCATAAAGCAGGAAAACACGGGCTCTGGAGACAGAAGTTAGTTCATTTACACAAGCCTCAGTTTTTTCAATTGCAATACAGTAGAATTCTTACTTTGATGAGTTATGATGAGGCAAATGAGAAAATAAAATTTCACATGCAAGGCAAGGTATCTGGGGACATAATAGGTGCCCAATAAATGTTTCCTTTCCCTCTTTCCTTCCTTCCTTCTTTCATTCCTTCCTCCTTTCTTTCCTTGCTTCCTTCTAATGACAAACCACCTCAGCCAACTCTTCCCTCCAAGAACATAAAAGGGTTCTTTATCTTCCACTGGACACAAACAAATGTCTGCTTATCCCCAAATAACAACATTTGGGTCAGATTCTTACAGGAAACAGCTTTTGTTGCCTTAAATGGGAGAGACTGAAGAGATGGAGTGTGCCTGCATCACTTCATAAAGCCCCACCACAGTTCTGGAACCACCCTGCCATACTGCCTCTATAAACCTGGAAGGAAGAGACAAAATGGCATGTGCTAAAGCATGCTGGGCTGTCACAAAGGTAGTTGTGTGCACTCCAGCCTGGTTCCTGGCACTGGGTAGGTTAGGAGACCCAGAGAAGGTGCCTAGGATTGGACACAAAAGGGCAAAGCCCTGGGACCCAGCTGCATACAGAGTACCATGGAGCATACCAGGCCTCCTGTCTGCCCCCCCCACCACCATCCCCAGGCTCCGCCTTCACCATACCCATGCAGATGGGTCTTTGGGAAGTGCAACTCTGTTCCTAGCTTTCCTTCATTCAAAAATCTTCCCTTGATCTCTGTTGCCCACTAAAGGAAATAGAAGTTCTCTGCCTGGCATCCAAGGCCCTCTGATATACTATCATGTGGGCCTGTCTGGCCTCCCCTCTGTGACCCTCAGGCTCTAGTCAAGTGCTTTGATCCTGGTTGCCCTCTGCCAACCCTCAAGCCCTGCTCCCCTCACCACCTCCTCCCTGGACCACTGGCCACACCCCAATCAGATGAGATCACTACGTCTTTGGTATTCTCATAGGATAGGGACTTTGGTGGCACTCCACAAACTTTTTATCATCCGTGCTCTTGCTCTCTTCTACTCCAAACATCCACCCCCAACACATGTACAAACACATGATGATTCACCCTTCGAGGGAAGAAAGCATCTCTCCCCTTGTACCAGGAGGTCCTCAACAAATAACTGCTGGGACAAATGACTCAAATGCATAACACCCCAACAGTCAATCCACTCCAACCAGCACAGGGTCAACAGAGAGCTCACAACCTCTGGAGCTCTGAAGGATGACATGTTCCTCAAAAGTGCTTATAATTTAGTAATAACAGCGGCCACCAATCACCAGGTACTTGACACAGTCCTATGTATTCTTCCAACAGTAACTTATTTAACCCTTAGGACAACCAAATGAGGCAGCTATTTTTACAGGCGCCATATTACAGAGGGGGAAAGTAGGCATAAAAAGTTAGTAACTGGCCTAAGGTCATATATCAAAAAGGTGAGCCAGGACCATCCCTGGGCAGGCCAGCTCCACAGCCAGTGTACCATGTTGGCTCTTGTTAGGACACTCAATTACCAAATGGATGCTGGTTAAGAACATTCCTTCTCTAAATCAAACTCATAAGTACCCTGTAGGCTCATAAGCAGAGGGAGACACCACCAGATAAAACCTCAAATTATCCATACCCACTGCATAGCAGATGAAGAATGGGACCCAGTTCTTCTGTTTAAACTTATTCAGTAGAAATGAGGCAGCATCTGCCCTAGCTTCAGTCACTGCCTGCCCTAAATATGCCTTTTGAAGATAATAGATCTGGTCAATTTACAAGGTCCAGAGGTGAGGTGAGAAACCAATAAACCCCCTCAAAGTTTGGCTGCCTAACTAATCAGTGAATTATGTGCTCATCAATGAATCATAGAAATGAGAGATAGTGGAGCCCCCCCCCACCCGCTCCGGGTCACGTGCCCATCCCCCAGCATGGGGGATTTTCTCTGCAGCATTTTCTGTGAGTGCTTCTCCAGTCTAATTAGAAATGACCAAGCAATGGGGTTCCCACCATTGCCTCTTGGGGAACTATTCTGCCGTCTAAGAGACCTAATTATTAGGAAATTGATCATTATATTCATACTAAATTCTTCTCCGCACAGTTGTATCACATTGCTTCTTAATTGTTCTCCTTTTGACCCTGCCTCCTCCTACCCCAAACAATTCCTCTTAAGCACTTCAATTACTTTTTTCCCTCTGCTGATTCCTGGCCAGCCCACTGGGGAATGAAGTTGAGAGGAAAGAGAAATTAGCAATGGAGGAGGAAGGAACAGAAGCCTGGCAGCCCAGGAAGGTCACTGAGTCCACGGGAAGGCCCTTCACGTCACTCACAGGCTCTCTCCTACCTGCCAGAAACCACAGCAGACAGCAAGACACTGAGTACTGGAGTCCCTTCCATCACAGACCACTTGGCAGCTCCTCCCTTGGCCAGCCCCAGGTCTTCCAGAGTGTCCAGCAGAGCAAAAGGCAGAGCCCAGCCTCTGGAACTTTTCTGGGCACACCCACTACCTCTATGGCGGCAGCAGGGTCCTACACAGGCTGAGGCCAGTCAGTCAGATACGCAGGGGAAGAGGTAAGAGAGGGAGGGAGTTCCATTATGAGCATCAATCCTTTGGCATAAAAATTCTGGCCTGGAGGGGCACCTGAGCGGCTCAGTTGGTTAAGTGTCCGACTCTTGGTTTCATCTCAGGTCATGATCTCACAATTCATGAGTTCAAGTCCCATGTCATGCTCTGCACTGATTGGAGACTGATTCAGGCTCTGCTTGGGATTCTCTCTCTCCCCTCTCTCTCTCTGCCCTTCCCTGCTCATGTGCTCTCTCTCTCTCTCTCTCTCTCTGTCAAAATAAATTTAAAATAAATTTAAATTTATTGGCCTGGAATCAAGTCCTATAACCTTACTTTAGGCAGGATGAAAGGAAAAGTCAAGAAAAAATGAACCAAGTTCCCAGTGATCCTTGTACATGTTTGATCAGTCCCACCATGTCTGAATCAGTATTGTGAAGGCCAGCCCCCTGACCTAAGATCCTCGCAGAACGTCTGGGCATCACTGTGTCAATGGCCCTTGTTATGTCCTCTCTAAGACACTGACTAGGGAGGGAAGAGAGGAGCAGCACCTCCACACAGAGAGCTGTATGAGTTTTGCCCTGAACAGGCCAGGCCATTGTGGAGTGGAGATGGAAAATCCACTCCACACTCCATCATCCAAGCCCCAAAGAGAGAGCACCATTTTATAATTCACACAAAAGGACTCTATAGATGCTACTGGCTGCACTGGCTAAGAGGAACCCCATCTATACCCAAAAGACTGTTTCTTCTTATCTTAGATAATAACACTTACTCGAGCATCTGTGTAATCATCCTTGTATATCTATACTTCTCATGGACTTGAGCATAAGTTCATTGAGGGCAGTAATCATGTCTTAAACTTGCACTGTATCCCCACAGTGGGGGGGGGGGGGACAGGACGATGGCCTTCACATAGCAGATATGTCTGAAACGTTTCCTAATGAATTACAAAATTCTGAAGGCATGAGATTCATCAGGGACGCTTTATTTTTTCTTCCTTAATGCCCTTCTCATTTTTATCTTCCCTATTTTGCTTGTGCTACCTCTTCCTTGCTTATCCCACAAGTTCCTTTCCCACAGTGCTTCAACAGACTTCTGATAGAAGCTTCATCTATATGTCCCCACTCAGCTCCAAAATTCAACAAATACCAACACAGAATCACAGAAATTCAGTCAACTTTGAGACCCTCTAGTTCAATTCCTTTCTTTTAGAGAGAAGACAACATCAGCCAAGCAAAAGAAGCAACTGCCCACAGTTATCCATTTAGGTACTTTATAATAGGAACAATTATCTTTTCAAGAAACATGTTGATTCCCATATGTAAAGTTTCACGTTAGATGCCAGGGTTGCTAACGTGACTAGGGCTTGATTCCCAAAATTAAGAAGTTCAAAGCTTAGGAGAACAGAGATACTTACTACTATTTCCAACACAATAAATACATGCTTTAATAGAAGACTGGATAAAGTCTGTGGAGAATCACCAAAAGTTTTCGATCAGAGGAATGACAATACAAAAAAATTGGTGTTTTAGAAAGATATAAAGAGGAGAGTCTACAGGCCAAGTGACCAGTTAGGACTTAGTGAATTTGTTCAGTGACAAAATAATAAGGGATTGGGGTGCCTGGGTGGCTCAGTCAGTTAAGTGTCTGACTCTTCATTTCAGCTCAGGTCATGATTTCACCTTTCTTGGGATCAAGTTCATGTTGGGCTCCATGCTGTTAGCTCAGAGCCTGCTTAGGATTCTCTCTCTCCCTCTCTCTCTGCCCCTCCCAGCTCATGTGTACACACTCTCGCTCTCTCTCTCAAAATAAATAAATCAATTAAAAAAAAAAAAGAAAGAATTAGGGATTAAACTAAGATGTCAACAGAGTGTATAAAGAGGGTCAATCTGAAAAAACATTTTTATGGCCAACTGATTAGGTATAGAGGGGATGAAAAAGAAAAATACAAAAATGATTTTGAGATGTAGTATATATGTGTACACACACACATACACACAGAAATATTACTGAGCCTTAAAAAAGAATGAAATCTTGCCATTTGCAACAACATGGATGGATATAGAAGATACAATTCTAAGTAAAATAAGTCAGAGACAGACAAATATCATATGATTTCCTTATCTGTGGAATTTAAGAAACAAAACAAATAAAGAAAAAAAGACAAAAAAAAAACCAGACTCTTAAATACAGAGAACTGGTGATTACCAGAGCAGTGGTGGGTGGTGGGTGAAATAGGTGAAGGGGTTTGAGAGTACACTTATTGGGATGAGCACTGAGTAAGGTTAGAATTGCTGAATTACTATAATGTATACCTGGAACTAATATAACTCTGTATGTTAAGTATACTGGAATTATGATTTTAAAAAAAATATGTAGTATGTTTTTTAAACACTATAAAAATGAGCAAAATTTTATTTTCTTTCTTAAAAAATGATTTTGAGATTTCTTACTTGGTTAGCTAAGTGAATAACTATGCCTTAATGGAAAAGAGAAAATATAAAAATACAACAGGTTTAGGAAAAAAGATATCTCGATTTTGGAAATACTGTGCTTGAAGAAATAGATCCAGAGTTCAATGGGAAGTCTCAGATAGAAATAATGACAATTCAGATAGAAATAATTCCCTGGTTTCATCAGGGAATATGCAGGTGGTAGCTGAAGCCACAGGAGTGGCAGTCACTCAAGAGAAGAGTGTGGTATAAGATGAGAAGACCCAGTATGAAACTTGAGAACCAGCTGCACGTTAGGGCCACACATGTGAGGGATGTCAGAAAAGGGGACTGAGGAAGAGGCACCAGAGAGGAGAGTAGGAAACCAGAATGGAATGCCTCACACACCAGGGAGAGCAGGGTCAAAGTGGCAATGCTACACAGAGGTTGGATAAGACAAAGACTTAGAAGAACGAATGAATGTGTCCATTGGGTGATCACCAGCAACTCTAAGAGTATATGTTATAGTGATGGAAGCAGAAGTCAGATTAAAAATTAGACGGTACTGCTTGGGTAGCAAGTTGAGGATGAAGAACGGTATAGACTATTGTTCACACATTGGAGATTAGGACTAGCTCAAAAGGAAGGCAAGGTTGAGAAAAGACTGTTTTTAATAAAGGAGAGACTCAATGATATTTACAAAGGGCAAATGCAAGAAAGGAAGAAGATAATTGATAGGTGAGATTCTAGTGGGTTTGTGAAGTGATGTAACCAAGAGCAAAGATGGAAGAGTGTGGAACATCTCTTCTCTTAAGGCTAAGGGAAGAAAGAGGGTACCTGAAGGAATAGGTATGTTTGATGGCAAGACAGAAGTTAAGTTGAGGGAATTCAAATCCGGTAACTGGCATTTTTCACTGAAATAGAACAAGTTACCTTCTAGTGTGAGTGAACAGGTGGACTGAAGACAGTGATAAGGCTAAAATGGCTACCCCTAGTGGCAGCTGAAAGAGGTAATTAGAGATGAGTAAATGTCAGGGCCAGGACTAAAGTGAGCCAGTGAAGCACACAGGGCACAAAATTTAAGGAAGCAGTCATTCTCAGGGTCCAGCAAACACATGGTTGGCTCCATGAGTGAGGGCCTCTTTAAATTCTGCATTCTGGGCACTTCACTTGCCCCACCCTAGTCCTGGCCCTGGGATTTCTAAACAGTTTCACCATCTAGATGAGTTTGGAAACCATGGATTTTTAATGAAGTAGGCTAGCTCATCCTAGTTAGAATATTTTCTTCTCTAGTGCTTAGAAGCTCAGGACAAGAAATGAAGAGAGACAGAGACAGAGACAGAGAGAAGAAGAGGAGACAAGGAGAGAGGGAGATGGGTGATGTGGATGGCGATAGAGGTGGAGGAGGGAGAAGGTGAAGGAGTAAGAGAGAAATTATTAGCCAGAGATTAGAAAGACAGATAAAACAAGAAGTCAAAGGAATGAAAGAACTGAACGAGCTTGTGAGAGCAGAGCTGAAATGGTCGCACAAACAAGGTAGGAGCAGGAATGAAGTTAGGAGGGAGTTATATACTGCTAACATAAGGAAAGGTCAAGAGACCAAGAGTCCCAATGAGACCAAAGAACAGATTTCAAGGGCATGAAAGAGTGGGGACTGATAGAAGGATCAGAGGTTGTGGTCAGAAAGGAGAATTTCAGAGTTCAGGATTTCAAAAATGGAGCAACTCCAGTTGATGACAAGGGCCAGTAGTTGCTATGGGAGCAGCTGCAAAAGTGAAGTTGAGGTGGAGGTTGTTGGAGAAAGAGGTGTCAGGAACTGTGAGGCTGAAGCATTGGATGGGGTCCTCCATGAGAATGTGACTACAATAGTTGGAAAGAAAAAAAAATCACCCTGCTGTCTAAACACAGGGCTTTAACATAACCAGAGAGGATAAAGACAATTCTTTACATCCACCCATCTGTCTCTGTTGCCCAAGTCAAAGTAGTTTCACTAGCATAAAGTACAGTGGACTCCGGCTCTCACATTGGTTTCTGGCTTTCTAGATCAACTCTTCTATATCACGTTTTTACTATACATCGTTATATACCTTGGGATGATGTATGACTCAAAGTTGACATGAATCCATGCAGTGAGATGAGTATAATTAAGTGCTGTTGTAATATCAAAAACCAAGCTTCTTCTATCTTTCACAGCTAAATACTTTCTTTTGATGCTGCGGTAAAGCTAGTATGTGGAAGAGGAAGATTTCTATTTCCTATGTTTTCTTCCCCAGTGTGTGAAAAGGTTTTTCTGTCCTGAGCCCTATTTCCTATCAATGCGTCAACTCACACAGAACTACTTAATGAGTAAAGAAAATCATCTGGTCAAGTGGGACTTAACTTTAAAAAACATAACAGGTGGATTCTAGCCATTTTTATTGGAACAAAAACACAATCTGGCTTTTTAAGACCTAAAGACCTGGGTCTGAAGTAAACACACTTGACCTAAGAGTTTGGATGGAGGTCATTTTATGTGGTGCTGACCCAGCTGAAGCTAATGAACACTTTT
The DNA here is from genome assembly GCF_007474595.2 of Lynx canadensis. Taxonomy (NCBI): domain Eukaryota; kingdom Metazoa; phylum Chordata; class Mammalia; order Carnivora; family Felidae; genus Lynx; species Lynx canadensis. The sequence goes on from NC_044305.1 coordinate 77,672,325, forward strand.
ACAAGACTCTGTCCATGTAAGAGTCTATGCAAGCATTGGCCCCATCCATCCTGGCTACTCCATTGCAGAGGAAAATTTAAGAACATTTCCAAATCCATTTCCACAGACTCTCTAAGACTCTTTACATAAAAAGAACACCAAGAGTTAAAAAGTACCACCAAACAACACAGGTGGGCCAAAGCATGCAGTTGCCACCATGGGAATAAAGGATGCAATTTGTCCCAATCTCTACTATGAAAGTATTCAGCATATATTTAATAATTATGACTTTATTGTATGAGTTCCATTGGCTCCCTCTCCCTGCATACAGAAAACATTAAGAATGTTTCAACTAAATGTCAACATTTTGGAGAGTCTGGGTTAAGGGACTATATCTTTGTGACATAGGAGAAATCCGTCACATATTTAAGAAGGAGGGTAGATTTCAGGTTTTCTTAGAATAGTGACATTTAATAAATCCTTTAGGAACCCATCCCTGAGCTAGTTTCTATCACTCTCCCAAAGAGGCATCTTTCCTTTGCCCCAATCTGCTCCTGCCCTTCAAGTACGAAGTCAAGTGCCCCATCCTCCAGGAATCTTTCTCCAAATACTCTAAGCCCTTGACACTTCTCCTTTCTGTAGGAAGGAGATTTTTGCATGGCTTGTGGACCCCGGTCTCAAGTGAGCAGCATTTATTCACCCTGCTAACATATCTGTGTAAATAAATTAACGTTTCTCAATTCCAGTAAAGATGAACAAAATGTGAATAACAAGTAAAAAGAATGAAAAAGAAAAAGAATAAAAGTGTTCTATTGTTTTAGCTCTAAGAATCTACACTTCCTTTTCATTTTAACCAAAACAGCACTTACTCTAACACTTGATTATATACTCTTTTTTATAATATTGACCTACATTAGCTTTGAGAGGAAGACATTATCTATTTCTTCATATGCCAATAGGACACAGCTACCTACCTAAAAGGTGTATTTTAGAAAATGGAACATCTCACATCCACCTAGATCCTAAAAACCAAAGGTGTCTAACACCATTCTCCAATAAATGAAACCAGGGCTCCTTTGAGAGATGGCTGATTCTAGGGCTAGGGTAGAGAATGCACCCAATGAGTCTAAAGCATCATGCAGCATCAGAAAGTAAAGGAGTGCCCACAAAATAAAACAATGGGGACATGTCAAAGGGACACAGAAACCAACCTGAAAAAGTTCCTAATGGCCAAACTGTAGCAATTTGAGGAACAAAATAAACAGTGTTAGATTATAATCCAAAATTTAAAATACATATCCATCTTATATGTCAATTATATCTCAATAAAACTGGAAAAATAAAATATATATCCACAAGTCCACACTGGTATAAGTAAACGCTGCATAAGTATATGGGGAAAGAGACAGATATCCTTTACAGAAGTATTCCAAATAATCTATGTAGATACTCCCCAGTCAGGACATGGAGATTAATCCCCACTACCCCTCTACCTTGAGTATGGGCTGCACTTACAGCTAGCATCCAAAGAGCAGAATACAAAAGGGGAACAGAAAGACTTTAGAACAAAGAAATGTGGCAAACACTACCTTGGCCAGATGATCAAGGTTAATTAACATTATCAGTTGATAGCACGTACCACTGATCTGACGTGATAAGAATGGTATGTCACCTCTATGGTCTTCTTCCCCCAAAACCCATAACCCCAGTCTAAACTGAGAAAAATATCAGAGAAACCCTGATTGAGACATTCTACCTGATACCTGACAAGTATTCCTCAAAACTGTCAAGGTCATCAGAAACAAGGAAAATCTGAGAAGCTGTCACAGACCTGAGGAGGCTAAGGAGACAAGACAACTAAATGGTATCCTGGGTGAGACTCTGAAATAGATAAAAAAGGACATTATAAGACTAGTGAAATCTGAATAAAATGTCAACTTTAGTTAAAAGGAATATATCAGTGCTGGTTTCTTAGTGATGACAAATGTACCAAAGTAATGCCAAATGTTATTCACAGGGGGAAAGGGATGACCGAGATACATGGACACTCTGTACTGTCTTTGAACTTTATTTGTAAATATAAAACTATTCTAAAACAAAAAGATTATTTTAAAATGGAAATAATGGAGAAGCAATTGGTACTGTTGTAACTAGAAGAAATTTTAGAAACCACCTGGTCAGATCCCTTGGTACATGTAGAAACACTGAAGCCCAGAATGGTTCCATGACATGCTCAAGGTCACACAGCCAGGAGAAAAAGCCAAGACTTCTCCAATCCTCATGCAAGATGCTCTTCATTGCATCACACTGGGAAAGACAGGTGAGGACCCTCCAAAAAGAAGATGAGTATTAAGTCTGAAAGGCAATGTTCCCCTTTTGAATCAAAAGGTATGTCTTTTAGGGAGGGAGCAGGAGGAAGGGCCAGTCCTCCACACTGCCTGGAGTGGTGGCTATTGCCACAGGCAGAGGCAAGGACCTCCAAAACAGCTCCTTGGGCAGAATCCATCTGCATTTGTCATTAGCTTCAGAGACTCAAGGGCATCGTCTTACTTTCCTTGTTGTGCCTATTTTCTTGTGCCTATTTGGCGGCGGGGGGGGGGGGGGGGGGGCGTGGGACAAAACAGAACCTAGGTTCAAGAATTAGTTGACAGCCAGTAAAAATGAATAGTAATGAGGCTATTTCTATCAAAATAGCTTCATTACCATGCCGTCTGAGAAAACCAAATGCTCAGTTCTCTCTGGCGAGAAAGGTGCTGAATGCAGCGTCCTTGCATCTCTGGGGAGACAAGGATCCATAGTTTAAAGATTTTAAACTTACAATAACCAAAATAATATTCATGCTAACACTTGATTATGTACTCTTTACGATACTGACCTATATTAACCTTGGGGGAAAGCCATCATATACTTTCTTACATGTCCAACAGGACATAGTTATGCACATAACTATATATTTCAGAAAATGGAAAGTCTCATACTCAGCCCATACCCACTTCTGATTGAGCCAAACTGGGATACACATTTTTTTCCAGTAAAATCTTGAAATAATCTGGGGAGATAATAAAATAGCACTAGTCTTGTCAGGTTTTTTTAATGCTTGGTTTTATTAAAAAAAAAAAAAAAAAGAACACATGCACTTAGAAATGCTATAAAAATTTGCCCTAGTTCTGGTTGGGGAAAATATTGTTAAAGATTTAGAAAGCTAACATGTCTTGGCCGTGGACCAGGCTTCAGGGATTGTGTAAAACTATTAAATTTTTCCTCGATGTTTTTCATACACAGACAGTAGAGACTGTTCATGAAAAATGGTAGCAGAAGAGGCTATCGGCTAAACTCCTCTGCTGCCCTCGTGTCCACCTGCATCCTAAATGAAATCAAAATCTGGTTCTTCATCTCCAACCAGGCAGGAGTGAGGCATCTGATCTCTAGTATCTCTACCCCGTAACTCACATTTCACAAGGCTACATTTGTACGACACAAGCTGCTTTCAGTGCCACTGGGCACTCACCTTTCATCCTTCCCTTTCCCCCATTTATTATAACCTATAATCAAGGAAGTGTGGAAGGGAATAACTGTCCAAATGAAAACATGTCTCAGAACCGCAGAACATAAACTCCAACCCAAAGAAGTGCTCCAGTGAGTACTATCATTGTAGCAGGACATTTGTTTGTTTCCTCCAAAAAAGAAATGAACGGGCCAAACTCCAGACTGGTAAGTCACACGTCACTCATCTGTTACTACCTGCCTGCCCCTTTGCCTAATGGAAGAGTCCCAAAAGTTTCTCACTTGGCCTCTGAGTGAAAGCAGTCCTTCTGTCTACTTTGTCAATCCAGGAACAGTTAACTTCAATGGTCACTTTCCACTAGGCAGTAAAACTTTTCCCTTTACACATCTTGAGAGTTCTGACTATTCACTTTTAAACCAGAAACTCCAGGCAGGGTGAGTAGAGCGCATCATTTGTAAACGACTTGCCAAGGAGGGAGGGATGAGGGGCTCTCCAAACCACTGCCACAGAGCCTTTTAACACTGAACAGAGCAAATTGTCCACCAGGGAGGACATGAAATGTCTCTGCAATACACAGTGCCTGGTGCCTGCAGCCTGGCTCCAAGTGAGTTTCTTACCACTTACCAAGGACACTTACAAAACAGCCTTATGGATTCTCTCTGGTTCTGGTAAAAGACGCAACTTCAAATAAATTAGGGAAAATTCAAGATGGAAGACAAAAGAATGGGAATCTTCTTGCAGAAATATGAGTCACTTGCCCCTGAGCAAGACAATACTATCTTGCTAAACACACACACATATATACACACACGCACGTGCGCGCGCGCGCGCACACACACACACACACACACACACACAGCTACTGAAAACAAATTCACTTGTTAATGTTCAACTCTCCTATCTGGCTATGGAACAGGCTAGCAACAAAGGGCATATAGATCAGTTCTTTAAGGCGGACACACCACCGATAAATCAGAAACAATAAAGCTGGAGACAGGCTTGCTGGGCCCCAGCTGGTATTGCTTATATCTGTCCTAAGCAATCAGGAATCATGAAGAAACTTCTTTTTGGAACGCCTAACCACAAAACTTCACAGTGACCGCCTCAATCCCACATGCCCATGTGCTGAAGGGGGGTGCCAGGGACTGGATACCTTTATTCTTTTTGACAAGATCAATCAGTCTCTCTGGAATCTCCCCGTGGCCCACTCCCATCCTCTTCACTCCAGCCCACGTTCAAGAAAGAAGTAATAAAACAATGAGGCATTGCCTCCCTCCTCTGCTTTTGCTAGAAGCTAGCCAAATCTTGGTATGCTCTGACTCAGAGCACACCTCAAGGAGGGGAGCACAGTTACCCCCAAGAGAGTAAATAGAGGCATTGTGCCCTGAAATCCAGAAATGGCAAAATCACACCCAGTGAACCCTCATCCTCAAACAATCCAACTAACTGGTTTCTACCTGGAATCTCTCCCACATCAAACTAAAAATTCCAGCAAGGTGTAGGAGTTTAGTCATGCAGGATCAGCCTGAGTGATCTGCAAACTCATTTTCCTACTGCAGCCCCAGGAATGATAGTAGCTCTCTGGCCAGAACCAAGCCCTCCCTCCCACTGCATCATTTCTCTTATACCTGTTCACACGCAGAGACACGTGCCCAGACAGTCCTGGTTTAGAAATACACTCTGGGCACATCCCAGACTTTGCAAATAGACTGGCCTCTTCTCCATTCTTGCATTGTGGGGGACACAAATGGCATCTCATGTTCATTAATTACTGCAGCCTCTACCTATTGTCAGTCATCAGAACCTGCCATATGGTTACCATCAGGTGTGCTCAAGTTCCTATTATGTAGCATTCCCGGATGCCCCAAATAGATATTGCAGAATCTGCTTGGGTTTTTACAGGGCCACTTATATTTCAAAGAAGCTCATTCTGCTTCAAGTGATTGCTAAGGGGGGGGGGGGGCTCTCTGTTCAGTACTGTGCTCTACTGAAAATCCCAGTGCTTCCTAATGAATGTGGCTTTCCCTCTCCCCTACATCCCTACATATAATGCTGGAGCGTCCCTCACACTGTTGTCTGTGGGGAAAAGTATAGAGAGTGTTTTCCATGATTTTAGGCAGGTGAAATATTGGGGAGGATGCCAGGAGGATCAGGAAAATGGTATATCAACTCTCCATCAAAACTATACACATAAGGAACAAGAATAATCTAAAGGAGCTTCAAAGAAACCATGTCAATAAACTACACCACATATTGCATATCTGCCACGGATCCAAATACATGTCGCTCCCATCTTTGTGTTTTCTAGGATACTGTAAGAAGAATGACACTTCATTAGAAAACTCCAAACCATGTAATGTGCTCATGGAACATCCCAGTCCTTCGTTCCCCCATAAGTTCACTTCTGTCTGACTCTTGAGTGTGTCCACTTTTTTCCACCTGAATCACAAGCATAACCACATTGGGAAATTCCTCTGTGAATCCTGATACTCTGAATGATGTACAGGGCCATGTGGTCTGGGTTGATAAAGTCCTTGTTAAGTCCTGAAATAAAATTGGCATGTGACTGGGCATGATCTTCTACCTACAGTTGCAGTGGCTTTTGCGTTACTGACCCTATTTCTAGCAGGTGCACAGAGCCTGCAGGATGGGATTGATGGTAAAATTTATAATTTTGTGATAGCATTACCATCAGTAGGACATTTCTAGAAAATTACTCCAACATATAATTTTGTCAATTGTTTCATATAGACATGTGAACTTAAATGCCAATGTTGAACTTGTATATATATAAAAATACTTCCTATTTCTGGATTGAAGTTAAACTCACACTTCTCAGACCTGGGAGCCCTAGAGAATAAATCATTAACTCTGCATAAAGGTCCAGAACATTCTCTCTCACACACACACACACACACACACACACACACACACACACACACTTCTCCGCAGTGATTAGGAAAATGGAAATATGATGAAGTGCATAATTCTGGCTTAAATTCCAAGATTCTCTGTTCCAAATGATTTCCTGTTAGCCACATATTTTCAGAAATGCCCATTAACTTCCCAGGATAGACTAAACTCTATTTTCTAGCCTGACAACAGAAAAATCACTGGAGGGGTGCCTGGTGGCTCAGTCAGCTAAGCGCCTGACTCTTGATCTTGGCTCAGGTCATGATCTCATGGTTCGTGAGTTTGAGCCCCACTTCTGGCTCTGTGCTGACAGTGTGGAGCCTGCTTGGGATTCTCTGTTTCCCTCTCTCTCTCTCTGCCCCTTGCCCCTCCCTCAGCTCTCAAAAATAAATAAACATTAAAAAAAGGAAAGAAAGAAAAATCACTGGAACAAGGCACCTTCTGTTTTTCTATGGGTACAACCTTCCTTAAGGAAGTAAGTGTCACATGAGCATACTGTATTTACCCTTTTTTGTGAACAAGGGATGACTATACCTCTAACACAAAGGTATAAAATGGACTCAGTAATTTCTGTGCCCTTGGTGAAGGGAGTACCTATACATACAGTGGTGGTGACCAGACTAGTCACTGTGACCTCATAGCCATTTCATAGAAACCAACCCATTCAAGGGAAAATGAGATACCAGAAAAAAAGAATAGGTCAGTATTCAGGGCTCAAGGTCACATTTCTACAAACACCTGCTTGTTCTCAGATAACACCTGCTCAGAATCTCAAACAAAAAAGGGCAGGGCTCTATTGATAAAGACCTCTGCTCTAGGCTACAAAGGGAAGCCCAACCCTCTTGGTATGGTGAAATGGAGATAATAGGTGGTAAAACTCACAGGGTGTCCAAAAGGATTGCTTTCCCCAACATGGAGATTGGTTGACAGTCAGAGCAGGTTTTAGGTACCCCTACAGCTTGTACTAAGATATGCAATGAGAATGACCAGAGCACTACCAAAAGGGCAAGTTATATCAACTGAACAGAATAAGTTCCCAGGTGGGACAATATCTGGAGGAAATTACCATTAAATAAATATACAGTACCTCTTTTCTCTGTTATTCTCACATAGCAAACAACTGTCATTATAGCTTTCAAATTCAAGTTATAACTCCAAAGTCCTCCTATGAAGAGAGTATGGATTAAAAGAAGACACCAAAACGGAGTCTCAGGACACCCAGCTGGCTCAGTCAGTAGAGCATGTGACTCCTGATCTTGGAGTTCTGAGTTCAAGCCCCATGTTGGGTACAGAGATTACTAAAAATAAATAAATAAACTTAAAATAAAAAAAGGGTCTCTAAGTCTCTTGCCTTCTCTGTTTTTACACACTGGGATTCTAAACATGCTTTTATTCTCATCAAGGTGTGGTAGATTAAAGATGGCCACAAATCTTTGCTATTCCTTCTACTGAAAGATAAAATTTAATCCCCTCCACTAAAACTGGCAGGGTCTGTGATCCATGGCAACCAACAGAATACAACAAAAGTGACACTGAGCCGTGTTTCAGGCCCAGGTCTTAAGAGACTAGAAACTTCCATTTCAGTCTCATAGAACACTTGCTCCTTGAGTTTTGAGTCAGGCTTGGACTAGAGCCTTGCCAGCTGCCCTGAAATGGCTGACTCTATGTGGGCAACATCTCCCAAGCTTCTCGAAGCCACAGATACAATAAAGGGGGTCTCTGGTATCAGAAACCCTCTAGGATGCACTAAAAAGCAGAACTTACTAAGAGGTTCAGGCCTTCACAGACTGCCATGACATGGCAGTCTGTGCTCTTGTCATCCTTGAGTTGATTTCCATATGATTGTTGGGATGAGATGAACGAGACCACACCAAGGGGACTGCATTGAGTGATAGAGATTATGAAGAAGCTGAAACGGGTTGGAGTCCCATGGCTAATGGTGTGAAAAGGTTTCTTGGAGGAGTGTAATATGTGTGTAGTGTTGGGTAGGGCTGGGCAAGAGGGAAATGAGTGAAGATAATTATATCAACAAAGACATGCCGCTAAGAGTAGATGTGGCTTATCTTATCCTATTCTCCTTTCCTCATTCTTGATGAATGAGCATAGAACAGGATCAAATATATAGTAGGTATGCAAGAAATGAGACTTGAATCTAGAAATGGAATTGAACTGAAATTCACCCCTACTCAATACAAAAATAAGCCTAAAATCCTGACCACAATTGAGTGAAAGACCAAGTCTTCCTGGCAGTCCATTAAATGTAAGTAGGGGCCTCCAGTGTGACCTGTGAGGTATTTTTATGGGGCAAATTGAAGTTGATTGACTTGAAGTCAGCTAACCTAGGGACATAGGAAAAGTGATTCCTGGCATTCTCCCTTCCTTCCAAGGCCTGGATCATCCCTTCCCAAGGCTACATTCTCTGGATCCATATGCCCTCCTCTGTTGTCTTCCCAGGGATTCTATCTGTCCATTTTTTAATTTCATTCTCATATTTAATTTAAACTTCCTCTCCCCCAATTCCTCCAAGCCTAGACTGGAGCTCAACTCCAGTAGTGCAGAGCAGAGAGAAGATCTGGCTTGGCCTGGCCTTTACAAATATGCCCCAGCCTTCCCTCTTATGGGTGTCATCTCCTCCAGGATGGGGAGTGAAGAAGGAAAGTGGCAGTCCACTCCCAATTTGGCTGAAAAACTTTACAGTCACCTCCCTTGTTGTTCATAACTGTTAGGTTTACTCACCATCTCTGGGTTCACTGAGTTTGGATGGTAGCATCAACCTGCCCCACTGACATGGGGTGGTCCCCAAACAGCTCCTCAGGGTGATATGAACACATAATTTTGACCATGTGTTTTTTAATTTTTTTAACGTCTATTTTTGAGAGACAGAGAGAGACAGACTCTGAAGAGAGGGAGACACAGACTCTGAAGCAGGCTCCAGGCTCTGGGCTGTCACCCCAGAGCCTGACGCAGGGCTTGAACTCACAAACCATGAGATCATGACCTGAACTAAAGTCAGACGTTTAACCAACTGAGCCACTCAGGTGCTCCCATATTTTCTGATTAACACCAACCACATTCCTCTAAAGCAGAAATGTCTGAAAGTCAGTACCTCCCATTATCATCAACCATCCATGGACAACGAGGAGACCCATGGCAAAGGCAGGATCCATCTTCTGTAGCTTTCAGGAGGAGCAAAGGGGAAGTTTGTACACATGGCTGTTCCCCATAGCCATCTCTGCTCTTCTGGCTCTTACACTGGGAAAGTGGAGTAATCAGGCTTGTTCTCTGAACTGACATTTCCCTGTAAGCCTGTGGAGAGGTGGCCACCCACAGTTGTGTTTGTCCTGAGCCTTGAGTCCTAGGCACAAACTCTAGGACCACATGAAACATCACACTGGTCAACTGTTGACATTTTTTATATATATTGGACCTCTGAAATGTATCTGAAGAATCCCTCAGCTGAAGAAGTTTGAAAAATGCTGGTCTCCACCATTAAAGCCCAGCCCCTAGTTCTATGGATTGCGTTGTTTCTCATAGTTGTAGTTGTTTAAGTCATACTTCCCTGTGCTCTAGAAAAGGGTCCTGTCTTACTCATCCTGCCCCAGACCTTGCCCCTTGCATGTGTCTTGCACTCCAACATCTAGGAATGAACCCATGGGTGGCCGTGCTGCTCGCCATCCCCTGACTACTTGCTATATGGATCTCAGCAGGGTCTTGCTAACAGCATATTGGAAATGCAGCTTTCCTGGCCCACATGGACAGGTTTTTGTCTATTTTCATCCTTTCCCTGCTCTGTTTAAATATGGTGTCTGTGACTGAGTTTCGTGTTCCGGAGGCATGCGGTCCAGAGAGAAGGAGCCAGAGTTGCTTCTCTGCCTTGGCGCTTAGGAAAGAGCAAATGGGGCTGCCACCTGCCCGGTCTGGGGATGGTTCCAGAATGGCTCAGGTTATTCACAGCACAGATCCACCCGGGGGTAAAAATACCATCCCAGAAGGACTCTCCTTCTAGCCACAAAAATACCTATATGGGTAGAGAGAGACTCAAAAAATGACACAAGGTTTAGGAGAAATCATCCCCTTGGAAAAGAAATAATTAGTATTGGTCTTACAAGACAGAAGATAAAGAGATCCAGGAGGAAAGAATGAGGGCAGCTCAAGAAGGATGTAAACTAAAGATATATCAGAGAAATATGGTTTAGACTGTAAGAAAAACTTCCTGACCATAAGATATAGGAAATCTTTACAAGGTGTCTCTTTGGGACATGTAAAATAGAAGATCAGCTCTCCTTTGTGGGGCCTACTATGAAGCAAAGGGTTAAACTGGGCAATTCTACTAAGTTCCCACCAGCCTTGGGCATTTACAGTAAGTGTTAGAGAAGAGCTGACTTCTTCAGTAGAAGGCTATATCCTCTGCAAGCTCTTTGGCTGTGTGTCCCCTTATGAGTTACATCCTTTCAATTTCAAACTCATTTCTACAATCACTGGGCTCCATACCTGAGGCCCAGGGGTGTATGAAATGAAGATTTCTCCATCTTACACTTCACCATCGGGGTCCAAATCCCTCCTCTCCACCTTTATCTGCCTGCCTTGGAACCAGGCTCTCACTCTGAGCTGACCTCATTCTAGCCCTTGTATGCCATGAGGGGGAATTTCAACATTCTACGTCCTAATTTTGGAAGTGACATTCCTGTGAATCATTACAAACCCTATATTGCCTTTGACTTGGACTTGTCTCCAGGGACAGAGAAGCACCCAGAAAATCTATCTTTAGGAGTCAAAGAGGGTTTTATCACCAGTGTGACTGTATTTCTAACTTAGTTCTTCAGGGTGCTGGCCCTTTGAGATAGTGTCCGTCCTGCATCTGTTACCAGCAATATGTCTTCTTTAGCTCTCTGAAGTCATTCTGAATCTCGATGTAAATCCAGGGAAAAAAAAAAATAAAGAAGTGTCCAAATTCTCAAAAAGGTAGTAGAAAACAACCAATTTGCTAAAATCCAAAAACAAATTACTGTACCATTGGGTGGTTAATGTTTAAAATAAACTAAAACATTCCCCTCCATGCCAGGCTGAGAAGCAGTTCTGGCTCCTTCCCTTGGACTGCATGCCTTAGGGACATGGAACACAATCCAGAAACCATATTTAAGCAGAGCATGAAATGGATGAGCACAGACAAAAACCTTTTCCATGTAGGAAAGGAATATTGCATGAAACGTATAGAGTATAAACCTACAAATTATTCAGAAACAGTTCGATCATGCATTCCAAGGTATGTTCATTTCTCAAGTTGGAGTTTTATGATATTTTCTTTTCTTTGGAATACACATTTGTCTCTTGATTAATGTTATATGATACAAAAAATCTGAATGCTAAACAGACAGACAAACAACAATAGCAACAAAAAGGAGCCACTTAAGCCATTAAAACATATGGGTAAAACTGTTCAGGCAGCAAGCACTCTTAGGCTCAAAATCCCTTAAGTTTAAGAACATGTTCTTATTGTAGGTGACTCAGAACTGCAGCTAGAGATGATACAACAGACCAGAGGAAGGGGATGGGAAGGGAACAGCTCGTAGCTCCCAAGGATCAATACATGAAAATAGGGTCACATAGTGAAATGAACTAGTTTCCATTCTTGTAGAAAGCTCTGTGGTTCTTCCTCTTTTTGTTCCACCTGAGAAATTAATTCTAGAACAAAGTATTTCAAATATCCAACCAAACTAGAACAGTTGTTGCCACTTCCTCTGCTCTGGGAGATCCTATCAAATTCTGGTTACAAATCAACACAACGCAACTCTCTGGCAACATCTTAGAATAAAGCTCTTTGATCTTAGTAAATAAAAATAATGAGGATAACAAAAGTAATGAGGGGTGCCTTGGTGGCTCAGTAGGTTAAGCGTCCAACTTCAGCTCAGGTCAAGATCTCACGGTTCTTGAGTTTGAGTCCTGCATGGGGCTCTGTGCTGACAGCTCAGAGCCTCAAGCCTGTTTCAGACTCTGTGTTTCCCTCTCTCAGCCCCTCCCCCACTTTCACTTTCTCTCTCTCTCTCTCTCTCTCTCTCTCTCTCTCTAATATAAATAAGCATTGAAAAATTAAAGTAATGAAAGCTAACACTATGGTGTATTCATATACCAGTCGCTGTTCTAAGTGCTTTACCCCTGATTCTCACAATAAAGTGATGATGTAGGTACAATCACCACTCCCATCACCTGGCCAGGGTAACAGCCTGTTCCTTTGGCTGAAGGGACCTTGTGAGCACCTGGAGAGAGTGCATATCTCTTCTACCTTCTGTAATAACAATAATAATAATCACTAAAACTTACTGAACATCAAATGTATCAGACACAAAATGCTTTACTGCTTTATCTCAGTCCTTACAACAAATTTAAAAACTAGACCTTATCCCCATTTTACGTGGTAGGCAACTGATGCTCAGAGAGGTTTAGAATTAATAGCCCAAGGTAACGAAGCTATGGCAGAACTTGGCCCTTAATCTAGTTTGTCTGATTCCAACATCTTGGCTCCTAAACCTTACTCCCTCCTGGGTCCTTCCCACCTCTAGAATACTAGCGGTTGCCACCGAAAGCCAGCCTCTTGGGTTATTTTCATCAAGTATGAAAGCCCTTCCTGAGGCTGAAGATGGCCAAGTGGATTGCTCCCAGAGAGCCCAGTGGCACCGTTGCCATCCGTTGGCCTCAGCCACAGCTGTGGTTTCCAAAGGAAATAACTCATGCAGCCGTTGGTCGCACCTGTCACTCACTGGAACTGGGACTTGCATCAGAACACTGGGGCCCCACAGGAAAGGAACAGCAGTTCCATCAAACTGATGGCATCAACACAGGTCACTGTGAGATTCGTGAGCCTGCTTCCCTAAATCTGAGATCAGCCTCACTGTGGTCCACTCTCCCTGCTTCAGAAGGTCAGAGAGAACACCACTAGACCTTGACATTCTAGATCTGTGGAGACACCCCAATCACATACCACAGGGTGAGTGGGGTATTGGTAAATCAGCAGGCATGATCTAAACTAAGTGAAGCACCTCCAAGCTTCCTTTGATTAAAAAAGAAAGAAACTGGGAGTTAGTGCTAAAGAGAAAAATCTAAATAAGAGAGGCTAACAAATGACCATAAAAACTGGGGTCTTTCCAGAAGCCCCCAAAGGAGGAAGGGGCATGTAGAACCTTCAGACTCTGGAGAAGCAACAGAAGTTTGACGAGAACACAAGAATAAGGAAATTTTCAGGGCAGTTTGTGATGGTGGAAAATTCAGGAAAAACTAGAATGAACGGTGTCAATTTGATTCAGTTGAATGCAAAATGCTGTAAACATTAACAGAGCATCGGCAGAGCATTTACCACAAAATGTGGCGAGTGCCTGAGAGAGTTATTGTACCTGCACCTTCTTATACTCCTGCTGAGGAGCCAAGCCATATGTGCTTGGCACCCTTAAATAACAGGAAAGGCTGGCATGTGAGGAAGTGCTAGGATGAGTGGTGAATTCCGTGAAAAGCAGAGGACGGAGGTATGTGCGTGCTTAGATGAGAAGAAAACTCTTTGTGGGTGATGCAGAATTTGGTCTGGAGCCCAGACTGGTTCTGTAGACTCTAGCATTCAAATCTTCTCTCCCTAACCATAGCCTTCAAATGTACCCACACAGGTAACAGGAGAACGAATAGTTATGTTCTAAGACTGAATTACTTTTGTCCTGTGACAGGTGGTTTCCAACACCACCTTCTTATGGATCTCGGAATCCCTCACAGGACTCAGACTTCCCCTGTGGATACAGAAAATCTTTAGTCTGCACCCTTCAAGCTGCATCAGCTGCTTTGCCTTGTGATGGTTTTCTGGGGGTCAGAATTCAAAAGGCGGGGGAAAGGCCTGGGTAATTGAGTCACCAGGATGTCAATTCTTTTCAGTTGGCAAATCTTCCAAAACTAAAGGGAAACTACACATAGAAGAAATAAAGGAACTTCATTTTTTATCTTGAAAACAACCACTGAGATGGATTTGGCCAATGTACCAAAGCACAAATACCTTGTCTACCTTTGTGCTATTCAAACTATCGAGAAGACAAAGTAGTTTTTAAACTCCTCCTAGAAATAAAAATGGCATAGGGGTTCCAGTAATCCAATATCTTCCTGTCACTGAGTCAATGACCACCCTCCATCATCCTTGATGGAGATGGAGAATGTCAGCCGCCTACAGATGAAAATGTCTAATGACTTTTCAGGTTAAGATGTCTTCCCCAATAACCTCTTCTTTGTTCCACATATTTAAAAAGTACCTTCACTCTACTAGATTACCAGTATGAACCCCCAAACCCTAAAAACAGTATAATGCATCCCATCATAAAGTGCTTTCTTGACATGCTCTAAATCTACCTCAAGATAGCAACACAACTCTGACTAAAAAACCCAACGTGCTCTTTCTCCCATGTGGCATTCATCAGCCTCTCCTGAGCATTAGCTGATAATCTTTTCTTTGGAAGAGTATGGTGGTCTGACCGCCCTAGTAGAATATCAGCTCCCCAAGACAAACTCATCCTCAACATCGTCTCCTTCAGTGTCCTCCAGCATCAAGCACAATGCCTGGCATGCTCTAAGTGCTCCATAAATCTGCGTTGAATTAACCAACTGAGAGCACTGTCAAACAAAAAGCATCATAGCCAAGCCAAAGGCAAGATTCAGGTTCTGGGAGGGGGTTTAGGACAGGCACCCCCAGATGTGCCAGAGGTCTTTCTAACTTTGAATTCTCTGTCTCCCTGTCAAGCTCTCCCTGATCAATAACCCAACCTTAGGCTTCAGTCGAGAAGAACTAAAATGTCAGCGAGCTAACAGTACACTGTGATTCTCCTTCCTCATCCCTAGAATGCAGCACCTAGAACGCAGCACTTGGCCCTTTGTAGGGGCTCAGCAACATTTACTGAACAGAACTGAAAAATGAAAAAATTCCCTCACATTCTACAGAGGCATAAAAGCCAAGGACAATAACTTGGATCCAAGAACAGGTGGACCCTTACCACTAGATGTCCTGTGGCCTTTTCTGGGACATGGAAAGTCAACACGAACAAGACAGAGCTCTGCACTCAAAGGTCCTTCACAAACAACCCTGATGCACAGCCATGAAATCCTGTGGACAAACTGGGTAAGTATGCAAGTGCGGAGCCAACTACAGTTCAACTTCTCATCCTCCACTTTCACTACTATCTAGGGCCTGGACTTGCTTTCTGAAAGACCCGATGCCAAAGAAGAGTTCTAACAGGGAAGCCTCAGGGGCTCCTAAATAGGAAAGCAAGATTCACTGGATGGCTCTCCTTTAGGGCACTGTGAGTAAGGGGTCTTTACCTGGAGGCCATCATCATGCTTCAAAGGGCCCATGAACTCTCTGAAATCACTTTATGTGTACATGCATTTTCCTGGGAAGGGCCATATCTTGCATGAGTTTCTCAAAGGGACCTATGACGTGTATAAAATGTTAAAAATCGGTGATTAAGCTGCTTACGTATTTTAACTTTTGTCAAAATCACTTGCTGGGTAATAGGCTCAAAAATGGTCTAGGTTAGAAAGGCAGCATGGGATAACAGAAAAAACTCAGAATTTAGAGTCTGACCCATTTGAGGCTGAGTTCCAACTCTGCCATTCACCAGCTGCCTGACCTGCGCACGTTACTTAAACCACCTGAGCTCTCATGTTATGGGGTCAATAATACCCATTTTCCAAAGACCACTGACACAAAGAAGGCACTAAATACGTGCTAGTTCCTTTCCTCTCTTCATTAGTGTTCCTCCCTCCCTCTTTTCTGCCTCTTCCTTCCTTCCTTTATACCATCCCCCCTCCCTCCTATCTTTTCAACAGCAAACACCAACACTTTGAACAAATGCCCCTTCTCAAAAGTACAAATCTGTCATCTGACATAAATAAATGGCAAGTTGACATGCCATTGCATGGCCTGACCAATATTATCCTTTTACTGAAAAATATAGAATGCAGGAATAGGTTTTTGCAATGTGAATGATATTGAGCGGTAAAACTTTCCCTTCTCTTGTTATTTTCTATAAGCCAAACCCAGTAACCTAAAAATTACACGTAGATTATAATCCCTAATGTTGAACAGTGAGAAGTGGCCCAAGAACATGGAAAGAATGAGAGGAGCTTATTACAATTTTTGAACATGTGAGCATCAAAATCTCCTGGTTTCACAAAGAAAGATGCTATATAAGCAATTGTAATAATATCGTTTAATATGTCCCAGAGCCACAATCCATGGGTGCCTTCACAACCCATTCTGTGTAACAGCTACTAGGAATACTTCTTATAGTTCTTGGGGAGAGTCTGGCCTTATGGATGCTTTAAAGTTGCACTACATGAGTCATGTAAGACTCTCCTCTGTCCCCTCCATCTGTGGAGAGAGGAGGAGAGAAAAGAACAGGGGATGGAGCCAGGGTAACCAAGGATGGGGGTTGGGACAGAGAAATGGTGAGATTTCACAGCTTGCCAAAGATTATAAAAGTCCAAAGGTTGACTTTTTGGCATCAGTTTTACCCAAGTGGAAAATTCCCAATTTTCTCTACTTAGTCCTTTCTCTCGGAGGAAATGCATGGTTTTGTCAAACTCAAGTAAATGTATCTTCCTTTCCTAAATTTCATGTGCTGGATTCAATACTAATTTACATCCACATTTGTGCCAGAGATCTTAAAAATCTGCTGTTGTTTCCTTCCCAAGCTGTAGGGTGGGGGTTGGGGGGGGGGTTGTGGAGGAGCGGAGTTGAGCATGAGGGAAAGGAGAGAGGGAATGTGGTTGGAAAAGTGAGGAGGGAGAAGAAAGAAAAACTTCACCTGGTAAGCATTTTCCATACTTAATAATTTGATTTTGAAGGCTAGTCATATCAAAGAGCAAAATATTCAATATTGTTAATTCAGTTTTGCAAAATATATTCTTAATTTAAAAATGATTTTGCTCCGGGTGGTAGTGCAGTAATAAAGCAGTTATTGACCAGATCTTATTGATTGTAGAGTCTGCGGGCAAAGAGCACTGACCTTGCTCACACTCTTATTGCTTCCTCCCTCCCTGGCCTTCTTCATCTATGCTCGCTCAATAATATATTATTAATATATATTTTTAGCAAAAACTGTATGTTACAAGGTTAAGGGCTTCTTAGTGATTTTTTTCAAGCTACTCTCTGCCTTTGGGGTGTTAGGGGAAGAATAAACTTTGTAACTGAGTGTCTGGATATAAATGACTTTCCATGGAAATACTTTACCCACCACTGGGAAGCACGTTGTCATCGTCCACTTTTTTCTGTCACATAGGACAGAAAGCAAACACTCCCTAAGGCAAAGGGTGCTGCAGCCGTTTGGGCAATGATGTGCTGATGGAGAAGAAACCACACCTTGACTGTAAAGACCAAATTCAGGACATACCTACATCCTTTCCAGGAAACTAGCTCTGAGCCCAAAGAAGGGAAATCTGTAATCATACTAAATTCAGTGATCAGCGGTGTCCAAATCTTTCTGCTCCTTCTAATAGCTCTTTCATGAGGCTTTCTCCAACACCTTCACAATCATCTTCCTTATAGCACAACGAGATATGATATGTAGTGATTGCTTACTTTTAGCATTTGCACATAAACTCTCTTACGTATCTGCCTGTTTTTTTTTTTTCCAGGTTGATCTTATTTCTCTAGTAAATGTATAAGTCTTTTGAAGACAAACACTATGCCATATGCTCCTGCAATATTCCTTCTAGGACCTGTCATGTGCCAGGTTCATAGTAAGCATGCAGTTAATAATGATCCAATTGAAATGTAAATGATGCACAGCTCTGTATTAAACTTCCTTTCAAAGAAAGCAAGAACATAGAGCATGATAGTGCAGTTTGCTTCTGCCCTTTACACTGGGCGTCCCTCCAATCATGTGGTTTTTCTGTCTCCACATGTGCACCAGGTAAGAGATGGAAAAGCTAGGTACCATTGAGCTTGATGAATATCACAGAGAACTATCCTGCACTGTTGCATCATGAAGTAGAACGTTTGGGCAATTTGTTTTATGACATGTATGAAGAAAGAGGAGAGAATAGTGATCACACCTCACAAACACCAAATTTGGAGTGGCTAGCTAATCTCCACGCTCATGGAGAAATCAGGACTGAAAATGAATACACATGATGGTCACTTGCCATTTCTGACTATACGACTCTACCCACATCTTGGAAGAATGTGGTTCTTCCTCAGACAGCAGAAGATACAGATTAAAAAAAAAAAAAAAAAAAGCTGGGTTTCTCCAATGCCCTTTACACTGTCTATCCCCATCCTGGGCTCCTGCTTCTACAAAGAAGTCTATCTGAAAAATCTAATATTCATAAAGGAGAGCAAAGATGGAACAGAATCAGGATCTCTTATTTGCTGCTGGTTTCAACTACCCACTGAAAGGGGGGCAGAGAAGAGGACACCAGTGATGCAACCGTGGAGCACCATGGTCTAGTAAAAATAATCCAGGTAAGCAAGGAGGAACGCTGGGCTCTACCCACCAGCTGTGTGGTCACTGGCACGCTACACATCCTGCAGGGCCCAGCAGGCCTCAGCTGCTCACTTAAGGAGTTTAATAGTAAAGAATGCATGAAAGCACTTTCTACAAAGATGTGGGAAGTACAAGGGAACCAAGAAAGAAGAGCAAAGGGACTGCTGGCAGCAGGAAGTCTTTAACATTGCCATGTCTGAATGGGGCAGGACAGAGGAAAAGGCCTGCAGGGAAACGGTGGCAAGTGTAGGTGTGGAAAAGAGGTTGCCACAAAGGAATATGGGCACTGCCAATACGACACAGGCAGGCATAAACCCCAACCTCTGCCTTCTGGTGCCTTCTAATCTCACATCAGAGCCAGAAGACAAGGGGGACTGGATGATGGGGGTCTTTTGAAGTCAGCCAAACAAGGCAAAGAGGAAGGCAAAGCAGGATAGGGAATTATCTGGAAGAGCAAACCAAAGTATAGTCCAATCTTTGTGCCTCATTTTCTCCTTTGTCACACAAGAATAATTATGTAACTGTACCTACCACACAGGGTCCTCTTAAAGACTGCATGTATTCATAGCTGTGAATGCACCCTGTTAAAGTTTCCAACCTGCCACAGATGCTGCGTTGGTGAGGCACCCCCTCTGCTCTCTGTGGAGTCCTCTCCCCGTGCCCACGTCCAGGCCAGGGGGCCCCCCACTCCCAACCAGAGCCAGAATGATGTGAACAGAGCCGCACAGGGCTCTGCAGGTGGCAGGGAGAGGGGGGAGCTGCACACGCAAGGAAATAATAGAGACTGGATTGTTTATGCTTGTGGGAAAGGGCGCATGAATATGGATAAAACCCTGTGCGCATTTTGCTAATTACCCAGCATCAGTGTTAAAGGAGGAAAGAGCCCACTGCAGATTTTCAAGCCAATTGCACCCCGCCAAGCCCACCCCCACCTATGTACACACACAAATCACCGCTACTACCACTGCCACCACCACCATTTTGTCTCCTCTCATGTGTGTAACTGACAATGCTCCCCTGGATAAGAACCACAGGAACCCATTTCAGTTAAATCTGAATTGACAGAAGATTCCAACTCTGCACTATGCCAGAAGGCTCAAGGAAGAAAGCCCCATTCCATGATCTTAACTGGCAGGAGCTTATTTCCTATAATATCCAAAGTCAAAACTGATAGCTCCATAGGTAAAGACATGAGGTGAATCAAGGACAGAAGGGAGGTAGAGAGACAAAGAATCATACTTAGATAGATGCCATTTCTTTGGGAAGCCAAAATTATGGTCAAAAAGGCAAAAAAACAAAAAACAAAAAAAAGTCCCAGTCTCTGGCTCCCAGTCTCAATTAAGACCTCTTTCCTTTCTCTACTAAGGAAAGAAAAGATGATGAACTCAGCCTTTGTTTCCTGGTGGCTCCTAGGCTTTTCCTAGACAGCCAGCTCCAGGAAGATGTCTGCCAACTCATCCTTGAAAATCAGCAGGGATGGGCAAGTTAGGAAAAGTGCTCAGGGAAATGGCTTGTTCAGGATGGAGACTTGGAGGGAGGAACTCAAACCAGCTGGTTTTGGTCCTGAAGTCCATCACCAAAGGCTGCCAGGGAACATGCTCCGTTTGTCTCAAGATCAACCAAGCTAAAGGGTAATCAATAAGCACTGCCCTGAGCTACATGCTTCGGGGCAGTAACAAAGACATAGCCTTTTTATAGCATTCCTTACATTTGTTCTCCTCTGCAAGAAAGGCAGCAGCAGGTGCACTAGAAAGACACTGGTCTGCATGTCTGGAGACCTGGATTCTTATACTGGCTCTGTCTCATGTAGCTGCGTGATTCTGAGTAAGGCTTTTAGTCCTTCTGGGCCTGGGACCCACAGTTCTCTTCATCCGAAAAATTAAGAGGTTTGTCCTAAAGAACTCACAGCTCAAAACTTCAAAAACCCTGATTAACAAAAACTCTGATTAACATAGACTGAGCTCCTCCTAAGTTGCCAGCCACTATTTTACACATCTTTGCTCAGTATTTCTCAACAACCTTGTAAGTTTGATATCTTCATTTCACAGATAAGAAAACTGAGAGAGCCAAAGCATAAGAGACTCTTAAAAACTGAGAACAAACTGAGGGTAGATGGGGGGGTGGGAGGGAGGGGAGGGTTGGTGATGGGTATTTAGGAAGGCACCTGTTGGGATGAGCACTGGGTGTTGTATGGAAACCAATCTGACAATAAATTTGATATTAAAAAAACAAACAAACAAAACAAAAGAAAAGAAAACTGAGACCCAGAATAGGTAAGTCATTTTCCTGAGTTGGTGGGGATTTGAACCCTACAACAGCATAGTGATTGTGTAGCAGGCATATCAATGAAAAGCACGAACTTTTCACCAATACATTATTCTATCTAGACTCAAGACTTTGTAGTTCAGTGTTTCTTCCACTACATCAAACAGCTCTTGTCAGTTTCTGGGAGGAATTCCTCCATCACTAGATTAGTCTCAGAAGAACCAAAAACGGGCAGTCATAACCTAAAATTCCCAAACAAATTCTGATAGATACCCCATCTTCAGTGGTCTGATTAGGACAAAATGGAACTTCTGGGTGAAAGCTGGTCTCCAGTTCAGGCATACATATTCTATACAATAGATGTTCAGTAAGGTGTGCCTGGGTGGTTCAGTCAGTTAAGAATTTAACTCCGGCTCAGGTCATGATCTGGCAGTTCGTGAGTTTGAGCCCTGTGTCGGGCTCTGTGCTGACAGCTCAGAGCCTGGAGACTGCTTCAGATTCTTTGTCCTTCTCTCACTCTGCCCCTCCCCACTCATGCACATGCATGTGCACTCTCTCTAAGAATAAATATTTTTTTAAAAAGTGCAAAGAGGGGCACCTGGGTGGCTCAGTCGGTTAAGCGGCCGACTTCGGCTCAGGTCATGATCTCGCGGTCTGTGAGTTCGAGCCCCGCGTCGGGCTCTGTGCTGACAGCTCAGAGCCTGGAGCCTGTTTCAGATTCTGTGTCTCCCTCTCTCTGACCCTCGCCCGTTCATGCTCTGTCTCTCTCTGTCTCAAAAATAAATAAACGTTAAAAAAAAAATTTTTTAAAAGTGCAAAGATGTTCAGTAAATATGGCATATACATTGTGCATAGCAGTTGTTCAATAAAGGCTTAGCATATTGTTCAATATACACTAAGTGCTTCATAGAATCCTGGCACTTAGATTAGGAAACATGGCAGAGACCATAAGTTGGAATGGATGAAAAGTTATCCAAACAGCATCAAAGAATAAAATAAAATAATAAAATTCAGAAGCCAAAGACATTATATTATCAACACTGGTAGCTTTAACCCATAGTATTATCCCTCCCATATCTCTCCCTCCTCGCCCACCGCTGCCCCAATCCAGAGAAACCCTTCCGAAGCACCCATACTGCCTCCATGTGCCAGACAGGAAAAACATCTTCTAAAAGCTAAGTCTCCCTGGGCCTAGACTTACTGCCATATTTCTGCCTTGGACTTTGCATGTAACTTTTTAGCAGGGGAGGCGGGAGCTGATTGGATTATAGGAATACAAATGGATTAATTTGGGGTGGATTAGATACATCACAAAACATAAGTTTGACTTGCATTAACATAAAAATGTCATAAAAATGTAGATGCTGAGGCAGAGCTTATTTGTGATGCTGCTAATGCATTGTTACTCCAGCAAAAGATGTACACAATATTTACGCTGTATCTGACCACATAAAACATGTCGTACACATATGCAATTTTTCATTATGTAGAGGGAAAAGAGCCAGAGGGCCCTTCAGAATTCCAATTCTTGAGCTTCTGACTTTCCCTTCTTTTTTTAATCTTTTTTCTTTATTTTCAAGAAACAAATACAGTTTTAAACCATCATTACTGTATTTTGAACAGTTAATATTTCATATCGTGACATCTCTATTCAGAGGTAACAGGTTTAGTTGATTACTATTTGTTTATAGAGCCGAAGAAACCTGCAATCACAGGGAACATAGAAGGATTGCAATTAGATCTATTGGCTGAGAGCTGCACCTTGCTGACCCACGGTTAAGTGGTTAGCGCTATCAGAGAGAAAATGCCTACTGGCAGCTGGCACATCTGCACATAATAATACGGGCAAAACTGACACGGCCACTAAAGGCTGCTGCTCTCCTCTTTACCCAGAAGCTGAAAACAGATCATGCTTTTTAATAGTGCATCAACACATTTCTTCTGAATTAGCATAATCATGTGAGTTATGGGAGGAAGTGGGTACATCTTGGCCAAGCTGCTATGAATTCTTCAAATTATCCAAATAAAAAGGGACTTTTCCCCCACAAACCTGAGTCGGTACTCAACACCTAGTTTCTTGAAAAGCGAAAGGACAGGGAGAGAGCAATAGAAGAAGGAGAAGGAGTTACTCTAAGTATTCTCAGCAAAACACATAATGTCCCATGTGTGACAGCTTGGACATATACCACCTGAGGAGGGATGTGGGGGGGGGGGGGGCGAACATAAATACATGGACTGGATTCTATCAAAGCAGTAATGATGATGATAATGATGTGATGATACCTGATTTTAGGTAATAATTCATTATGCGCCTGGCACCACATAAAGACTTTAGAGCCTCTACCAACTCTTCAGGCCAACAATTCTCTACCCAGGCATCCCAGCTCATTCCAACCAACAAGGTTGAGCAACTCAACTGGAGACTCTCTGTAAAGCATAGTGAGATGACCACCAGAGAGTAAGCTGACCAAACTCGCACGCTGCTCTGGGACAAGAAAGGGTATCCAGGGTGCTGGTGGCCTCTGCTCCCCACTGGAGGCATGCAGTTCTCAGGAAATACAGCTTCTCTCCCTGCAGCCAACTTCCTTGCAACTCAGGCCACATCAGCATGTACAGCACCATTCTGAGTATTAGAAAAAAGGCATTCGCTCTTGACAGACTAAGTAGGACAAGGCAACTCAATTAAAGAAAAAAAAAATACCACAAGTAAAATCAAAAGACAAAGGAAGAATTGGGGGAAAATATTTTAAAAACATAAGAAGTGTGTGTGTGTGTGTGTGTGTGAGTGTGTGTGTGTGTGAGAGAGAGAGAGACAGAGAGAGACAGAGAGAGAGACAGAGAGACAGAGAGACAGAGAGAGACAGAGACAGACTGGTTGAATAAACTCTGATACATATACACAGTGAAGTACTATGCAACTATTTAAAACAAGCAAGCAAAAAAAGCAAGATCTTTATAAACTAATATGGGGTGACTTCCAGTATATGCTCTTAAGTGAAAGAGCAAAATATAAAAGAGAACATTCTGTATGCTATTTTTTATACAAAAAGCAGGGAGGGAAATAAAGCATACAGGGATCTGGTTTTTTTCCCCAAAAAGAACATAGGAAAGATAAATCAGAAAACAATGAAATTGGCAACCCACCATTTCCCACTAATAGGAATCAGGGAACTCCTTGCAGAAATGGATGGTTACAGAGCTGGGACAAAGAAAATACAAGAGGACTCTGGAACATCCTCTTAGTCCAGAAGGGAAGGAAGTGCTTTAAAAAATAATGGTGGCATGTCCAAAAAACACAGGAGCAGCCTGAAGGAGCTCCCTAATGGCCATCAAAATAAATAACAGATTATAACACACTGCAAAAAATAATCTATGAGTCTATATTGATCATAAACAGATGAATAAACAAATGATGGAGAAAATAGGGTTCTTCCTTACAAGAAAACGCTGACTGATAAATACAGAGAAAGTGGTAGAATGGAAAATCACCATATTCAACCAGAAATGAGCAAGAACAACCAATGAACATTAAATCTTGAGGTCAGGATTTCATGAGTTACAAGATATTTACGTACTTAAAATGTGTTCCCACAGAGAGTTTATTAGTTACAAGGGTAAACAGAGTAACTATACAGTGGAGAAACCAGACAATACCTTGATGAGGTTATCAAAATTAACATCAACAATAAGGATCAGGCAGATATTGTGTGTCTCCAGATGTGTCACACCAAGAAGTATATAACATCATCTATGTAGGAATCTGGCCAAGAATGCATAACCTGAATCCAATCATAAGGAAATATCAGATAAACCCAATGAGAAATGTTCTATAAAATAATCGGTCTGTATTCCTCAGAAATGCCAGTGTAATGAAAGATAAGGAAAGGTCAAAGTACTATTACCAATTAAAAGAGAAAAAAAAAGAGACAACTAAATGCAATTCACAAGCCTGGACTGGATTCTGTACTGAATATAATGTAAAGGTAATGTAATATATATGTATATAATGTAAAGGTAAAATATAATATGTAAGGTAAATATAATGCTATAAAGGACATTATTGATTCAATTGAAAAAATTAAAATATGCACAACATATTAGATAAAAGCATTACTTTCCTGTTAAATTTCCTATTCTTGGATAACTTTATTCTGGTTACATAAGAGAACATCTTTGTTCTTAAGAAACATAAATTACGATATTAAGGCACCTACTCTCAAATGATTCAGAAAGCACTACAATAGACAGATAGAAAACACATGTGCCAAACTGTTAAAAATTGGTGAACCTGGATAAAAGGTGTATGTGTGTATTATTCTTATAACTTTTCTGTAAGTTTGAAATTATTTCAAAACAAGACATTTTAAAAATAAAATATGAAACCGAAAACAAAGAAGAGCACCTTCTGTAGTCCTATGCAAGCATTAGCACAGCTGAATTTCAGGACAGGAGCCCTTGCCTAAACCATACATAGCAGCCTCGGCATGGGACAAGGCTTCATCCTTCCAATAAACCCCTCATTTGAGCTTCTCTGAATGTCTCTGTCTTTCCAATCATTCCTCAACCTACCATGGAGAGAGCAGCATGCTACAGCCAGATTCCCATCTTCTCCTTCAAGGCCTTGATCTCATAGTTGCACATTTCTCCTTTACTCGTAGAAGTTTTGATGTCTTGTTCATCCTTAAGTCCCAAGTTATTGACACACATAAGATGCTCAGTAAATGTGGAGCCGGAGTGTGTTGACTGTGGGGACTGATACTACCATCAGTCTAACAAGTCAAGGGCACACACCCCCATAGCCTTCTCAGTTATGCTCATTCTGCACTCTCTCCCCAGACAGGTGCCAGGAGAACGCTAGAGTGACAAGCACCAGCATTATGTCTCCCATAATGGCTTAGACAGCTGATGGCTGAGACAGTATTTTTGTAGATTTCCTGCATTTTACACTAAGCTTGGGGATGGAGTAGAGGTAGAAAAGAACTTTAGTCCCACTGCAACTATTTACTCTAAACCTGGATAGCAAGCACATCAGTAAAATGGTTTAAGCTTTCTTAGAGTTAGCGAAGAGAAGTAGATTAGCATCTTAGCATCCCTCCATCCAAAGAATTACTACTCCATAATTAAAAGGTAGGAGGGCTCCAGCTTCCACAGACTATCAGAAATTTCTAAGTCCCAGGGCACCCGGGTGGCTCAGTTGGTCAACAGTCTAACTCTTGATTTCAGCTCAGGTCATGATCTCACGGTTCATGGGATCAAGCCGCGCGGTAGACTCAGCGCTGACAGAGCAAAGCCTGCTTGGGATTCTCTCTCGCTCTCTCTCTGCCCTTCCCCCACCACTCATTTTCTTTCTCTCTAAAAATTAAAAAAAAAAAATTTTTTTTAAAGAACATGTGAGTCTTTCAGATTCTCACTCTGACCAGGTCTGACCTAAGAGCCTGGACTCAAAAATCACCATACCTACAACTGCTCTCTTTGTCCCTTAGGAGCCAGGCCACACAGAGGAAGTAGAAAAAACTCAGTAAAAGACCACAAAAATAAGCTTCTCCACCCAACTGAGGCCTTTCCTTGGAATTCCTTCCCAAGTTCTTAGTCCTGAGCTATGCAGAAGTTAATGAAAACAATGAGCAGCTGGAGAGAAGGAATGGTTCTTGGAGAAAAATCCAGAACCGAAAACACCAGAAATAACATGGGTCTACTCTATTTCAACAAGGATGTCACTACAAATTGACTAGACCAAAAACATCTAAGTCTACTGCTTGGCCTGGAGACAAGAGACAAGCAAGTCTTAAGTCACAATTCTCTTAGCTGAAGCCAAAATATGGTTTTTCTATCACTATTTTAATCATTTTGAAGTTACACAGGAGTTACTATTTGTGAAAGTAGATAAATGAGCTTCCAAAGACAGTTTTGTAATCTATCTACATGCTGACCAGATGTTTTCCAAAGTCTAGAACCCAGGAAGTGAATCCAAATGAGAAGGACACTACAGTGGTCTTGAAAAGTTGAGTTATTCAGAGAGCTCTGTCAAAACACCGGGTTACTACTGGGATAGTTTTAGGGGAAATTCTTAATTGGATGGAGAAAAAAAAAATATGTCCATGGAGCCTTTAATAGAGCTAAAACCTCCTTGGAATACCTCTGCCACCAACTCTGGCTTGTCACCTGAGGGGGAGGAAAGCCTCCACAGAATAAAGGAATGAATAGACCCTAGCAGTGATTCTAATGAAAAACTAATTAGGAATAGAGCAAGGAGATTATTAATTCCTCCCAGAATCAAAATTACAGGCCTTATCATATTGGAAACACGAGCAGTAGAAAAGAAGAACTCTCAGACCACACTTTAAGAACTGCCACCTGGAAGGGAGTAAATGATGAATCTGAATACCCTGAAGGGAACTGGAGGCAAACCAGAAGGGTCCATGCTACAGCAATATCATGCCCAGACTTTGGAGAGGTCACCGGAGGGGGAGGTCATTACACTGTGTGTGTCACTCAGAGTCGAAGTGTGTGGTGGGGGGAGAACTGAAGCCAGCTCTGAGCTACTGCTGACTCAAGGCAGAGTACTGAGGAGAAACTAAGTGTATGGGGGGGGGGGGGGCAAGTGGGCAGAGGAACCCCACACAGAAAGGAAAAGGAACCCCATTCTTCCACAAGGCATCAGAAAAAGTGTGCCTTTAATTCTGTCCTAATGTTCTCCCAGAGTTAAACTGAACAGGGTTTAGGGACTTTTTTTTTTTTTTTAACTATAAGGAAATTTTGCAATTCTATGCCAAATGAGACCTGAAATAAATTTTATGGGTTTTATTCCTAAGATGGTAAAAAAAACTTGGGCTGATTTGATTCAGTCCTGAGCCCAAGAACACGAACAAGAGAATTCCTATTTTGCAGATGGGCGGGATGAGTTCTAAAACAAACCTGAAGAGCCACTTCATTAGCCACAGAAAACCAGCCTTCTTCAAAGTTGGACTGGACACTGAGGAACGCTACTTTCGTGTTGGGTTCAGGCCTCTATGAAGCAGCGCTTCTCTCTACTCTGTCCTTGCATGCCTTGGAAATGTGTCTCCATTTCTTCAGATCATTTGCAGTCTCCTCTCTTCCCTTGCCCCCCATCAAGAGCTGGACAATGTTGTAATTTTCTGTTACTAAAATTTTTATTTCTCTAAAGTGGTCATAAATGCTGGCTTGATGACAATCCAGAAATACTCCATATACTAAACACAAAAACTCGCTATGAAAATTGCTTGGTTTATTTTTGTTTATGTTATTGAGTTCTTGCAAATGACACAGCTGAATGTTTATCCTACCATAAGGAAATGCATTTTGGTATTTGTATTTTTGTTTTTTGTTTTTTTGGGATTTTTTTTTTTAGGTTTGCTTTAAAAGATAAGAGCAATAAAGAGGGAACTTAAACATGTACACACCCATATCACACACACAAAAACACACACACGCACTCACACGTAATTCTAAATTTAGGGAAAAGTTATACTATAACCTTCCAATATTTTCTTTTCTTTTCTTCCATCAAGAAGATGGAAGGTATTAAAATACCGAATTCAGTGATATTAAAACACAAATTGAGATAGACTAGTCTCTCACCATTTTCTCTAGACTGCACCCATACCTTTTCCTAGTATTGATGCAGGAGACACAAGAGGCCTCCCATCCTCATGTAAGAGTTCTCCTTGAAAACTCTTGGCTACATGGGTAGGCTGTCCTGTACCAGAACGGACACAGGCAAAGATGTCCAGGAGGGAGCAAAACAAAGGGACCACAAGAGAAGGATAGAACTTGTTAATACCATTACGTTATATAAGACTCCCAAAATTATAGTGGCAGTAGGCAATTTAACAAGGTTTCATGGAGACTGCTGTGAAATGGCAATTAAATCTAGATGAATGAGTGAAGCAAATAATGGAGAAATAGGATATGAGACATATGCATGTAAGATCCCTTATTTTGCCATCAGATACAATAAATGAGAGCTCTGGGAGTTGGACTAATAATCTGAATTACACACTTCTTGGCCACTGTCGGAAGGCCTGCCTGTCCTAGACCTCAACTGAACCATTATTGGGACCTCACTTCATCTTCTCCTTGATGGGAAAATGAAATGAATGAGTACCCGCATCATCAATTCAGTATCTTCCCTTACAACTTCAAAGGGTGAACAGGTGCTAAATCAGGTTATGTTTTTCTAAAAGATGTCCATTATTAGTCTCTAGCCCTCCAAACTTCACAACACTGAATGTTACAAAGAGATGGCTGCTGGGCTTCCAGAAGTTGACAAACCCATGGAAAAAAATCCCAGCTGGATGTTTCTTCCTGGAGAGCAACATTCAACCAGGGCATGGTGGTCCTTTTTGAACATCTTCTGAGTAATAAAAATGTATAATATGAAAACAAACGGACTTGGTAAGAAAAAATTCTTATTGGCCACAGATCTCAAAGAAAAAACAGCAGCAAATGATAGCCCCACACACCCTATAAGCAGTTTCTGTCTTTGTGATCCCTAAGATTTTGGTCACATGATATTTTGGAAATAGAAGTCTAATGAAGCCATAACTACTAAACACCACCATGCAGATTACAAAAAGCATGGGCTTCAGGTAGAACGGGGTTCAGATCCTGGCTCCTCCTTTCACTGGTGACTGTGGGCAATACCTCTCTTTCATTCCCATCTCCAAAACAGAGATAACAGAGGGGCGCCTGGGTGGCTCAGTCAGTTAAGCATCCGACTTCAGCTCAGGTCATGATCTTGCAGTCCGTGAGTTCAAGCCCTGCATCAGGCTCTGTGCTGATAGCTCAGAGTCTGGAGCCTGTTTCAGATTCTTTGTCTCCCTCTCTCTCTGACCCTCCCCCATTCATGCTCATCTCTGTCACAAAAATAAATAAAAACGTTAAAAAAATTTTTTTTAAAAATAGAGATAACAGTATCTACATCACAAAGTTACTGTAAGGATTAAATGAAACCATGTGTGCAGTAGATGCCCAATAAACATCTTCCCCTTACAGTAGGCTAACAGAGCTTGTCTCTGGTAAGATCCTATGATTCCACAGACAACACTGATACACTTGAGTCAGCACTAGCTGTCTAAGAAAAGGAAAGAGGGATCCTTCTACAAAACAAAGTGAGGCACAAACTGTGGAATGAAGACACAGACATTCGGGGAGCCTCAGGACCTCAGTCGGTTGAGCATCGACTTCAGCTCAGGTCAAGGTCTCACAGTTTATGAGTTGGAGCCCCACATAGGGCTGTCTGCTGTCAGCACAGAGCCTTCTTTGTATCCTTTGTCCCCCTTTCCCTCTGCCCCTCCCCTGCTCATGCTCTTTCTTCCCCTCTCTCTCTCTCTCAAAAATAAATGCACATTAAAAAAAAAAAAAAAAAAGACACAGACATTGAATCCTTTCCAATCATGGGACTGTGTCAGCTCCCTCAAATGATATTTGTGCCCAGTACCCTATGTTTGACACTGGGGCAGGACATGGAATGATATGTCATTGTTTAGTTTGTTTATCCTTAAATGTTTTTCTAATTCTAAATAAATTTAAAAATTTTTTAAATAAAATATTTAAAAATTTAAAATTTAAATTTAAAATTTAAAAATAAAATTTAAATTAGGGGAATCTCATGTTTGAAGTAGTTACTTAAACAAAATGTAGATCAGCACCATACCTTTCACCAATACAACAGTCTGGTAGCTTACCCAAGAGGAGCTTATCTTGAAAAAGTGAAACTGTCACTATTTGCAGGTGACAATATTATATTTAGAAAACCCTAAAGACTGACCAAAAAAACCTATTTGAATAAATGAATTAGGTAAAGTTGCAGGATATGAAGTCAATATATAAAAATCTGTTGGGTTTCTATACACTAACAATGAACAGAGAAATTTAAAAAGTGATCCCATTTATAATTGTATCAAAAAGAATAAAATACCTAGGAATAAATTTAACAGCAAGGAGGTAAAGGACCTGTACTCTGAAAACCATAAGAGACTGATGAAAGAGATTCAAGATGACACAAACAAATGGAAAGATAAACCATACTCTTGGATTGGAAGAACCGATATTATTAAAATGTCCAACTACCCAAAGCAATCTACAGATTCAGCAATCTCTATCAAAATACCAATAGTACTTTTCACACAACTAGAACAAACAAACCTAAAATTTGTATGAAACCACAAAAGACCCCAAACAGCCAAAACAATCTTGAGAACAAAGAATAAAGCTAGAAGTATCACAATCTCACATTTCGAACTATCCTACAAAGCTATAGTAATCAAAACAGTATGGTACTGGAACAAATACAGAAACCCAGATCAATGGAACAAACTAGAGAGCCCAGAAATAAACCCACTCTTATATGGCCCATTAATTTACAACAAAGGAGACAAGAATATACAATGGGGAAAAGATAGTCTTTTCAAATAAATGGGGCTGTGAAAACTGGGCAGCTACATACAAAAGAATGAAACTGGACCACTATCTTACACCATACACAAAAATAAATGCAAAACAGATTAAATACCTAAGTGTAAGACCTGAAACCATAAAACCCCTAAAAGACAACACAGGCAATAAACTCTCTGACAGCAACCTTAGCAATATTTTTTTGGATCTGTCTCCCCAGACAAGAGAAACAAAAGCAAAAATGAACACTTGGGACTACATCAAACTAAAAAGCTTTTGCACAGCAAAGAAAACCATTAACAAAACCAAAAGGCAACATACTGAATGGAAGAAGACATTTCAAATGATATTTCCAATAAGTAGTTAATATCCAAAATGTATAAAGGACTCAGACAACTCAACACAGAAAACAACAATAATAATAATCCACTTAAAAATGGGCAGGGAACCTGAACAGACATTTCTCCAAAGAAGACACATAGGTGACCAACAGACATAAGAAAAGAGGCTCGAAATCATTAATCATCAGGGAAGTGAAAATCAAAACCACAGTGAGATATCACCTCACACTTGTCAGAATGGCTAGTATCAAAAACACAAGATACAATAAGTGTTGGTGAGGATGGGGAGAAAAAGGGACTCTGGTGCATTATTGTCGGGAATGTATATTAGAGTAGCTACTATGGAAAACAATACGGAGGTTCCTCAAAAAAAATAAATAAATAAAAATAGAACAACCATATGATCCAGCAATTCCACTTCAGGGTATTTTCCCAAAGAAAACAAAACACTAATTCGAAAGATCTATGTACCCCTATGCTTATTACAGCATTATTTACAACAGCCAAGATATAGAAACAACCTAAGTGTCTGTCCATCAACAGATGAATGGATAAAGAGGATGTATATATATACACACAACTACATATATACACAATAGAATATTACTCAGTCATTAAAAAGAATGAGATCTTGCCATTCACAACAACACAGATAGACCTAGATGGTATTTGCTAAGTTAGATAAGTCAGAGAAAAACAAATACCATACGGTTTCACTAATATGTGGAATCTAAAGAACAAAACAAAACTAAACTAAACTAATAGGTACAGAGAACAGATTCGTGATTGGCAGAAGACAGGAGTGTTATGGGGATGGGCAAAAGAAGTGAAAGGGATTAAGAGGTACAAATTTCCCGTTATAAAATAAGGAAGTCATGGTGATGAAAAGTACAACATAGGGGATATAGTCAAGATTGTAATAACTTTTTAAGGTGAGGTGGTACCTACACTTGTAGTCGTAAGCATTTTGTAATGTATGTAAATGTTGAATCACTATGTTGTACACCTGAAACTACTATTATATGTCACCTGTACTTCGGTATCTTAAGAAGGGGGAGATCACCTTTGTAACAATTTCAGAACAGACCCTTATGGTTTCAGTGTGTTCAATGGAGTCTGAGGTTCTGCGATGTTGGAGTGTGGGCAGCTGAGTTCACAGAGATCCAGACCTCTGATTGCACTCCCACCTGAGCAGCTCTCGGACCTTGAGATTACCAGAAGTGCCTGGCCTATGGTAACGAGCTGTGTCCTTGGTAAAGTATTAGCCAATCTTGGCCTATGCTTCCTTACCTATAAAGCGAGGAGGGTGATCCATCTTCTGTAAGGTCCCACTCAGCCCAAATCTCTTCTAGCTACATATTTTTTTTTTTAAACACACTCAATTCTTTTTTTTTATTTTTTTTTTAATTTTTTTTCAACGTTTATTTATTTTTGGGACAGAGAGAGACAGAGCATGAACGGGGGAGGGGCAGAGAGAGAGGGAGACACAGAATCGGAAACAGGCTCCAGGCTCCGAGCCATCAGCCCGGAGCCTGACGCGGGGCTCGAACTCGCGGACCGCGAGATCGTGACCTGGCTGAAGTCGGACGCTTAACCGACTGCGCCACCCAGGCGCCCCTTAAACACACTCAATTCTACCCTCTTCTCTCAGTAACACAGTTTTGAATCGATAAATGAATCCAGAAGATAATGCTTCTAAACTTCCAAAGCACTTGGAATATAAAAAGCTATCTTCTCCTGGTTGATGAAAGAGTTCAAAATACACTTACCAACGTTTGCGCCAGACACTGGACTAGGTACTTACCCCTAGCCCCTCATTACATCTCAGCCCCTAGAGCAAGAGAGGAAGGGGACCAACACTGGAGGACAGCTGTAGATGACATACACTGGGCTAAGTGTATTACCATGTGAGGGGTGCATCATACTCCAGGGTTTGCAGATGCCCAAAATGTCAAGTATGAGACACAATCACAATCGAAATGCAGGTCTGACAGTTTCCAAAGCCCACAGTCTTTCCTAGACTGCCTGCAGTGAGTCAGAATAGCTGGACTGTAGTAAGAGCTTTGCAGAAATGACATAACATAGACTAGAAATTTTCCTTCTCTGGGCCTCGACACTTCTCACCAAAAAAAATTCTCCAAGTGAGGCCTCGAAGTTCTCTAAGGCTCTAAAATTCACTGATTTGCTGGTCAACTCAACAACCACAAAAAGTAAATGTATTATCTGTGAAGCAGGGTTCATCCCTATGTCTAATTGGATTTCATTGCTCTCTGAGTCTTTTCCTCCTCTATTCTTCCCCCTTGTCCACCCGACTTCCAAAAAACAGCCCCCAAAGTTTCGGACATTGCAGAATATTTCAAATTAGTGGAATATATATTGCATGGTAATAAACCTTTCCATAAAAAAGAAGGACAATCAGTTTATGAGAGCTTCAAAACCAAGTGACTTCTTATTTCTCTTCTCACAGCTAATCAACTAGGGCTCCAGGGACAGTTATTTGTGGATCTTTGGGTGTTAGGTGGTGTCCTCTCTGGCCCTTTCAATTCAGATATCAACCAAAAGACCTGAGAAGTTATTGTATTTCTGGGACTTTTCTTTGTTTAAAAAAAAAAAGTGCAAGAAGATATTCAACAGAATAAAAGAGAAGCATTGACGTTTCCATTGGTAATCTGGTCCGTGTGTTCCCTGCTACTGAGCATTTTCAGAAGGCCTGACTGTCTGGGTTAATTGTTTAATGCTTTTAGTTAGAATTAAACTTTGCACCTGCTCTGACAGTGATAAATTAAATGTGCTCCTTTTCCAATACTGTTGCCCTCTTTAAGTAGAGACCAAGAAGTGTATCTCCCTTCTTCCCTTGCATTTGAGGAATCTCTGCTACACTGGAGTGTAAACCAGCATAATTTGTCACCAGAGCTAGCGCCAATTAAATTGATTGCGTTGGACTGAACTCTGGGACCCCTAATGCAAGCACTAAGGGAAAAATGGGCTCTTTTCTGCCCATTCCCCCATGTGGCACTTAGGCATAGCTCAACAGTGGAAGGCTTTCAAGGTTCAAAAGGGTTTTATTTTCAAAAGAAATGGGCATTGATCAGCTGCATTTAAAGGCAAAGATAATTCCAGAGCTTGAAGGCTGGATTTGTGTTTAAGGTCTAAATCTCTTTCTTTAACCTTGGGGGGCCAGTATAACATAAAAGCAACAAAGAGATTAAGATTACAAAGGGTTTGCAAGTGTAAATGATGCAGTGGTATTCTCCAAACATAACACAGTCCCCATTCACAAGCCCAGGCACAGGCCAGCATTTGATCTGTTGGTTTTACACCTGTAAAAACAACTGGTGCTTATTTGTCACTCAGCAAACGGTTTCGGGCAAGAGGGGAATAAAAGGAAAGTGGAGAAGGAGTGAACTTGCCCATACTGCAGAGTTCAAACATGCCTTCCCCAAGCCAACTGAAAAGTAAACCCACTAAAGGTCACCATGGCACAGGCCATCAGAAACGCCCCACTTTGTCGGGATGGTACACAGCACACAGGAATATGAGGGGCAGGGTGTTCTGTTCCAACCTTTGGTTGTTTCCTTCATTATCCCAGCCTCTGGGGCTCGGGCTGGTTACATCACATCCTACCAATGGAGGCTGTAAATAAGCTCAGTTGTAAATACCAGCCCCCTCTTGTTCCTTTATTTATGAGCTACCAATTATGTGTTCCTCTACCTTACCTTTTAGCTCAATTCCCCACAATCTGTCCATTTGAATAAGCTCAGATATAAATCAAGTCTACAAAGTTAAGAGACTCAGACTCCAAATTAATTAATGCTATGACAGTACATGGTGAAACCAATAGTAACTGTGCCCATTCCCTCAAGCCCAGATCTCCTTCTTCATCTGTTCTCTTCCTCTTTCAGCAACATAGATCTTCTCCTATTAACTCTATCCCCTGGTTCTTCTTTTCACACACTGAAGCCTTGGCAGGGACATCAAGCCTTCATTGCTAAACCAGGTGTTGACAATGGCATCTTGCCACTTCAGAGAAAGGGGAACAAAACTGATGTTAATTGAGACTTTCAAAGCCAGATCAAACATGAGGACACTCTGAAAAGGTTAATGGTTTGGTATAAACGCAGGCAACTACGAATTCAATGCTCCATTTACGAGAGAGACCATGCACCATTAAGAAGAAAGTGGAAAGAGATGATTCCAATGGCAGTTCTCTATCTCCCTAACTTCTGGAGCAATTCAGCTCTGGCCCCAAACTTGCATACTCCACCCAGAGAACAAAAACCTAGTAGCGAACTGAAATCTTATAATCATTGAGCATGACCTTTGGGGGAGGGGGGGTCTTATTCCGCCCTAAGAATTTGATCTAAGTATTTCTTCTAATCCTATACCATAATCTCCCTGAAAAGAATTCCAAGTTCTAAAAAGTCCTACCTTGCTACATTTCCAAGGATGTTTTGCCATGCCAAAGCTGCATCAGGACCCTGAATTAGTTTCCTATGCTGTATAACAAATTACAATGAGCACAGTAATTCAAAACAACACCTGTTTATTATCTCACAGTTTCTATGCACCAAAAATCTGGGTACAGATTAGCTGAATCTTCTGCTCAGGGTCTTACCAGACAGAAATCAAGCTGTCAGCTGGGCTGCAATCTTGTCTGAGGTTCAAAGTCCTTTTCCGTTCTCACTAGTTATTGACAGAATTCAGTTATTTCAGTCCCCATTTTCTTACTGGCTGTTTACCACAGATCACTCTCAGGTCTTAGAGAACACCCTCATGTACTTGCCATGTGGCATCTCCACAGGCAGCTCATAGCACTGTTGTTTGTTCCCTGAAGACCAGCAAAAAAGAAACAAACAAACTCAGACTTATTTTAAGGACACATCTGTTTAGGTATAGCCAGAATAATCTGCCTTTTGATTAGGTTAAATTCAACCAGAACCTTAATTTTATCTGCAAAACATCTTCACCTTTGCCATATAACAGAATCTAGTCATAACAGTGCTATCTTTTTATATTCACCGGTCTTACCCATGCACAAGAGAGAATTATATATGGTGTGTATACCAGGGGCAAGGAATCTTGGAGTCATTTTATAATTTTGCCTACCACAGACAGACCTGCTTAGAGAACACCCCAGGCTTACACACTCCCTGACCTAGCTTTTGTTCAAAGTCTTGTGTCAGAAATGCCATATACTTCTTTCTGGAAATTCTCCCCTGATAAATTCATGGGCAAACCCAATGGTTTTTATAATCCCAATTTTCATTCGTTTATAGATCCACAAAGAAACCACTGGCATTGCAATTTTGTGGGTGATGGGCAGCTAAGAGCCACAGAGCCCCCTAGAGGAAAATCTTAATAGGCCTGTGTAAGTAGTGAGGTGTGATTTTTCTAAAAGGGCATTCAGATTCTGCCTCTTCTTGTAGGTACCTTTAGATGGGAACATGCCAAAAGATGTTTTATCAACACATGAAAGAAAGGGGGAAAAAAACAAACTTTCTCATATAAATCATGCTAGTAGCGCCTTTTCATGAAAGAGAGAGATGGCGGGAAGGAAGAAGGAAGGGAGAGGGGGAAGGAAGGAAGGAAGGAAGGAAGGAAGGAAGGAAGGAAGGAAGGAAGGAAGGAAGGAAGGGAGGGAGGGAGGAAGGAAAGATGGGAGAGAGGAATGAAGAGTTTTCTATGTTCTAGTCGACTGCATTTTTATTGGACTATAAGGGGAAATATTTGATGTATCAATTAACAATGAGAAAGAAGCACATCCCTCTGACCTGAAGAAATGCTGATCCTAATATTGTCATACTATCCTTCCCAAAACACTGCTTTTAACAAGTCAATCTCTTATTCAGGAACTACCAATGGCATCCCATGTCTGATCGCATCAAGCTAAAATGCCATATCAATTGCATCTCAGTCTGACACTCAAAGCCTATAACCTGGTCCTACTATGTAACAAACCAGATTTCTCAAAACTACCCATCACAATTCCTGTCCCACAAAAGCACTCATTCTTTTTGCCACAGTCAGCCTATCATGCCATTACCTGCCCTTCTTCCCTACCATTACATTTAATTCTCTCATTTTATTCACCATCTATAATGTACCAGGAGCTGAAGGCCCAGATTTATTCACACCTCCTCCAGGAAAACTTCAGAAACTGATGTGAACTCTTATTTTCCTCTTCTAACTACCGATTTTAAAGTGTGAATTCAAGTTAGCTTTCATTGGATATCTTTCTTAGTTTGCTAGGGCACATATCTTGTTTTCTGAGATGGTTCTTTGTGCATTCTATAACATGGTTTTCAAATCTATGAGGCAATATCTTTTAGTAAAATATGAAATCAATTTAGTAGGTTGCAACCAGAAATTTTTTACCTGAAATGGTTGGACAGGACAGAACAGAAGAGAGGAGAAGAAAGATCAGTATACTATAGATGACAAGGGTATCTGGTTTTGTAAAAATTTTTCTTTTGATAGATATTTGTGTGTGTATTTATAAATTGAAACCTGAGTGTGTGGTATTATGTAATGACAAAATGCATTGATGATTGTGAGTTATTATTAAAAAACAGTTTTTAAAGCACTAGAAGACATTGAAAAATGCATAATGTACATGGTTGAAGTTCCTGCAAAAATCAGAACAGGTCAGAAACATGTCAAATCAGACAACCAATAGCTCAAAACAAATAAACTGTCTATGCACTCACGGAGGCAGGTCTAGCATCCTCATAGTCTCCTGATAAGGAGATTTATAAGAAATAATATTTCTATATGATTTTATCATTTGCTAAAGGTCTCACATTATATCACCAGCTTTCCATAAGGAAAGCCAAGCAGACATTTTTTGTTTCCCATTTTTAAACTATGAGGCTTGAGAGGTTAGGTGGCTTGTCCAAGGCTGTATGTATAGCAAGTCAATGTTAGAAAATGAACTCAAATCTTCTGACACAAACCCCAAGTTATTCCCTGTCCTTGCTTAGAAAATTATAGACCGGTTCATCAGAATCCTTTCCATCATTAGGGGATGAAGGCAAATTCCCCCTCTCCAGAAAGGCATCCCTGATAGTTCCCATGACCTAACCCACAACTTCTAACATTGTCTAGCATGGTTCTCCGGATGGTGGTTGTTCCAGATGGGTAATGTTTTCTCTCTAGCCTCATTACAAGCCCCTCAAAGCTAGGAGCCATGACATACTTCTCTTGCTACATTCTCATTTATTGCTTAATCTATGGATGGTCTCAGCCTCTCACACCAGGTTAGGTATTAAGGAGAAAAAAATAAACTTAGTGTGGGACCAGAAATTGTCAAAGCAAAAGGCACAGCGAGAGCCAGACCAGTACTGTGGGGCCCCATCCTGTTATTT
Source organism: Lynx canadensis (assembly GCF_007474595.2). Lineage (NCBI taxonomy): Eukaryota > Metazoa > Chordata > Mammalia > Carnivora > Felidae > Lynx > Lynx canadensis. The sequence continues at coordinate 77,711,614 of NC_044305.1, forward strand.
CAAACCAGCAGGCATTCAGTGGGCATCTATACCAGGCAAGCAGAGCAAAGAGTGCTGGGGAGCTTACAGCTGAGGGGTGCAGACAGATAGGCAGCCTGAAACTGAAATGCACCGCAGAAAGCAGTGAAGGCTAAATCAAGGTACGAGACCTGCTGTGGAGACAGGAAAGAGTGAGGAAGGGAAGGGGAGAGATGGCTTCACTGTGAAAGTAGCATCAAAGCTGGGCCTTGGAAGTCAACAATATGTCACCAGAAGAAGTTTTGAGACTTGTCATTAGCTCCATTTGCAAGACTGTTTCAGATTCTCTGAAGCAAGAGGATCAAGAGCGACAGTGATTAAAGCATAAGGCCACACAGGCAGTCAAGAAGGACCTACCCGGCTAGGCTTCAAGACCTCTGCCAAGGACTGGGCTGCAGAGGGAGCCAATCAGCTAAAGGTCAAAGATTTTCCCCTGAGACCAGCTACCAGGTCCTTCTGGCCATCAGCCCTGAGGAGTGATGAGGAAGAGTCACTCCTAGCTCCAGGGAGCTTATAAAACCAATTGTCATCAGGTTGTTCTTTTCCAGAGGGTAGACTGTATCAACCAGGCACCCTACTCTGTGACCGTCTGGAATAGGAATGAGCGGATCAAACCCTCCCAGATCAGGTAGAAGTCATTCGAAGCCAGAACTCAGAGCCAGGTTGGAGCCACCCTAGAGAAAAGCCTGTTTTTACACTGTTGGGTTGGTGGGAAAGAGGTCTCTCTTCCTCCTGCTCTCAGTCTGGCAGTTTTTCTGGATGCAAGAAAAAATACTTGCACATTTCTCAAGTGGCTCAGGAAACCCCCGAGAGAGAAGAAAAATCTGATCTGGGGTCTACATGTACCCACCGTTTGGGGCCCTCAGACTCTTTCTCTCACCTATGAGTCTAGGGCAAAAGAGTGACCCGAACCCTCTTTCTCTGAGAAGGGCCAAGAGGACAGCAAGTATTTTCCCTCAAAAGGGTCTGCAAAGGTAAAGGCCATGGTGACAGAAACCTCAGTCTCCTCCAAAGTCCGCTAATCAATTTTTTGAAGGTGAAGCCTATTCAATTAAGGGTTATCCCAGGCAAAGTTGCCAAGTGCCAGCGGAGAGGATTTCCACACCTCACTTCCAACACAGCAGGAGAATATGAGTAGCAGGATCTAGGCATGTCTGTCTTTTACATTTGGAAAGGCTGGGCTGAATCTGTGCAAGTCCCATCAGTCATTATCACAGACTTGCTTTGGGCTCTTTATAGCCAAGGATTTAAGATTTCCAAGGTGCTTATGGGTGTGAGTTATAGCTCCTTCCCACATAGATCTCCCTTCCTCTCTCTCCAGGGAGGGCAGATGCACTATGCCCATAAGACAGACAAGAAGACTAACAACAGAGAGGGATCAAATAAATGATCTGTCCCAGAACCAATAAAAGGAAACGTGAATTCAAATTCTGAAGTCAGCTTCCTTTCCTTTAATCAGAGCTCTGGTTTCTGGGAGCCAGTTTTACAAAACACATTAAGATCTGAATTTGTATCATAGGACAGCGTGCGTTCCCAAGAGGCTTTTTGGAAGCACTGTGTATAAATCTTCCTAATGCAGACTTCTTTTTAAAAAATAACACCTTTTGTTTCTCCCTGTTATAAAAGTAATAAATCTTCATTGAAAAAAATTGAAAATATCGAAAAGAAGAAAATGAAGATCACTCAATAATCCAATACTCAAGAGATAACAACTGTTAACATTTTGGTATCCTTTTTTTGTATGCATGAATTTACTTTTTTCAAACTAAGATTACAGATCCATATACCTGAGTAGTCTGCTGTTTTTACACATAACATTCAAATGCATTTCCCCATGTTGAGGCTATTATTCCATAACACCATTTTAAATAACTGTGAGATAGTGCATTATAGGGATGTGCCATAATTTATTTTACCAATATCCTTTTCGGACATTTGAGTTGCTTCCAAATATTCTCAAACATAAAGAAGGCTGTGGTAGAAATGCCAGCTATAATTGGGCAACTCTCAGACCAGACTTCAACACTATTTAGTAATTCATTCTTTCTTTTATAGAAATGGTACCCAAGTGAGGTTTGGTATATCTTTCCCTGGATCCTTTCATGAAGAGGATATATGGCCTGCTAGCACATCACAGTGGCACAGATGGCATCAGAAATGGGAAAGAGCACTTGACTAAAAGGTAAGAGATCTGATTCCATTACCAGTTTGTAATTCACTGTGTGACCTTGAGTGAGCCACAGGCCTCTCTGAATACTTTCCCCATCCATTAAATAAGGGGACTGGACTAGATGACTTTAATATTCCTTCCAGCCCTAACACTGGTCCTACCCACCACAGTGAACTCAAACCCACCACAGTGAACTGTACAGGACCATCTATTACCAAAGGTAGACCGTGTAAATCAGAAGCACCATTCTTAGCTGTATTGGGAAGCAACTGTACATTACATGCAAATTGTTCCCATAATAATTTATGGTTTGAAAATAATTTATTTTGTCTTCATACCTGAGAAGAGAATTGAGATTTCCTCCATGATAAGGGCACTGTCACTTCCTTTCGGACACGCTCTCAGGAGTGGGAGAGAAATTAAGGGATTTAGAGTACATGTACCTAGAAAAGTACGGAACTTTGCATCTACATTATTGCATGGACCCCTTAGAACTGAGTCCTCGTGGTTTCCAAAGTGCTATCAAAAGATGCTACTGTTCCTCCCCACTCCCTTAGCACTAATTCCCCAGGGGGAAGCAGACTAACTGCATCCATTTGAGAGATGAGGAGCCTGAAATAGTAGCGCCCGTTGATACGGTAAAGGAGCCTCTCATGGTTCAGGGCCCTCGTCCCAGGCCTGCCCACACCAGTCTGACATCAACTATTTGCTGTCTGATCTCGGTATGCCTGTGGCAATGTCCTGCACATCATGAGTGCACAGCAGTGGGATCCTCCAGGCAACATGACCACTACCACCTTGGCAAGAAAGGGGCTTCTCAGCAGAGCTGGGGTACAGAGCAGACCCCAGGGAAAGCAGGGATATGAATGAACACAGAGGAGGAGAGAAGAAAGGAAATTACCTCGGAGTGGGCCAAAACCTGGAGGCTCCTTATGCCTTCCTCACAGGCCGTAGCCCTGGGTTTCAGGAGCTATCCCTGGACCTGCTTTGACTTTTCTTGAGTGGCCAGAGCCAAAGTGCCTGCCTGGCTCACATTCAAACTTGTCTCTGCTCATGGCACCTATATTCATTCAGGTGAGCAAAAGCATGCCCTGTTTTGAACAGGGGAGGGGAGTCGTCATCATAAAGTTCTCCAGGAAGGTGGTATGTGCATAAGGGGCTGGCTCCCACCCTGTTTTGAAATATGAAGTGTGTGTCGAGGCAGACACAGCTCATCTTAATTCCTGTGTCAGTAAACTATTCCTGAAGGGTTCAGCCTCTAGTGAATCATCCCCTCTAAGCCAGCGAGTATAAACCATATTTTATCCCTAGCTGAGAATACAGAGCAAACTAAAGAGAGCCGGCAATAACAACCAAGAGAAAGAGAAACCCTCTAGTGTGGGATGACACAGACTGATTCAAACACTCCAAAATTACCACCAGGGCCATGTTCCCAAAGGGAGCTCAGCTTAGGAGGGAGAAAAATTCAGCCAGTCCCAAAGCAGCCATGAATATATGTGTGTGTGTGTGTGTGTGTGTGTGTGTGTGTGTACACACACACACACACACACACACACACACACACAGGCAACAGCAAGACTCTCCTGCCTAGGTACTGCCCCTACATTTCAAAGCCCAGCTCAGGTTGAGCAACACACAAAATCTGACATCCTGTGAAGCTACACTACTCCTCCTCTTTCTCCTCCTCCTCCTCCCCCTGCCCCCCATCTCCTCCTTCTGCTCTCCCTCCTCCTCCTCCTCCTCTTCCTCCTCCTCCTCCTCCTCTACCTCAAAGGACCCACTCCACCAGAGGCACAATGTTCCTAAATCACAAGAGATCAGAAGCTGTATGGCTCCAGGAAATTTCCTGATCATTTTGGAAAGACTGGATATTTGAGAAAGAATAACTTATGGCTGGTCGGCCAAAGATTAGGAGGACCTTGAAGCAACCGCAAGGGAAAGTTAGACGAGTCCCCATTTTCCATCCATGGACCCAGGATCATGGGGAGACAATACAGACAGGAGTATAGAATACTGGGCTCTTGTAGGACCATGGGCAGCCCCAAGGTTCAGCCTGGCTCAAGCCTCTTGCCCTCCAGTATGGGGATTATAATGTAATATCTGCCCAGCCCACTCCAGGTTCTGATGGGGCTGCATGTGAGCACTTCCAATTCAGCCAGCACTGAGGGTCCCTCCAGGTGACGTCCCTGGGAGTACAGATGAGGGTCCAGTAGGGTACCTGGCTGATAATTCGGTACAGCTTACAGACATGTGAGCCAACAAGTTATAATACAGGGCAACAAGTTCCACATTTTTAAAAAAATGAATGCATTCCTTAAAAAAGAGAAAGAAAATACAGGTATAAGGAACATAGATATCTTGGGGAAGATGAGCAAGACCTGGACAGCTCTGGATGCAACGTGGAACAGTATTTCAGCTGGAATAAAAAGTAAGGGCAAAAACACAGCGCATCTGTAGAAACACTTTGGAAAATACAAATCTATTTTCCCAATGGCATCACCTAGTCCCAGAATGCTTCTCAGTCTCAAAGGGCTCTACTACGTGTTTCCCATTTTGGCCTTCAAGATTCTGTGCAATAAGTAATGCCCCATGTCACAGATAAAGAGACTGAACATGTCTAACAGCAGCGTTCATCAAGGACTAACTACATGTAAGGCAGAATAGCATAACGGTCAATAGCTCATTCTCAGATCACACTGCCTAGCGTCTCACTTACTAGCTCTGGGACTGAGGCAACTTGTTTGCCTCTCAGAGCCTCAGTTATTGAACCTGCAAAATGAGTACAATAACTGCACTCACTCAGAGGGTTATTCTGATAATTAACAATACAAAGAATTAAATGAGAACTCAGGGTCCAGCACACAGTGAACAACTGCTTGATAATCACTGGAGATAACTAGAGCACTTAACTGAAGTAGAAGACTTGATAGCTGTGTGGTGTTGGGCAATCTTGTATGATCCCATGACCTTGGTTTTTCTGAACCTCAGTTTTCCTATTTGTAGAACAACTTGTTGGATTAGTTCAGCTCTAAACTTCTCTTCAACCCTAACATTCTATGGTTCTAATGACATCAAAGCCTATGATAAAGCATCTCAAAAATCAACTTGCAACAAAATCTTTCTCAACACCCTCAACTGCCAAGCACCTCTGTAGACACAGAGAAACTCCCTTGGGGACCCCGGAATTTAAAGACATGTGAAAAGATGCAACACTCTAATGGGATCAGAGCTACTTAGGGGCATCATGGATTGCATGCATTATGTAATGGGCTAGGGCTTGCCCCAAACTCCACTGGCTCTCCAACCATGGCCCCCAGACATGCACAATCAGCACCACCTGGAGCTTGTTAGACATGTAAATTCTCGGGCCTACCTCAGACCTGTTGAATCAGCAACTCTGGGAGTGGGACCCAGAAATCTGAGTCTTCACAAACTCTCTAGGTGATCTGGACACATGCTAAAGTTTGAGAACTGCTGCTCTAGGATAACACAGGAAGTCTCTGTGATTGGGAGTTAGCCCTTGTTGTCACTTAGTTTTGAAAATCTAAGCTAGGACAGCATGGGGAAGCTCCCTTCCAGCATCCCTGTGCCGTTTCCTTGCCCTTTGGTCTCAAGAATGAAGAATTACAACCAATTGGAGGCAGTGGCCAGAAATGACCCAGACAGACAATGACCTTTCTGCATCCCCACCCTCCGTTCTTTTGTCAGATGGTTCTCACAGCCAGACACAGTCGTGTCCCAAAAACATTACCCACAGGAAGGGGCTGAAAAACAGATGAATTTCTGTGAGGCCACCCTGGGACAGGCCAGGGGAGGAAAGAAGTTTTGTGAGGAGTGAACAGGATGCCCCACCCCCAACTTTAGGTGTTAGGCGTCTCCCAGCCTCACACTCAATGGCACACAGCGTCTGTGGTCCTAGCCTATACCTCGAAGGTGGCTACCAGAAACACCCCTTGAGGAAGGCTGCACAGCCACTCCTCTCCATTTCATCCTCAGCTGTCCCCTTCATATGTCATGACAAGGACCAAAGCTGAATAGTTTGTTTTGTTTTTTCAAGATTGGGTAGGGCATTTTTTTTTTTAACTTAGGAGAATCTTTTTGTACATCTGGATAAACTGCCAACAGGCTTCAGGCCCTACCAGGAAAGTTGAACTGCAAGGCTCCCAGCCCCAGGCAGTATCCCGTGCAGAGCAGCACTAGAGAGTCTCACACGGGAAGCACCTTCCTCTACCCAGCTCTCAATCTCTCCTGTAATGTATGGCTCTTTCTGTCTCACAACCCTCAAAGAAAGCCAGTGAGCCAGTGTCGGACCCTTTTCTGGGCACAAGGCAGGCACCCTGGCTGAAGGTCCCACACAGTGGGCTCAGATTCTTGCACAAAACAGCCAGCTTCACCTTCCTGGCCTCCCAGCACAGCCTGACCTCCAAGCACTAGTAAACATGGTACCATGGAAACCCCATGGACCCATTCACTCTTATCTACCCACACCTTTGGTTCCCCTCATCTATAATTCAGAAGAGAAAACAAGCAGGAAGCATAACAAAAGAGTGAATACAGAGATGACAAAGTGGCAGTGAACATAAATGGAAAAGAGAACATCTAGGTTCTCAGAACTCAGACGATATCCAGTGAGAAAATATGTCCAACTTGGCTTCGTATCTTCTGGTTAACTGGCACAGCCATAACATTTTTTTTTTTTTTCTGCAAAGTTGATGAGCTTATCTTCGGATTTAGAGACAAATGATCATTAATACAGAGGAGTACCTGCTGGAAGTTCCCCTTTAGCACTCCATGCTCTTCTATGCTCGGAACAGCTGTCTGATGAGCTAAGTTCAACCCTGGATCACACAGAGACTGGAACTTTATACTGGTGGCTAAATCATCAGCATAGGCCATTAACAACCCATTATTCTAGCCCAACAGACTGTTAAAGCCACCTCTCCATCACCTCTTAACTGATCTCATCTTAATTCTTTTCAAATGTTTCAAGACAGGGGCGCCTGGGTGGCTCAGTCAGTTAAGCGTCCGACTTCAGCTCAGGTCACGATCTCGCGGTCCGTGAGTTCGAGCCCCGCGTTGGGCTCTGGGCTGATGGCTCAGAGCCTGGAGCCTGCTTCCCATTCTGTGTCTCCCTCTCTCTCTGCTCCTCCCCCGTTCATGCTCTGTCTCTCTCTCTCTGTCTCAAAAATAAATAAACGTTAAAAAAAATTTTTTTTTAAATAAAAAAAACAAACAAACAAACAAATGTTTCAAGACACCTGAACTAAAAATAAGATGACCGACCATTCAGCCAGTCCCCAGAAAGGACAAAGTCTTCTCCACAGGCAATAAAGGAACTGGATTGTTGTTTCCTAACAGTATGCTGTAAACTCTGTCATTTCTGACAGAGCTCTCACACTTGGGAGGGGAGGTGGCTATGAAGGTCTGAAAAATGATTTCATCTTCGTGGCACAATATTGTCACCTTGGTGTCTTATTTTTTCAAAAGAAAACTTGTCCCTGGTTCCTTTCTCTTCCTCTCTTTCCTCTTTTTGCCTCTCTCCTTACCTCCCTTTTACTACTCCTTCCTTTCGTTAAATTCTTCCTTCTTTTTTTTTCATACTAAAGACATAAGAGACTTTTGCTAGGAAGAGTGACTATTTACAGATTCAAGTGGCTGAACTTTTATGCATTCCTTTCTCTTAAAAAAAAAGACATTCCTAAGAGAGAGGGGCTAATAAAGTCCTATATCTTTGATGATAGTGATGCAGCAGTACAAACAAATTATAGTGTTCAGAAAGTTTGAGAGACTGAAAAGAAATGCACAACGTGTAACACCAAATTTGCCTGTCAAGGTTTTTTTTTTTATTATTATTACTGCTTGTTTCATTTTATTTTATTCTTAAAGCTGATGTTTGCAGCTATTTGCTTCACCATAGGAAATTCCAGATCCAAGAATACTGATTTACAACTTCAATCATCACCTGACAAATACAGCCCTTGCTAAGTGAGAGCTGATCCATAACAGGTATTTCAAATTTTCATAAGTCACAACATATCAACCCTAAAGTGAAGAGTTTCATTCACAGGAAACAATTTTCCAAAATCAGCAAATATTTTGTTTTTACAAAGGAAAAAAAAAGTAAAGAATAAAGGGTAAAAAAAAAAAGCCTCCTATAAAGATAACTTCTTACCTGAATATAAGAACCTTCACATTGAAGTACGGTGAGGTCTGTGGTTTTTATTATTTTTAGTGTATCTCTCTCTCACACCCCAGGTTTAACTCTTGCCTTTACCTGCAAGCTTTCCAGAAACTGATACAGATAGGCTGGTAGCCTTAATACAATACCCAGAGTTAACCTGTAAGCCCCATAGCTTCTGTCAAGGACTGTTGGTGACTTATTGTCACAAAACATTGTGTCTGAGACACTCTGACATCCTACTTCAAGTTTTCATGGAAAATGAGACCATTTTAGCATGCAATTATTGCCTCAGATCTATTGCATATGTTGCCCGCCCCCAAAAAAAAACTGCTGCTGCCACCAATACTATTAATTCTTTGTCTGATACAGAAGTACAAAGATAAAAAATATCACCCTTTCAGTAAATGCTCTTTCTTCTCTATCTTCTATTACTTTTCTGAAAAAAAAGAGGAAAAAAAAGGCATAGTATTTTTACTTCTTTCAAAAATTTCCATTGCACCTGCAAAATTTATGCAGTTACCAGCGAACCCAAAATATCTAGATAATTTCTAGTTCACTTAGAAAACAGTAAGATTTGGGACAATAAAAAATGTCAAAGGTCATTCCCAAGTTATTCATTTTAAATGTAATGAATACATTTTTGTGCAAGAGGGATTTTTTTTTTTTTTTTTTTTTTTTTGCTCTTTAAAAAAAAACTTACTCTGTATAAGTGAAGCCTTGTAACACTGCTAGGATAGCTCACTAATTTATTCTACAAGAACTTAAATATCACACTTGGGAAGTTTTCAGGTTAGGGTGGTAGCTTCCAATTTGTTTACAAGAGCCAACAGTTCTTCAAATAAAAACATATCAAAATCTTAATGTGCAACAATAAAAAGCATGAGGTGCTTCTGTGCCCTCAAATTAGTTTGGTGGGGGGAAAAAAATCACTGTGCAAGATATTGTATGTTAAAGAGTAGCACCTAATGGTAGAATCAGGTTTTGCAGGCTAGCTCTCTTAGGCATTGAAAATATACCTAGTAAAGAAAGGAAGGCTGAGGGCTAAGTTCTAGGCAACCTACTGAATGGGAAAAGATATTTGCAAATCATATATTCAATAAACAGTTAATAACCAAAATATATAAAGAATTCATACAATTCAACACCAAAAAAAAATCTGATTTTAAGATGGGCAGAGGACTGAACAGATATTTTTACAAAGAAAACATACAGATGGCCAACAGACACAAGATGCTCAACATCAGTAATCACAAGGGAAATGCAAATGCAAAGGTGAGATACCACCTTACACTTGTTAGGATGACTATTACCAAAAGACAAGAAATAGCAAATGTTGGCAAGGATATGGAGAAAAGAGAACTCTGTGCACTGTTGATGGGAATGTAAATTGGTACAGCCACTGTGGAAAACAGTATAGAGGTTCCTCAAAACACTAAAAATAGAACTACTATATGACCCAGAAATTCCACTTCTGGGTATTTACCCAGAGAAAACAAAAACACTAATTAGAGAAGATACATGCATCCCTATGTTCACTGCAGCATTATTTACAATAGCCAAGATATGGAAACAACCTAAATGCCCATCAACAGATGAGTGGATAAAGAAGATGTGACATATATACACAAAGGAATATAACTCAGCCATAAAAAAGAATGAAATCTTGCCATTTGCAAAAATATGAATGAAGAACCTTGAGAGTATTATACTAAATGAAATAAATTAGAGAAAGACGAACACCATATAATTTCACTTACATGAGGAATTTAAAAAAACAAAACAAATAAATAAAGCAAAAATAGTAGGTATAGAAAACAGATTGGTGGTTTCCAGAAGAAGGGGAGTTGGGAGGTAGATGAAGTAATTTAAGGTGGTCAAAAGGTATAAACTTCCAGGTATAAGATAAATAAAACAAGGGGATGCAATGCACAGCATGGTGACTACAGTCAATAATATTGTATTGCATATTTGAAAGCTGCTAAGAGAGTAAATCTTAAAGTTCTTATTCACAAGAAAAAAATATGTAACTTTGGTGATGATAACTAGACTTACTGTGGTGCTCCTTTTTCAGTATATACAAATATCAAATCATTATGTTGCACATCTGAAATTAATGTACATGTCAATTATACCTCAATAAAAAAGAAGAAGGAGGGCAAGTTCTGCGTGCTTCAAATATAGGAGAAAAAGGGCATTCCCCAAAGTCAAATGTATTCCTTGGTCTAGAGTACACAGAGATGAAGAAGGTGATAATAGGAAAGAACTGCCAAGTGTCTTGTAATTCTAAAATATTTGCAAAAGCACACCCAATTTATCTCAAGGAGCCCACAGGCTGGCCACCATGTTAACACTGTCTTCATATAACATTTTTGACTCATCATTTGGTGACTTTTTTTATGGATATCCAAGTAAAATTGTATGGAATCAGCTGGAAAAATGAGATTTGATATAAAGCCAATTTCACTAAGCAGCAATGATTTTGTAAAGTAAAAGATATTGATATCATCAATTACTCATGAAAATAGAGATAGGACAGGGACAATGCAAAATTACACATAATCTATTTTATTTCTATTTGGCTTTGAAATGCAAAGGCACAATATCACTGTACGCAGAAACTGCCAACCCCACAAAATTCAGTGATAAAAATCATTAAGATCATGTAGACTCATAAAAATTATTTGACTGCATTTTTTAAGGGGTTTAATTAACCCTTACTGACACACAGTCTACACAGACAAACCAATTTTTTTTTTTTTTTTTTTTTTTTTTTTTTTTTTTTTTTTTTAGAGCAAGTGAGAGCACAAGCAGGGGAGGGGCAGAGGAAGAGGGAGAGAGAGAATCCCAAGCGAGCTCCACACTGGACATAGGGCTCAATCTCACGACCATGAGATCATGAGCCAAAATCAAGAGTCAGATGTTTAACCGACTGAGCCATCCAGGCACCCCAGCACAGGCAGACCATTATTTTTAATTATTTGTTTTACTTTATTTATTTATTTATTTATTTAGAGAGAGAAACAGTGTGAGTGGGGGAGGGGTAAAGGTGAAGGAGAGACGATCCCAAGCAGGCTCTGCACTGTCAATGCAGAGCCCAATGAGGGGTTCAAACTCACAAACCAACATGATCATGACCCAAGCCAAAATCAAGAGTCAGACGCTTAACAGACTGAGCTACCCAGGTGCCCCCAGATAAACCACTTTAAATAAAAGGACGTTTTTAGAGAGTGGCATCTTTGGTTACTCACCGACTGCCTGATTTGTAATATAGAGTTTAAAAAACCAATTTCACAGTTAAAATGTTAAGAACCATCTTTTTTTTTTAATTTTTTTTTCAACGTTTATTTATTTTTGGGACAGAGAGAGACAGAGCATGAACGGGGGAGGGGCAGAGAGAGAGGGAGACACAGAATGGGAAGCAGGCTCCAGGCTCTGAGCCATCAGCCCAGAGCCCGACGCGGGGCTCGAACTCACGCACCGCGAGATCGTGACCTGGCTGAAGTCGGACGCTTAACCGACTGCGCCACCCAGGCGCCCCAAGAACCATCTTTAATATAAGCAAAGATACTGAGATATTCTCCCCCCTGCCCCCAAGCCCAACGTGTTGTAGGAATTCGTTTGTATGCTGACACCAACTAAGTAGAAGTAAAGAAGAAGAGCTCTGACTTCCATAAACAATCAATGATCCAGCACCAGCTGATTATAAAGATATGACTGCTATGGCCCTATAGATTCAACATAACCCAAACCAGAAATTAAAGTTTTTCACTTTCAAAAGAGAGCCACATTTTCTCCTAGACTGTAATGTTTAATTCAGAGTACCCTAATCTGACCTAGAGGTCTATTTTGTGAATATCCAAATGAAAGAAACGCATCTAAATGGGTGCTTATGTGTTAGTTACCTATTGCTAAGTAACAAATTACAATAAACAGCAGCTTAAAACAACACCTATATTTTTAAAAAACAGATTTGTTACCTCAAAGTTTCTATGGATCAGGTGTTCAGACATGGCTTTACTGGGTCCTCTATAATGCTGCAATCAAGGTACTGTCAGGGCTGGGGTCTTATCTGAAGCTCGACTGAAGAAGATCTATTTCCAGACTCATATGGTTGTTGGCAACATTCAGTTCCTTGCAGCCTGTTGGACTGAAGGCCTCAGTTTCTTGCTGGAAGTTATCTAGATGTCATCTGCAATTCCTTGACAAGTTGCCCTCTTCATAGACAGCTTGCTTCTTCAAAGCCAGCAAAGAATGTCTCTTAGCAAGACAGGTATTACAATCTTATGCAATGGAATCACATACATGTGATCACACACATTCTTTCACCTTTGCTGTATTCTATCCATAGAAACAAGTCACAGATCACTCCCACTGTCAAAGGGAGAAGATTACACAGGGTGTGAACACCAGGAGGAGGAGATCACAGGGGTGACCTTGGAATCTGTCCACCACGTGTCACTAGAAAGCTAACTCCAATTTATTTGTGACAGCTATCTGAAGTGTGATATTAGCAAAGATTCTGAGCCTCATCTCCACTCATTCACTCAATAACATCTGGTTCTTAAACATGTACTGTATCTTCAACAAATGAAGGGGCTATAGTAGGGAAATAGTAGAGAACAAAACAGATGGAGAACTAATCCTCATGGAGCTTACATTCTAGTTAGTGGAACACAGAAAATAAACAAGTATGTAATATCGGAAAGTACAGGAGGGGTTACAGAGAAACATCATACCTTAGGGTTAAAGAGACTTTGAGATCTATTTACTTCATGCCCTCACTATAGAGGCTGTGGTGGTATGAGTAGAATGGCCAAGTAAGATGGCAGCAATTTCCCTGGTCCCACTGCTTTCATTCATGAGTTCTGTGACCTTAGGTAAATCAGTTTCCCAGTCTGAGCTTTATTTTTCCAAAGTGGGGAGAAGGTAGGAATAAGTGGTCTCAATTGTCCTTTGTATTTTTAATCTTCTATGTCTTTTATGAATAGATTTCGTATAAAAACAAGAGTCAATCTGCTAAATTTTCATAGTTTTAAAAACTTTTAAATAAATTTTTAAAAAGTTCTTATACATTCCTCTTATATTCAAGACATTAAATGACAATCGACAACAACTTATATGAAAGTTTTCCTTAAACCCCCTCAGGTGAGTCTAATTTACCATCTTTAGCCAATAACAAGTAAGTGATTAATTTATCAAGGCAAATTTCTCTCTGTTGTTAGTTACACAGTTCCCCCTCCTGGGTGGTAATATTGACCTCTCCTAATTTTGCCAATCTCTTGCTCTTTTACAAACAGCAACCAAGGACTCAGGGAGAACATGGGTCATGATAAATGTCTGCCATGGGTGAGGAAGGGGTATGATATCACATGGCATGTATTTATCATTCCTGTTATAGAAGCTTCTTTCAGACCCCCTAATCAGGCTATTTAGATAGAAGAATGACTAATAACAAATCCATGCATAAAACTTAGCTGAGAAATTTACACTTGCAAATATGCATCTACAGTACCTGGAGGAGGATAAACAGAATTCATCTTACATTATCACTATCACAAAAGTAAACTGTATAAAGTTGTAAAATATTCATACCAGGCTATCAACGTGATCAGGATTCTAATGCTAACCTTCCTATCCTTAACTGCAGTTATTCAACAAACATCTTTCTTCAACACTCTTTTATCTTTTATCTATGTCCTGCATAATTCGATCCCCTATGTGAGTTTATGCTAACAGCCATACTATCATAAACCTGATAATCCACTAATTTTGCAGACAAGACTTGATAAGGAATCATTCCAAAGAAACATGTCTGTTCACCTCCCCTTAGAAAATCTTTGCAAAGAGCAATACTGTTCAAATCAGAAAACATTAGATCTCCTGGCTATGTAAAAACAAACAAACAAACAAACAAAAACTGATCAGAATCTCTTCAAGTCTTCAACCCAATCCGAGTGTGATGCATTTGGGAGTGGGGGCTACTTATTTTTTTTCCCAATGAAAAATACTTTATTTAAAAATTTATATTGTTTGATTGGTTGAGTCTAAAATAGGCACCATTCCATTTACCTACATGTTCTGAAAATCAGCTCTTTTATCCATTCTTTACATGAGATTTTGCTTTTTACCTTTTTATTTTCATTAAACATCTGTCAGTTTTTCAACCTCATATCTCAGCAGGGATGAAAAATTTCACAACATGTTACATCAGGCCAGTACTAATATATAAATAAGTTTTAGGTAGTCTAGTAATATAAAGCTCAGTAGGAATCAGACTCTTAGGTATAAAATAATAAGAATAAAATGTATTTTAAAAGTAATATGTCAACTTCTCACATACAAAAAGAGTCTTAAGAAACTATAGCTACAGGTATTTTGTCATCATCATTCCTTTACTTAATAAACTTTTGTTGAAAGCTTCCTCTGGGCTAGATCCTAGGGTTGGTATGGTAGATACAGCTGATTCCATTCCTGCCTTCAAGAAACTCACAATCTAATATGACTAAGTGTTTCTAACACACAAATTTTCAAATTATACTTCTCATTACCTAACAAGTGTGTCTCCAAAAGTCACATTACAACTCATCTTTGGGACACTTGGGTGGCTCAGTCGGTCAAGCGTCCAACTTAGGCTCAGGTCATGATCTCTCAGTTTGTGAGTTTGAGCCCCGCATCAGGCTCTGTGCTGACAGCTCAGAGCCTGGAGCCTGCTTCAGATTCTGTGTCTCCCCGTCTCTTGGCCCTTCCCATGCTCATGCTCTGTCTGTGTCTCTCAATAATAAATAAATGTTAAAAAAAAAAAAAAAAAACAACTCATCTTTGAGGGGCACCTGGGTGCTCAGTTGCTTAAGTGTCCAACTTTGGCTCAGGTCACAATCTTGCAGTTCGTGGGTTCAAGCCCGGCATCAGGCTCTGTGCTGGCAGCTCAGAGCCTGGATCCTGCTTCAGATTCTAGGCTTCCCTTTCTCTCTGCCCCTTCTCTGCTCACTCTCTCTCAAAAACAAATGAACATTTAAAAAATTTAAAAAAAGAAACAAACATACCTTTGATAAACTGAATCATTTTGAATATGCCATTTAGGTCATCCTGTGGTATGGAGAATCTTTTTGTAATGCAAATAACATTTCTAATTTGCTACTTAGATTTTTACATCTTGAGTTTTCTAAGCTGTATATAATTTATTTAATTTGTCCTACAGCTGTGATATGTTGGAAAAAACACTCAATTTAGAGGGAGTAAATGTAAAGTTATGTACAGGGTATGATCCTAGGCATGTCACGGTCAGCCTCAGTTTCCTCACCTATAAAACAGGGATATCATCTCACTGGCTTGATGGGAAAAAGAGACATAAAATGGTATGTGTGGCAACCAATCTCCAATATCAGGCTCCCCCTGATCCTTGCCTCCTAATATCCATGACCTAGTGAAGTCTCCTCCCACACTGAATCAAGACCAGTCTAAATGACCAAGAACAGAATGCACTGGTATATGACTTCCAAGGTTAGGCTATATCAGGCATTTCAGCATTCACCATCTTCTCTTACATCACTCATTCTGGGGAAAGCCAGCTGCCATATCATCAAGACACTCAAATAGTCCTATGGAGAAACCCATATGCAAAGTAACTGAGGCCTCTCAACAAAAAACCTGTGAGGACGCCATCTTAAAAGTGGATCCTCCAGCATCAGTCAAGCCTTCAGATGATGGCAGCCCTATCTGACATCTGACTCCAACCTCATGAAGACCTTGAATCAAAACCACCCAACTAAGTCACTCCTGAATTTCTGACCCACAGAAATTGTTAGAGTTAATAAATACTTATTATTGTTTTAAGCCACAAGGTTTTTAGGAAATGGGTTATGTTGTAATAGCTAACTAATACAAACTATGAAAGTTGTGTGTAAATAAAAAGTAGAAAAATAAGTTGGAAAGAGCATCCTCTTTCAATTGTTCGTTCAACAACAAGCAGAACTCTTTGTGCCCAGTTCAGTGCTGGGTCTGTAGTTACAGTGGTGCGCCAAACACAGACCCTGCCCTCTCAGAGCTTACAACAGAGCCAGGAAGATGAACAATGAAACAAATAATCACGAGTAAGTATGAGATTGCCATGTCAAGGAAGTGCAGGATACTTCTGAACCCTGTTCTAAAGGCAGCTGATCTATTCCAAGGGGTCAGGGAAGGCATCCTGAAAACCAAGCTAAGAGGTTGCTGAGATAAACAGAAGAGAGACAAAGAGTTTTACTGTTCCTGTAGTTAGCAAATTTAGAATAGATGAATTTGCCTTTGAAAAACTCAGAATTGTCAATACCAATTTCCATTCATTCTGTCAGCCAAAATTTATTGAGTGCCTACTATCTGCCAGGGACATAGGCTTTGGAAGTTCATCAGTGAACAAGAGAGACCAAAATCTCTGCCTTCATCATGTTCTTGAAGGAAGTAAAAAGCTATATTTAGAGAAGTGACAGAATAATAATGATTTGGACCCAGACTACCTGGTCAAATCCAAATTCTGCCTCTCACTGATTCTCTAACCCTGAACAAGACTTTTAACCTTTCTGTGCCTCAGTTTCCTCAGCTTTAATAATAGTACCTATCTCCTGGGTTGCCTCAAGAGAATGAATGAGTTAATATGCATCAAATCCTTAAAACGATGTCTAGCACATAGTAAAAGTTCAATATATTTCAGCTATTTTTGGTTTCCTTGTGATCATACTCACAAAGCTCAGGACTCCACCATTCTTCACTCACTTTCTCCTGTTCCCAGTTGAAAAAAAGGCGCAAGGTTAAATTTAAAATACATGAGATCCTTACAAAGTAGGTCATTTCTGTTTCAGCATAAGGTTGACATCCTGAGTAATTTATTGCCTGAATAATTCTGAAACACAGAAATGCAAATGTACAAGAGTTCTAACCATGTTGCAGATGGAACAATGCTGCTTATCCAAGAATTCATTTCATCTGTTAAACAACCCCTAAAACAGGCTCTTTCTGCACAATACTAAAACAACCTGTTGAGAAATACAAAATTTAGTATGGTATAGTCCCAAAGAAACTGCCTTTAGATTTAAATACAACCTGTAAGAATAGTTTTGCATTTGATCAAATATTGTGAGTGAGTACAGACTAAAATAATAATGTCAGCTCTGAGAACAATAAACTCCAATTTCTTCCTTGTTTCCTTTATCTTGTTCGTTTCTTTCCAGCCCAGTTTTGAATGGAAAAAAGATGGCCAAGAACGAATGGTTCCTTCAAAACTGTTTCATCGCTGGATATCTTACTAACAATTATTTCGTGTGTTTCAGGCCCCAGAGAGTAGCTGGAGCTGGAGCGCTTCAGTGAAGAGCAGACGATCACAAAATCGTAGACACTAAAGATGGAAAAGACCTTTAAGGTCATCTTGTCCACTCTTGTCAACTCAGCCCTGTTCCCCACAGCATATTCTCAGGGGCTTTCAACAGCCGACTTGTAAATGATTCCAGCACCATCGGCCCTGCCACTGTCCCCCTGGAGAGACCACTCCACTATCTAATAGACCTTTCTGTTAGGTAATTTTTTCCTTGATATTCAGCCCAATTTTACCTTCTCTTAGCTTCATCCCATTATTCATTGACATACTCCATTGGACCAGGCTAAGCATCCCTTCTCTTCTTTCAGTGTAGATACCTTGTCAGATTAATTATGGCATCAGCAGCTTCAGCCAGCCACATTCACAAGGTCCAGCACAGTAGCATTTAGGCAGACAGGTCCTGGTGTGACTGCCTCATCTAGAAATTTATAGAAACAACACCACTGGCTGCAAGGAGATCTTTTCTTCTTTGTCCTTCATTATCTACTTCCACACCTTGCTCAGGGTTGGTATATTAAAAGCAGCAATGTTTGATACTTTCAGTTTTCCCTAAAATCCTTCTCTTTCTCTCAGTCCCTTTTTCTGGCTCCAGGATGCCCAGATTGAGCCTCAAGAATGGCCCTCTTTAGAGGTCAGTTTGCCAAGCCACGTCTTTTACACCCCAATAATGGATGCCAATATTCATGCCAGCCTTTGCCATGGGACAGAACAGTCCAATTCTAATTCCCTAGGTTGCTTTGAACTTAGAAAACCAAGAAGGAGGTACTTTCAACCAGGCTTTATTCATATTTGCAATTTAAGATACCAGGTTTGTGTGTTGCTTTGGGGGAAAGCAGTTAACTCTGTGTGGGTATGTGCACGCATGTGTGTACGTATGTGTGTGTCTTTGTAAAATCACCCCGTGGATTACGGATTCTGTAATTGTTGTTGTTGGTTTTTTTTCTGTCATGAAAAGTAGTAACTGTGATGTTTATTGCCATGTGGTACATCCTAAAAGAAATTTGCCACATTCTAAAAGAAAACATTTTCTATTACATTTCAATGCAGAATATGTAGGTGTATATACATATTGGTATATATAACTAAAATAAAATCTCAAGAAACTATTTATCCTTACCTTACATGTGATGCACTCTATTTGCCATTCTAATATTTTCAAGCATTTAAAAATGATGGCCTCAACCCATTAAATTGATTTTATAACCCACTCACATGTCAAGACCAAATTTTTAAAAACCCCAATGTAGGAGAGAGGCCAGCTTCATCTCTGACCCCGGGAAGCAGCTAGAGTTCAGGGACACCTCTGCTCTTTGCCCCCATCCTCACTGTGATCAGTGCCCAGAACCTCAGGAAGCCTCATCTTGCTTGGAAACCAGTGAATTTTTATCAACTGCCACGGGCAGGTTCTGATTCCCTGACCTCAGCTCCCAAAACCGAAGAAGACTGAGAGGTCATCATGAAGAAGAATGCCACACTGAGTCGCCATACCAACTTTCTTCCAAGTGACTCAGAGTCCAAATGCACTATCTGGATCAGGAGTGGTGGCGGCAGACGCAAGGGCACAGACAAAAAATCCTTCTGAGATGGACTCCAAGCTCCAGGGAGTGGTCACGATTGAACCATTTTGTAAAACCCATCAACAGCAATATCAGCAGACATGCAATGACACATCTCAAAGGAGCTTTTAGCTAAATAATGTCTATGGTATAATGACTGAGGTATACCCATGGCTCCTTTTTAAATATTACCTTTCTTCTCAAGACTTTTCTGTCCCCTTGGTGTTCAGTTATTTCAACTATATAATATGTGAGAACACAGGAGTTATTTAAAAGCTTTAAATACATTTCTCTTAAACTTCCTTTTTGGTTTTGTAATTAGTTTCACTTACTGGTTCTCCTAAAACAAGTTGAATAATAATTCCCCTATGGAATCTTTTTTAAAGGAAAAGACATGTTCAGCCATTTATAGCTGTGTGGGGTGGAAGATGTGGTCTGTCTCAGACCATCTAAGGATAACCCTGGATCTGGAAGCTGGAGCTCTCCTACCATTAGCAGACAGGTCAACCCCTTTTTACAGCTCTCTTCTTTACAGAGGCCAATATTACATGGTCAAGTAATGGGTCAGTCAAGTAATGGGAATCAGATTAGTCCCATTTTGCAGCTGAAGAAGCCAAAGCTCAAAGAGGTTGAGTAATTTACTCAAGGCTACAGGACACATGGAGGAACTAGAATTTAACCTAGTGCTCTGAACCCAAAGCCCACTCTCCTTTCTCTTCAAAAAGACTCTTTCCATTAACGCACATGTGTTTGCAAGTTTTTAAATGTAGCAATTCTCATACCTTATATGAGGATTCATTATTTAGATGTTTTTTCCATCCAAACACACTTCAGAAAACAAAACTGAAGTCAAGGTTAAAATGTGATTTGATTAACATATTTTCATTTTAACCCTAAAATGTATGTTATGTGTATAATGAATTGCATGAAGGCAAAGGAGAATGCTAGAGAGGAGGCATGACTCACCTCCTTAAAAATAGTCATAAATATTTATTTTTTTAAAAAATGGATAAGAAACTTAGTATATTAAAAAGGAATTCTTTGAGAAGGCAAGACCACCATGTATTTAAAACATTTATTTGATTTTATTTTTAAATAACTGCCATGCCCTTTAAGACATGTTTATAATGTAAAGTGTGATTTACCAATATTTTGCTCTATCAACTACGTAAGAGAACAAGAAGAAGTTCATCCAAATTTAAAAATTAGGCTATCGGCACTGGTCTCAACATTGGTAAAAATTAACATGTCAATTAGGATGGACATGGTTCTCTACCCCCCAAAGTTTATGAATACAGAGGCCCTGCATTAACACTGGAAGGTACACCCACTGCAGACAGTAAGTAATGCTCCCTCTAGGCATGAGGGGGTCCCTTCCTCCCAAAAGAAGTCGTAAGTCCTGGGTTTTTTTCACCCCATAAGTGCTACATAAGAGAAAATTCAGTCCAATCTTGACCTTTCTGCTGATACCAACATGCAAATATGTTCATACACTCAAAAAGGCTCCTTAATCATTTCAGCTTCAGTGAAAACCTAGAGGAAGAGACAAACTAGGAACAGAGTAAAGAGGAAAATGAGTGGTCAAGAAAATCAGAGATGCAATGCATCTATCAGACATTTCACATGAGAGATTTGGAGTCAAATTCTAGCACAGTCCACGTGTTCTCCAGCCAAAGATCTTGACTTGGGATTTTTTTTTTACCATCCCAGGCCTCTCAATCATTTAAAAATTATGTTGACCTCCCTCCCTGAATCTTTTAAGCCTTAGGATATATGTGGAGTAATAAAAAATGTTAATGGATTAAGAACTTGGTTCTTGTGAAGTAAGATGGTTAACTTCAAGTTAACCTGTCTAGAAATGTGAATAAAGTCTTTTAAAAGTAGAAGGCCCACTAGGGCCAAGATGGGCTTTTTCAGAGCTGTCCTGTAGTTGAACAAGTTTCCATGAGCTCAACCCCCTTCACGGAACAACTTAAAAAAAAAAAAAAAAAGACATAATAAAATTCACCATATGGAAATCTCTGTGGTCTCTACTTCATTCTCTGCCTTGCCTCTTCTTTGCGTCACACCTTTCCATAGGTAGTGTGCAAAATATATGGTTATCTGAATGCTCCCAACCTGCAAAGGCCAGATTCCCAGGCTAGTTTTCTACCTTGACCTACCGAGCCTGTAAATATCTAAACCCACAGGGATGGTACCACCACACGGGCAAGTTAGGACACCACAATTTGCACTACGGGCATAAACGGATGACACCAGCAACTAGTACTGCTTGCCCTTCACAGAACAAGAGGCCCCAACCTTAGCTCCCATGCTTTGAGGCCCAGCTCTGTACTTCCCCTGCGTATTACTCTTCACAGGTATCCTGGACCACAAAATGTCCTGCCCAAATAGCCCTAACTTGTTTCCAGAGTCCTTCACCTCCTAAGGCAGATTATGTCATCAACATGGTCATCCCTAGGCCTAAGGGGATGGGATATATGCAGAGGAGGTAGATATGTGGGTCATGTGGACACGGAGCATGGATATGAGGGCTAGGATATGTGCCCACTTCTCTCAGCGAGGGTCAGCACTGGAGAATGGGAGAATGGGAACAGAAGCCCTACAACACCCAGGACCCCTACACAAGGACAAGGACTATGGACCCCCAAGATCCCACCCCACCCCATGGGAATCTGGGAGACACTGGAAAAGAACCATTTAAAAAAAAACACCTTGGGGGAGCACCTGGGTGGCTCAGTAGGTTAAGCATCTAACTCTTGATTTTCGCTCAGGCAACGATCTCATGATTCGAGGGATTGAGCCCCATGTCAGGCTCAGGGCTGGCAGCTAGGGGCCTGTTTAGGATTCTCTCTCTCCCTTTTTCTCTGCCCCTTCCCTGTGCATGCACATGCTCGCTCGCTCGCTCTCTCTCTCTCTCTCTCTCTCTCTCTCTCAAAATAAATAAACTTAAAAAAAAAAAAAAACACCTTGGAAATGGACAGAAATAAGTGACTAATACCCATGACGTTGGGCTTTTAAATGTGTGAGCTAGTGTGAAATGGAAAAGAGGATAAAGATAGTAATGGAAGCAGGGAAAACTGTATGTCTAAGAACAAACAAAATTTAAAAAGAAAAAGAAAAAAAACAGTAGACTGCTTTATACTATAGTCATTTATGTGTACTTAGATATATCACAACCATGACTTCATATATGTAATATGTAACTGTATATATAATAAAATATTAAAATTGTAGTTTCAACCAAGACACCTAAATACCATAGATAAGAAAATCCAAAATGAGGTATTAGACCAACCTATGCAGAATTTTCAAAAGAAATGAAGTATAATTGGTTTCATGACTCTTCAGTCCCTTACCCACTTGGTAAATATAAAAGACTAGAGAAAGAAAAAAAGATTGTGTGGGAAAATTTTCCTTTAGAAAAAGCAGGGACATTCCCCCATCTCAAACCTTGTTGTTGGGGCAGGGGCCGTGGGGAGAGACTCCAATGAGATCAGGAAATCTGGAAAGCAAGAGGCAGGGCCAAACAAGTACATGGCGGGTCAAAGAGCATCCACATTTGCCCCAGAGCACAGTGACCTGCCTTAAAAGCATACACTCCAGAGGCAGACAGCCCAGGTCTGACACTCTGACACTTAGCAGCTGTGTGGCCTTGAGTAAGCTGTTTAACCTCTCTGAGACTCACTTTCTTCCTCTGTAAAACAGAGATAATAAAAGTAGCCACCTAACAAAATCATTGTAAGAATTAAATAAGTTAATATATGTAAAGTGTTTGAAGTAGCATCTGGCACAAGATCAGTACTGTATCACTGTATGGTATTAACCAGATGGAGACTCCATAGGAGGCAGAGCCAGCCTAGATCCATTTTAAGTCCTACCCATGGGAACCAGGGACCCATGTGGACTGGATCCCTGGAGAACAGGGGATTAGGGGGTAGCTGTAGGCCAAAGGAAGGGCATCACCCATGCCAGAAGCTTCTCTAGCCACAGGATCTGGAGCTTTTAAGTCCCTATGAAAGTGCCCATGAAAGGGAAAGAATCAGCCAGGCCCAGAGATCCATCTTACAACAGTGCAGTTCCCACCAGGACTTTTCATGTTCTGCTCCCTTCCCCCCTCCCCATGGGCCAACCCTGGAGGAATCAATTACAGCAGCCAGTCAGAAGGAAGACAAAATCACCATGAGAGAGAGAAGATGGGTCTAGAAATTCCCCCCACTTCCCACCCCACCACAAATATACAACCCAAAAAGGCCCTCACCCCCCACGAAGCAATGTGACCTTGTATCATATAGGGACTCCAGATTTTCTATAAGATTGAATAGTCTAACGACAGGGAGGACAGGTTCTTCAAAGAAACAGAACCAAGAGGATGCATATATAGATATATACACATATATGTGTATATGTATATGGGTGTGTATACATCACATCTCTATATAAAGATATAGACATTTAGATATAGATAAAAAGATAAGATATCTATATATATCTACATGTCTATGTCTGTATCTATATATCTATATCTTTATCTATACCCTTATCTAGACAGATTTACTTTAAGGATTCATGGAGGTTAGCAAGTCCAAAATCTGAAGGGTAGGCCATCAGATTGAAGACCTAGAGAAAAGTTGCTGTTACACCTCAAGTCCAAAGTCAGTCTTTTGGCTGAATTCCCTCTTCCCCATGGAAGATGAGTCTTTTTTCTATCGAGGCCTTCAACTGATTGGATGAGGCCCACCCACATTATGGAGAATAATCTGCTCATATTAACATTAATCTCATCTAAAAAATGCCTTCAAAAAATAAAAAATAAAAGTAAAAATAAAAAATGCCTTCAGAGAAACATCTAGAATAATGTTTGGTCAAATATCGGAGTACTGTGGCCTAGCCAAGTTGACACATAAAAGTAATCATCACAGAGAAAAATGTTTCATGTTGATGTTGATCATATTTCACAAAACAAGTCTGTTTGATATACTCCTTTTACACACACACACACACACACACAAGCACACACTTGTGTGCTTTACGTGCTAAAATAATAAATTACAGATATAGGTTTTGCTTTCATTTTGTTACTAACATAAGGCAGTGAAGTAGCAGTTTTGCACTAGCAGAAATTAGACCTAGAACATATCTTGTCTTCTCAAAGAGACCATAAGTGTATGTTCAAAGTGCATCTGCTGACTGATTAGCCCTCCTTTTTGTCATGTGAATGCCAAGACTCTATCTAAATCATATAACTAAATTTTTAGGCAATCAACTTGACAAGCATGGAGTCCCTGGATAGAGAATTCCCCCTTTACTTGCAGGCAAAGTCAGGAGTAGGTGAAAAATGCGGGGCGGGGAAGCAGAGGCATCTACCACATTAACCACAGGGTCCACCCCAGAGATTTTCTCAAGCAGTTATGGCACACTTATTTATTGATTCACAAACATCTACTGAGCACCTACAATATGGCAATGCCTGTCCTCTTAAAAGTAATCATCCTTATTCTAAGCAACGCACAAATGTATTTAATGCCCTATAGTCAAGGAACGTGGGAGGTTTGTGGGGTCCCCTCAGGGACACACTCCTTTCTCCCAAGGTGATGGTCACATTGAGAGCAGTAGACCAGAAGTGACATCATCGGGCTTCTAGTTTCAGCTGTGCCACTGTCTTACTCTTTGATGTCAAATCAGTTATGCTTTTTCCTTCCTCTACTAAACAGGATGTCAAGTATGACTTAACTATGCGTGCACTTGCTATACAGATCAGTGAGATAATGCAAGTGAAAGTGCTTTTGAAAAAATGAAAGTGAAAAAAAAATAAGATAAAAGTGAATATAAATATAAGGTATTTCTAGATGCTTCCTTGGAGATTTCTCCTACTGGCCTCCTTTTAGAAGCCAAAAGAGCGGATTGGCAATAATGTAATGCAATAGCCACATAGGGTGAAACTCTGAACCTTTTTGTCTGCTTAATGCCCCCACCATGGTCCCTCAAAGGGAAGATGCTAGCAAAGCTAGCTTTACAACTGCCTGCTCCCAAATAACTCCCCAACGACCTATGGCACCTACCTGATATTCAACCACTGCAGTATCATTCCTGTGGGTTAAACTGTCCACCAAAGACTCAGCACATTAAGTTACTATTTACAGTCTTTCTATTTTAACGTGCCTTGGTTTACAGAGCCCCATTCCAACACCACAGCTGGACCAAAGGGTGTGGTTGAAGGTAGGGGGAAAGAGGGATCAGGAAAGACCAGTAGAAACCCTTATTTTACTGACTGGGAAACTGAGGTTCAGTGACAGAAGAGCAGCAAGCTCTGTCAAACCATTCTCTCCCATACTGTGTGGACCCCGTGTTGACAATTCCTCTATACCAGACAAATTAGGAAAAAATCCTTTGTTACTAGACATCTATTGAACCATTGAGCTCTATTTAACACCTAGCCAAATTCTGGGTACACAACAGATACTCAGTAAATGCTTTTTTCATTAATTATTAATAAAACTTTATTGCAGGTTACTTGTGTTAGTTTTCCGATTGCTTTCACATTTATAATCTCATTTTTATCTGCAGAGCTGATAGCGCAGCCTTCATTCAATTCAAGAACAGGATACTAAGGCTCTGAAAGGTTGCATGCCTCTCCAAAGTAGGCACACAGCCTCCCTAGAACTCAGGTGTCCTGACTTGCTGCCAGTGTTCTTCCACGGCCTGGACTAAACTCCACCACAGGAGCCATGAGAGTTAATGTGGGTGCTCCAGCAGAAGTAGCAGGTGACTCTTGCCAGCCTCTGGAAGTGACTTTGTATTCTCAGGAACCTTTCTCCACCCTCATGGTGAGGGAGGGGGCAGGCAGTCACTGGCTTTTATGAGCTCAGCTTAAAATGGGGAAACACTGGGCTTGCCAAAGTTTCCAGTGCTCTCACACAGGGCACAAGAGGCAGTCAGCCTCTGCCTTCAGGGTTCCTGGGGATCCACCCTCAGAGATTCAGCTCTAGTGTCATGCACTGTAACTTCTCCCTGGGTCATCTAAAAGTCCTTCAGGCAAAATTAATGCCTTCTTTCGGGGTGCTCTTGCACACATGTGCACAGGCACACACTTCTTACATAGTTTTGAAATTATTTACACGTGACTATTTTTCCCACTATACTCTTGGACAACAGTGTCAGAACCTTCCACCTTGTTTTTATCTTTGTATCTCCAGCACCCAGCCTGAGTAACACAGAAGTTTGACAAGTATTTGTTGAAATGAAATTAGGGTGGCTGCAATACCTCTTGGGAGGGGTAAAACATTAAACCACAAACTCTTCGGTCTGCATTAGCTTGTCCTGGGTCTTTAGTGAGGACAGGTACTCTGGAACAGCAGGAGCCCCAGTCTCTTGAGGGCATGAAGCAACAAGAGAAAGGAGGAGCTGACTGAGAATGAATCCCAAAATGGACAAGGCAGTCCCAGCCGTAGAACCCCACATACCAGAATTGAGCTGCATTTTACTGCAGGTCCCTTCAAATCCATTTGAAGAGCAAAATTGTTCAAACATTAGAATTCAAGACAGAAAAGTTGAAAAACCTAATACCAACTAAGCTCATGGGGGACCATCAACGCAATGATGGTTCCTACCATGTGTGCCCAGGTCTCACCATCCCTTCCCATAAACGTGGATTGGAGGACTAGATCTGGTTGTTACTGCTATTCCAAGAGACCTGAGACGGAAACCACTAGTACTGCCTGGATGGACCATTAATGTCAGGAATAACTGGGGGTGCTTGTTTTCCTTCCTACCTCTAGCTTTCCCTAAAGGAATAGAAGAATGTGCCTCTACTGAGATGAGGCTGAATGTTCACCAATTTGGACACAGGGTCCAGTGGAGTCTGATGGGATTACTCAGTATTGAATGGGAAAGTGGAAGAGAGAATTTCTCTATGCAACCTACAGAAACAAGATTGAGCTCTGAATAAATCAAAACCATCTAGAGTTTATTTTAGAAACAAAGACATTTTTGAGAAAAGGGAATATGGGGTTGCTGTTCTTATCTCTATAGCTCACTGCGGCATTTTTGGATTCTGTTTCTGTTCATTTATTAATTATTAAGTAGTCTAATGCTTACTATGTACCCAACACTGCTTATATACCATTCTAAATTTTCCCATTAGATCCATGTGTTAGAGACTATCATGTGCACCTCCTAGGTAGAGATGTTGAAATAGACAAACTAACCCAAGATCACATACCTAATAACCAGCACAGCCATATTCAGCCCTGGTTGAGTCCAAAACCCTTGTATTTTCCAGTACTCAAGGCCACTGCTTTGTCCCACAAACTACCCCTGCCCCCCACCCCCCGCCACCATCCCAGCTTCAATGAGTCTTTTCTGAGGACTAACCAGGTACTGAATATTGTGTTGGTTCACGTGGGAGTAACAAAAAAAGTAGGGGGCGCCTGGGTGGTTCAGTTGGTTAAGCGTCTGACTTTGATTCAGGTCGTGATCTCATGGTTCATGAGTTCGAGCCCCACATCAGTCTCTGTGCTGATAGCTCAGAGCGCAGAGCCTACTTGAGATTCTGTGTCTCCCTCTCTCTCTGCCCCTCTGGGCTCACAGTCTGTCTCTCTCTCTCTCTCAAAAATAAATAAACCATTTAAAAAAAAAGTTTTAAAAAAAATAGAAAGCTTGGCTCCCTATCCTCAAGGGCATCATCAATAATGAATAAAGTACTCAACAAATTCTAGTTACTTGAATTATAGCTCAAGACTAAGGGGT
The DNA here is from genome assembly GCF_007474595.2 of Lynx canadensis. NCBI lineage: Eukaryota > Metazoa > Chordata > Mammalia > Carnivora > Felidae > Lynx > Lynx canadensis. The sequence continues at coordinate 77,739,633 of NC_044305.1, forward strand.
CTACCTTCCTTTGTATGATCTGAGATATGAAGATAAGTCAAATGCATTGGGCCCCATTCATGATGAAGACTGAAAGGGCCTCATCATGCCATGTGAAGAAACTGGAAAATTACTCAGTATACACAAAATTACCATCCATGGCTAAACACTTTGGTTTTGACCATTTTTTCCTGCAGAATTTTAAAATAAATAAATAGGGGCACCTGGGTGGCTCAGTCGGTTGAGCATCCGACTTTGGCTCAGGTCATGATCTCACAGTTTGTGAGTCTGAGCCCCGCATCAGGCTCTGTGCTGACAGCTCAAAGCCTGGAGCCAGCTTCACATTCTGTGTCTCCCTGTCTCTCTCGGCCCCTCCCCTGCTCATGCTGTGTCTCTCTCTCTCAATAATAAATAAATGTTAAAAAATAAAATAAAAGGGGCGTCTGGGTGGCTCAGTCAGTTGGGCATCTGACTTCGACTCAAGTCATGATCTCACAGTTTGTGAGTTCGAGCCCTACGTAAGGCTCTGTGCTGACAGCTCGGAGCCTGGAGCCTACTTCAGATTCTGTGTCTCCCTCTCTCTCTGCCCCTCCCCTGCTCATGCTCTGTCTCTATCTCTCAATAATGAATAAATGTTAAAAAAAAATTTTTAATAAATAATAAATTAAATAAATTAAATAAATAAATAAATAAAATCCAGGAATTAGGAGAGCCTTTTTCCATTTGCTGGGAAATCAAGGTACACAGAAAGTAAATTTAAGCTAGGTTAATTTTTCCTCTACAGTTTATTAACATCAGGATCTTAGGATACATTTGGAAAAAATAAAGCTCACACATTAAAAAGAAATACAGTTAAGGAACTTACACCAAGAACGAATTTGTATTTGTAACAACCTGAATCATGGCACAAAGCCAGGCATTTTAAATTCAACAACTATTTATTGACTGCTTTGCCATGGAGCCCACACTTACAAAGTCCAAATGCCTCATAATGGGCTATCAGACCCTTTAAGATCTGACTGTAATCTAACCTCCATCCTTACTTCTATCCTCTTCCAAAAATATAGCCTGTGCCCAACCACGGGCTACTTCATCTCATGATCTTCTAGGCTGTAGTGCCTTCCAGCACGCTACTCCTTCTGCCTGAGGGGATCTCCCCCATTCACCATCTAGCAATTCATCCTTATAAGCTTTCTGTATGATCCCCTCAATGATGTTTTCCCCCACTCTCACAGCAAATGTCCATCTTCTACCCCCACAATCCTTGAGACATAACCAAAGTAGCAAGGAGCTCTGGATTGAGCCCAGGCTGATCCCACTGCTGGAAATCAGATCTGTTTGAGGATATCTAGGGAACAGGTGGGGCAGAAGCTTCCTGGGTTAGAATTTCTCCTAAGAGAAAATAGAATCAGGTAAAACAGCCTTCATCACTGGGGCAGGAGTCACCAAGCAAGTTAGGATAGATACGTCAACTCTACCCCTGATGGACTTGTATCTGCATCTCATGGAAGAGATGAGTAAAACCTAAAAGCTCTATTCCCTCCTAACCCTCTGTGAGACGTTGGGAGACAACTGCCTTGGGTTCTTCTATCAATGTACGTTGAGTGGCATTTGTACCACAGGCTACAGTTGAAAGAGCATCTGTGGCCAAAGAAGGCAGGGGTGAGGAGAGCATCTATAGAGGGGTAGCACCAAGCATAAGGGCAGCAGAACCCAGAGGTCAAGGGCCACTCAGTGGCCAATGCAGAGCCGGAAGAAAGAGAGAAATAACGAGTAGATATACCATTAGCTGACCCAACTTAGGCGTGAGCACACAGGGGACAGTTGTGGAGCCTCAGGAATGCCAGAAAGGGGCTTTTCACAAAGCTAAGGTAGGAACAGAAAATGGTGACATGTAAAGTAAATCAGTATAGCTTTTTATCAACTTATTTTGCTGTTGAATGAGTACCCATCTCCCACCCCATCCCTTCTAGGCAGAAAAAGCCACAGAGGTCAAGAAGGGCATGATTCTGCCTACATCCTTTGTATCCCCCAACAGACTTGCATATCTGACTCATACTACCTAGTATTCAAGGAATGAATGAATGAATGAATGAATGCTTAGAGACACTGTTAGGGACACCGTAGTTACCTCAGGAAAAGTGAGCCACATGAGCACAGAGATGGGAATGAGGAGGACATGGGGAGAAAACACCAGCCTGATGCAGCTGTGAATACCAGAAAGCGTTGAGAAATTAAGTCAGAGAAGGAGGGTAGGGCCCATCAATGGAGAGCCTTGAAAACAAGAAGGAACAGAGTTAGACCTGGCAAACATATTCAGAGCCAAGGCCTATATGTCTATATACCCAACCAGTTTGCGGTCAGTAGGGAAAAAAGGTCACTTCAGTCAAACACGTTGTTTCTAAGGTTCTCTGTGATGTTGAATGACCAGCAGAAAATCTGTTCTCAGCCAGTTAATTTACTTAGTTTTCAGATTTTCAGGTTTGGTTTGAGGGAAGATTTTGAGGACAGGGCGCAAGTTTGTTTCTTGTTGATTTAATTGTACAGCTGGAGTGTTCACGTTAAGCCTGTTTTGTAGACGGGAACACTGAAGATCAGAGAAACGAATGAAGCTTTCAGTAAGCTTGGCCAATGAAGAGACTCCCACATGCCCTGGACCAAGAGTCTTCAGAACTCCGGTCCCTGCATGTGCACACTTGAGTGAGTAGCCTGTCTCCAACTGGACTATCTTTGCAGCTCTCAGAGCCTCTTATAACTGAATAACTCTGTTTCTGGCTTCACTCTCTTCACAAGCCCCCAGGTACTGAAGTCACCAGTGAGACATTAATTAAGATTCTCCAGAATTACCACACTTCCTCAGATTCTGCTTTGAGCTCCAAAAGATTCCTCTTCAATCTGCTTTATTCTGTTCCTTCTTTGGTTTATGAGCAAAATCTGGCTGAAGAAGAGAGAAGAGGCAAGGGTAGAGGGAGAGGAAAGGAGGAGAGGAGGACAGTTTGGTCTCACTTTGAGTTAGGTAGCCCACTTAGCCTCAGTTTCCCTGTCCCAGGAGGGAGCTGCTATAATGTTGCTTATTGAGAGATTTCACTTCTAAATTCTTCTCAAAATCTCTGAAAATCAATTAAAACGTCAAAGAAAAAAAAGCAAACAAGGGATGGAAAGAAGGAAAGGAAAAAAGTCCCACAGTTTTAAGCCTTCTTTTTGCCCCTATGGAGACAGCTCCCAATAATTCATGACTACTGAGAACATCAGCCCCACCTGTTACACACGCCCTTCAATTTGGCTTAGAAGTTTATTACACTTTCAACTAATAAAATTCTCCTTATTCACAGAACATGCTCTCCAGGTAGAGCACACATGGCCTCAACTCCACTTCTGAAACTTGCTCATTGGAGGTAGGTGTGCCATTATAAGCTGATTTTATTTTATAGATGATTTCCTTTTTCCAAAACAGATGTTCCCAATGTCTTGTCTCCAAGACAAAGTGCCAAAGGCCCAGTCCTTCACAGCCATTTAATAGGAGCCAGTGAGAACATGCATAGTGAAAAAGGTAGTATACACTTAAATGCAGATCCTGGACAGAATTTTAAGGTACTTTAATTATTATGATAATGACTTGATGGGCCATATTTCTAAAGAGGGAAAAATAAAGATTTTTAGGTACTTTAATGGTCATGTGTTATTGCACTAGTGAGAAATGGCCTTTTCATCCAGGTATCTGTACCTGATTACAGTAATGACAATAATAATAATGTTATATTTTTATAGGCCTCAAGTTCCAAAGGCCCTTGAGCACTTCATATCATCATCATTATTATTGTAACTCATAGTTAATTATACACAGACAGTCTGGGCATGCAAGTAAGAATTCTGGTCTATGGTCTGACTCATTCACAATGAGAAGGTCAGTGGTTCAAATCCTGGGAAGGGTCTGAGGTGGTCTGCTCCTTCACAAATGCTCACATTGGCAGGAATGGAGCTAGTGGTCTCACAAGGAAGGGAAGGCTACAGTGTCAATGTTTCAGCCACAGCTTGGGCCTAGAGACTAACCTTCCATGGAACTGGCCTGAGCTGCTTGGTGACCATTTGGTTTGGATTCTCTGAGACTGTCCCAATTTCAAATAGTTTTCTCTGGTTTTCTCTTTCGACAGTGCATTAGTTTGGTAGGGCTACTGTAACAAAATGCCATAGACTTGGTGGCTTAAGTAACAGAAATTTATTTCTGCACAGTTCTAAGTCTGATTCACTGAGTATTTAATCACATCTAGCTAAATATTCTGATCTCACAATAGGAATGGTGCTGCCAATGGCACTAAAAGATACATATTCCAGTGGCAAAGGCTCCTGGTCAGTGCTTGCAGGGGCAATGACAACATACGCTTTAAGGATTTTCCTCTTTCTAGGTTTCTGGGGGCTGACCAATCCCCCTTCTCATTGATGCATCCTTGCCTTAGATTGTGTTAATACATTCAATCCCTCACAGTCAAGTCTTGGTCTAAAAATCAATCTGTCTGTTGGAGGATTCCCACATCCTGCCCCAATCTATGTCAAAAACTTAGCTCTCAGAGGGCAATCATTTCCTTCACTCCAAGCCCTGGCAAAACCAGAAATATAAAACAATATCTAGTCAGCACTTATTCATTCAAAAATATGTACTGAGCACGTTCTATGTAACAGGTAATGGGGACAGTGATGAACAAGATGAAGATCTCTCTTTTCTAAGTGCTTTCTTTCAGTTTGGGGGAAAAAAAGACAATAAACAAGCAAACAAATAAGCAAGAAAGTATCAGTGAGTGATACATGCTACAATGAAAATCAAAATAGGGTCGTATAAAAAAATGACCTCCCTTCTCAACAGAAGGGACGAAGAAGTTGAAAATAATGACAAGGAAACAACGTGGATGCAGATCTAGAAGAACATTACCAGCGGAGGACACAACAAGTGCAAAAGCCTCACAGCAGAGCGTACTCGGGGTAACAAGCTTACAGCCACAGAACGTGGGGCAGGGGGACAATAGCAGAGTGTGTGCAGGAAGCAGGGCACGGGAGGAGGCTGGGGGCACACACACCTCTCTGGCCTGGGAGCAGGACTACACCGGGAAGCTGCTGGAGGGTTCTGACATATGATTTACATTTTTAAAAGATCACCCTGGGTGCTGTGGGGAGAATGGACAATAGGGGACAAGGACGGAAGCAGAAACCAGTTAGGCGGCCACTGTTGTAGCATAGGAGAGAAATGACAATGGTATACACCAGGCAGTAGCAGAGAAAATGAAGAGAAATGGGCTCACTGAGATCTGCTGGGGAGATAGCACTGGTTGTTCAGCTGGAGGTACCTATCACATAAGTGGAGAGGAGGAGTGGGTCATTGGCGAGAAGAGTTCAGAATTAATGGGAGAATTTAAAATTAGAAATATAAATTTTGGAGTCATCAGCATATATGTTGTCATTAAAGCTGTCTGCCTGGATGAAATCACCCAGGAAGAAAGTACAGATAGAAAAGAGAACCCTCAAACAGTCTAACCTTCCCATCAGAGAAGGCAGAGCGAGCAAAGGATTTCAGGAAGAAGTGGACAATAAATAGTTAGGAGAAGACCAAGAGAAACAGGGGTCATGGAAGCCAAGAGAAGAAAATGTTCAAAGTGAAGAAGACATGGTTAGCTGGAATATTTATAAGAAATTTAGTAAGATGATGACAGACACACAATATTGAGATCAGTAGTAAACTTGAAAAGAGCAGTCTGGGTTTGATAGTGAGGCTGGAACCCAACTGAGGTGGGTAAAGGAAAAAAAGCTGGAGTAGGGAGGTATACACAGTCATTATAGGCAGATTTTTCTTGATTTGCTGAGAAAGAAAGCAGAGAAATTGAAGGAAAAAGTAGCTTCAAGGGGAAGATATGGTTTTAAGAGATAAATTTCAAGAGTATGTTTTGTGCCGATAAGAATGATCCCATAAAGAGGGAGAAATCATGGTGCAGGTGTTGAAAAGGCCAAAGAGATGAGATCAAAAGCACAGGGGTAAGGACTGGTGTTTGTTAGGAGCAGGGACTCATGACCCAATAGGAGGGAAGGTAGAGAACAGTTAAAGGTGCGGGAAAGTAGGTAGAGCAGAGGAGGTATGCATATAATTTCTTCTATCTTCTCTGGGAATTATGAGACCAACTTGCCACTGATAAAGAGGAAGGAGGAAAAGGACACGGAAGCGGCTTGAGGTCACAGTCATAGGATGGTTGTGCACTGCAGAAGCTGCATCTGTGATTTGGGCTCATGAATTTAGAAGGAGCCCAGATAGCACCAAATTCATGATCACTAGTGACCACAGTAGCTCAGGAGAAGGACAGAGAACAATGAGCAGGGGTGGTCAGGGAAAGCTTCATGGAAGAGGGAGGACTTAATGAATAGGTGGGACTCAGATCCACAGGCCAGGCCTTCCAGGTGAAGAGAACAGCAAGAGCAAAGCACGGATGTAGGTTCGGACAAAACAGACCAGTCAGGCTGCAGGGAGGCAAGGGGAGGTAGAAATAAAAAGGAAGGTAAAGACAGCACAGAGGGCCTTCTGAAATAGATGAAGGCTCTGAAGGGCAAACAGCAACGTTAAAGCAGAATTTCAGAAGATTAGCACAGCACTCGTATGTAGAATAGGTTGGAAGGACCTTCCTGACCAAGAGGAGTGGCCAACATAAGCCCAAGAGACCAGGAGTGACTAATTAGGTTAGTACCAAGAGGATACAGACTCCCGTCCTTGGGATGACACTTTCATCCATCCATCTATCTCTTCTTTTTTTTTTAATTTTTTTTTTCAACGTTTATTTATTTTTGGGACAGAGAGAGACAGAGCATGAACGGGGGAGGGGCAGAGAGAGAGGGAGACACAGAATCGGAAGCAGGCTCCAGGCTCTGAGCCATCAGCCCAGAGCCCGACGCGGGGCTCGAACTCACGGACCACGAGATCGTGACCTGGCTGAAGTCGGACGCTTAACCAACTGCGCCACCCAGGCGCCCCAATCCATCTATCTCTTCTTAAAGATTTTACATGCCTGTCAGGGAACAGGAGAAGCTGAGAATATTTTCCAAGATTCTATTAATTTTGAAGCTCTTAGATGAGCCAATTCTAATGTCCATTCTCCCTGAGGAAAACAGTCCATCCACTGAATGTTCTTGGCCAAAAAATGTGACAATAGTGGTAGTAGCCATTGATAGGTTGAGTGCTTGAAATGTGCCAGCAATGTGTAAAGCCCATGTATATGCACTACTTCACTTAATTCTCAGAACAGCCCTCTGAAGCAGATGCTTTTACTACGCCATTTACAAACAAGAAAAACGTGTCACAGAGCAGTTGAGCAATTCGCCCAAAGTCACCCAGCTAGTAAGGGGAAGAGCCAGGTTCAAACCCAGGCTAAAGTCTAAGTCATGGGACCACTGCCCAAAAGGTCCTTGCCAAGATAGTAGACTTGTAGAAGGAAACACCACAGGTGGGGAAAACCATAGCCCCAAGCTCAGCAGGAAGAAGTAGGACCCAAATTACTGTGGCCCAACTGAAATGCCCAGGATGTGCCTGGGGGTGATCATAGACTGTGGGCCTCTCCCATGAGGCCAGGTGGAGCTCTGTCAGCTGCAGAGGCCCAAAGAGAAAAGCAGACAGAAAAGGGAAGCTGTTTCCTCATTATAAACCACCTTCTCCCCAGAATCATTCCACAGGAAAGCATCCAATTAAGGACCTGTTGTGCTACCCTGACATCCAGTTTCTGAAGAGAAGAGATTAAAATTTACTGGTAAGGAATGGGAATGTGCTATGTATCCCCTGGAGGATAAAAGACTTAATATTTTTGTTTCTTTGTTTGTTTTCTGTGATTTTACCAATTTCTTCCATGTTTGGCTCCTGTGCCACCAATGGCTAAGGAAGGTATCAGTATGTCAAGGACACATTGCAGAGCCTTCCCAGAATATGTAACTGATAAATGTATTTATGTTAGTGGTTATCACTCTGGAACCAGCAAGCTTGAGAGGAGGTACATAAAGTCAGATCATTCCCAAATACATTCAGAGAAAGAGAAGATGGAATGGAAGAGTTTATTTTGTTTCTCCTAGTAGGTCAGTTTTAGAAACACAAAGTGCTCTGGGGTCACTTGGAAAATAAAGAAAACAGAATGTATCCGACTGCTGCCCAGGCTGGGGAAGCAAATCCCCAAATCACACAGAACTAGGAAGGATTTGGTTTCATTAAAAGCAGCCACTGGCATTTGGCCCCTGAAGATGAAAGCAAAAGCCCCTTAAACAGGCTCGAACACGAGCTGAATTTCCGGACAAGTCCCTGGGGTGCCAGGATTGTTTCAAAGGAAGGCGTGAACATCCACATCATCTTCCCAGAGATTTGAAAAAGCAGGGCAGTTCCAAATACATTTATCCCAATCTTATGAAGAAGAACAAGGTGATAAGAACCAACATGTCAGGTGCTGCAAAGACTCTTTGATTTAATGTTCATAACAACCATATACATGTTACTATTCCCAATTTACTGATGACAACACTGAGGCCTCAGTGAGGTTTAGTGGCCTGCTGAAGTGTGCATAATAAAGAGCGGTCTCAGAAATCCAACAGAAGTCTTTGTAACATCAAAGTCCACATTCTTTCAACCACTTCACAGAAAAATTAGCATTTCCAAGTCTGTGGGTCAGATTCTCACCAGGCCTACCTGTACGTTGTCACAGATCAGGCCCTTTGGTCTCTTATTCTGAGTCCACCAAAGTTTACATTCTGCTCTAGCCTAGTCCCCAGAGCCAATTACCAACAGCTTATGTCCCAGGCTCAATGTCTGAGTGAGGATGTTCATTTGCTAATTTGGGTGTTCACATCAGCCTTCCTCCGGAAAAGGCAAAAGTTGGCTATCCAGGCTCTGTAAGACTCCATAGTCAACAAAAGAGGTCAAAAAAGAAGCTAAGAAAAACATATGCCCTATGATACATGCTTTTATGTCTGACAGGCATAGATCCAAGGTTCTGAGCCTTCTAACACTGATCTAAAAAAGGGAGGAAGGGAGGAAGGGAGGAAAGAAAGATGGGAGGGAGGGAGAAAGAGAAAGAAGGGAGGGAAAAATATCAGATACACAATGTCCACAAAATTAAAAAGCAAAAACATCAAATAACAATACTATCTGCAACATCAATAAAATAATAAACCAAAGACACACTGCATAGAGCTATTTTGTGAATCAGCTCTTACCCTACAGAACATTTCAATAAAAGCAGTCCTGTAGGGTGTTGAGGCAATGCTGAGTCCTAAGGGCACTGCCTGGCTCTTTCCTGAGAGCAGGGTCTTGGTTTCAGAAACCTTAGACCACACCCTTTTCCAGGGAATATCTCATACCTGCTCTTGGTGACGAGAATGTGCATGCGCCCCTGCAAGCCTACCCTGAGAGAAACACTGGCCTGCTGGAAGTTTGATGTCAGCCCCATGGTTTCATGTCCAAGGTGATTTTGAAAGCATACCTGAAGGCCTAGAGTCACATTTAAGGGAGTGAAAGCACATTCCTTCCCTAAGGAGTGGCTCTGGTCCTGAAGTTTCTACCTAAAACAATAATGCCCACTAATATCTAGATTCTGGTTTAAAGTGTTCTAGAAATTTGATCCTTTTTTTCAACATTCTGTCCTCATGAGAGTTCCTGAATCCCAAGGAGGAACTTAGTTTGTCAGAAGAATCCCAGCCTGAGTCCAGAGGCCCAATGCTCTGAAATCACACACCCTTCTCCCTCTCACTAAACCCCACCTGGGACAGCAAGAGGACATCGAGACACCCTCGCTGTCCCTCCAGTGGCCCAACCCCAACCTCTCCACTGTGTGGGGCTGGGTCAGGGAGGTGCCCGAGTGTGGAGCACTGGGGACGAGAAGTGTCAGCATGCATGACTCCTTGCACCTGTTGTCAAACAAGGCTTAACAGAACCCTCTCCTGGTTCGGCTCCCCTGCCTGGTGTGCACTTCAAGAGGTGAGTCCGAGTGCCTTTTCCAGCCAGGGTTTCTGAGTGTCTCCATGCTGAGAGGTGAAGCACTTGACACTTGGCTGCCATGCTGTTGTGAGCACGTCTGATTCTGCACAAGGAATGTGGAAATCAGAATGTACCTGTCACAGGTGTCAACCTCTGTCTGACGGCTACAGATCTGGAGAGTGGTCACAACTAGCTGAGCCTCGTTGCAAATACCTTCTTTGTGACCTTTTGTCTGCAGATGGGCAAGTGCCAGCCTTTACATGCTAATGTGTCCCTTTATATTCCATTGGTTTCCTTCTAGCTCTATGGCTGTATGATGGGAATTCATGAGAGACAGTAACAGGGGTGAGAGCTGTTCTCACAAAGACCACAGGAAGCATGCTCGGAAACAGCATGGACTTTCTCTGGCCAATAGGATACCAATAGAAAGGTTCAACTTATGTAATAAATTAACATGCCAATCCTTTATGCATTTAAGAATACATGATTCAATATCACTTAACATTCTAATTTATTTTAGTATGTATTTAGGTTTCCCTGCCTCATTTGAAAAAGGATTACAAATAGCTATTACATTTTGTACAGCACAGGCAATTCTACTGTATTAAGTATTCATAATACACATTGGACATAATCAACTGATTACTTTTTAGGGGCACAATTTTTCATTAAACATGCCACCATTAGTAATAACACAGTCGTTTGAGTGGCTGGCTACTCAAATGGCATCATGTTCTTTCTTTGATGAATGGTGACCAGAAATTTGTTAGTCTTACAAATGTTCAGAAATTTCTCAATTTGTTTTTGGGGAAGCATTTTAACTGTGATTTACTGTATTATAACTTGGCTTATCAAAATGAAATATATTTACAACCATTAAAATTTTTATTGAAATTTCTAACCAAAAAATGACTTTATAGGTTTGTGTACATCTGAAACTCTCTAACCCAAACCTTCACAGATGAACACAGACTCACAGCCATTATCTGCTTACCTGGAGCAGAAACCACTGAAGCCACAAACTGGAAGAAATACCTAAATGATCATTTTGACAAATTGCTGGAGGCTGGATGTAAACTAGCAGAAGAGTGAGTCTTAGTGGAACCCCCCTGCTTTTGTGGGTTTTACCTCTAGGAACCACAGCAGGTTCTCACGGTTAAAACCCAAGAAAGATCTCCTCAGAGCTCTGGTAGAAGGAGGAAAGTATAACCACTTGAAACATATCAAGAGCATTCTCCGTAACAAAGACCTCTTCTCTAAGAAAAAGACTTTGCCTTATCCCATACAGAACTTTATCCTTCACAGGGGAAATTTCAATTATCAAACACCAGCACTCTCTACCTTTTCTGTCTCACCTAAGTGAGGAATAAACTGAAAAACACTTGTAGAGGTCACAACTCAGGCAAAATCTACTAAAAGACTAAGATTTTATCATAAAATTATAGAACACCTTGCCTCCCCCCACATCTTACCACCACATCATCAGGACTCCAGTACAATAATGGTGGATTACTATTGAAAGAGTTATATAGTACACATTCTATTTAAGGAGGAATTCTTACGGAAGCCCAAAGTAAATGAAAGAGAATAACACAAGGACACCAGAGGAATTTGAAGCTCCTGGAACCTAAAGTCACAGCACACATTAAACACAGCCTAACTCCAAGCCAGATTAAATTAAAATCTCACACTAGACCTCTTATCCAAATTCTTATTCCCCAATACATTATGTCCAGCATTCAACAAAAAATTATAAGACATACTAAAAAAAAAAAAAAAAAAAGGAAAAAGACAGTCTGAAGAGATAAAGCAATAATTCAACCAGAATTCAGAAATGACACAGACTGTGGAAATACCAAAGAATTAAAAATAACTATGATTGATATCTGAAGGGCTCCAGTGGAAAAAGTAATCAACATACAAGACTATATGGATAAGGTAAGCAAAAAGATGAAATCTCTAAGAGAGAATAAAAAATAAATGCTACTGGGGCACCTGGGTGGCTCAGTTAGTTGGGTGCCTGACTCCAGCTCAGGTCATGATCTCATGGTTTGTGGGTTCAAGCCCTGCATCAGGCTCTGTGCTGACAGCTCGTAGCCTGGAGCCTGCTTCAGATGCTGTGTCTCTTTCACTCTCTGCCCCTCCCCTACTCATGCCCTGTTTCTGTCTCTCAAAAATGAATAAATGTTAAAAAATTAAAAATAAATAAATGCTACAGATAAAACATAATGAACAGAAATGAAGAATACCTTCAATGGGCTCATCATGAGACTGGATATGGCAGAGAAAAAGAACCAGTGAGCTTAAAGATATGTCAACAGAAACCCCAGGCTGAAATACAAAGAAAAGAAAGAATGATAAAAACAACATGAAAAAGTTGTGAGAGAATTTCAAGAAGTGTAACATATGCATATTTGGAATACAAGAAGGAGAAGAAACAGAGAATGAAACGAAGAAATATCTGAAGTAATAATTCTCAAGAAATTGACAAAATTAATGACTAAACTACAGATCCAAAAATCTCAGCAAATACCAAACAGGATAAATTCCCAACAAACTCTACATCTAGATATCTCACATTCAAATTGAAAAACCAAAAATAATGAAGAAAAAGGCTTACCTATAGAGGAACATGAATAAGAGTTAAAGAGTTACATCAGACTTCTCACCAAAAGTCATGTAAGCAAGAAAATGGAGTGAAATGTTGAAAGTGTGGAAAGAAAACCATCAACCTTGAATTATATGTCTAACAACATTTTCCTTCAAAAGTGAAGGAGAAAGAGAGACTCTCAGACAAAAAATGAGAGAATTCATTGCCAGAGCTGCCCTGTAAGAAATGTTAGAGAAGTTTTTCAAGAAGAAAAACTACATAGGTCAGAAAGTCAGATTTATATAAAGGAAGAATATAAAAGACGGAATAAATGAAAGTAAGATCTTTTTATTTTTCTTATTCTTAATTGATCTAAAATATAACAGTCTGTCTGAACCAATAACTACAACAATGAATTGGGTGATTGCAGCATATAGATTAGTGAAATGGATGACAGCAATGTCATAAGAGACAGGAGGGAAGAGTCAGGAATGCTCTGTTATGCAGCACCTGGACTACTAATGAAGTGGTATAATATTATTTGAGGTTAAATTTGGTTGTAAATGTGTATTGCAAATTCTAGGGAATAAAACGTTTTAAAGAAGTATAATTGATCAGAGAACAAAATGAGTCATATAAGATATGTACAAATCAAAACCAAAAAATCAGAGCAGAAAAAGAGGGGGAAAAAAAAATAAACATGTGCAACAAACAGAAGTCAATCCAACTCTGTCAATAATGACTTTAAAAGTGAATACTGGGCTAAATATATAAATTATAAAACAGAGAGTGCCATAGTAGATTTAAAAAAAAAAACCACAAAACTGTAGGTTGTCTACAACAAAATCCACTTGTAATATAAAAACTCAGGCAAGTTAAAAGTAAAAGTACAAAGAATTATGTACCATGATAACACTAATAAAAAACAAAGTTGGAGTCCCTATATTAATTTCAAACAATGCAGACTTCGAACAAGAAAAATCATCAGGAATGAAGAGGACACTATATAGTGATAATAGAGTTCATTCTCCAAAAAGATGTAACAATCCTTAACATGTATGCACTGAACAATAGACTGTCAAAATACATGTGGCAAAAACTGATAGAATCACAAGGAGAAAAAGACAAACCAAACCGCTATTATAGTTGCAGAATTCAACACCTCTTTTTCAGTTGACAGATCAAGCAACCAGAAAATAAGGATACAGTTGACCTTAACAGCACTATAATCATCTTGATCTAGTTGACATTTATAGAATACTTGACCTTAAAACATCTTCTCAATATACATTTTTCCCAAGCTCACATGGAATATTCACCAAGACATACCACTTTCCGGACCATAAAACATACCTTCCCAAAACTGGGAAAATAGAAATCATAGAAAATATGTTCTCAGGCTACATACACAATTCAGTTAAACTGGAAATCAAAGAAGAAAGCCAGAAAATCCACAAATATTGGGAATTTAAACAACTCACTTCCAAATAACACAAGTCAAAAAGGAAGTCTCGAGAAAAATTAAAACATATTTTGATCTAAATGAAAATGAAAATACAATTTACCAAAATTTGTAGGTTGCAGCAAAAGCAGTGCTTACAGGCAAATTTATGGCACAGAATGCACTTATTAGAAAAGAAGAAAGATCTAAAATCATCAATCTAAGCTTTCACCTTAGAGAACTGAAGAATGAAGAACAATTTAAGCCTCAAGCAATCAGAAGAGAAATAATGAAAATTAGAGCAGGAATCAATGAAATTGAAAACAAAAAAACAATCGAGGAAATCAATGAAACCAAAATCTGGATCCTTAAAAAGTCTAATAAAATTAATAAATCTATAGCTTAACTAAGAAAAAGGAGAGAAGACACAAAAGGTCAATAATGGAAATAAAAGAGGGGTTACTACTACTCATTCTAGGACATTGAAAGGATAATAAAGAATTACTATACATAATTCTATGCCAGCAAATTTGATAACTTAGATAAAACAGAACAATCCTTGAAAGACACAAGCTAAAAAAATCCACACAAGGAAAAATAGACAAATGGGATAGTTCAATGTTGACTGAATAAATTGTTAATATCTTCCAAAAAAGAAAGCAGCATGCCCTGATCGTTCCACCAATAAATTTCACCAAACATTTAAAGAAGAAATTATACCAATTTTCTACAATCTTTAAAGAAAACAGAGACAGAGGGAAGACTACCTAATTCATTCTGTGAAGCCAGCATTATCCTAATACCAAAACCAGATAAAGATATTACAAGAAAGGAAAACTATAGGTCAATATCTCTCATGAACCTAGACACAAAAATCCTCAACAAAATATTACCAAATAAAATTCAACAATGGATAAAAATAATACACCATAACCAAGTGGGATTTATTCCAGATATGCAAGGCCGGTTCAAATTCAAGAATTAATTAATATAATCCTCCATATCAACAGGCTGAAGAAGAAAACTCATATAATCTCATCAATAGATGCAGGAAAAACATCTGACAAATCCAACACTTGTTCGTGATAAAAGGTCTTACTTAGCAAACTAGGAATAAAGGCGAACTGCCTCAACTTGATGAAGAACATCTACAAAACAATGTACATTTGACAATCACACTCAATGGTGAGAAAGTAGCTGCTTCCCCACTAAGATCACAAACAAGCAAGGATGTCCATTCCCACCACTGCATTCAACATCGTACTGAAGTCCTAGCTAGTATGATAACACAAGGGAAGGAAATAAAAGGTATATGGATTTAGAAGGAAGAAATTAAACTATCTTTGTTCGCCACTGAAGAAAACTCTAAAGAAACATGAAAAAATCCTCCTATAACTAATAAATGAATGATAATAGGAAGGCTGCTATAAAGCAACACAAAGTAAATATTAAAAACTCAATTGGTTTTCTATAGAACAGCAATAAACAACTAGGATCTGAAATTTGAAAAAAAAAATATTTACAATAGCACCAAAATATGAAATACTTGGGGCACCTGGGTGGTTGAGTGGGTTAAACATCCAACTACGACTCAGGTCATGATCTCACAGTTTGTAAGTTTGAGCCCCAAGTCAGGTTCTCCATTCTTCAGCACAGAGCCTGCTTCAGATCCTCTGTCTCCCTCTCTCTCTGCCCCTCCCCAGTTCACACTCTTTCTCTATCAAAAATAAATAAACATTCTTTAAAAATATGAAATACTTAGGCACAAATTTAACAAAATATGTACACGTTATTTTTTAGTTTTTTTAATGTTTATTTACTTTTGAGAGAGAAACAGAGCATGATCAGGGGAGGGGCAGAGAGAGAGGGAGACACAGAATCTGAAGCAGGCTCCAAGCTCTGAGTTGTCAGCACAGAGCGCGACACAGGGCTCGAACCCAGAAACCATGAGATCATGACCTCAGCCAAAGTCGGATGCTTAACCAACTGAGCCACCAAGGTGCCCTGTACAAGTTTTATATAGCAGAAAACTATAAAACTCTGATAAAAAGAAATCAAAGGAAATCTAAATTAATGGACAGATATTCTGTGTTCATGGATTAGGATGTCCATTCTCCCCACCTTGATCAATAGATTCAACACAATCCAAATCAGAACCACAGCAATCTATTTTATAGATACTGACAAACTGCATCTAAAATTTATGTAAAAAGGACAAAGGCTTAGAAGACCCAACATAATACTGAAGAATAACAACAAAGTACAGGATTCACTATAAAGCTACAGTAATTAAGACAGTGTGGTATTGGCAAAAGAACAGATACGTAGATCAATAGAACACAACAGAGAACCTAGAAATTGAATCAAACAAATCTAGCTGACTGATGTTTGAGAGAGGAGGAAAAGTAATTCAATAAAAAAAAAAGTATAGTCTTTTCAGTAAATGACACTAGAAAAGATAGATGTCCATACACACACAAAAAAAAATAAAAATAAAAAGGAGGAGGAGAAAAAAAGAATCCAGAATCCAGACACAGCCCTAACTTTTCACAAAAATTAATTAAAAATGTATCATACACCTAAATATAAAACTCAAAACTATAAAAATTCTAGAAAAAAACGTAAGAAAAATCTAGGTGATCTTAGATTTGGTAAAGAATTTTTACATAGAAGATCAAAAGTACCATCTGTGAATGAAAAGTTACACTTTATTAAAATTTAAAAATTCTGCTCTGTGAAAGACTTAAGGGAATCACTGCACAAGCCACAGACTGGGAGAAAACATTTGCAAAACACATATATGATAAAGGACTAGTATCCAAAATGTGTAAAACCTCTTAAAACTCAACAAGAAAAAAAATCCAATTTTAAATGGGCAAAAGACCTCACGAAAGAAGATATACAGATGGCAAATGAGCATATGAAAAGATTCTCAACATCATATGCCATTAAGGAATTACATATTAAAACAACAATGAGACACCACTAAACACCTATTAGAATGACTACAGTCAAAAAGCTGACAACTCCAATGCCAGCAAGGATATGGAGCAACAGGAACTCTCATTCATTATTGATGGAAATGCAAAATGGTACAGTCACTTGGGGAGACAGTTTGGCAGTTTCTTACAAAGCTAAACAGTCTTACCATACAATCCAGCATTCATGTTCCTAGATATTTTTCAAACTGAAAACTGAAGACCACACCAAAAGCTGTGTCCAAATGTTTATAATAACTTTATTCATAGTTCCCCAAATGAAGTAACATATCCTCAATAGGTGAATAAATAAATTGTGGTATACATGCATATACAATGGAATATTAGTCAGCAATGTAAAGAAATAAACACCAAACCACAAAAAGACATGAACGGCACTTGAATGCATATTGCTAAGCGTTAAGAAGCCAGTCTGAAAAGGTTACACATACTATAATGACTCCAATTATATGACATTCTGGAAAAGGCGTATCTATAGGGACAGTAAAACGATCCGTGGTTGCCAGGAGTTCAGAGAAAGAGGAGAGGGCTAAATAGCTGAAGCACAAGGCATTGTTTAGTGCTGTGAAACTTTTTCTATGACATTGTCATAGTGGATACATGCCCTTATACATGTGTCAGAACACATAAACATTTACAGCACAAAGTATGAAGCTTAATGTACGTAAAGTTTTAAATATCATTTAGGAGGTCAAGTGATCACAAAGATGAAAAACAGGCCATGATCAAAGAATCTAACTGCACTACAAATGCAGGAAACATCACTGAGGGAGGCAGAAGGAAGAGGTGTTGACCCAAGTGACTGTGGAAATGAGTGGACTTTTTAAGACTACAGGCAAAAAAGAACTATATATAAGCACTGTACTCAAGTTGATACAGCTGTGTCCCACGGGGATACAGGTTAATAATTCAGATACTACTATACATGTACACTGGAACTGAACAATTAAGTAAATAGACAGTGAATGACAGGAACCAGGTTTCTCACTGTTGCAGTGGGAGTTTTACAGATATGCAAAGACTAGAATAACTCATATGGTAATGGATTCAAGTTGGAGACATCAACATGAACTTGTATTTGACTTAATATAGATATAGATGGATCACATTTAAAAATATAGATATGTTCAGACATATATAGAATAGTATACACACATATATTTCCTTGCTCTGCCAGCTGAGAGTGCCTAGAATCAACAATGGAAAAGCAGGAATGGGCACACCTACCACTCAGATCTTGGTTCCCATTACAGAAGTCCTCAGAGAAAAGCTCAATTTTATGAATGGGGCAGGAAATAGACAAGATGAGCCTGGAGCATCTTGTCATTTCAAAAAGTAAGGAAGTGGGGCACCTGGGTGGCTCAGTCAGTTAAGTACTGGACTTCAGCTCGGGTCATGATCTCACGGTTCATGGGTTCAAGCCCCGTGTCAGGCTCTGTGCTGACAGCTCAGAGCTTGGAGCCTGCTTGGGATTCTGTGTCTCCCTCTCTCTCTGCCCCTCCCCCGCTCACGCACGCTCTCTCGCTCTCTCTCTCTCTCTCTCCCTCTCTCTCTCTCTCTCTCTCTCTCTCAAAAATAAGCATTAAAAGAAAAAAAATTTTTTTTAAAAGTAAGGAAGTGCCTGGAAAAAAAAAGAAACTGAAATGCTGCAAGTATGTCAAAGAAACATAGGAGCTAACTGAAAGAACTCCCAATGGCCAAAGCTAGAACAATTTGAGCAGCAAAATAAATAAACCAGTACTGGATTAAAAACCAAAGTATAGAATAAATGAGTACATACTAATATAAACACATAAACTGGAGATAATATAAATCCCCTATGCAAAAGAATGTGAATAACTTATATATACTAACCCCTCAGGCAGGTAGAGCATAGGTCCCTTCTTAGGTGTAGACTCCACATAGTAAGTTCCTTCCAAAGAGTACAGTATGAAAGGGGTGGAAAGTAACTTTTCAGTGAAGAAACCAGACAAAAACTACTTCAACCAGGTGATCAAGGTGATAAACATTAACAGTATGTACCCTTGATGTGATACGATGTGACAAAAATGGCAATTTACCTTTGTGGTGTTCCTTCCAGAAACCCACAGCCTGAATCTAATCATGAGAAAAACATTACACAAATTCCTATTGAGGGGCATTCTCCAACATACCTGACCAGTAGTCATCCAAAACAAGAAGGGTCTGAGACCCTGCCAGACAAGAAAGGAGACAGGACAACTATACACACACACACACACACACACACACACACGTATATATACACACATATATATATATGTGTGTGTGTATGTATATGTGTGTGTGTGTGTGTGTGTGTGTATATATATGGCAGTATCCTAGATCCTAGAAGAGAAAAAAAAAGGACGTTATGTTAAAAGTAAAAACAATATGAATAAAGTATAGACTTTAGTTCATAATAATGTACCAATATCGGTTCAACTACTGTAACAAATGTGCCATACTAAAATAGGATGTGACTACTAGGTGGAAACCAGACGTAAGAGTTAGGAGAACTCTCTGAACCATCTTCTCAATTTTCCTGTAAATCTCTAACTGTTCTGAAAAATAAGTCTATTTCATTTTAAAAACTAACTTTATACTTATTGTTGTATGCTTTTCTACATATGTAATTCTTCACTTACAGATATATATTTATTTAAAAAATTTTAAATCAGGGGCGCCTGGGTGGCGCAGTCGGTTAAGCGTCCGACTTCAGCCAGGTCACAATCTTGCGGTCCGTGAGTTCGAGCCCCGCGTCGGGCTCTGGGCTGATGGCTCGGAGCCTGGAGCCTGTTTCCGATTCTGTGTCTCCCTCTCTCTCTCTGCCCCTCCCCCATTCATGCTCTGTCTCTCTCTGTCCCAAAAATAAATAAACGTTGAAAAAAAAAATTTAAAAAAATAAAAATAAAAAATTTTAAATCAAACAAATGATGTGAACTGGAATAACCTAGGACTTTTGCCATAACAAAGGGTTCAGTTTTTAAGAAATTCAAACTGATTCTTATATTGGCTTGTCCCTAAGGTGATAATCAAGACACCCTTTTTATTTACACATTTATTAATTTTATATTACATCAATTATGACACAATATACATTACATTTTTCATCCTACAATTCATTTGTTCTAAAAAGGAGTCAGTGAGCTTTGTAGTAATGGTTAGAGGGTAAAATCAGGCAATGGACAAAATAAATACTAAGGCAACAGGCT
The DNA here is from genome assembly GCF_007474595.2 of Lynx canadensis. Taxonomy (NCBI): domain Eukaryota; kingdom Metazoa; phylum Chordata; class Mammalia; order Carnivora; family Felidae; genus Lynx; species Lynx canadensis. The sequence continues at coordinate 77,759,833 of NC_044305.1, forward strand.
GCAAGCAATATCCTAAAATATGCAGGCACAATCAATGAGAAAGACTGCGAGCTCAGCTGGCCTTACATGATCTTTCTTCTTTCTGTTTTTGGCTAAGTATTTCATGCTACACTTTCTCAGTTATTTTTTCAGCATTTTCTCCAATATAGATCATATTATTTTATGTCTTATAATTGGTTTTTCCCCCTGGTTCTTTTTCCTTTATCTCTGACCTACTGACCCCAAAGGATAGTTGTGTAAAGCATAAGAATCTCATTTCCCTATGTTGGTAAGACCAGGGTTTACCGATGTCATCGTTTGCTTCTGATGTACGTGGCTGGTTGGCCCCTAAGAAGGTTGACCTGCCTCTCCCTTCCTCCCCCTTTTCCCCTCACACCCATCACTCAACAATTGCCCCATGGAAACCAGCAGGAAGATCCTTTCTGACTACTGCTCCTCTGAAGAAAAAGGTGGTGAGATGTCTGTAGCCCGAAGGAGACTTGGCATTAAATCATGAAATTACCCTACCTCCTTCCTGTGGCAGAATCTGTCTTTAGCCTGCTGTCGCCTGAGTTTTGACTGAGCTCAGAAAGGTATAAAAGCCAAGTAGTAGTGAGCACAGCTGAGAAATGTTTGTTATTTTGTTGAGGAGCAAAAATCCTGGTAGGCCCTTATTCCATATTTGTTAAATGGATAAATTTATGAATTTAGAAGGCATTGTAATATTTCACTGATGTGTAACTTGTATAAATCCCTAGAACAATAGCATTTTCAAGCTTCAGAAAGGATTTAGAAATCTCGTTGTCTAACCCTTTTATTTTCTAGACGATGAAACCAGCTCAAAGAGGTCAATTAACTTGCTGAAGGTCACACAACTGGTGGATCCTTAAACCAAAACTATTATTACCAGCTTCCTACTTAAATATATTATGCAGTAGTACACGTTTGCTGGTGTACAACCTAGTTAATCCCTAGGTCAATCATGTCTCTCAACGCATTATTTATTACTTCTCTCTCTACCATTCCCCTTTTGCACTCTGTGTGAATATATTTGTCTATGTGTGTTTTTCCTCTTCCTCTCCACTTATCCTTAGGTAATGCAATATATCACTACATATTTAAAGAGTTCATCTTGGGGCGCCTGGGTGGCGCAGTCGGTTAAGCGTCCGATTTCAGCCAGGTCACGATCTCGCGGTCCGTGAGTTCGAGCCCCGCGTCGGGCTCTGGGCTGATGGCTCAGAGCCTGGAGCCTGTTTCCGATTCTGTGTCTCCCTCTCTCTCTGCCCCTCCCCCGTTCATGCTCTGTCTCTCTCTGTCCCAAAAATAAATAAACGTTGAAAAAAAAATTAAAAAAAAAAAAAAAAAAAAAAAAAGAGTTCATCTTGCCAACATTACATCCTACACCCAGGAAAAGGCCATCATAAAACTCCCTATGGCTCAACAAGGACACTACATGTCTTCCAAATCAAAGCAACAAGCTTGTATGTGATTTTTTTTTTATCAGAAATTCTTTTGAACCAGTGTTTAATTGGCAACATAACTAATTTGATCAACAATTAATTTAACCAATACAAAGAACTCCAAACCTGACATTGACCTGGCACAAATCTGAGTTTCAGACACGGCACTTCCCATACATAAGTATATTGTCTTTGCCTCAAACATGAATTATGTGGTTATTCCTAACGCAGTCTTCATGCAAGAATTTATTCTTGATCAATGTCTCACACTTTAGAATGTATATGTGGGGACGCCTGGGTGGCTCAGTCAGTTGATTGTCCAACTCTTGATTTTGGCTCAGGTCATGATCCCAGGGTCATGGGATCAAGCCCCACATGGGGCTCTGTGTTGAGCATGGAGCCAGTTTGTGATTCTCTCTCTCTCTCTCTCTCTCTCTCTCCCCCTCTGCCTCCCTCCCTCACATGCTCTCTCTCTGTCCCCCTCTCTCTCTAATAAAAAAGAAAAGAAAAGAATGCAATGCCTCATGGAAGCATCCCCTATACTTCAGAATGTTCAGAAGAGTTAGGACAGGATACCCCACCAGCCCAATCAGACTCACTACACAACTACATACTCAGTCTACGTTCTTGGTCCTAGTTCCCAAGAGCAGAAACAGTTATAAAGGGTTCCAAAATTCTATCATGACCAATATTCTCTCTTCACTAGCTTTGTCTAATAAAAAAAAAATTCCTTGTTTTAGCCTTCAAAGGTTTCTCTTAAAATGCAAGGCAACACCTGTCATTGTCAGTCAGGAACTTCTTGGCTGTAATTAGCTTATCAGCACTGGGTGAGAGGACAGCTGAGTTTTGATAAGAAAGAAGATTTCACAGTCTGGAATAGAAGGCAATAGAGTAGGTCCTGGATATCCAAGGACCAACAGAAGGGTACTATGGAAACCCAATCAGCATTCCAAATAATCAGCTTACAGGCCTTCAGATAAAACATGCAATATGAAGACAGTGGATTGCTTTGTTAATAGTCAGTGCCAGTTAATATTAGCTAGAGTGAATTGAGAGGTATTTTTCCTGGCTTCAAAGAGTTTCTCATCACTGGAAGTATACACCCAGGGGTGGGATGGTCATGGTGAGGGGTTAGTAGAAGTATTGGGGAACAGAGTGGTCTAATGCAGGTAATAACCCATTCATGGACCATGAAATTAATGTAGGGGTCATGATCAGTATTGCTTAATGGAATGGAACAGAAAGTTTCAAGGTGCATTACACATAGCAAGGACATTGTTTTGTGAAACTTTTGTTTTCAGTTGTCTGTGTGTACACATGTGCCTAACTGCAACATGGGGATTATGGGAAGAAAATTAAAACACTGGTTTTGATGACTTTCAGAAACCATGATTCTATTTATTCAACTTGCCTCTCCACTTGGTTTTATACCACCCAGTTCATGGTAGGTGCTCCGTAACTGCTATAGATATCACCAAGTAGAAATAACAGAATGCTGGAATCTCAACAACTCTGCACGGTGGGCATTCAATTTCACAGAAGATAAGATTAAATTACCTGTTTATGTTAAATGACCTGTTCAAGGCCACACAGCTGATAGGCTTGTGAGTCTAATATTTGAACCCAATCAGAACAGGGCTCTGGAAGCCCAGATGTGGGCAGTACTCTATGGTACTCTTTAGAAGCTTGATGATAAAATAGCAAAAATTAAAAGCAGAAATTTGTCAAAACTTTTTAGCTCAATGAAAATCAATTCATGAGGCTCTGACAGAAGTGGCAATGACTTCAACTTGTAAATTGCCATTATTAAAATAAACAGAACTCAGGGTGCCTGGGTGGCTCAGTTGAGAGTCCAACTTCGACTCAGGCCATGATCTCAAGGTTCACAAGTTCAAGCCCCACCTCGGGCTCTGTGCTGAGAGCTCAGAGCCTGGAGCCTGCTTCAGATTCTGTGTCTCCCTCTTTCTCTGCCCCTCCCACACTCTTGTTCTCTCTTGCTGTCTCTCAAAACTAAACATTAAAATCTTTTTTTCAATAAACAGAACTCTAAATCATACAATCCTAAAGTGGCAGTGCCCAAATGCCAATACATAGAATGGCCACATCACAATCACGGGAGGAGCTTTATAAAAATACAGATTCTCAAATTTCATTCAGAGGAAATCCAATTGAAGAGGTATATTTACAAAACTCCCAATGCTTATGCACAGACAGATTTGGGAACCATGGACCTATTTACATCCCTAGATTACAGATCCCACAGAATTTTTAACTGGAAGAAATGCTGGACACCATCTAGCCCTTGGGTGTCAATACGCTTCATCTTGAGTGCCAACTGCAAAAGATAAATAATGCTCCTTGGAGGATCTGTAGAGATAGATTCCAAACAGCATACAAGCTTGATCAGATAAAGCCCCAAGATTAATTAATGATGTCTTCTATGGATGAGGAGGTAGGGAGAGAACACTGCTATGGTCCAGCCCCTTGGTTTTCCAGTCCCATAGTGACATGGGACTGAAATCCAGGCTTCCTCACTCCTAACCTGGTGCTTTATTTTTTTTAAAAATTCCATTCTCCTAGTCTAGTACTTTATTTAAAACAATTTCTGTTATCCACTATAAGATATACCAGAAATACTGGTTTCTAAAGTGCTTCTAAGCTGGTATATGGCAGAAAAGGCCAACATTTACTTTACTTGAAAGATTCCACAAATCTGTCCTAATTGTTCCTACTTGTTAATGTCTCAGCTACTTTAAAAGGCAGGTAGTATATTTTATTCCATTATTAGTTATAAAATTTTAAATACTGAGATCCTTTGAGAATTAATCAGATAATCCTGTTAAAAAAAAAAAAAAAAGCCCAGCACCATTTCCGGCTTGGGTTTAAATTCATACTACAGAATACATGACTAATATAAGCTTTTCTTAAAAGTAGGTTTTGATAAAAATATAAAGCATAAAAAAAAAAAAAAAAACCTGGATTCCTGAAGGGAAGAGAAAGCATCACTGAGAAAGGGAAAATGTACAAGAGAGGATACCTTGGGTACCAAGGGACCAGTCCAATTCACAACTGTGCCTAGAACAGACTGCTCAGAAAATGTGAGCCCCTCCGGATGGAGCCTTAGGCAAGTTACCTGGCATCAATTTTCTCATCAGTAAAATATAGGTAGCAATTCCTGCTCCTCAAGGTTGTTTTGAGAATTAATCGAGAAAAATCTTATGTTCCAGAATGGGCTCAGCACATTTCCTGGCATATACAGTTCCTCAGTAAATGTTGATTAATCTAGATGTTAGCCTTGGGCAAAGAACTTCCTATGTACTGACAAACCTTCATACAGAAATCAAAATTGAGGTCTATTCAACACAGGGCCCTATTTGAACGGAGACCTCATGGTCTCGAAGACCAAAAGCCCAAGGCAGGGGTCACGACCGGAGGTAACACTCACTGGGTTACCTGAAGAAAGGACCCTGACATCCTTTCCATCTCTGTTCATCTACTGCTGCCTGTCGGCCTTTCCAGACAGGGAAACTCCAAACCACCAGAGGATCTCCAGAAGGCAGCCTGTCGACCCAGCTTCTCTGCGAGGTATTTAGGTGGCACCTCAGGAAAACAAGTATTTCTGGAGCTGGAAGCTCCATTTGTAGACTAAACACAAGGCTTTCTAGGGAACTAAACATTTTGACTTCTTCCCTTCTCCAGCATGTCTGCCCAATATTTCCAATAGGTACTTTTGAACAACACCTATTCTGAGGTGATATGGGTAAATTGCAAAACATTAATTTACTATTAACATAATTACAGGGTTTTTTCTGCTCTCTAGAATTTGTTTAGTGCTTGGGGCCAAATCCCTTTCAGTCTTACAATGCATCCTTTGTTTTAAAAAGGAGATACTCTACAGTGTCTGGCTGGGGGGGGGGGGCGGGGGGGGGCAGGGGGGAAGTGCCCTTTGAAATTTCCTGTTATCACTGTCATAGCTGCCTCTAATCGGAGGCAATGAAATAGACACAAGACTTCTTTAAAATGCCTACAGTTTGCTAAGAATTAAATGTCTTTTTTTGTGTCTCTCCTCCAAATATATTTTTAAACAATTGCTCAGTCCTAAGTTTTCCCTAATAAGGTCCCTTTAAATAAATTTGGAAATATTTTTCCTTCTTTTAAAGAAAGCCACTCAATTTGGAAATGTCAGATAAAAATACATGTACATTATAAGACTATCACCTATTTTCAGCTTTGTTTTTCCAGGCCCTCTCTTTTCCATTCTTTCTTTCTTTCTTTTTTCCCCTTCTGTTTGCTGTTCCCAGCAGCTTCTGGGAGCTTCCTCACCCAAGAGGACAGGGCTCATCAGATCACAAACAATTTCATCTGTTTTCCTGGCTGTAGCCATTATAGGAACAAAACTGGCCCCCATCGCCTGATACAGCCCTTCTGAGTCACCCCAGCTCCCCAAACCCCAGCTGAGGCCACGTGACCGAAATGAAACCAACTTGCCCTTAACTTTGGAAAATTAGCCACTCTCCTCCTTGCTGTGCCATGTCAAAATTAAAGAGTAAACAGAGGTCCCCCCAATCCCCCTGATTGCATTAATCATTCAAATGACGTATTAGCATTCTTCAGACTCTTCTGTTGTGCTTCCAAATTAACACCTCCAGGTTCAAGGGAATAGAAATTAACTGAATTATCTGGCAGCCCCAGATGTCCTAGCATGCTCTTCCTTCTTGCTGATTTAATATGCCTGAAGAACAGTTATGAGGCAGAAACACTGCTAATGGTCAAGAAATAATTTATGACATGTGTAACCGACAGCCTTAGCCCCCTCCCACATCCCAAAGTTGCTGGGATTCCGGGTGAGACCTGGCTGCCACTAACATTGGGCATGGCCACCTTATCCACCCTCTTTCTCTCCCAGGTCCCCATGAGAGGGCTGGGGTGGCCTGCCCTCGCTAAAGCTCAAGCTCCCCAGTACCAGCTGGATAGCACCCAGCAGCAAAGGCAGAGATGGCACACGGGAGGCTGTCCCACAGCCAGAGCTGGGAATGGTGTGAGAGCAGAGCACACAGATCAGACAGGGGCCTCTCCAGTGTTTCCCAGCTCTGGCCACTGGCAACCTCCTGTCGAGGCTTGAAAAGGATCAGCGATTCCTCAGAGCTGTGGAAGGGCTTTTTAGAACATTGATGTAATCCTTCACAACAGAAGCCTATTTCCCTTGGGGGTTAATCCTGTCATTTGGGAGTGTCTCCAGGGCATTAAGCTGTAATTGCTTGCATAACTCCAAGAGGCAAACAGGAAGCTGGCACACACACACATTCACAAGCTTCCTAGAGCAAGCAGGTCCTGTCCTTGGCATTGCAGCCCTTTCCAAACCAAAGCTCCATCCCCCTTATCCATTCTGAGGAGTGGCCCCTAGAGGAGGCAGAAGCCTGATGGGTCACCCAGGAACCTCGCCCCATCCCAGCTCCCAGCTGCCTGGCTCTCCCAGAGCAGGGAACAGGGGAATGGGGCTAGGCAAGGGTCAGTGCAAGCCATCACCTGAACATAGAGGCCTCATAGTAAGAGGCAGAAATTCAAATGCTTTCTTCATGCCGTGGTGGGAACCGAAACATCAGATGTTTATTAAATGACATAGCGGTGGTGACTACTTTGCACAGCGAGCCCAGAAGTGTATGCTGTCACTTTAAAAAAAATTGAGCCGATGCCAGGCTAGTCATGGTAATGCTCCCATGGCATGATTAGATTCATGCCCAGGGTTGTATTTGCATATGATATTCAGGGCATGATTTTTTTATTGTTCTTAATCAGAGCCGAATGTCAACAAAATAAATGAAGTTGCGAGTTGAAGTGAAATTTTTATCACATCAGGGATGTGCTTTTTCTCCCATTTATCACAGCCCATATTGAGAGAGTGAAATTTTTTGAAAATGTGGTAATCAATGGAAGAGCTCCATATGGCAGGGATCAAAGGTGTTACATAGTGTGTGGTTCTGCTTTATTGCCAGCCAGTACTGTTAATTGGACAACAAGATCAGAGGCAATATTAAAATCCAATTAAATTGATATGAACAGATTGCCAAGTGATGTACACTAATGTATAATTGAGTATCAAGCAAATGCAAGTCCCCATCTTCTGCTTCTACCTCCTGAATAAATGATGGCGCCATAGAGGACAGAAACAAGTTTGCACATTAGCTCCACAGCTCTGGGCTCTCATTTGTTACTTTCGGAGTTGATGACTTTTGGTTTTCCTCCTAGTCTGTCTTAAAGAGACAGACACTTCCCCTGTCCCCCCCCCCTTACCCCCACCTGGGGTGGGTTTTCTACCCTGAAATCATTTTCCCTTTTTGGGGCTTGGAAACGAAATCCATGTTTCCTATGCTTCATTACATGTCTGTTACATAGCAGGTCCTAAAGAGCAGCTCATTGATAATATATTGTACTAGTTGTAAATGATCTGTCCATCCAGAGTGGACCGCTAACACATTTCTGATGCTGTTTCCAAGATATAAATTACAGCAGAATGTTTCCCAACCCAAAAGGAAAGCATGAGAGCAGAGTCCAGAATGAGCCCTGTTGGAATACCTCTTCACACAATGAAGGACCAGAGCAGCAGTTCTAAGAGGGCTGTCCGTGCTGTGGATCCCAGCAGTGGATCCCATGGCCAAGCGGGCCGCAGGGGCTGCCAGCAGGAGCTGAAGTGGGCCTCCATTCATTCCACTCCAAACAGGGCAGGGACAGAATCGAGAGGAAGGCAGTCCCTCCCACTCAATTAGAGCAATTAGCTCACAGGCCTTACCAGGGCCAGGCCTGGCTGAATAGGATCCCCCTGCCCCGCCATTTGTTATCCGAGCTGAGCTCACACAAATTAATGAGGAGCAGGAATGAGGAAAGCCAAGGGCTGTTGCTGGCAAACACTCTGGGGGCCTCGTCCCTTCCTCCTGTAAGAACAACCCCAGATTACCCCCAACAATAAAACCTGTTAACTTATACAACTTTGCTTAAGAAACAAGCCTGATGGGACGTTGGCAGACTTCCCCGCTGCCAAGCAAGAACTATTGCGGCCAGCCTTGAGCTTCTCAGGATTTAAGCCCACGATGGAATTGTAAACGAGGGAGCAGACTGTTTATTCCAGCAGCCAGATTGTCTCTGGCCATAAAGTTCTGTGTTTGGAAAGTTGTTTTGTTTTTTTGTTTTTTTTCTGCCCGGTATATTACCCCCCAAAAATAAGAAAAAGGGGTGGGGGAGGGAATGTCGAGCAAAGGTCATGTTTTGTTATCATTTATTCAAGCTGCTCAAGGAAAAGCATCAACCTTCCTGGCTTTGAATGGGCTTGCTAATACATAAAGCCACTGCAGCATCTGAGAAAGACAGGCGAAGGAGGAAGCCAGGTAGAGCTCGGGGTGAGGGGGAGAAGCCAAGGGGAGTATTTAAAAGAAAAATACAAGGAACAAGGTTATAAGTAGTTTGGAATTTGAGTTGCAAAATTAGGTACATTTCAAATTTTGACCCAATATTTATGTGTCTTTACAAACAGGTACACACTTTTAGAGATTAGATTTTATTTGTGGGCTTTGAAAAAACCAAGATGGTATCTACACTCCTAAACCAGTTTGAATTCTGTTTTCTGGCTTATAATAGTCAAAACAAGCGGTGGATTCCTAGTCAGCAGGTACTTACTAAGCAACTGTTGACTCAAAATGATGTTTTGTTTTCTTTTTTCCTCCTGACTTTGGTCCAAACAGCCTCATTCTGCAATATACTGAAAAAGTGGAGCAAGGAGAAACGCGGAGTGAAATCAGACCTACAAGGCACTCAGTAATACCGTTGAAACATGTGATCCCACCCACATGAACCACAACAGATGAAGTTGGCAAAGGCTGGTATCCCATTAAACAGGGAAAACGAGACCAGCCATCTTTTGCCTAAAGCAAAGTTATGCTTTTCAACAAGGCGGCCAGCTCGGGACTGTGACTCCTCTCTGCTATATCACAATGACAAGAGTTTCCCCACAAGTAAAGCAGACAGGCTATCCCTGGCACTGGGTATCCAAAGAGATGGCTAAAATGAGATGGCTTTTAGAAACTTCTGTTTGACTCAAGTAACTTCTTGGTGCCTAGTTGCCCTTACCATGACTACTAGGTTGCCCTAAAAGCAGTTCCAAGCATGGGGGGAGAAAAATGAAACAAACAAACAAAAAGGCCCTCAAAATGTATGATGGAACTTATTCGAACTTAATGATATTTTAGCAAAATTACAAAGTGGCTTACAACAAACAAAAACCAAGTTTATTTATCTTGAAACAATATCGGCCTCACTTGGGAACACTGCCCCAATATTTCTGGGCCTGTTCTAATGCTCTCCATGTGGGACACCAAAAACCACCGATGCAGGGGATGCCAGTAACGACAGCTCCTGCTCGCGGGACGGCTCTTCCTCCTTCACTCATCGCCACAAACTTCCGGATGCCAAACACTGCCCTTGTTTCCCACAGGAAGAAACAGAATCTCAGACAAGTGAAGGAACTCCCCTGAGGTTTCACAGGGAACGGACAAAACTGGAATTTAAACCCAGACCTGCCTGACTTTAATCTCAATTTTATTTTATTTCTAGTCTACCTAGTCCAGCCTCCCAGAGTTGCTCCAGAAGACTAACCATTCTAAAGACCATCTAAACTGCAAACTCACCCTCTACCACAGAGACTTGGACTCAAGATGCTTAAAGGAATGAGCTATTCCTGAAAAGACTGAGGTGAGTCATGAAGGTGGTTCTGAACACTGGACATCAGGAATCTAGGGGTCTGAGCGTCAGGATTTCTGCTAACACATTCCACGGCTTTGAGGACATCACTAATTCTCCCTCTGTATGTCCTTCTACTTCCTTCAAGAGCAATGGCACCAGCAACCTGCCTGTCTCTCTTAATTGTGCATTATGTATGAATACCGAAGCCACTTTAAAGCCTTCACGAAAAAGTCCACCTGAATCACCATTATTACCACATAATCACATTGTAGTCGTGAGGGCTATTCCCACTTATTTTGATCCTCCCTCCAATTAACATGGTAGGGTTTGACCTACATATGGCCATGCATTTGCCACTGAATTTGCCACTGCAGAAGGTGGTTAAGTGTCTCTTCTGAGTAGATGACTTAAGAGCAGCACAATTTGCCATGATCTTTCCTCCTTACAACAGTGTTATGGGAAGACATGTTAAAATGAAGCCTCTATCAGCTTAAATCTCTGAGTGACTGATTGCACAGAGCTTCCCTATCAACCCACAATGGATATGCAGCATGAGTGTGAAGTCACAGAGAGGTTTAGGCTAGTTTGTTACTGCAGCATAACCTAGTCCACCTGACAGATACAAACTACAGAGAAGTCCTGTTTCTGGAGAGTACCAACAGGGGACACAGGATAGAAAGTAAAGGAACTGAATGAACAAAATCCATTCACTTAAGTAATATTTATCAAGTACTAATTTTTGTGATGGGGAGGTGCTGATGTGCTGCATACATTACTCTTCCTAAACTCAGAAATTCAAAAAGTATCCTCCGTTAGAAAAACATGCAGTGTTCTTTCAAGGAGCTGATTGAAACTGGAAAAATATTTGTCTTTGACTGATACTTTTAACTACAAAAAACGATTTGTAGTTTAGGAAAAAAATTTCCCCTCCCCATAATTACCTACAAATCTACCTTTCAAGCAAATCTGGGTGGATGTTTTCATTCTCTTTAATTCTCTATACTCATTTGTAAAAGTGTGGCTAACTACACCTAAAAGAGGGAAAGCTTTAATCTAGATGTATTCAAAACATTCCAAGATGGTGACTACCATTTCTATAGACTTCTGCTAAAGGCTAATCTTAAAGACCAGGATTTAAGGGGGGGAAAAAAAAAACAAAACAAAAACCAGAACCTCTACCTCAATGAGGAATCAATCTTTATTTCCACTTAGAGCCAAGTAAATAAATAAATCAACAAACTGTGGTTTCCCCATTTACTAAGGTTTATATAAGCTTGAGTTTTGTGAGAAAACAATTGTCCATTGTAATAAGCTCACCCTACGGCATTATTATTCTCTTTTCCATCTCCTGTGGGCTTACTTCCCAGTGCCAGTATGGCTTCACATTTCTGGGCAGTGGCATTCCATCATAAATAACCTAACAGTACATAGCGTAAAATCTTAGAAAAAACTTTTTTTAGCAGACTTGGCAAGAAAAATATTATGTGAGAAAATGTCAAATTTCGGAGGCCCATAACAATTTTTTCAAATATTTTCTATTTTTATAGTTGTTTATGAAATTGAGTTCACCATAATTAAGCTTCTCTATATATTAGATAGTAATTCACGTCTATAAATATAAACATATATTTACACTTATGTAAACACACATACACACACACGCACACGCTTAAAAGCCAAGCTGAAGAGACAGAGGTGTTGAAGGTAAGCCTCCCCAGGACAAAGTCAGAGATAGCATGGAATGGTCAGAAGCAGCACTGCGCCAGAAGAGCCCCAGCTCAGCTACTTCCAATCTTTGTCCTTCAGGCAAACTCTTCACCTCTCTGGACTTCTGCCATTTCACCCACAGAACAAGGAAATCGGGCCAGATGCTCTTGAATGTCCCCTCTTGCTCATCCGTCCATGGATCTACTACTGAAGCTGCTTCCAGTTTGCAAATGTTATTGGGTAAATTAAAAGTCTGTGTAGTTAGAATTGCAACTGGGTAGAAATATGCTAGCCAACAGCAAAAAGGGAAAATTCAAACATGAAAAAAAGTTACGATACCAAAATGTTGAGATCGCGGGAGATGTTTCTTCTTTTTTTCTTATTCTGAATTCGCTTAATATTATTGCTATGTTATTCTTACAATTTTATGAATCAATGAAAAATAAATAAGTATAACAATCTGTGGGGGGCAGTGTTTAGAATTACCCTCAGAGAGCGTCAATACATAAACCCCTTCTTCATATTTATAGGCACACATTTTCTGCACGCAAATCCATGATTATCAACTCCAATTTTTCAAAAACAAAATTCTCTCAAGGAACATCATTTATTTGTCTGAAGATGTCAAATAAACTAGTTTGGCAAACATTTTCATTTTTCAATTGTCTGCCTTGGCATCGTGCCTACTATAATACATGTCTAATGTCACCCCCTATCTCACCTCCTCCACCCATGCACACATGCTTGTAGACATGACAAAGTTGGCATTCTCAGGTTAATACTTATGCCAAAGGTCATAAAAGTCATGTTAAGCAGAAGTGCCCAGGGAATTGGGGTCTCTCTCTATTACCATATTCTCTCCCACCATCCAAGTTTTGACAACATAATGTGATTACATAATAACTCAGGCAGGAAGAAAATTAGACACCATACAGGAAACCCAGGTGAGGCCCCCATGGAGTTATCTGAGTTAGTTATCCTGCTGCCTGTGAAGTCAGGCAAGAAACAAACTTACGAGCATTTTGCAGCCCTGAAAATTCCCACTCACTTCCCCATTCCACTCCCACCCAACCAAAAGCAATCTCTTCCGTGGGAGAATTTCTGCCACTTAGAAAATGGTATTTTCTCCAAACCATACACTGAGAGTAACAATGAATTATTTCAGTCAGCACAACACCTGGTGGTCCAAAGAATCAAACATCAGCTACCTACTTCTCAGTGCATTCTCACTGTCTCAGAATAGCCCTGAAAAATGCCTTTTGGACTCCTGGCTATAAGGACCTCATTTCTGAAGAGAACATCCTAAACCCTTAGCACCAAAAACACCTACAGTCCATAAAGAGAAGTTAAGGTTTTAAAATACCTTTTTGGGGTGCCCTGGGTGGCTTAGTCAGTTAAGTATCTGACTTTGGCTCAGGTCCTGATCTCATGGTTTGTGAGTTCGAGCCCCACAGTGGGCTCTGTGCTGACAGCTCGAAGCCTGGAGCCTGCTTCGGATTCTGTGTCTCCCTCTCTCTCTCTGCCCCTACCCCGCTTGCGTTGTCTCTCTCTCTCTCTCTCTCAAAAATAAATACACATTAAAAATAAAATAAAATAAAATAAAATAAAATAAAATAAAATAAAATAAAATAAAATAAAATAAAATATTCTTTCTTTCCAAACATCTTTACAGCTTTCCCATGAATTCCACATCCCACCAACCTAGGAGCTCACTCTAAGAGGAGGAGCAACCAGTGGCCCTAAAACTCTTACCTGCACAATCTCCAATGCAGTTGCTGCCAACATGTGCGTGAAGTTCACAAAGAAAGAAAACAGCGACTGACACAGACCACCCTCCTTCCCCACCGTGAGGCTGAACTGAGCCCTGAGACGCCTCCTCCTACCTCAACAAAATAAAACTGCACAGAGCAGGAAGCCAACAAGAGTCCTTGGCAACAACCAAAAGAATGAGACAACAATTGCAGCGGTATTTTCCCTCCTCAGAAGCTTCAATCTTTCATTTCTTTATCATTTTGAAGGGGGTTCCTGTCTTCTTCCCCCAACTGGTGACCTAGCTTTTATAAGAAATAAAAAGATATTTTTTATCTCTGCTTTCTTAACATTTTAAAACACGCTTTTATCCGTCTAAGACTGAGAAACCCTTAGAGAAGACATGGAGCAGGGAAGGGAGGCAGTAACTACAAGAATCACCTGAGAGTTCCTGAGACCAACCCCCCCACCCCCGGCCTGCACCGTTCAGTACATCGCAGAACAGAAGTGCCTAGACTGTGCAGCCCAGGCACGTGGCTTCTACTCTCAGGTCCACCGCATACCAGCTGGAAGAGAAGGCAATCGACTTTCTCGTTCTATGCCTCAGTTTCCTCATCTGCACAACAGGGATGATAACTGCACCTTCCTCATTGGGTCACTATGAAGACTGAATGAATACTTACTGTACTGCCTGGTATGCAGTGACTGCTACATATTAGCTATTATTTTCATCAGTTTAGCCACTGGGCATCTTTGGATAAGTCATCGCTTTCCCTTCTTGAGTCCCCATTAATAACATTTATAACATATTATATGCTATACATATTTAAACATATTATATGTTTAGAAATTAATAACATACTTTTCTACCCAACTTACCTCACAGGGTTGCTGAAAAAATCAAATAACCCAATTGACGTGAAAAGTTCTTTGGGACAGAAAAACACTTCACAGTAATATCTGTAATATATTACTTTCCAATATAATAATAATATACATCAATTAAAATCGAGTCCTTCATGTTAAAGGCATTAAAAACAAATCCTGAATCGGCCAGGGACTCCTCCATGGGCCCAGTTGAGGGGAAGATTTGGAAGGGAATATGCCAGCTTGGTTTTTACTTCTAAAAGTGTATTTGACAAATCAAAACCACACTCAGATACCACCTCACACCAGTCAGAGTGACTAACATGAACAAATCAGGAGACTATAGATGCTGGAGAGGATGTGGAGGAACGGGAACCCTCTTGCACTGTTGGTGGGAATGCAAACTGGTGCATCTGCTCTAGAAAACAGTGTGGAGGTTCCTCAAAAAATTGAAAATAGACCTACCCTATGACCCAGCAATAGCACTGCTAGGAATTTACCCAATGGATACAGGAGTACTGATGCATAGGGGCACTTGTACCCCAATGTTTATACCAGCACTTTCAACAATAGCCAAATTATGGAAAGAGCCTAAATGTCCATCAACTGATGAATGGATAAAGAAATTGTGGTTTATATACACAATGGAATACTACGTGGCAATGAGAAAGAATGAAATAAGGCCTTTTGTAGCAACGTGGATAGAACTAGAGAGTATGATGCTAAGTGAAATAAGTCATACAGAGAAAGACAGATACCATATGTTTTCACTCTTATGTGGATCCTAAGAAACTTAACAGAAGACCATGGGGGAGGGGAAGGAGGAAAAAAAAAAAGTTAGAGAGGGAGGGAGCCAAACCGTAAGAGACTCTTAAAAACTGAGAACTGAGGGTTAATGGGGGGTGGGAGGGAGGGGTGGGTGGGTGATGGGTATTGAGGAGGGCACCTGTTGGGATGAGCACTGGGTGTTGTATGGAAACCAATTTGACAATAAATTTCATATTAAAAAATCCACTTAAGTGTTTAAAAGGCAACAGCAATTCATAAGTTTTGGACAGGTAAAATCAATAATTAAAGTTTTATGCAGAAAATACAGCCTATGCAACATCATATGTATACAAGAGCACGATATGAGTGTGTGTAAAAATTCAAAAAAAAATAGCAGTCGTCATATAAGGTACCATTAAAAGAGCACTTACCATAGTCTAAAAAAAGTAAATAAATAAAAGTGTATTTGAACCCCACTCTACTGAATGAATTTGAGGATATGATGACAAGGCTGAATCACTGCAGCTCTTGTGTTTGCTCTGAGCAGCAAGACGATATCATTTATGGTCAAATCTGTCTTAGTACAAGAGTACTCTGGAATCAGAATTTTGGTCCCTGCTAAGTAATTGCTGGGCAATGCAGTTTCTGACCCTAATAACTGTCCTGGAAGTGGGGAGCGCAGTTGGCAGATGCTGCTGTCACAACTGCCCAATCCCAAAAGCCTCCAGGGCCAAATGACGATTTAGAGTTTGGGTCTCACAAAGGCAGGCCACCAGCTCTCCCCGAATGTTTGCTGGACTGAACTTCTGGATTGAAATGACCAGTTGTGCTGATGCCAGGTGAACACGGTTAGAAGCAGCCAGATGCCAAATGAGTCAACTCCAGTTACACTACTACTCAATGACTGGATGTATCTTTCTTTTTCTATCATCCCCATTCCCTGCTAGCACACATCCTTGACAGTATATATCTTCTCCATACTCCCCCCTCCTCTCCTGGCTCCCTAAATTGCTGTGTCCTGGGCTATCAGCCTCATTTCTATTTACAGGTAGAGCCCACATACCATTTTCCGTAACTGGAGTTTTTCCTCCTTAAAAAAAACTTACCCTTCTCTCTCTCTTTTTTTCAACTTGCTGTACATACAAAGACAGCTTCACTATCATATATATATGCAAATAATAACAATAATTGATATTCACTTTCCTCTGAGCTAGGCACTGACCTCAGTACTTTATATAAATTATCTCACATAATCCCAAAACAAGTCTACGAGGTAAAGACTATTATTATCCCCTTTAATAAGATGAATGGGTTAAGGCACAGAGATGGCAAATATTGTGCTGAAGGCCATATGACATTCATGTAGGACATCTAAACACTGGTAGAACCAAGAGAGGAGTCCAGGAAGTCTGATTCACAGAGCTGCACATTTTAGCAGAGTACAGCATAGTACAATATACACAAACATGGGAATGTGTGTCCTCACAATTGTATAACCTGAAGTAATTTCATTTCACACTGGCCTCCCTAGGGATGGTGACTCACATAGACTTGTCTCAGATCTTTTCAAGGAACACAAGAAAGGATCACTTTAAGGCTCTTTGAGATACAGCGTGAGCTTTTAGCCTGATCCCACGGATCCAGTTTTCACACATGAATATTCCTTCCTCCTGTGTACAAACTTTCTGAAACATAATTTTGCCTTCTAAGTGGAATGCCATATCATTTGTTAATCAAAATTAGTCAATAGATGGTCAAGAATTTATTGTGCCTGCCCCTGGGAATACAGTGGTGAAGACAGCACTCGTGGACCCTGCCCAGATGGAGATTTTTACAGTCTAGTAGAGAAGACAGACAACGACGGAATGAATCTAAATAATTTAGGAACAACAACAAGAAAGCAAAGTGCTCTAAAGAAAAATACAGAGTGCTTTTGAGAAAATGGAGAGAAGGGGAGAAGTAGCTAATTTCCTTCAAACCCATGACATCCTTCTTGGAATTTGAACTGAATGCTTTCAAAATTGCCCCAAATCCTGAAATCACTTAATAAATATTTCTGAATTAATATCCTAGACAAGGGAAATGAGGTAATGCTTGCAAACCAGAGAAACACGTGGCAGTTTCTTTATACTCCCGGTGTTGAGGAGAAAGTTGAAATGAGCTCGAACAGAGAATGACAAGAAATACAGGGCACACTTTGCTGTGGTTACAGCACTAGCCACACTAGCTGGATTGTTTTGGGCCTCACTTTCATGAGGCTTAATACAATCAGGAAGGGCTTAGATGCCCAGCCATGATAAATACCCCACCAGGAGCCTGATCAAGGAGAGAACCAAAACCCACCCGGCCCAGGCTCCCTTGCGGTGCCCAGACACACATGTGGGCGGCTCCATCAGCCAAAAATGCTGGTCCTCTCTGGGGGCTCCCCACCCCCACCAATCAACACATTCTTAAAGTAGCCTGGGGCTGCTGAAGCTCATAATCAGACCTGGGTTGGATTGCAAACATCTCTATAATGCCAGTGCTGGCTAACATGATTAGGCACAGAACATTAGCCAAATCAAAGGGATGGGAGGACAAGGAGCCAGAAAGACAGGGAGATGGAGAGAAGGAAAGGAGTGTATAGTCTTCACGAGGGGGGAAAGGAAGTGGAAAAAGTCCCTGTAACAACCCTGAAGAGAAGAAATTAAAAGTCCAAGGAGCACCTGAATCCAAATCATTTATTACTTATCCACCTAGCCGGTCAGGTAGGTGAGCAATACTGAGGACCTACCACGTACCAGTCCTCTGCACTGAAGACGCTGAGTGAACAAACAGGTATGACCCTTGCCTTCATCAAGCACGTAGCCTACCAGAAGGCAGACTCAAAACAAATGCCATTATAGCCCAATGCTTAAGGTACCCACCAAGACTGTACACACTTCTAGAGAAGATTTTTTTGGAGGGAACTAATTAATTAATTAATCAATTAAGAGAAATAAACGAATGACTATCCTCCTGCGGTGGTTAATTCCATGTGTCAACTTGGCTAGACTATGGTGCCCAGGTTTGGTCAAACACCAGTCTAGATGTTGCTGTGAAGGTAATTTTTAGATGTAATTAACATTTATAGCCAGTGAACTTTAAGTAAAGCAGATTACCCTCCATAATGTGGGTAGGCCAAATCAGTTGAAGGCCTTAACAGCAAAGACTAAAGTTCCAAAGGAAAAAAAAAAAAAATCTGCCTCCAGACCACAACACACAAATCCTACCTGAGTTTCCAGCCTGTCGAGCACAAATTTCAGACTTTCCACTCCCCACAACCATATAAGCCAATTCCTTAAAATCTCTAAGAATAGATATAGATATAAATATATAGATAGGATATAACTTGATAGGATATATGAGAGAGAGAGAGATCCTATTGGTTCTATTGTTCTGGGAACCATGTCTAATATACCCATTAAATATGCTCATTAATTGTAAGCCAGGCCCTAATTCCAAAGATGTTAAAACATGAAAACTTCTGCTTCTAAGAATTGAGGAGATGAAATCATTATAATCAATGTAACAATTGCCAGCATAGTGAGGACTGCAAAGAAGAAACAGAGAATGCTATGGCAGTGGGTGCAGAAACCCCTCTCCCCACCACAACCATCCCCAGGAATTTGGGAGCGCCAGAGTGCTGGTTCAGTCAAAACATCAAGCATAAAGAGGCATCGCCAGCCAGAAGACAATACTCAAGCAGCAGACCAGAAAGGAGGAATTCTGATAAAGTAAGGAAACCTGAATGTGCTACCCACAGATTCACCCCCACCACTCAAAGCTATTCCCAATTCGCACTGCCCAGAGCACAGTGCCCTAAATACGCCCCACAAGCCTCTTCTCCGGGTCCTGGGAGAGCTGCCCCCTGGCATGGAACACTTCCCCCATGGGCCCAGGCCTCCTCCAGCTTTCCCATCCTGAGAAGGAAAGCCAAGAGCCGTGAGCCCACACCCTACTTGCACAATCCCAAAAGGGTTAATTCTCTACTCCCCACCTCCCCACCACCCCCCCCCACACACACACACACACTGTAAGTAGTGGCAATCTTTCCTAATCATTTCCATTTCTATTCCTCTTTAATTCTCCCGTTCCCCTCTTTGTTTTCATGACCTGTGGGAACCTGAACTCCAGCTGGAGGTAGAGTCTGCCTTTATACTTAAAGCAGATATTTAAGCAATTATCCTGTCACTGGGCCTTGCCTTGCCTCCTCCATATGGGTCGCTCCCAAGCAAGGCATTTGGTTTCTCCTTTGTTCCTGGTGCACTGAGTAAAATTGTTCCAGAAAGCCCTTGCCCTTGAGCAACAGGGCCGGGAAGATGAGGGTAAATTTGGCTGGGGACCCTCAATGTCAAAAAGGAGGCAGGGAATGGCGATTTGGGCAGCTGTCAGTCCTTTTGCTCTGCCCCAACCCATATTGGACACGCTTTCTCCATGTAGCAGCAGAGTCGGTAAGACTCACGTCCACTCCCCAGGTGAGAAAGGACAGGGATGTGCCAGTGCTGCCCTGGGCCGCAGGTGCACACACTTCCTGAGGGCCCTACTGGCCCTGCATAGGAGCCAGTGATCAGACAGCCAAAAGAGACACAAGTAGAGCCCAGTCAGGTTCATTGTGACCTGAAGGTACCACTGTAGAGCACAGGGGTATCCAAAGAGAACTTCCAGTAGTTTCCTGTGGCTACTCAACAAATTACCACAAACTGGGTGGCTTAAAACAGAAATTTAGTTTTTCACAGTTGTAGGGACCAGAAGTTCAAAACCAGTAATACTTGGCCAAAACTCTCTTAGAGAGGACTAGGAGAGAATCCACTCTTTGCTTCTGCCAGCTCCTGGTGGCCAAGGGCATTCCTTGGTTTATGGCTTTATCACTCCAATTTCTGCCTCTGTGGTTGTATTGCCTTCTCCTCTGTATTTATGTATATATCAAATCTTTCTCTTCTAAGAACACTTGTGATGGCACTTAGGGCCCACCTGGAAATTCCAGAAAAATCTTCTCATCTCAAAATCTTTAATGTAATCACATCAGGAAAGATTCTGGCATAGAAGGAATGTTCATAAATTCCAGGGATTAGGAACTGATATCTTTGGGGGGCCCTTATTCAGCCTGCTATACCTCTCTACAGCAATCTCATGTCCAATTTATCTCAGAGTAAGAAATGATGGGGCTAGGAGGGAAAGTGGGGGTGGGGCTTCTCTCCCACCCTAAATTCCTAAGTATTGAGGGAAAACCAGAGCTTTAACAGATGAGCTCCTTCACAGCCACAGAGGCCAAAGAGAGTAGAGTAGTGGGTTTTAACACTCCATTGTCAAAAAGACTAGGTAAAATTGAAGGTCATTAAAGGAAGTCTGGGATAAATTTTATATTTGCCATTTACTAAAAATGTGGCTTTGAACAAGTTAACTTGACGTGTCTGAACCTCAATTCCTGAATCTATAAAATGGGTACAATAATCCCTACCTCAGTGGGGGGCTATAAAGATAATTACTGAGTATTTACCACGTGCCAGATATCATGGTCAGCACTTTGCAAATATTTTCTACTTTAATCCTTAGAGAAATATATAAGGTAAGTAGTATTATCCTCACTTTACAGATAAGTAAACAGAGACTCAGAGAAGTTGTATGATATGTCAAGAAGATCACACAACTTAAAGAAACTCCCAGAGCCTTGACTTTAGCCAAGTCTGACTTCAAATCAAAGAAAACCTAACCCCAGTTCTCATCCACATTAGAATCACCAGGGAAGCTTATATTATATATAGATGGCCAGCCCACCCTGATCACTTGAATCAGAATCTCTGAAGGTAGGGTCTGGGCATTTGTTAAAAAGCTCCTCAGGTGATCAATGCACATCCAGGGCTGAGAACCTACTCAGTTAAATAAACACTTCTCCTCCCCACCGCTAGAAGAGGGTAGGCCTTCCTGCACCCCAGAAACCCCACTCCAGGCAGAGTACCTGCTCTCTGATTTCCAACTGCACATCTTTGAGGGCTTAGCTCTTCTTGATAGCCTTGATATCTGATGTAATGAGAAACAAAGCCCTTCCTTGCTAAGCAAAGAATGTTCTCAGTTATTAATCCCTTTATTTACTCATTCATCTAATGAATGCAAACTTCATGCTTTCTTTCCATTCCCAAGAACAGTACCTGGCACTTAGTAGGTCTTTGGCAAATACCATTACTTCATTCCGGTTAGGAAATTATAAAGGCTCCTTTGTTACTCACCCCATAGATATATTTTTGTTCCCATTTTGTCTAATTTCCTCTGCCTCAAAGAGGCAGATTCTTTTAGCCTTCATTCCAGGAATCCCCCTGTGTGGGCTAATTCCTGCTCTCCCTATTTCCTGCCTTACCACTTGTAACAGGCTAAACAGCCCCCCAAAGACATCCTCATTCTAATCCCTGGAATCTGTAAATGCTACCTTATTTGGGAAAGGTGTCCTTGTAGATGTGGTTAACTTAAAGATCTTGAGATGAGGACATTATCCTAGGTTATCTGTGTGGACTCTAAATGCCATGACAACTGTCTTTCCAAGAAAGATGCAGAAGACAGAAAAGGTGGAAAAGGCAACGTGACCACAGAAGCAGAGATTGGAATTAGCCAAGAAATACCCATAGCCACCAGAAGCTGCAAGAGGCAAAGAAGAGGCTTGTCCCTAAGACCTTCATGGAAGCGTGAGATTGCCAATGACTGATTTGGGCCCACTGACAGTGATTTCAGACTTCTGGCCTCCTGACCTGTTAAAAAAAAAAAAAAAAAAAAATAGTCTGCTGTTCGTAATTAGTTACAGCAGCCACAGAAAACTAATATACCACTTCTCCTGACCTTTCATTTGTGCCCACCTCAGGGCTCTGACCACACCCAATCTGGCCCCCCAGTATCTGGCCCACCCCATGCCAGGTTACTGTCCCATGTCATCACTCCAGAAGGACTTTTTTTTTTTTTCAACATTTATTTTTGGGACAGAGAGAGACAGAGCATGAACGGGGGAGGGGCAGAGAGAGAGGGAGACACAGAATCGGAAACAGGCTCCAGGCTCTGAGCCATCAGCCCAGAGCCTGACGCGGGGCTCGAACTCACGGACCGCGAGATCGTGACCTGGCTGAAGTCGGACGCTTAACCGACTGCGCCACCCAGGCGCCCCACTCCAGAAGGACTTTTAATCTTCTTGCAGGCTCTTTGGAGCAAGAGCCTGGGAATTTCCTCGCTCGGCCAAATGGACACATTGCCAGATAGCAAGTTCAGAGTCTATAGGACTAGACCCTGGGTGAAAAGAAATGGAATACAACACTGCATCTAGGGAACCATCAGATCCCTTCCCCAGGCAGCCCACAGAACAGTCGCCTCTCCTTTTCATCTCTCCCTACAAAGGATCATGAGTGTTCCATCACCTTCAGTAACAGTACCTCATATTTATATAGCACTTAGTACTTTTGCAAAAAATTTCTACATCCATCACTTCATCTATGATCTCCCCCTGTGAGGTAGGCAGGAGTGTTACTGTCCTATTTTCCAGGAATGGTGTGAAGACTAAACTGAGGTCCAAAAGTTTTGGGGGTTAACCCAAAAATCAGTCTGACACAAGAGCAGGTCTTCTGACCCTGAATCTAGTGCTCTGCCTAGTTCACTTCACCTCTTGCCTATGGGCCTCTGGGGCTTACACATACTGAATCAGTACAGAAGGGTTGACACACCAGTTCTCTGAATCAACACCTCACCCTCCTGCACACTTCATGTGGATTCACTCATCTAATCCTCACAACAGTCCTAGGACACAGGTACTATTCCTTATATTCATGTTATACACGAGGAAACCAAGGCACAAGGAAATTTAACATTAACTGCGATGGTACATTTGGAGAAGTCAGGATTTGAACTCAGGCAATTTGGTCCCAGAATCTGTCTTAACCCAAAGGAAGCTAAGGTAGTACTAGAGAACTTCCTTCTCAGAGCTGGAGCTCTGCAATAGTATATTAAAAAGCAATGATGTTGGGGCGCCTGGGTGGCTCAGTCGGTTGAGCATCTGACTTCGGCTCAGGTCATGATCTCACAGCTCGTGAGTTCGAGCCCCGCGTCGGACTCTGTGCTGACAGCTTGCAGCCTGGAGCCTGCTTCTGCTTCTGTGTCTCCCTCTCTCTCTGCCCCTAACCCACTTGCATTCTGTCTCTGTCTCTGTCAAAAATAAGTAAACATTAAAAAAAAAAAAAAAGCAATGATAAGTGCTCTTCAAATTAAAGAGCCAGGGGTGCTGGGGTGGCCCAGTACGTTAAGCGTCTGACCCTTGATTTCAGCTCAGGTCATGGGATCAAGCCCCATGTCAGGCTCTGTCAGTGCAGAGCCTGCTTGGGATTCTTTCTCTGCCTGTCTCCACCCCCCCCCTCAAAAAAAATAAATAAACATAAAAAAAAAATAAAGGGAGAGCCTGTGTGGCTCAGTTGGTTAAGCAGCTAACTCTTGATTTTGGCTCAGGGCATGATCTCATGGTTTATGAGTTTGAGCCCCATGTTGGGCTCTGTACTGACAGGGCAGAGCCTGCTTGGGATTCTGGTCTCCCTCTCTCCCTGCCCCTACCCTGCTCTTGCTTGCACTCTCTCTCTCTCAAAAATAAATAAACATTTTTTAATAAAAATAAAAATAAATAAATAAAAATAAAGAACCAGAGGAAAATGTAATGAAATTAGTCCTTTAGAATGAAAGTGATAGTGCTTTGAAATTCATATTGGAAACTGTTTCCACCAGATGTGTCCATTTGTAACATGGTCATCATTAGGCACACGTGTTTGGGGTGTGTGTGTGTATGTTTGTGCGTGTGTGTGTCTGTGTGTGTTTGCGCACACACTCATGTAGAGTGAGATGAGTGGCAGACATTCCAGATGGTTCACCAGAAACCTTACATCAGGGCTCTCTCAGTGCCCCTGCTCCATCAAAGGGACTTTGAGTTTGGGGTTTGAGTAAATTAACAACATCCCTGTTCTTTATTTATCTCCCTTCTGGCTGTGATAAATAGCCCTGGGGAGTCCTTCCTATTTCTGAGTTGAGAGAAAAATGAAACATCCCTGCCTACATTTCACACCAGTATGGATAGAAGGGTATTTATTTCAAGCTAGCTGTATTCTAGCATTATAGTACATGTTTTCGATCTCCCAAAAGTAACAGTTGTGCTCACTGTCAGCATTCTAAAGCCTTACTAGTCACCTTGGCCAGGTGGAGCAGGATGCCAGTCCTGTGTAGAAAGAACTAGGCCTTCCCTATAAAATGGACAGTCTAACCCACAGGTCTGATGCATACAGCCTACAGATCAAGAATAATGCTGACATTGGCTGAAAGACGAATTTGTGGAGGTCTTCCAGTCTAACCCTTTTATCATATAGGTATGAAAACTGAGGTCCAGAGATGGGAAATGTTTTGTCCAGGATTACACAGCAACATAATAGCTGTGCGTGCTTGTACTGGTAGACTAGGAAATTTGAACAAACCTTCATACAGAGAACAACCCGAAAATCTGGGCAATATACAAAAATTAACCTGGCACTGGAGATGTTCCAAGACAGGAAAGAATTACAGGACCTAGTTTGAGGATTAAAAAGGAAACCCAGAAAAGTCAGTCTGGCATTTGAGGCTACTTTTCCCCAGACTCCAGGGGCTCAGCCAACTCCAGTACAGGTAGATGGTTGAGAGGTGTAAAACTGAAGACCTTGTGACAATCTGTCTTACAACAGGAAACAAAAAAATCAGTCTCAGGATCCAGTAAGGCAGAGAGGTTAGTAAATCCCTGAATTTTGGGTTGGTAGATGAAAGGGATATAACCTTATTGTAAGAATAAAGTTGAATCAAAAAACAAACCATTTTGGGGGCACCTGGGTGGCTCAGGCGGTTGAGCATTGGACTTCAGCTCAGTTCATGATCTTGTGGTTTGTGAGTTCGAGCCCCATATCGGGCTCACCGCTGTCAGTGCAGAGCCTGCTTCAGATCTTCTGCCCCCCCCCCTCTGCCCCTCCCCAAATTGTGTGTGTGCCTGTGCAGGCCTACTCTCTCTCTCTCAAAAAGAAATGAACATTGGGGTGCCTTGGTGGCTCAGTTGGTTATGCCTCCAACTTCAGCTAAGGTCATGATCTCAGAGTTCATGAGTTCAAGTCCTACGTCGGCCTCTGTGCTGACAACTTAGAGCCTGGAGCCTGCTTCAGATTCTGTGTCTCCCTCTCTCCCTGTCCCTCCCATGCTCGTGCGCTCTCGTGCTCTCTCTCTCTCTCAAAAAATAAACATTAAAAAAAATTTAATAAATAAACATTTAAATAAGTAAATAGTAAAAGTAAAGCAGTTCTCATAGGAACCAAGAGACAAGTTTGAACATTTATTGCTGATCAGATTATGGTGAGCCTTACAGTACCTGGGTGGCTTAGTCAGTTAAGCATCCAACTCTTGATTTTGGCTCAGGTCATGATCTAATAGTTGGTCATGAGATCAAGCCACATATCAGACTCCACACTGGGCATGGAGGCTGCTTGAGATTCTCTCTCTCTCTCTCTCTCTCCTCCCTTCCCTTGTGCTCATACTTGTGCACTCTCTCTCTCAAAAAACAAAACAAAACAAAACAAAAAGATTAAAACAAGCCTAGATTTCTAAGGGGCTTTAATTTCTAGTAACAGGTATATTAAATCCTGTCTAAAGTTAAGATACTTTATGCTAAGCCTCAAATTACCTTTACTTTTTTTCATATGCAATACCTGGTACTCAATCAAAAAGAACCAAGCATACAGTAGGTCCCAGATAATAGTTGTCATAGACTTTAAAATAACAATGCTTAACATATTCAAGAGTTAAATCCAAAATGGAAAATCCGGGCAATCAACTGGAAACTAAGAAGAAGGAAATAAATACACTAAAAACACAATACTAAAACTAAAAAAGTTATAGTAACTAATTTTTTTTAATTAATAGAAGGTTTTAACAATAGATTAAATACAACTGAAAAGTTAATTAGTGAACTAGAAAATAAAGTCAGAACAGAATGTCCAGAACAAAACACCAAAAGATAAAAGGATAGAAAATAGAAAAAGAACAGACAAGAAATCAAGACTGTTATGAAGAAAAGGCCTAAGTAGTATAACTGTTGTCATAGAGGAAGAGAGAATGGAGGAACAACAATATATAAGAGCATTTTCCAAATCTGCTAACACATAAAAAAGCACAATTCAAAAAGTACTCACTATGAATATCAAGCAGGAAAAATATCAAATTAATTATTTTTAAATCTTACCTACTTATTAAAAAAAACTGATGGTTAATATAAAAGGAGGGTCTTTGAATTAAAACAGGAAAAATGCCAGAAGCAACAACAGAACTCACATCTGACTTCCACTGAAAGACAGCAGAAGTCTGGCAATTCTATAACGATACCTTACAAGTGCTGAGGAAATAACAGCCATTCCATTCCAAATTCCTATACCCAGCCAAAATGTCACTGAAAATTGTCAATGAAATCAAGACATCTTTCACACAAATAAAACTGAAGAGAATTTGTCAGCAGACATGAACTAAAGGAAATGTCTATACACAGAAAGAAGCCATCCCCAGCAGAGCCTTAAAGATGCAGGAAGACATAAAGTGCAACCGAAAATATGTGGGTAAATATGTGGGTAAGCTAAATGAATAACTACTATATAAAATAATAATTTTGTTTTGTAAGACTTAAAATATCTAAAAATTATCATCATAGCATGTAAATTCAAAGGGGGAAAATATATAGTATTCTAGGCTTTGCTTTAACTACTGAGTGATGGAAGTTCTATTTTATACTTATTATGTGAAAGATGTATATGTAAATTTTTTAATTATCTACTATAATTATCACCAAAATATAACTATGATACAATGAATAGAGATAGAAAATGAAATACTAAATCATAAATCAAAAAGAAAGCAAAGAAGGTGAGAACACACAGAATACCTAGGTGAGACAAACATAAAATAGTAAGTATGTAGATTTAAACCCCAATATATCCATAAATAGATTAAAGGACAGATGGACAAAATACTCTAGTTGCAAGAGAAAGATTCTAAGACAAGCTAACAACCCAAAACTCCAAAAATACATACTGCCTACAAGTGACATTCATTGAATATAATCATACATTAAGGTTGAAAAGAGGGCACCTGCGTGGCTCAGTTGTTTAAGCTTCTGACTCTTGGTTTCAGCTCAGGTCATGATCTCATGGCTTCATCAGTTCAAGACCTGAGTCAGGCTCCGTACTGACAATGTGGAGCCTGCCTGGAATTCTCCCTCTCTCTACCTCTCTCTCTCTCTCTCTGTCCCTCCCCTGCTCATGCTGTCTCTGTGTCTCTCAAAATAAATAAACTTAAAAAAAATTTTTTTAAGATTGAAAAGATGGAAAAAAAATACACTATGCAAATACTAACCAAAATGAAGCTGCCACAACTAAATTAATACCAAAGTAGAATTCAAGGCAAAAATCACTTGCTGAAATTAAGAGGAACATATCACAACGATTTAAAAAGTACTCAATTGACCAGAACAGCATATCATTTTAAATTTATATATGGGTTAATATAGCCAGTCATGACAAGGTTAGATTCAAAGTGATGAGAAAAGAATGTCCCCGGCTTCACTGGATGATCTTAAATGAAGACAAGGAAAGGAAGAAGGGGATTAAAATTTGAGAGATAGGAGATGAGCCATGGAGATAGAGAAGAGAAGGACAGACAGGAAAAACTAAAAAGTGACCTGGATATGAAAGGTAAAAAAATCTGGTAAAAATAAAATAGAAGAGAGATAAAGGAAGATGAAAAAAGGAGAGAAAATACCTGGAAGTAAAATGAAAATGTTTTGAGAGAAAAAGTATGGCGTCAAAGAGATTCCACAAATGCATCTCCTTCAAGGAAGTTCAGCCCTTTAGCACCTGGGGCCACACCTTCTTGTGGCCCATAGAGTGACACCTGTCATTAGGCTTCTGGCTTTGTTAATTTCAAATATCAAACTCAGCAATAAAAAGAGGAATAGTCATGATTGTGACCTATCTTTCTGGCTTCAGAGCTTGCATTCAAATGTGGTGGTCTCCACACTGTATGGTCAAGATCATTCATTTCCCATCTGCCTGGAAAAGCCAAGAAGTCAGAGGTCATGTAGCCACACCCCACCCCAGCCACACTACCAGGAGCCCAGTCCTCCCTACAGGCCTATCAAAAATAACCAGAGAATCCAAAAGCCAGGACTGGACTCAACTAAATCCTGAACTCAATTTCTGAACCATTTCCCCACATGGGAGTTGACTCCGAGGTGAACATGACAGGCAAGATAGTTTGATAGCAAATGTATATCTGTTTTCCTCTACGTGCGCTGAATGCTTTTCTGTTTTGCTGCACTCAAAAGTTGTTGTTTTTTGGATTTTGGGGTTTTTTTTTCCAGGGGGAGAGGGGCAAGGAGAGTTGTCACTCATTAAACAAAGAGCTTTTCTGAACAGTTGTGAAAACACTGAAGCCTAAAACCTTCAGGTATAAGAACTCTACTTAGACTACTGACATAGCATTTATAAAAATTAGGGGATCCTGGAGGAGTAATTCATTTATTCAACCAGTAATGTTGATACAGCGATGAGCAAAGCAGAGCTAACATTCTAGTGAAGAGAATCTAAAAAGTTGAACAAAATAATTACAACTTGTGATGAGAGATGGAACAAAGAATAACTGGGGAGAGGAGAGAGCCAACTTCAGAGAGGCTGGTCAGAGAAGGTCTCCCTGAGGAAGTGACATCTTGATGAGGTGTAAAGGATGAGAGAAGACAGACACAAAGGGGCCTAAGAAAGCTTTTAGGAAGAGGAAAGGCATGAAAGAGGTGGGAAGGGACTTCTTGGTGTGTTTAAGCACTTAGAGTCAAGTGCAAGGTTGCCTGGTGCTTGGTGGAGGTGCAGTGGAAGAGGCAGTCAGGGCGGAGATCATGCAGAGCTTATTGGCCAAGGTCAGGAGTTTGGGTTTTATCCTGACAGGTATGGAAAGCTTCCAGAATGTTTTAAGCAGAGGGGTGACTTAATCCATTAAACCGCAAAAGTCACAGCAACGAGGGGCATTTCAAGAGGAAAACTGTGAAACCCAGAAAAGAATTTCCTGGCTAAGAGTCATTGGCACCAGAGCCTGCAGCAAGCAAGACCTCCCTGCCCCTGGGCTGCCAAAGCCCAGCCTTTACTTGCCTGAAATGGTCTAAGAGGGATGGATGTTCTGTACCGAGGGCAGGGCCTGGATTGCATGACTAAGTGGTTGTTCTGTGGCCATAATTATGCCACTGGGGTTATCCCCAAATGTAATGTTGTAACAATATTTCTGAGCATTGATGCTGTCCAAAGGTGGGCAGGTAGGTCTTACCCAATAGAAGATACTACTAGTTTAGCCAGGTAAACGAGAACTAAACACAAGCCAAGCTCCAAACAGGAGATTTTGATGCTGCCAAGAATTTGACCACTGTTTCTCTAGTGCCACCCATGACTCATCTGCCTCAGAATCTCCTAAAGGATTTATTAAAAATTCAGATTCCTGGTCTCAAGCAACCCAGACCTAATAAATCAGAATGTGGCTCAGAATTTGGAAGGCATCTTCTACAGCAAATGCATCCTTGCCTAATTATTTGCATAATATAATGTAAGGATAGAAAAACATTATTGAGGGGCACTGGGTGGCTCAGTCATTGAGTACCCAACTCCTGGTTTCAGCTTAGGTCGTAATCTCACAGCTCATGGGATTGAGCCCCACATCAGGCTTGGTGCTGCCAGCGTAGAGCCGGCTTGGGATTCTCTCTCTCCCTGCCT
Organism: Lynx canadensis; assembly: GCF_007474595.2. Classification (NCBI taxonomy): domain Eukaryota; kingdom Metazoa; phylum Chordata; class Mammalia; order Carnivora; family Felidae; genus Lynx; species Lynx canadensis. The sequence goes on from NC_044305.1 coordinate 77,789,927, forward strand.
CTCCATCACTAGTGTTTTCTCTCTCAAAATAAATAAATAAACATTAAAATAAAAGAAAGAAGGGGCTCCTGGGTGGCTCAGTAGGTTAAGTGTCCAACTTCAGCTCAGGTCATGATCTGGCAGTCTGAGGGTTCAAGCCCTGCACTGGGCTCTATGCTGACAGGTCAGAGCCTGGAGCATGCCTCAGATCCCGTGTCTCCCTCTCTCTCTCTGCCCCTCCCCCACTCATGCTCTGGCTCTCTCAAAAATGAATAAATGTTCTAAAAAAATTTTTTTAAAGAAATAAAAACACTATTGGTTGTATGCTGTTGAGTTTTCCAGGCTACCCCAGAGCCCTGAACATCCCTCTTATTTTAATAAGTCTCAATTTTAATTTATAGAAGTATGGATATTTGGATCCAGGTATACAATTTAATCCATTGTGTTAAGAAATACAAGTTGCTTGAATATATTTTTGCTGTTTCCTAACAGCTTTATTGAGGTATATTTAACATGCAATAAACTGTATGTTTAAAGTGTACAATACGATCAATTTTGAGATATGCACTCATGACACCATCACCACAATCAATTTAGAGTTTCCTCATGCCCCTTAATAATCCTGCTCTCCTGCCCCTCCCCCCTTCACCCCATTCCCAGGCAACCACTGATCTGCTATCACTATAGATTACTTTGCATTTTCTAAATTTTTTTACAGTGGAATCATACAGTATGTCCTCTTTATATTTGGCTTCTTCCACTCAGAGTAATTACTTTAATATTCATCTATGCTGCAGATATATATTTTTTTATTTTTATTACTCAGTAATGGCCTATTGTATAGATATACCACAATTTGTTTATCCATTCAACTGTTGATGGACACTTAGGTTGTTTAGCCTTTTAAGCAATTCAAAAAAAGCTGCTATGAACATTCTTGGACAAGTCTTTACGTGGAATATGCTCTCACGCCTCTTGGACAAACACCTAGAAGTAGAATGAATGGGTCATCTGTAGATGTATAACTTTTTAAGAAACTGCAAACTGTTTTCAAAAATCTTTTTTATCATTTAACATTCCCACCAGCAGTGTATGCGAGTCCCAGCTGCCACATATACTGCCAACACTTGGTATGACCAATAACTTTTATTTTAGACATCCTCACAGATGAACAATGGTAGTACACTGTGGTTTTAATCTGTATTTTCCTTTTGACTAACAATGTTGATCAAAAATCATGGAGGCACTGGTCATCAATACATCTTCTTTAGTATTAATGTCTATTGAAACCTTTTACCCAAGGGAGAAAGGTTATTTTCTTACAATTAAATGTTGAAGTTTTCTAGATATTCTGGATACAAATCCTTCATCAAATATGTGATTTACAGATATTTTCTCCCTGTCTATATCTTGTCTTTTTATTCTTTTAATAGTGACTTTTGAAAAGCAGACTTTCTTAATATGATTAAATCCAGTTTGTTTGTTTTTTTCCCCCTATGAATCATGCTTTTGATGCAGATCTATAACCCTAGGTAAAGATGTCCTCCTATGTTTCCTTCTAGGCCTTCATTTTAGATTTTATTTTAGGTCTATGATCCATTTGAGTTAATTTTTGTATATGGCATGAAGTGAGAGCTGAAGTTCTTTTTCTGCTTCTTTTATATGGATACACAATTGCTCCAGTGCCATTTATTGAAAAAATTCTCTCACCACTGCACTGTCTTTGAACCTTTGTCAAAAATCATTGACATATATATGTGTCTGTTTTTCAACTCTATTCTGTTCCACTGACTTGTTTATCTTTATGGTAATACCACAGTCATGATTATTATAGCTTTATAGTAAATCCTCCAACACTGTCCTTTTTCAATGTTGTTTTGAGTAAGTATTCTAAGTCCCTTTTCATTTCCATGTGAACTTTGGAATCAGCTTGCCAATTTCTACAAAGAAAATAAAAGCCTGTTGCAATTTTGACTGGACTTACAGATCATTTGGACAGAACCTTAATAATATTGAATCTTTCAATCCATCCGTAAGCACAGTATACCTCTCCAATTATTTACGTACTCCTTAATTTCTCTTAGCATTGTTTTGTAACTTTTTAGAGTATAGATCTCATGCAACCTTTATCATATTTGTCCATATTTCATATTTTAATGCTATTATAAAGCATAATTTTTATTTCAATTTCTAATTGTTGCCAGCATATAAAAATGCAATTGAATTATGTATATTGTTCTTTTACCCCAAAACTTTGTTAAATTCACTTACTAAGTCTAGCAGTTTTTTGTAGATTTCACAAGGTTTTCAACACAGGTAATTATGCCATGCACAAATATAATTTGACTTGTTCCTTTCTTATCTGGGGGTCTTTTTATTCCCCCTTTCTTTTTTGCTATATCATACTGCCTAGACCCTCCAGTAAAATGCATAGAAAAATGGACATCCTCGTCTGGTTCTTGAGCCTTCCAAACAAGACTCAAGAAAAGCACTGGAGAAAAGTATTCAATGTTACCATTACATCTGACATAAGCTATACACTTTTCAAAGATATCCATTATTGTTAGGAATTTTACTTCTGTTCTTTGTTTACTGGGTGCTTATATCAGGAATGAAACTGAATTTTCCCAAAATGTTTTGGGTTTTTGTTTTGCATCTATTGAGATGACATTTAAAATATTTTTAATCTGTATTGTTGAATTGGTGATTTCACTTGTTTCACTTTCAAAAGTTAAATCAACATTGAATTCCTGAGATAAACACCACTTGTTTGTGATGTATTATTTGTTTATATATTAGTGAATTTGATTGATAAAACTTTGTTAAGAATATTGTATCTATGATCGTGAGGACTACTGATCCACACAGACTGTAATGTCTGTCTGGTTGTGGTATCACTCATGCTGTCCTATAGACTGAGTCGAAGAATATTTTATCCTCTTCAATTTACTGGAAAAGTTTGTGTAGAATTCTTTTTTTTTCTTTCTTTCTTAAATGTTCGGTAGAATTTCTTCATGAAACCCTCTGGCCCTAGAGTCTTCTGTGTAGAAGGGTTTTAAACTATAGATTCAATATCTTTTATGTAGAATTGTTAAGGTTACCTATTTCTTCTTGAATGGGCATTGGTAGTTTGTATATTTTCTATTTAAGATAAGTTGTAGAAAAATACTGGCATAAAATTCTCCTTTATTGTCCTTTAAATATCTGTAAAATCGATAGTGATATTACCACTCTCATTCCTGATATTAGTAATTTGTGTCTTCTCTTTTTTTTTTCCTAATGAGTCTTCCTAGAGATGTATCAGTTTTACTGATCTTCTCAAAGAATTAGGTTTGAGTTTTTCTGATTTATCTCTATTATTTTTCTGTTGATTTCCACTGTGATGTCTAATACTATCTTCTTCCTAATACTCCTTTTGAGTATCTTTCTCATCTTAATTTCTCAAAGTGGAAGTTGAGGTCATTAGCTTGCAGCCTTTTCTAATACACATTGAGTACTATAAATTTCCCTTTAAAACTATGTTAGCTGCTTTTCACAAATCTTGATTTTTTTTTCATTTCTATTCAATTCAAAACACTTTATAATTTATTTCTTGATTACTTTTTTGACCCATGGGCATTTTTTTATGTTTATTTATTTTGAGATAGAGATAAAGAACACGCATGCATGAGAGCAGGGGGAGAGGCAGAGAGAATCCCAAGCAGGCTCTGCACCGTCAGCGCTGAGCACAACTCAGAGCTCCAACTCACAAACCATGAGATCATGACCTGAGCCAAAATCAAGAGTCAGATGCGGGTGCTTGGGTGGCTCAGTTGGTTAAGTGTACGACTCTTAATTTCAGCTCAAGTCATGATCTCACGGTGGTGAGATTGAGCCCTGGGTCGGGTGCTGCACTGACAGAGCCTGCTTGGGATTTTTTCTCTCCCTCTCTCCTCTCTCTCTCCTTCTCTCCCTCTCTCCTCTGCCCCTCCACATATGTTTGCATATGGGCATGTACTCTCTAAATTAATAGATACATACATACATAAATACAAAGAGAGGCAACCAACTGAGCCACCCACGCTCCCTGCCCCATAAGCATTTTAAGTGTGCTATATAATTTTCAAATATCTTGGGGTTCCAAAATATCTTTTATATTTAGCTCTAATTTACTTCCCTCCTGATCAGAGAACATACTTGGATTTGAATCCTATCAAATGTATTGAGACCTGTTTTATGAACCAGAATATGGTCTATCTTAAAAAAAAAAAAAAAAAAAAAAAAAAAAATACTCTGCGTAAACTTGAAAAGAATGTGTATTCTGCTGTTATTGTGTAGTGTGAACTATAAAAGTCAATTAGAACAAGTTCGTTTATAGTGTTGTCCAAGTCTCCCACATCCTTACTGATTTTCTATCCTCTTATTCCACCAGGTACTGGGAGATATTGAAATTTCTGATTATAATTGTGTAATCTATTTCTTCTTACTGTTCTCTCAGTTCTTATATCTTTAAGATTATAATAACCCATTGGAAAACTGGCACTTTTGTCTCTATGAAATGACACTCTTTATTCAAGGTAATAGTCTTTGTTCAGAAATTTATTTTCTCTGGTATTAAAATACTTGCTCCTGCTTTTTTCTTTATTAGTGTTGGTTTATATAATACATTCCATACTTTTATTTGTGTCTTTGACTTAAAATGGATTTTTTATGGATGATCTAGAGTTGGTTCTTGTTTTTTCTTTCTTTTTTATCAACAATTTAGGGCTTTTGATTGAGATTTTTGGACCATTTACATTTACTGTGATTAATGATATGGTTGGATTTTAACCTCTCATATTGCTGTTGGCTTTCTATCTGTCCTACCTTTTCCCTTTAACTTCTTTCTTACATCATTTTGGATTAACTGAGTATTTTTGTTGCATTTCATTTGCTTTTTGGTTTAGTAGCTGTAACTATGTTATTTTAGTATTTTAGAGTTTACCGTATTTATCTTTATCACAACCTTTGAGTGATAATGATACTTCATATATACATACCTTACAACCTTATACATCCATTTCCCACAAAGCTTCTCATTTCTAATGGAAAATTTTATCCATTTTTTCAGATTTTTTTTTTGTCTTGCTTCTCTCTCTTCCTTTTTAAGGAGTCCACTGACACATATTAGACCACACAGAGTTGTCCCACAAATCAGTGTGCTGTTTTTTGTTTTCTATTTTTTTCATCTTGTTTTCCTATGTTTTATTATCAATAGTTTCTATTGCTACATCTTTAGGTTCATTGATGTTTTCTTCTCTGGTGCTGGTTTCTTGAATTTACAAACTTAAAGCAGTTATAACTGTTTTAGTGTCCATGTCTATAAATTCTATCGTTTTTTAATTTCTTAGTTGGTTTCTATTAACAGAGTTTTCTCTTCATCGTGGGTCATATTTTCCTGCTTCTTTGCATGCCTTATTGAGTTTTGTTTTGCTTTTTATCAGATTGCTAGGCACTATAAACTTTACTTTGTTGAGTACTGGATATTTTTGTATTTCTCTAAATGATTTGAGGGTTTTTTTTGTTGCTGTTGTTTTTTTTTCTGTCTCACAGTTAAGTTTCTTGGAAACAGTTTGATTCTTTAGGTCTTTTTTTTTTTTTTTTTTTTTGGATGTTTCATTGGATGGGATCAACATTTAATCTTTGGCTAACGTTTTCCACTACCAAGACAAAACTCTTCTGAGTACTCTACTCAATGTCCTGTGGATTATGAGGTTTTCTATTCTGAATGATGGAAATAGGAACTACTCCTGCCACTATATGATCTGCAAAGATATGTTCCCTCTAATCCTTGTAGGTGATTCCTTCTCTAGCCTTGACTAGTTTCCTCACATGCATGTACTGATTAGTACCACTCAACTGGTGATTTTTTTAATGTTTATTTATTTTGAGAGAGAGATAAAGAGTGCACACAAGCAGGGAAGGGGCAGAGAGAGAAAGGGAGAGAGAATCCCAAGCAGGCTGCTCACTGTCAGCACTGAGCCCAATGCAGGGCTCAAACTCATGAACCATGAGATCACGACCTGAGCGAAGATCAAGAGCGGAGACCTGAGCAGAGATCAACCAATCGAGCCACTCAGGTACTTGGCAACTGGCAATCTGATGGGATCCTCTACAGATCTCTATAGAGGTCTCTCCACTCCGCTAGTCTGCCCTGTGCGCTCTACACTTTGCCTTCCCAGACTTGTAGTCATGTCTTCTGAACTGAGAGAAACTGCTGGGATTTCCTTTCTGGTACCATGGCTTAGAAACTTTCTTTAGACATTAAGCTGGAGTGACCATAGGGCTCATTTCATTTGTTACCCATATTTCAGGGATATCATCCATGGTTACCTTGTGCCTAATGACTTAAAAGCCATTATCTCATATATTTTGTCCAATTTCAGTTTTTTGGGTGAGAGTTAACCTCCCCCCCACCCTTACTCTATCCTAACTGGAAAAAGAAGTCCTGAAAATACTTTTACCACAGCACTCCCTACATCTGCTTATGTAATGGACTCTCACAAGACCATACCTTCTTTAAGGCTAGAGAATACTAGCCTTATTTATTCTTATTTATATTCTTATTTGTAGCCACTATTTATTCACCACTAAATATATAAAATACATTCAATTAACATTGATTTATTGTAGAGCATGTCTCAGTAATTCCCACTCTAGTAATAGCATAGGAGAGATAATTCTCTTTTGTCTAATATATGGTATGAGACTCTGGATTTCTGGGTTCCGTTCCCCGCTGAAGGGCCTATGTAATTTTGGACAAAGTACATAATCTCAATAGGTCTCAAATGTGAAATGGAGATAGCTATCCTTGTTAATTTCAAAAATTTTCTGGGAATAACTTTTTAAGGGATAAAAATCAGCCCAATAAAAAAAGGTTATCAAAAGCACTAACAAGAATCTCTCAGGGAACCTAAGAAATAACCACACCTAGCATACATTTTTGAAATTATTATGATTTAATATTCATAAACATCATATTCTAGAACTGTAAAATGCTAGAGCTGGAAAGGATCCTTTCATATTTTACAGATAGGAAAACTAAGACCCAGAGAGGTTAAGTGATCCACTCAAGGTCACACAGATAGTCAGTGGTAGAGTTGGGATTAGAGCTCTTCCTATTACAATACAGTATCTTTCAATCCAAACCATCATTTTCTTATTGTTTTCATTGATGATTGTTTTTCACTCATTCTTTGATTTCACAATCTCAGTGTGGTGCATTCCCATGAATGGTGGGGATTACAAGGTCATAAATTTTTTTTTAATTGTGAAATCCAAAGGTCACTTGCATAACTGTCATGGCAGGCAGTAGGAGGATGATTTACAGATGTAGGAAATATTCAGCTGCAGAGGATTCTTCTGACAGTTAATGGTTTTTATTCTCTGCCACATGCTAGAGATTGAAGAGGGAACACTCTGAAAGAAAGAAAACCTAAGACCCACATGTAACTGTACATTTCACTATTCAACTAGTGCTCACTGGAATTAAAACATCACAATGTCTTAGGGCAGAGCCTTGACCAATCAAGACCAAGGGTTTGGCAAACAAAAGTAATCTAGAGCAGAAACTGAATACAGGATAAAAGTCCAGAGGGGATGGATGTGAGGTGAAATCTACTTAGCCCCCCCTATTGGACAGGCCCAGAAGGCACAGACCACAAAAAGGAAAACCAGAAAACACTGTCCTCCAAGACACAACACAGCACAAGTCCGTGGGCCTCTCTGGAGCAAAGGTTAAGGAGCAAACTGAGAATGGCAGGAAGCCTGGAAGTATCAGGCACTCATTTTGCTTGAGTTGTGACAAAGACACAACATTGTGAGGGGTCCTCCCATTACAATTTCCTGAAGGATTTCAGCAATGTTCAGCATCAAGACATCATTCAGCATGAACTCTGTGGTTCTGTATTGATGGTGGAGTGCACAGTTGCTCCCTGGCTCCTGGAAATTTCTTATAAGCAGATCCTCTGTTAAAGGGGCCCAGCAGGGGCGCCTGGGTGGCGCAGTCGGTTAAGCGTCCGACTTCAGCTCAGGTCACGATCTCGCGGTCCGTGAGTTCGAGCCCCGCGTCGGGCTCTGGGCTGATGGCTCAGAGCCTGGAGCCTGTTTCTGATTCTGTGTCTCCCTCTCTCTCTGCCCCTCGCCCGTTCATGCTCTGTCTCTCTCTGTCCCAAAAATAAATAAACGTTGAAAAAAAAAATAATAAAATAAAAAAAGGGGCCCAGCAAAGTACCTGCATGACCATTCATGCTGAAGTCTTTGAGAATGCCCTGCCCCTTACTTGTTCAGTGCACAACCTCACAACTATATGTAGCAGCTCTGCTTTGTTATCTTGAGACATGATATACAGACATAGGAGTTATTTGGTGTTCCACATAATTTACTAGAGATCCAGTGATGATGTAAGACTTACCTACCTGGTTCAAGTATCTAAACAAACACATTTCTCTATCTCTTTGGCCAAGATTTGGGTTTCTGATATCTGGCTTGCACTACTGAGAAGAATAAGAGGCCAGCTAAGTAGAAAAAGATCTTTATTCAGAGGCAGGTAAAAATTGGACATTTAAAGTCTGAGGATAAGAAACCACATACGAATACAGATGAGTATATCTGTGTATTTGTGCACCAGTCAGGATAGTCAGATTATGGTACAGTCACTTAAAAACCCAAAACTTCAGTGGCATAAAACTACAAAGGTTTATTTCTTGTTCACACCATACTCCAATAGCACATCAACTGGGGGCTCTCACCCCAATATCTAAGCTCATGGAACAGCCACTATCTGCAACTTTGCCAGAAATGTGACAGAAAAAAAAAAAAGAGAGAGAATACTAAGTTACTCCAGCTTCCACCTTGAAGTGACACACACTGGCTTTAGTTAACATTTATTGACTAAATCAGGTCTTGTGACTGTGGATGCTAGTGTCCAGGCAGTGGAATTTTCCTCACAAGGAGGGGAACTGACATTCGGTAAACAGTCTTCCACAAGAAGAAAAGGTTTCAAAGAAGTCAATCTAAGAGGAAGGTATCTTGATATGTGGGGACAAGATATGTTATGTTACATCATTATGATGTATTCATCCACTCATTTAACTAGACGATTACTCTTTGCCAGGCACTGGGTACTGTCACTTCCAAGCCTGTGCCATTTGCCACTGTGCTATGGGGCCTGCCCAAGTAACCATCCCTTTCTCTCACTAGAATGATCTGGTATGGAAGCTGGGAAGCCTATGGGATCAGAAGAGAAATGAGAGGAGAGCACTGCATCACTGAGGAGAGGCAAATGGGACCAGCCACAAATTTCTAAGCAAATAAACAAGCTAGATGTTAGCAAAACACACGCGTGCACGCACGTGCACGCACACACACACACACACACACACACACGAAAAAAAAAAATGAATCTTGCTGTACAAGGCAAAAGAAAATCTGGAAGGGAATCGCCGAGATTGGAGAAAGGAGAACCCAGTGAACTATCAGAGTACAACAGTGAGGAACATTTGAGAAGGAGGGAGGACATCGGAGAAGACAGTTAAGTCCAAATCAAGGCCTGTCCCCAGATCCCAGCCATCAACCACCCTCAGGTAGGAGTCTATGAACATAGAGCCCTGGGCCAAAACACACTCACGCACACTCACCAACCAACAGACCAGTGTGCTTCCTGGCAAGGCCGCAGGCCACTCTGTGGCCCAGTTGCCCTCCTGGGACAGCCACCATCTTTCTCTCCCTTTTCCATCTTGAATGGCAATTAGGAGAAGGTTAACTGAGTGTCCTTCTCCCAGGAATCCTCTTCCACTTTTCAAAATCACAGCGTTAGCAAAAGAAAATCCCAGCTTAGGCTAACAGGTAGGAGCGTGGTGCGGCCCTGGGAGCTGCTGTTGGAAGTGGGGAGATTGGGCGAATCTTCCCAGCGGGAGGTTAATACTCATCATTCGGAGTTGCAGCTGAGGCCCATTTGAGTGACAGGCAGCCGGGAGCTGAAAGAGCCGCTCGGATCCCAGAACTGCTGGCATGCGGGCTTGAAAGAGATTTATTTCAGGATAATTAGCTGGGAGTATTAAAGGTGGCCAGGAAGATCCGCAATTACTGTTTAGCAAACAGAAAGGAGACACACACATGCAAAAAAAAAAAAAAAAAAGCCAAAAATGAAATTAAAAGACCCAAATTTTTCTCCACTTGAAAGCTGTTGAATAATTGAAAAAAAAAAAAAAAGCTCAAAGCAACTTTACTATATTCAGACACACATGCAGAAGTGTCGGAGGAGGAAGGAAGGGAAGAAAAGAGAAAGAATGGAGTCTTGGGTGACAAGGCTGATGCAAAAATAGCCTCTTTGAGACCGGGTATTTGGGGTGCAGAATCATATGACAAATTGTTCTTATATCAAAAGGAACTTCTCGTACCTCTTTTCTTTGTTACTTCCCTTTCCAACACAAAAAGACCCAGCCAACACTAGCATTCCTTCAGCTTAAAAAAAAAAAAAAAAAAAAAAAACAGATTAAATCAAATCATACTAAAGTACAAGTATCTGAAACAAGAAGAGTCACATTTCCTAGATATTTGGAAAGAAGGAATGAAAGAATGAGGAAGGAAGGGAGGAAAGCAGGGAAGGAAAGAAGAAGCCCTGCTACTTTATCCTCTGTGCCCTGGAAGGAATGAGCACCTTCACCTGGGGCCAGAGGAACTTGGTCCTGTCACCTTTTAGAGTTAGAGGGCTGAGGTATTTCATCCTCCCAGTTTTCGCTTGTCCACCCTGGCCAGAGACAAGGCTATCTAAAAAGGGAGACAATACTTGTTTACCTCATTTTACCATCAGGTGACCAAAAATGGAGTTTTCTAAATAGCCCTACCAGGGAGAGCCCTGTTCCTGATCTGGGACAGCCATTATGAGGGGCATGTTCCTCTCCATAGCTAGTTACCAACATTAGCCAAGGAGATAAAGAGGGCTGCATCCCTTCACGTACTCCCACTTCTGGAGCACTCCAAAGAGGAGCCCAAAAGGTCCCTGTCCACTCTCACAATTCACTTACTAGAGACACATTTCCTCCTTAGCTTTTAAATGTTCCCTCTCAGGTGTTTCCCCATAAAAAGACTCCTTGGAGAACAGATCTTTAAGTTTTTATGAGCTAAGGTCTTGGCCCAAAGTCTTTCAAAAGCCTTCAGAAATAAATGTCAGGCCCCTGGCGGAGGGATCTGAGGAGAGGGACACCAGGAGGGAGGGGTGGGATGAGTGTGAAGAAGGAAGGTGAAGAGGCCTCCTAGGCTCCACTTTCTTGAATCTGGTCAAGCGGGAATATCACACTAACTACCCATGTAAGGCTGGCAGGTTCACAAAGAAAGACTAAGTCTCTGGCCAGGTGTGTTTACATCTTGCTGAAAAGATCCGTAGAATTTTAAAAATTTAAACAATAGTTTATATTATTTATGGAAATATGTATATATGTTAAAAGTATAGAAGTATGCACAGCAGTGATACACACAAACTTGTCAGGGGAAGAAAGCATAGGACTTTAGCTCTGTCAAGTTTATTCTTTAAAACAAGGTAACAACTCCAAAGGGAAATAAAGTAAGGTAAACAGCTTTAATAACTATAGAGAGAAGCCTGATTTGCCACACATTCAAGTGCTCACAGGAAGTGTCACAGAAGGTGGAGAATTCATCAGGGAAGGTTCTGTCCCACTTGGAAACAGTCTCAATCTCCTATGACACCCCAGTCCTGGACTTGCCAGTTCTGACTTTTTAGCCCATGGTGTTGTGTGGCCACAGAAAAAAGTCACTTGTTTTTCAGGTCTCACTTTTTTTCATAAGATCACAGGCTCCAGTGGGGAGAACAGTTTCTTCTGTCTGCTCTGGGTTCCCACTAGCCTGTCATAGAACTGGGTTCGTAAACATGTGAAGGTAGAACAGAATTCTGGAAAGAGTGGATGTTAGCTTTTCCAGGCAATTGGTAATAATTACCCAGCGTTAAAGGATGTTCACTAGAGTGTTGTTTACAATTAAAATGGAAACAATCTGAATATTTATCAATAGGAAATAGTTTATATGAATTAAGGTACATCAGTAATATGGAATATTTTACAGAATATTTAAAAGAATGAGAGTTATGGAAAGTTATCCAAGATGTAGTGAATGAAAAATACAAGTCCCACTTTGAACACTTAGAAAGAGAGAAAGAAAGAAAGAAAGAAAGAAAGAAAGAAAGAAAGAAAGAAGAAAGAAAGAAAAGAAAAGAAAGAAGAAAGAAAAGAGGGAGGGAAAGGAAAGAAGGAAGGAAAGGAAAGGAAAGGAAAGGAAAGGAAAGGAAAGGAAAGGAAAGGAAAGGAAAGGAAAGGAAAGGAAAAAGGAAGAAAGGAAGGAAAAAAGAAACACTTGGAACACTTAAAACCATTCAGTACAAGGGCACCTGGGTGGCTCAGTCAGTTAACCATCTCACTTCAGCTTGGGTCATGATCTCACAGTTCTTGAGTTTGAGCCCCGCATCGGGCTCTGTGCTGACAGCTCAGAGCCTGGAGCTTGCTTCAGATTCTCTGTCTCCGTCTCTCCCTATCTCTGCCCCTTCCCTGCTCACGCTTGCTCACTCACTCTCTCTCTCTCAAAAATAAACATTAAAAAAAAGTTTTTAAAAACCATTCAGTACATATACATGTTTACATAAACATTATTATAGTTGAAGAACTATAGATAGTACCAGTCATTATTCTGACCTGTATCCCCCCACTCCCTACCCTCATGTTATACCAAGGTTCCAGGGTCACACAAAAGAAAAATGTCCATGTGGCCCTTCCAGCCTTTGGTTTACCCTGGTTATTACATTATCTAAAAGAAAGAAGTCATTCTATCACTTTGGGGCATGGGAATCTTTGTAGAAGAGTCTGGTGACTGAAGTGCCTCCTTGGGCACAAAGACAACTTATGCCCTCCCATAGGCCCTGTCCTTGCCTATGGAAAAGGTAAACATATGCACAAGGCCCCATCCCATAGAACTTGCCCCTGGTCTTGGGGCATCTCCCTATCTCCCCATCTCAGAGTTTCTGCCTCTTTTCCAGTCCTACCATGCCCCTACACCCAAGTTGCTAAAGCTGTCAGAAAGGGAAGCTGGGGGCAGACAATTTCTGTTTTGACTTTATAATACCAAGCTGGCTGCCTTCTTAGAATGGGAGAAGAAAATAGACTAAGAATGGAATACAAATTAATCTCAATAAATTATCCTGCTATGGATGGATGGACAGATGGAAGGAAAAAAGGGCAGGCTAGGACAGGATAGGGTAAGATAGAGAGAGATCGGGTTTTAGGGTCCCCTAGAGCAACAGAACCAACAGGATGTACATATAGACAGAGCGATTTATTAGTTCTACTACTGAATTGGCTCACATGATTGTGAAGGCCTGGTAAGTCCAAAATCTGCCAGGTAGGTTGGCAGGCTAGAGACCCAGGGAAGAGTTGCAGTTGGAATCCAAAGGCAGTCTTTGTTCAAGGCCATCAACCTGACTGGATGAGACCTACCCATATCATGGATGCCCACCAATTTAAATGTTAATCTCATCTAAAACCACCTTCACAGAACATCCAGAATAATGTTTCACTAAAGATCTATGCATTTTCGCCCCAGTTGACACATAAAATTAATCGTCACAAATAGGCAAAGAGGAAGATAGGCCTTTAGCTACAGAAAAACATGATAGAGATACAGACAGACAGAGAAAGAGAGGGGATAAGGATACATAGTCTCTGGAAAGAAACACTTCCACGGTACTTATTTTGGGAAGAAGTGGGATATATTTCTTACTTGTTAAAATGTTTTACAATGAGAATGTACTAATATATTATTTGTGGGTGTATGTTTACATTTGTTTCTAAAAGAACAAAGATTCTGGAGGGAAGGAAGGGAAAAGAATGCTATTTATGCCTCCAAACTGCTGACAAAGGATCTCTGCTGTCCTCTACTGCTCCTTTGTAGAAGGGGTGAGTGCTGCTGTCACCTATCAGATGGCAGGCGCGGTGTGAGGCGCTGGGCGTACAGAAACGAATACAACAAAGGCAGCCCCAAACCCACGGAATTGACGTTCACATCACCTCATTTCAAACAAGTCTATAAAGTAGGTAGCAACGGTCCACTTCTGCAGTTGCGGAAGCATGGGTTTGGTGACGTTGAGAAAATGTCTTGAGGTCAAACATGTTCCAGAACCTGATTTTGTCAACCCTCAAGTCTCACACTCCTCTTGGGATGAACACAGGACTCCCTCTGCAAAGGACGTCTGTGTGTCTCGGATCTTAGCACAACAAGCAATGGTGCAGCTTTTTCAAAGACATTGCCATTTCCCTTTAGCAGCAAGATAAACTTTCCATCGCCTGCAGCTCCTGGGCCGTGGCTGGCAGAGGCTGTATCACAGGCGTGCCAAGCGCAAAGAAAGTTCGGAGGACAAACGCAGCCAGAAAGCATCAGAGCTTTCCATCCAGCTTCCAAACTTATTATTTCTTATTATTTCTTGAGAGCGTCCACTGCTCTTTTAAAAACAAGGGGCCTATTTTGTGAGCTGCTCAATGGTCTATTTTAAACTCGTGGGCTGTGTTTGTTTACATTCAATCCCAGGCCTTGCCCTTTGCAATAAACCGTCACTGGCATCGTGCAGAAAAGCATCGTGGAGACTGCCATATCACTGTTTACAGCTTTCTCACTTGAAGAAAAGGGGTGGAAATCGAATGTTTGCAATTGTCCCAGTGCTGAGAGGGCCCTAGAGAAGAAAGATGGCACCAAGCTCCCAAGTCAAAGGATTCCTGGGGCAGCAGTGAGTAGTATGTAGACACCAAAATGGTACAGAGTGCATTCTCGTACACCAAGGAGAAGAATAAACATGCTAACTTATCCAACAAATACTTATTGAGCACCAACTACGCTGTGTGCCAGGCAGTGTTCTCAGTACCTGAATACAACAATGAACACAAAGAAGCTGTCCTCAGGGACTGACATTCTCCGGAGGGGAAGGAGACAACAAACAGTAAACACTGTATGATATTATGTTTTATATATTATACATATATATATATATGCGCCATATATATGGCACTAATATGTTCATAATAACTATTATTACCACTAATAATAGATATGTTGGAGAAACTTTAGGTGCTTCACAGAGAAACTCAAGATCTTTCCTAAGAGAAGCCCAGACCTTCATGTGACGTTGGCAAATCATTCAGAAGTTGTGACATCTGAACTCTAAACACTGTTGGTCTGATTTTATCACCTCCTTAATCCTTCTCATCACCTCAGCCCCAATCTCTGCTTACCAAGGCTAGGCTCCAACAGGACCAAGAAGGAAACCAGGGTGATCCTCAATACCGTCCAGCCCTTCCAGCCTTTCTCCCACAGCAAAGCTGCAGTCTCCACACTGACACCTGGCAGGTCCTCACTCTTCTGCTCTAGGACCCTCAGGCCAGGGAAAGCGCATCACTACCAACACAGTTTATAGCTGTAGGGGCTCTGGTTTACCTCTTGCAAGTATCTGCTATTTAAATGTGAAGCCCCCTCTCCCCCGAGAGCAGTGCTTAACCCAAGAGTCTACCCCTGGTGGAGGAATTTTATACTTTGTGAAACCTGAATTTGTAAGCCAAGAGGCCTCTGGGCACTCTCCTGGGATCATATAAATCTCCATCTCTGTCCCCTACATCTGCCTCTTGCATCCCTCACTTGTCAAATACCAGAGGCAAGTCATGTTTTCCAAGGAACCAGCAGTCACTATATGACATGGAAGTAGGGAGGGAGAGAGGAAGCAACAGAGACAGACAAACAGACATCAGAAAACCTGCACATTTGAGCAAGTCATTTGTTAAGAAGCCCTCTGAACCCCTTGGGGAGAAGAGGTCCATTGTAGATGTGATCCCATGGTCTATGTAAAGGGACCCCCACACTGCAGTGGTGTTTTTGACAAGACCTTTGATTGATTTGCCGGTTTGCTAATGAATGGACCTGGAATTGCACATTGCTTTGGCTCTAGAGAAAGCACATGATTACAGCATGCACGGTGGCAAATGCTATAATTAAAGATGCAAAACAGGGTTCATTACACACCCATTTTCAGTGCTTGGAACTTTCTGAAACAGTTTCCTTTTCAGAAGCACCATCTGCAGGTGATAAGCCTCAGGAGACTTTCTTCCACCCAGGACATACAAAAAGAATTTTTTAAAGAGTAGGACTGGGACAGAGGAAGGGAGCTCACAAATCTTTAGAATGTAAAAAAACAAAAACAAAAACAAAAAGGAACCTACCTTGTCCAACAAAAAAGTGAAAGAAGGATGGTGACAAATCTCAGAATGGGGACCCATATAACTAGGTCTCGAGAGTTAGGACAAAATGCTGGCTTGTATTCAGAAGGCAGCACTTGGAAATTATATCATAGCTCTGAAAGATCACATCTCAATGGTAGATCACCGTAAGATACGGTTTGTCCTCCGATACTAGGTTCACAGTGGTTTCTACTGAGCCAATAAAAAATGAATAACTATAATCACAACAAAGACAAAAACACCCATCATGAGTGGAGAGGACACCTTCCCCAAGTAAATTGCCTGGATGCCCCTGAGGTCTCTGAGTTAGAGCAGGTAGAGGAAATGGTCTTTATTTTCCAGGTGGGGAAAGGAGGGTAATGAGGCACAGAGAGGTTAGGTGACCTGCCTAGGGAGAAGGAGCAGGTCAACAGCCAAATCAGGACAAAAAACTGGCACTCCTGATTCCCTATTCAGTACTCATTCTCCCAGACTGCACTGTCTCAGAAATGTCAAACACATTATGCAAGAATATCAGGAGTCTGTGTTGAGGCAGAAAAGCTTGGTTTCCAGTATAAAATTATCAGTAAATGCAGAGCACAGATATGCTCTCCCCAGCTGAGTGCACACCTTGGAGCAGGCCCCAGGAGCCTCGGTGCCCCCTAAGCAGTGCATCCCTTCACACACTGGCTAATAGCAAAGCCATGAGACACAGCACCTCTTCCCTGCACCCCTTTCAGGACACATGATAAATTGCGAGCTGGATGGGGCCTACACATCTGCAGAAGCAGAGGTGGAGGAAGATGCTGGAAGCACCTACCTGACTAGTGTCAAATTTTTGCCCTTTTCCTGATCCTGAAATATAAAAGGGAAGGGGGGGGTGTCAAACAGAAAAAGAATGTCACCTGTTACATTTTGCTAATCCATGCCAAGACAGTAAGAGTACAAATTCCAACCAGGCCAGGCTAGGAACACCTCTTTCTAAACATCCATGCCCTATGGGGGCGCCTGGGTGGCTCAGTCAACTGAGCAACTGACTCTTGGTCATGGATCAGGTCACGGTCTCGCAGTTCATGAGTTCGAGTCGCTCATCAGGCTCTGCACTCTGACAGTGCAGAGCCTGCTTGGGATTCTCCCCTCCCTCCCTCCCTTCCTCTCTCTCTCTTTCCCTCGTATAAATAAACAAATATGCATGCCCTCTGGCCCTCCTCAGGAGGCATTCTAGAGAATACTTGGACATGGGCCACACATGTGCAAACCGCGTATGTGCAGGTACACACACAGTACAACACAGGTTGTTACTTTCTGTAACTACTTAAGGACACTGAGTAGCAGAAGGTAACTTCAAGAAATCATAGAATCCCTCTGCCTAGGGGAGAAAACCCAGGAAGTCACAGGTCGGCACCTCTGGCTAGAGCCAATCTGGAGAAGCACCTTTAAAGACCTCCAAACGAGAGATGAAGTAGAACCCTCCTCAGTCACCTCTAGAAGAGTTTAACTGCTTCACCGCTTCATCGTTAGCAACTCTTTCTTTAAGAACAACTTACATCCTTCAGGCTGTGGCTTAAACCAACTCCCTCCCTCTAGCCTGTCATTATCAGAAGCACATTTGCATTCTTTTGGCAAATTCCAATTTTTCTCTTCAGTACTGGTAGCAACTAAGGACTGCTGAGTAATAGGGGACAGCATGCAGATTTATGTGAAAACAAATAAAAACCACAGATAAAGATCTTTAACTACAATCTAGATGTATATTTTTACCTGAAGTTGATAACAGTTTAAATTATCAGGCCCATACCCGAGTTGGCTTTTGAGAAAACTTTGGTTACTTCTGCCTAAAATGACCAGTTCAAATGAGAACTAGAAGTTTAATAGTATCTGCAGTTTGGGGCATTCTATTCCAGCACTAATTAGAATTCCTGGTGTATATCCCAGGGAAAAACTGAAGATCCTAAACTGAAGGTTCAGTTAACACTTTGCTATGACCACTAAAATGTGCCTCACATTGCCCTCATGTCCTTGTTGTAGGGATCAAGAAATCTGGGCTTTTGATCCTAGTATAACCACTAACGTGTAACTAGGTTGCTGTGCAACCCTGGGCAAATAACAGCTCTGAACTTGAGCTTTTCTTCACTGGTCAAGTAAACTTATCAGAACAAATGATCTTAAAAGGGTACTAAAATGTCTAAGATTCTGCCTAATAAGTCTGTGATGATGATGAATTGAGAAGAAGCTTGTGAAATGCTTAGCTCAATGCCTGGAAGTACACAGTAAGCACTCAATATAAATGCTCGCTATAATTACCAGTGAGCAATAGGCACCATCTGGTCTCACCAACCAGAAACAGAGCTTTGATTCCTACTCCACTGTCCATGAGAATGCCACCACTGAGCCCTTAAGAGCAAGCAACAGGTAAATTCACATTAGTTGCAGAAAACTATCTACACCCACAAGTGAGTTCTGTGAAACTTCAGAATCATGAGGGTGACATTAAAAAAAAACACAAAGAAGCCCCCTGAAGTCATTAATTCAGGCTGTTTCTTTGCAGCTAGCCAACATTACCCCAAATTGGACTAATCCTACATCTTACTCGATTGCTGACCCTCCGTATATCAAAGACCCACCCTGGGTCCTGTCTAAACACTACCTTACACGGTATATATCATTCACGGAATCTCCTTACTGTCTCCTTCCCCTGCACACACAGGAAGACTGCGTGTTCCAGCCTCCCCGGCGACTGGGTTGGGACCATGTACCTGAGTGAGCTCTGTCCATTAGAATGGTGGTAGTAGTAATAATACAACTTTCAGATCCAGTCCTTAACGGCATCCAGAAGACATGCCGTCTCTCTTCTTCGTTTTGGTGGCAAGTGGGGAGGCCAGATATGAAGATGACAAAGTGATAAGATGGAACCCACTTGGATCCAGACAGAGGAGACCTGCCTTGAAAGCCTGCCCACCCCCCCCCCCCCACCAAACTTTATAAAAGCAAGAAATAAACTTCCACAGCGTTATGCTCCAGCTCTGTCAGGCTGTTTCTGTAGCACGGCTTATTGTACCCTAATTAACAAAGATTCTGGTCCTTCAAAGTATTAAGGGAATGGAGATGTATTAATTGCCTATAGTGTTGGTCAAATTCTGCATTGCAACCTATTATTTGGTCCTGAAATCAATTTGGTGGATTATAATCACCATGTTCAAAGAAAAATAGAATAGAATAGAAAATATCAGGAGCTACTTTTAGCATATAAGTAACAATTGTTTCATGAAAGGTTTGGTTCAGTTTCGTAAGTGTGAGTATGTATTTCTGTGGGTTGGGTTGTGATACGTACTGCATTTCTTACTGTGGCTTGTGGTAACAAACAAACAAACAAACAAACAAAAAACAGAAAGCGTACAGCAATCTCATGAGGTGGGTATTATCCCCATTCCATAGCTAAGGGCACCATTCAGAAACTCTAAGTGATTTTTCAAAGTCACACAGCTACCAAGTGGTGGCACTGGCATTGGACTGAAGTCAGGGTGCCTCCCAGCTCTCATGCACATTGGTCTTCATCATAGGTGGTACATCCGACAGCCCCTGGCCCACAGCCACATCAGCCAGGCTCCTCCTGGGGCTCCTGAACATGTACCCTCCAACCTCACCTGGCCCTTCTCACAATTTTAGGAGCCACATGTGAGTATTCCAATGCCTTCTATTTGTGGATATCTTAAACAGATGTGCATTAAAAAAAAAAATCATACAAATTTCTCAGCCTATCTGTAAAATAGGTCAGTTTATATTTGATTTCTCCCAAGTGGTGGCTCAAATACCATAGAAGGAAAACTGAGAGAGAAAGGTTAGCTGATGCCAGGCCAATGATGGCAAAGGGGGATCTGATATTTATAAATCCTGAGCATCAGATGGGGAAAAAAAGAAGAAAGAGAATCCATTCTAATAAGGCTAGATGAGGTAAAACAGAAAAACTTGAACTAGATCTAACAAGACCTATCTATCCCACTTATTCTCATCGATTCCTTAAGTATATCTGGGGACAATCCAAAATTAAAATATGGATACTGCATACCTTGAAAATCAGCTTGAAATATTCCTGGGAGCTTTTTGCCCCTTTAAATATCAATCTTTCGGCTTGGTTATCGGCTTGGCTCCTAGGAAACTCAGGCCCTGATTCTTTGGGAAATATGAACATCCTGTTGTCTGATTCAAAATCTGGAAGCAGTATTCCAGGCCTGATTCTGCCTATGACAACAGACAGGCAGGGGGCCATGGCCACCCCAATGCAGGAGCCCAGGGGCTACTTCTACAGGTGTGTGCAGATAACCAAAATGCTAAAGACCAACAACTTGAGCTTTTACTTGAAATGGACAGAGAACATGCTACAGCCAAGTTTATCTACAACCCCTCAGGACTAGAAATCAAAAGAAGCTGTGGAACGGCAAGCAAGTCCTGGCTGGCAGCCTCCCAGAGAGGGAGGTCTACTCTCAGCAGGTGGTATGGTACAGGATCTCTAGCCTTAGGGCCAACACAGGAGCTTTCACCTCCAGCAACCAGGCCTAATGTCCACAGGAAGCAGTTACCAGAATGAACAGGATTCTGAAAGCATTTCTCACCCACTTTAACTAGGGTCTGTTCTATTCTACCACAGCCTCACCAGAATCACTGCCAGAGACAAACCTTTTTGCTTCCTCGGGGGTCGCCTAAAAATCCACACTCATAAAGGTTTAGCAAGAATGACTTTGCAACCCCCACGCCCTGCCCACGAAGCTCCACCCTCAAGCCCGCATAACAGTCACACACGGACTCATCATGACTCCCGGCCCCTTTCCAGCTGACAGGGTGCTGCTCCCTGAGGCGGGATCTTTCCCGTTGAATATCTCCAGCTCAAATATTCCATCAGAAACATTTGGGCCCCATCTGAGCTCACACGTTCTGTCATGGCCTGGCCCACACCCCTCCCCATCCACCCCCAAGAAATAACAGTCTGATGTTCCCTCTCTTCTCTGTCTCTTTGGGAAGGGAAGATGTTACTCACTAACCTAACAAGTGTATTTAAAAATTGCAGCTGACTGCCATAGTAAATTCATGTCATGTTTTTTATGATAGATAATATTTCAGAGACACAGTCCTGAATGGAACCAAAAAAAAAAAAAAACCTTCTTAGAAAAACAATTTCTGTTCAGAAACTCAGCTGCCCACTTTCAGCTGTTACTTCTATAGAGAAAACACGTTTTGGATTCCGGCAGACAGGCAACAAAGCCAGCTAGGGACTGGTGCAAAGGAGGAGTTTGTGTGTAACTTAAACTTAATGTGGGAAACTCCAGTCATGGTAGCACATCTTTAAATCTCATTAAGCCCCTTCTAGGTATCAAAGGTGAGCCAGTCCTGCCATTTCCTGAGTCCTGTCAAGTACAGGGTACAGGAAATTGACAAAAGAGCTTCCATTAGTCTAGCCAAAATTCACATGGCCCTATTATTAAGATGCTGCCTAGTCTGATCACCCTCTTAATCTATCAAAACTCCAAAAGGATAATCTTTTAAAAGCTTCCCCCTTTCCCACCCTTTTAACCCCCAAGTCCTTTTCTTTGTTACTTAAATCAAGGTAAGTTGATTTTGTGCAAAGTTTGGAGGAGAGACATGCTGGTAGCTGGCAGCTGACAAAAAACAAACCCGAGACTTTTCTACCTGGAAACTATTCCCTTTGACTCAAGACTCAATGTTACCACTTTGTAAACAAAGATGATTAAAAAACTCTGCCTTCCTTTTTTTTTTTTTTCTTTCCCAGAGTCTTCTCACAGTACCTGGCACTCTCAAAAGCCCCCATTAGGCACACCACAAGAATACTCAAAGGGATTACGTGCTCTTTGCTGGTTTTGTTTTATAAGCCAGGGGCCACTGAAAGAAAATAGAGCCTCCCGTCCAGGTGTCCCTGCTTGGCAAAATAATGGATGCAGATTGATGTGCTCTGGAGGTAAAGGACATTAACATCCTGAGACCTCTGGCAGGCACACTGCCAGGCCAGCTCCAGAGAGGCCTTGAAGAGCAGAGCAAGATTCACTTGCATCCCCGGACATCTCTCGACAACGGCTTTTATTGTGGGCCCAGGCTGGAAGGCGGGGGCCCCTCCCCGTCGCTCAGAATGAGTGAGGAGCTGAATGGGCATGCAAGATGGACTGCCTGCATTATTGATTTAAGACGGCCAGCTAACGGTACACTGTGCCTCCTTTTATTTATTTCCACAAGGTACATCTTTCTCTAAACTGAATTGTCTTTGATTTGAAAGCCGGGGTGTCTTCCCCCACCCCCACCCCCAAAGAAACTGAATCCCATCTCGACACAGCTGCTCAAAGGCAGCCTGGTGGCTGTTACCTACTGAGGCGAGCTTTTGTGCTGCCAAAGGGAAGACAAGGCCCGCGCTGTGAACATAATTTTTGATCATCCCTGTTTAAATACGCTGAGTGTCAATCAGAGAAGTTTGAAGAACATTATAATTACAAAATATATCCCTGCTCTATAATCAGTATTGTTTGTTATAGTGGCCTGAATGGTGATAACGATTTCAATATGTAATCCACGGAACTTACAAATACCCGTTTTACATGCGCCTTTAGGAAATACACTGGGAGGAAGGAGAACAAATAAAAAGGACCACACCAGTCAATGGCATGTTTTGATGCTGGGTTATCCTCCCAGTGACGGCAGCAGTGGTGATGCAACGCTAATGAAATGGTTCTCCGCCTCAGGGGACATTTCGTGGCCAGAACCCCCAGGCCTGGAACACTGGGTCAGGACTCTTGGGGTTCACGAAGTCATTGGCCCTTGCCTCAATTTTACTCTCACCTTGTGTGGGATCTTGTGGGACTCGGCCTAAGCCAGGCACGCTCCCACAGTCACCTTCAAACTGTGTCTCTGTGTGTTCTTAAAAGGCAAGAGTGAGAAAGCCCAGACACCTGGATGGGAGACGTAGAACTGACGATGCCATGCCGACTGGGGACTTTATCCGGGGACTTAATTCACTTTACTTTGAAAGCTTCTCACCCTCTAAGAGGCAGACTGAAAATGAATTTTAAAAGAGGCCCCCGATTACACCCTCAGCCTACCCTTCACTTTGAAAACTGATAAGCAAACCTACTCATCCAACATCCAACCCCACCCCCGGTTGGCTTCCTTCACACCCACCTCCCACAGGACCCCCAGCTTTGACAACAAGATCATCTGCCAGCACTCCAGGGCCTGCACAATTGACTGGACAGAACTGGCTGCCTTCCTAGGAGCCCTTTGTGAGCCATCAGAGAGCCAAGCTCCAGCAAAAGACAGGATTTGCCTTCACTGGCTTCCTTATACCTACAAGGTCAAGTCCCCACTTTCTAGCCTGCCATCCCATGCTGCCAACCATCTGGCTCCAGCCTTGCAATCCAGCCTCCCTACAGAAATCCTCTTATTCACAACCCTCCATATCTGGCAGGAAATTCCTGCCACCCACCTTTGCTAGCACCTTCTCCTGCTCTTGAGAGCATCCTCCAGCCCTCCTGCTCCAGCAATCCAGATCCTATGGGGTCCCCCCACCCCAATATCCTTACCCACCTCTGCAAACTACAACACCTAGTCTGATGCTCAGGATCTCTCATTTGACACCAGGTATATGCACTCTTCAGGAGAGTTACAGAACTACAGAGGAGGAAGTGACCTTACACATCACCTAATGTAGCATCCTTCAGTTCTTCAAGACAGAAATCCAAAGTGTACACACGGCCTTCCCACTCTGCAGACCAGAGAGCTTGCTCCTAGGCCATGGAGCGTCATGGGCTTCTGGAGGGCAAGTTCCCAGTCAGCTGCCTTCCGCTGTTCTCTCAGAGCTTCCCATGGCGCCCTCCCTGCAGAGGAGCAAGAAAAGGCTGGCCAGTGAAATCCCTGCTGCCATACTGGTTTAGGATGCCTAACTATTCTGAGGCTAGAAGGTCTCTTTTTATTTTTTCCACAGTGTGTAGCTTTCTCCACAGAAAATTACCTATTACTTAAAAGCCATTTCCACCTTTATCTCTTTTCCTCTACCTCCCCTCCCCTCAAAATGAATCCTTTGCCGAGGCAGTAGGCATCTCCCTTAGTTGCCACAGTTTGTCTTCCCAATTGTCACAACACAGCCTTTCCGTCCAAGGTCCCAAGTTCTGGATCTTGTTCTAGGGTAAGACAGATAAAATAAAAATGCCAAGAAATAATCTGGAAGCAAGGGTGCTGCCCCTCTCCGAGTCCCTGTTGCTACTTAATCAGACTGCACCACACCCCATACCCTAGGGAGTCCACAGTGACCCTCGTGTCCTTTCAAGTCTAACATTAACTTTACAAGGTTATGTCTGCTTCACTCTCAGTTTGGAATCACATTTTTTCTTTTGAACAAGGCCAGGAAGTAGCCACTGTAAGTTGTTAGTGAAGTCATATGAGAACATACAAGCAAGTATACAAATGTATGTTCGATTCAGGGGTAACATCAGCCTACAGTACACAGGGATGGCTTCGTAGAAAAAGTACGATTTGAAATGGTCCTTAAAAGACAAATTGGATTTGGACAGTGTTTCAAGTGGGGGACATAAGGAGACAAAGTCACAGGAGTAGGATCTAATGTGGCAGGAGACAATTAACCAGGACTGAGTATAAACTGTAGCTGTCCTTCAAACAATGAGCCTATAGATGTCCACCAGTGACATGGTGAAGAGATTTCCTCCAAGAGATCACTTGGGTGAATGCAGAAAAGGGGGGATGGGCAGGAAGAAAAGAATGGAAAACAGGGGGACCTCTGAGAAGCCAAAACAACAAATGGTACTCCTGAGGCCCCAAAACAAAGACAGAGGCCTATGTGAAATCTGCGGATGAGAGTTGGGAAGGGCCCTGGGGACATTTTCCTTGCCTGTGTCCCCCCCTCTTCACCAGCACCTGCCACAGAAGGGATAATAAAATATTAATTCTATCTGATCTGGGGCCACCCAGGCAGTATCATGTCATATGATACTTTAATGACCACAAGTCAGGCAACACAGCCTGGCTGTGAAGGAGGAACTCCTCTCCCAGCCCAAATCCAAAAGGTGCTCATGTTACAGGAAGAAACAGGAAGTGGGGCTCAGAAACTGAGCGTGGGGCCCCATGAACGTACCAGGGCCCCCTGGGAGCCTGCTCTATCTATGCAGGATAGAAAGGCATCTACCACTTTCCACCTTGTTCTTCATCACCACTAAAGTGAGCTGTTCTTCAGCGTATGGTGTCACTCCAGAACTAATAAAATGTGAAAGTCTAATTGTATTAGCAATTTCCCATCATATTCTATTAATATGTATCATATTGGTATCCATTTTCACTAATGTGACATGAAAGGCAGTAATGTGATTACTTTTTAGTGAAAACAAATGCTAATGTAATTAAATGTTGACCACATAAGCTGGAAGATACGGCAACCAGCAGGTATTTGGGACTTTCTTCTAAAAAAAAAAAAAAAAAAAAGAAAGAAAGAAAAGGAAAGGAAAGGAAAGGAAAGGAAAGGAAAGGAAAGGAAAGGAAAGGAAAGAAAAAAAAATGAAGGAGGTGGAGGAAGAGGGAGGTGTCAATCAGAACCGGGCAAAAATATTTCAAGTGTGCCATTGAAATTCATCGTCAAAACCTGCCAACAACAGAACTCTTCTTTAGGACACTGCCTGGCATACTGTAGGTTAACAGGCACGATGGAAGGCAATACAATATACAATTAAGACATGGTTGTTGACATCAGAGAGATCTGCCTTCAGACTCTGGAATTTTCTAGCTGGGAACTTTGGGCAAGTTAATTTCTTTAAGCCTTGGTCTCAGCACTTGAATAACAGAGATAATAACAGCATCAAACTCAGAGGTTCTTAATAGAATTAAATGAGATCATGCTTGTAAAGCACTTGGCAGTGTCTGGCACATAACGAATGTTCACAAAATATTAGAAATTACTGTTGTGATAAACATAAGAGCAGAATAGTCTAAAACTTTTTGTCCAATAATATTAGTTCATGTTCAGCATGTAGCCCTTTAAAATATGCCTTTGTTGTGCTGGAATATTCTACCTTCTTTGAAAGATGCAGAAGAAAATGCTACAAACTAAAAGGAAAGAAAACATGGGAAATGGAAACTAAAACTACCCACGAACCCTTCTAAATTTTGTTCACTGCTGAGCTAAGAATGAGGGAGATTTTTAGGTTCAAATGTGCAAAGACCAAGTGTCCCTCTGAAGTGTAAAAAAGTGTTTTTGTTGTTGTTGTTTTCACCCAGGTCCTTTGTCCCTTCCTGTTGCTAGTTCAGAAGTGAAAACCCAAAAACCCTTTACTGTACTGAGCAGGAAACACAAGAGGTATTTACCTACACACTTGGCCATTGCCAGGGACACAGAGGGTGTGAACTGGCCACGAAGCACCTGTGACCCAGGCTTCTAACCAGCTGGGTGGCAGGTGCTCTAAGAGAGATGTGGCCTTTCAGAGGCTCTTCACAGCTAGGACTCCTACAGGAGGAAAGCTAGAGACCAGAGAGAGGACCAGAAGACCTCTTGTGGTTGTTTCCCAACAGGATCAGTGCAGGACAGCATAGGTTCTGGCTACCGAAGGCTGCTGGAGCCATGTCTGCCCCTAGTGGCCCCACATCATTTCCAAGTTCCCTTCTGACTGCAAGAGGCTCTGACTCCACACCACACACCTGAGAGAACCAAAGCTCTTAGCCATCAACTTTGACTTCTGACAAGCAACTCAAAGTGTTTCCATGTTCCAGCATCCTTAAAACACATTTTCCCTCAGATATTTGGAAAGAGCATCTATGAAATGAGAACGGGTTTGTTCAAGGTGCCTGGTGTCCTTGGGTGCCTGGACACATTGAAAATTTCATTTTGTATGACAGAGAATTCCACACACTTAGAGCTTTACATTATTTAGAATTACTCTGGACTGCTCTTTTCATAAATGAAGTTCATGTACTAAGCATTATGTTCAGCACTGTATTTAATACATCAATCCCCTGAGACCTGCACTATTAACCCCATTTTACAGAAACGGAGCTGAGCTCAGAGAACAGCCAGTAACTAGAGGCAGCACTAAAAATTAAATCCAGCCTGATTCTAAATCCAGTATTTTCCAGAGAACTACCTGCCTTTGTGAGAAAATACTTTTTCTCGTCAAAAGTTACTAGAAGCTCACTGAGGGCAAGAATTGCCTTTTACCAAATCCAATGAAATTAGGAGCTCTGAGTTTAATCCCTGCCTCCACCTCTCACCTACTGTGTGAACTTCAACTGTTATCTGGCCTCTTTAAGCAGCGGAGCTGTGTAATTTATAGTCCAGAACAGAACACATCTGAGACTGAAGGGGAAAACTAACCAGACAGGATGCTGAGATGACAGATAAACCAAGGTTGTCCTCAGGAAATGGAGACACGTGGTCCCTCGGAGCCTCGCACACTCATCTGCAAAATAGAGAGGCTGGATGAAACACCGAGGTCAAGAGGGCATGAGTGTAGTACTATACGATGAGTATAGTAAGAGGGGAAAGGATATTCATCTGGACACCTAACCAGGAACACAAAATAGTGAATACTGGGGGCAGAATGAGCGCACAAAATGCATTTGTTCACGTATTGTTTAACATCTGAAAAACACTACAAAACATATAAAAGAAAAGCCATCTCTAATCTCACCAACTACAGCCCTCTTTGGAGTTTGGTGCATTGCTCTTTCCTGATTTGTACTTATGTTTCAATAACATAACATATATAGACACACATCTTTTTTTTTTTTTTTAATCAAAAAGCAAGTGATCAGGCTGTTGGCCTGCACTGTGTTTCTGCTCATATCAGCATATAAAGATTTGCCTAATAAGGCAATATGATGCATCATCTTCCATCACTGCATGGAACTGTACATGTCACCATTTCCCCTCTTACTGAATGAACATTTAAATTACAGCCATTTCACAAAGAATTGTGAAGAATGTCATTATACATATATCCTTAATATAGATACAATACTCCTATTATTATTTTATTTTTTAGGTACTACACAAGAGCATTTTAAATTCTAAGGAATCCAGCAAAACTACTCACCAGAAAGTCTGTACCCATATACCCATTCCCACTGATACTATATATGTCTGCCCATTTCCCTGAATGCTTGTCAGTATCAATGTGTTTTCATTTTTGCAACTCTCCTAGGTGAAAAAACAATTATATGCTAGTGTTTAACATTTCTTTAATAACTAGTAAGGCTGAGTATCTTTTCAAATGTTTATCAGCCAGGGGCGCCTGGGTGGCTCAGTCAGTTAAGCATCTGACTCCGGTTCAGGTCATGATCTCAGGGTCTGTGAGTTCAAGCCCCATGTTGGGTTCTGTGCTGACAGCTCAGAGCCTAGAGCCTGTTTGGATTCTGTCTCTCCCTCTCTCTCTGCCCCTCCCCCACTCGTGCTCTGTGTCTCTTTCTCTCAAAAATAAAAAAACATTAAAAAAAATTTTTTTAAACTACAAATGTTTATCAGCCACTGATATATATTTTTCTGTAAATTACCTGTTCTTATTTTTGTCCATTTTTCTATGGGCTGTCTTTTACTTTCTGTTTGTAAGGCCTTATATATTAAGAATTCTTATATATTAAGAATTGTAATCCTTTATATGGGATGCAAATATCTTCTCCCAGTCGGTCATCTGTCTTATAAATTTGTTTACATTGTCTTTTCGCATGTGCAAAATTTTTTGCTTTTGAGTCCTATGTTTCTATTCTTTTTTCTCCAAGGCCTCTGGGGTTCCTGTCTTCCTTTGCAAGTGATTCCACCCCCAAGTTTATAGAATATTATGCGTAGTGGAAGTCTGAGGCTGGGAGTCCCCTGGAGTCACACACAGAGAGGGCTGGGTTGGAGCCCTAGGTAACTGGTGGGCAAGGCTGGGGGATACTGAGCAGCAGCACTGCTCCCGCTTCTCTCCCAAAATACTCCAAAGGTCAGAGAAGAGTGGATCCACACTGCCAGGGGTCTGACAGCCCAGCTCAGTGAAAGGAAAAAGTTCTTAGAAATCCCATGCTTTATCTTAAGAATTCATTAGAATTTTGTTTTCTACTCCATGACTTATTAATACTTATTTTGCTATAGAAGTAATATTTTGATTACTACCAAACTAAATTATTTAACTTCCCCTCCTTGAAATCCACCAGGTTTATGAGGCAGGCAGCACTAGGCACTTCCAGTGGTAACTGAACCCCAGGTTCAGGCATTTTTTTAAATTGTTATTAAAATTAGACCAAAGCAAGAGTGGCTAAAATGAACAAATCAGGAGACTATAGATGCTGGCCAAGATGTGGAGAAACAGGAACCCTCTTGCACTTTTGGTGGGAATGCAAATTGGTGTAGCTGCTCTGGAAAACAGTATGGAGGTTCCTCAAAAAATTAAAAATAGAACTACCCTATGACCCAGCAATAGCACTGCTAGGAATTTACCCAAAGGACACAGGAGCGCTGATGCATAGAGGAACATGTACCCCAATGTTTATAGCAACACTTTCAACAATAGCCAAATTATGGAAAGAGCCTAAATGTCCATCAACTGACAAATGGATAAAAAAAGATGTGGTTTATATATACAATAGAATACTACTTGGCAATGAGAAAGAATGAAATCTGGCCATTTGCAGCAACGTGGATGGAACTGGAAGGTATTATGCTAAGTGAAACAAGTCAGTCAGAGAAAGACAGATACCATATGTTTTCACTCATAGGTGGATGGATCTTAAGAAACTTAACAGAAGCCCATGGGGGAGAGGAAGGGGAAAAAACAATGTTACAGAGTGGAAGGGAGGAAAACCATAAGAGACCCTTGGATACTGAGAACAAACTGAGGGTTGATGAGGGTGGGAGAGAGGGGAAAATGGGTGATGGGCAATGAGGAGGGCACTTCTTGGGATGAGCACTGGGTGTTGTATGGAAACCAACTTGTCAATAAATTACATTTAAAAAAATAATCAATAAAATTAGACCAAAGCAGAGAGGGGGGACAATGTCCAGTTGACAAGTTCCACAGGTTAGGGAACTGACAGCTCCTTTCAGGACCTGTCATCCTGGGAATCTGACCTGAGTGCTGAACACAAAGGGGAAAGGTCTGGACTGTGCTTCCAGAACCCTTTGCTAATGCTTCCATTCCCTCTGCCCCTCCTGCCCCTTCCTCCACAAAGGTGTCCTGGCTCATTTTTTCTGCCTTCCACTCACCCTACCCTTTCCTCGACATCCCCAAACTCCTCTAGCTGCCCCACAATTTTCCAACATATTCTTGCATGGGGCTGCTTTATTCCTATTTCGGAGCCATAGATCACAAACCTGCAACCTGGGCAAGCAAAGACCACCTTTACTTCAGGAGTTACCATGGAATGTGGCATCTTTCACTAAGACAGGCACTGTAGCAAAATGCCACACTGAACCCTCAGGGGTAAGTTAGTTACTGTTGGTCTCCTGATGTATAATGTGGGTGATGGGCATGAAGGAGGGCACTTTTGGGGATGAGCACTGGGTGTTATATGTAAGAGGTCAATCACTGGGTTCTACTCCTGAAGCCAAGTCTACCCTGTATAACTAACTTGAATTTAAATTAAAATAATAATAATAATAATAATAATAATAATAAATGGGTCAAAAAAACAGAACTACTTTGTAGGGTCTAAGGAGAATCATATGAGTTAATACAGATAAAGTCCTAAAGGCAGTTTTCACAAAGTCAGCACTCAATAAAAGTCAGCTCTTGTCCCTATTATTATACCATATATAACTGCTCAATTAGTTTGTCAACTAACGAATGGTTCTTGTGCCACTGCTTTTGTCCATAAGAATAAGCAATCCCCTGTCCTAAAAGCATGGAGGGATGCTGGCTGAAGTGGGGTAGGGAGGGGGTTGTAGAGGTATGGTGTCAAGCAAGCAGATATGTGAGGGTAAGTAACCTGCTTGCCTGTCGCATGGCCCTTGCATCCCACACCGCTCCCGAAAAGATCAACAGATCTGTGTGTTGGTTTGCATCACTTCCAACAGAACCAATTTAGAGGAAAAGCAGCAGCAGCCTCTGGAGGCCTGATTTTTCAGATGGATTTACTTGGCAAAAGTTCGTATCTGTTCAAAGTCTTGCATTCCTTCTCTTGGGCTGATCCTGAAGTAGGACTCATGGGCGCTTTTCACTCTCTCCTCTCAGTTCTGAAGCAGCACTGTGATTTGCCACTGTGATCCAGTTTTCATTCCAACTGCCCATGGGGCCCCATTCCCAGCATGGCTCTACCTCTTACTAAATGACAAAAGATCAAAGCTTTCATAAAGCCACAATGAGAGGGAAGGAGAGATCAGGTTATCTGGGCCATTCGCTATACACATACACAGGCATGTGTGTACTCACGTACACACACACACACACACACACACACACACACACACTCCTTTGCCAGATTATAAACTGCAAAGCCAAACAAGCCATAAACTCTTATGAGGGACGAGGGGGAAAAGCCAAGCCAGAGAGATAACAACAATGTCAAATTTTCAGACATGAGCAGGTTTTTGTGTGTTTGGGCTCCAAACCAGAGGTTTGGGATGGAAAAGCTGGAAAAGCTGACAGGCCCTTAGAACTAAAGCAGCTCAACTGGGTGCCACTATAATAAATCAAAATCAGTTATGTAAAGTGTAAAATTATCATTTGGAAATCACTCTCTCTGAATAATTCAATCATTGACTTTCACATCAAACAACCATTTCAACCACCCACACACACAGTTCAGTCTCACACTGGTCTTAAACTCTCTTTAATTATCAGCATTAACCTATCACATTACTATTTCATTCTTATTTCATCCTGGGGGAGGGGTCAGTGATTATGATAAATCACAATGAACGAGAAAGACTTTCAGCTGTCCTTCCACACGGTTCCAGAGTTCCCTTGATCTGACGGTGACAGGTCTGCCTTTGTCCCAGGAAGGGACAAGGACAGATAAGCAGCCTCCCTCTTGACAAATGCATTACGGATGCCAGTCAAACAAAAAGGCCACAGAGCCTAGCTCTGCAGCTGTGCGTGGTCGTCTCCGGTGCCTACATCCCAGGCTGAGCAGGGATGGCTACCTGCCCCTCTGGCGGATGGGTAGAACATGCAGATCCATGGAAACAAATTTCACCAACAGCATAGTTCCGGGTACCCCAATAAAAAGCCATTATCCTAAAATAATTCTTAAAATGTCTAAGACATTTCTATGTCTAAAGCTAATCACTTATCCCTCCAAGAACAGCTTCCTGAGCCACAAAGGTAAGTCTCCTATTATAATCTTTTGAGGGCTCTGGCCCTTGCCTTAGTGATCCCCGAGAAACTGGGGCAGCACAAGGGCAGGCTTGAGGTGAAACATTTAAGTTAGGGAGTCAAGATTTCCTACAGTGCTGGCTGGGAATCCAGCTTCCTAGTTCTGTACATCTAGGAGTGTCCCCTATCCCTACTTACCACTCCCACCCTCTCAACTTTCAGATCTTCGGGTTTCCATATATTACTAGTGAAGGGACTATCATAAGGAAAAGCCAACAAGGTAAAGACGTTTCTGTACGGATGTCCACTGCAACATACTATAAAAAAGAAGAAAACAACCTAAACGTCATCAATGGTGCACAGCTTAAATAAATTGTGGCACATCCATTCAATGGAATGCATTTCAACCACTGACTATGTTGCACATTGCATTTATCAGCAAGAGACAGCTGGTCATAGCATACTTTTGAAAGAAAAAATAAAAATCAAGGGAGTCCTTTGAGAGCATCTAAACATGTCTGATTCTATTTCTTTTTAATAGGTAAGAAGAAAGAGGACAAACTATGCTAGGATATGTTCAAAATGCTAATAATGGTTATATCTGGGTAGCATTATTACAAGTGATGCTTACTTCTCATTTTCTACTTTATTTTTTTGGTCTGTATTTTCTTATCGGTCTACAAAGGAGCAGGTTAATAGAGTGGTTAGGAGCATGGACCTGGAATCAGTCTTTCTAGAATTAAATCTAGTTCTGCCACTAAAGGATGTGACCTAGAGTAAGCTATTTAATTCTCCAGTGCCTCAGTTTCTTTATCTGTAAAATGGGGAAATAATCGTACCAGCCTCTCAGGATCACTGTGAGCATCAAATGGGATGATTTTAGAACAGTGGCTGACACATAGTAAGTACTGTGCAAGTATTATCTGTGATTATTCAGATAATCATATCTTTCTTGCATAATTAAAAAAAAAAACAGGGTGCCTAAGGCCAGCTATCAGATCTTAGACACATCCACATCTCTTGGTATGAGTTTCCACAATAGTAAAATGAGCGAATTAGATAGATGACCTCAAAGATCCATCCCCATTCTGTGTTGGCATAATTCAATGCAAATGCATCTAGTGGGCCCTAAGTATAGCCCAGAGGGTAAAGGGGACACTTCAAAGCACGAAGCAGTGGGGGCTAGTGGGAAGAGGGAGCGATGGGGCCCCTGAGATAGATCAGAGGGAGTGTGAGTGCAGGGCTGGGGGGAGGGGAGACTGCAAGAATACCAGCCAAGGCTAGCAGCCTCTACACTCAACTATGTGATTAAGTGACTGGCTTCTCTTTTTCACAAAGCCAAACTCTAGCTCAAAGAACCTCAGGGACTATTTTAAAGAAAAGTTATTCCTTTGTTTTTAATTGTAATTAAGTAGGTATTTTATAATTTTTAAATGGTGCAATTTACATGTCACTTCCATGATGCGCTGGGTACCCTTCACTGGAGGGAGAGAACGTAAGTTTAAGAGGACTGCTGTGTATTATTTTGTGATTAGCGAAGTGCATTTATGCAATTGTGAGTAGAACGGAGATACTGGGATATTTCAAGACTTCATTAAACATGCCAGAAGTTTAACACATTTACATGAAGCCAAAGTTTATTCATGTTAAGATTTCATTCATCCTTCTTCCCATACTTTGACAAAATGTTTAAGTTAGTTCCTCATTTTATTTGTCTACTGAGTTCCCTAAGTTAGGGAAATTAGTATTGTGTATGCGGTTTGATTTAATTAGCAATTGGGGAAATCGGCCTGGCATGTTTCATGGAAGCTTGGGGAAATTGTCAATTAGCATTGTGTTAATTGGTGTCTGCCGTCCTTGCTTTTTAGTTTTTAACCCCTTTTACCTTGTTCCCTCTTTCAGTATGTAAAATCTGGCTGTTTATTATTCTTTAAATAAAGGATTAATTGCCTGAATTCCTGCCTCTGCTCCACGTCCTTTTTCTCCCTGAGCAGATGGGGAGTTGGGCAGGCCCGTGGTGGCAGTCTGGTTGCTTTCAGGCCCTGGTCCTCCCTGGCACAGGAGGAAGCACTCTCTGCTGTACTGCCCTATGCCCAGCCTGAAGCTTCCTCTCTGCTGTCGTCAGTGCCCAGTGGACCTTCCCTGTCCGCAATCAAGGAAGATCCCTCCTGGCTCTCAGGAAACCGCCTCTGCTCATTGTTCTAGAGTCTGTGGCTGATACACTAGATTTGAGCAAGTCCTGTCATCTGTACCCTCCAGGAGGGCAGGCGGGGGAGCCTCTCCAAAGGCAGACTGGAGGCTACGTTAAGCGCCTAGTGGGAGCCAGTTCTTTAAATCTCACTGTATCCCCAAGAGGTAGGTTTACAGTAAAAAGGCTGGGGTTCAACTCCACTTGTGGGGTACAAGATGAACCTCTGTTCATCTTTTTCAACACTGTTATTTCCAGAGTTCAGCCCTTTGGGGACTGTATGGTCCTTCAACCAGCAATACTGGTAGTAGCTGGGAGCCTGAAAGAAATGCAGAATCTCGGGTCCCAGTGGGATCTTTAAGTCAGCATCTGCCTTTAACAAACTTCCCAGGGGATTCACATTATATTAAGTGTGAGAAGCACTGACCTAGCACATTGCTTGACTTGTGTTAGGTCAAAAACTTGACTCTGCCACTTGATTATTCGCTGTGCCCCAACATCTGTCGTCTTCTTTTCCATAGTCATAGAAATTCTGACTGGGCACTTAGCTGTCCCAATAAAAAATACATTTCCCAGACTCTTTTGCAGCTAAAATTTTTACCATGTGATGAAGTTCTGGCCAATCAAATGTAAGTGGAAGTTTCCAATGATAGCTTCCAGAACACTTCCTTAAGGGAGAACTAGCATCCCACTCACCTCCACCCCAGCCATCCTACTGGTTGGCACCTGGATGTAATGCCTTAGCTTCATCGTGGACCATGAGCATGAGGGCTATACTTTGGGTCTGACAGAGTAGAAACGTGGAAGGAGACAGGATCCCTGGAAAATCAGTGGGCAGAGCCCCCAACTTACCCTGAACTGTCTCCCCCACTTCTGAGATGGGAGAGGGTCCTATCTTTCATGGACAAGCCTACTCCTGACTAATACAAAACCCAAAGCCCACCTTGTCTGCATAACACATGGTGCTTCCCAAAGCAAAGAGGAGGTAGGGTGAGGAAATCACTTATGATGTAGCAAACAAGGACCTGTGGGCAGAAGTTCCTTGAAGACAGGTTTCAGCTCAACAAACTTCTTGCCAAGAAGAACTGCCTAGCTGTGAAATGAACGGGCTACCTTATTGAGGCAGTGAGCTTCCCATCACTGGAAATGTTCAAACAACAGCTAAAGGGCCATCTTCCCATGCTTCTGAATGCTGCAGAAAGACATTCTTGCCCTGGATGGAGTATTGATCACTTTCCACCTCTAATTTCTTTTCTCCAGAAAATTGTAGAAAAAAACAAATACATACTCAGGGCACAATGGATTTTAAATCTTGAACGTGCCCTCGTCACTGAGCCAAGTTGGAAACCAAGAACCCTTCTGTTGCCTGTCAGTTCTACACAGGTCCTTCTATACTCCTCTTGGCCACTGGGGCTGAAAGTCTGAAAATTACACTTCACATACTCTCCAGCAGCTTCTGGCTAGGTTCTACCAAGTCAGGCACCAGTGGGTGACAGGAAGGTGGGAGAAAGGGAAAAGCTCCCCGCCTTTTTCTCGGACATCAGAGGCAGCTCCAGCTCTGGCTGCCAGTAGCCATAACGGCAGCAGGAAAGAGTTGTTCCTGGTCCCAGCTGCCCAGAAGGGTGGCAGCCGGCACCTCCTCGGCGGTTCCAAGAGCACAGCCGTGGGCTCAGGTGCAGACCCCAATCCAGGGGGATTAGCAGCTTCCTAATCTCTGGGTATTGCCTCTTCTTTCTTCTGCTCCTTCACAACCACCCTACTTTCTCCTTTTGCTCTAGTCCTTCCCTCCTTCCAGCACCTGTGTAACCAAGTCCCTGCATTAAATGTCCTCTTTGTGAAACATCCCAGGTGGTTCCCATTTCCCTGGCTCGACCCTGACTGATGCAATCACCAGCTCTCTGGGTCTCTCTTCTCCCCTGAGGCCCCCCCCCTCAGTGCATGCCAGTGGGGGGGGGGGGCGGCGCATATATAAAATTAGCACCTGGCAGCAGCAGCACCCACCACCAGCCTTTCCTGCCCTGGCTGATTCCCGAGCTGTTATTCATCAGACAGCAAGCAAGACCAGAGGGCTGTAGAGTCTTCAACTTAACACCTAACAATCACAGCTGATGAGGCCGCACTCGGAGACAGATGTATGGCTTCAATTTCTCACCAGTATTTTAGTTCCCCGGGCTAGTTGTCATGTAGCCAGTCTCATTGAGAGGACATTAAGGGACCCATTTTTCAGGAGTTGGCTTATGCTAGCAGAACTCCATTTCCACGTGGTATTTATCAACAAGAAACTCTCAAACACGCTCTCACACCCTAGTCCCCAAGCAGATTTAACTACTAGACAGCACCCATTTATAAACAAGCAAATGAAATCCTTCTCTTTGATAAGGAGAGCACAAAAATTCTCTGCCGCAGGGTTTCTTCAAGAGGTCCCCTGGGAGAGAGACAGAGTTCTGGAGAAGATATCTCTTTCAGCCCTACCTACCCTGCTTCCAGCTCAGGATCCAGATTAGGCATTCTGGGCCCACTGGTTGGCTGTGGGGATAGGTGGGCCCAGAGAGCCGAGATGAGGAAGCTTGCGGATTTTCTACTCAACTCTTTCCATCTCTCATTCCAGAAAATACACTATCAACAGAATTGCAACCATTACACCATTAATCAATGCACTGGGTTAGGTAGATTTAAATCTCCATGAGGATGACACATTTTGGTAAATTTCTCCCACTGTCCTACAGGCATAAAAACTCTGACACAAGTCTATGGGACCTGGCACAGGGTCCAGAACTAAATCCTAATGCAATCCCAGGATCCAAAGAGCTCCAATCCCTTTGGAGGGGGGATGGCTTTTCAGAGACTGACTGAGCTGCTCCAGAGATGCTCAGGGAACACTGAGTGGCAACAGGGTTTGCTATGGGACATGGTCATGAATATTTCAAATATGCTTACGATTTGTAGATGTGGCTTACAACACAGTTCTGGTGGAGGATCATTGTGTGTTTGTATAAGTCCCTCTTGGTACCAGCGCTAACATCAGAGGGATCTGGCTCCTGGCTCAGCCCACTGGCAGAGCAGGTTAACTGCTCACACCCTGTAAGAACATGAGACCTTGGTGAGAGCCAGGAATTGTGGCATTCCCTGGGGAGACCTAACCCACACGTGGCTGCCACTGTTTCATTTCTCCCATCACCCAAGGGGCTGACCACCAGGCCTTGGGGGATACTGGGCCTGGAAAATAAAGGTCATAAGTGGACAATTTCCAATGGGTCACACTGATGAACACGAAAAATCTCGCTTCATGTTTTTCTCTACAGAAAATGTCTTCCTTTATTTCAGTTTATGCTCATCTCCCCTCTCCTGAAAGACTTATATCTGGGTTGTAATCAGAGTAATTAGAAAGTTTCAAGGGGTGCCTGGGTGGCTCAGTCTGTTACTCATCTGACTTCAGCTCAGGT
The DNA here is from genome assembly GCF_007474595.2 of Lynx canadensis. Taxonomy (NCBI): domain Eukaryota; kingdom Metazoa; phylum Chordata; class Mammalia; order Carnivora; family Felidae; genus Lynx; species Lynx canadensis. Next base: position 77,828,094 of record NC_044305.1, read on the forward strand.
CATGACCTCACGGATCATGAGTTCGAGTCCCACATCAGGCTCTGTGCTGACAGCTCAGATCCTGAAGCCTGCTTCAGATTCTGTGTCTCCATCTCTCTCTGCCCCTCCCCTGCTCAGGCTCTGTCTCTCTCTCTCTTTCTCTCAAAAATAAATAAACAGTAAAAAAATTTTTTAAGTTTCTCTCTGTCTCTGTCTCTCTCTATAGATATATATACATATATACACACACTCACACATATATCCCCCCTCTCTCTATATATATACAAATATGCACACACACACATTTATAATGTATACATATATACACACTATGTATTTATAGTGTCTCTATATACACACACACCACCACATATACTATGCGTGTGAGTGTATGTTTACACAGAATGAGGAAAAGAATCCAACTAAGACAGGAAAAAACATGGTTAGAGTGTAGGACAATCATAATTAATTAATTACTTGCATTTACTATATGCCATGCACCTTGCGAGCGCCTCTACGTGTGCTGTCTCGGGTTTTTTCCGATGTTGGTCATATCCATGTATACTAATAGTATCATTTGCTAAATGCTTTTCTTTTGATAAATTTACTTATTTATTATTAAGAGAAAAATCTCATAGTACCATAATATAATCATGGGTTTGATGTGTATTTTTGGTAAAATACATTGGAATGAAATATACAACTGTAATGTCCAATTGGCTGTTCACCAAACATTATCTATAACAGTACTCATGACCTCATCTGGGGAAACACCACATCACACACTTATTCTTCACAACTCCATGCTACATTACAACTGTTCCCACTGTCACACCAGGGCAATCAAAGCTCACAGAGGCTAAATAACTTACTCAAAGCCCAACAGAGTACATTCACACTTGTCAATGTGGAGGAGACTTTCTAGACAAAGGGAGTGGCCAAGAGTGTCCAAAACCACAGAGGCCAATCAAGTTAGCCAAAAATGCAAAGGATCCCTTTGCATTTGGAAAAGTCAGGGGCCCAGGCTATAATGAGATGAAGAAGAGAAAGGTGGGAGCAGAGATGCTAAGTGGCCTATTCAGGAACCTGGAAGGAGAGAGATTAGAGCTAGGACACAGAGTATGTACTCAGTACATGATTGAATAGAAGTTCAATCATGCCCACAGCTGCTCCCCAGTGCAGACCTCAAAATTGTGATTCCTTGTGTTCCCATTTCTCCCTGGAAAAGCAAGGTGAGATGAGGGCAGATATGATCATTGGTCTAGAAAGGAGGTCTCAGACCCCCACAAAAAACGAGTACCAATGTGTTCTCAGTCAGGTGGCCACCTGAGCCAGGTTGGGGAGCCAGGAGGAAAAGTGAGGCAGCCCTCTGAGCTCTCAGCATTTCTCCATCCTCCTGAGGAAAGGCCCCTACATCAATGCCAGAGCTGAAACTGCTCCCCATCACAGCTGTTGCTCAGATCTACCTACAGGCAGGGACCCTCACTGAGGTTGGCATCTCCTCCTTAAAAAACAGAACACCCTTGGGAGAGCAGCAGATGTTAAAGTCCAAGAATGCTAGAGAGGGCTCCAGCCTTCACCATCTCTGGAGGTGAGTTTACAGCCATTTAAAGGAGCATTTACATTCCAAGAAAGAGTCTTTATGGATGTCAGCATCCTCTCCCCATAACTGCAGACATGGTGCTGGGTCAGCCAGGGCGTGTTTAAGGTAAATGTTTTGGAACCACTGAGAAAGACAAAGACCAGTGTCTCCTTCCTTTCCCTCCCTATCCATGTAGAAGGACAGGTTTAGAAGGAGGACAGAGCAGGAACCCTCTTGTATCTGGGGACTGACAATGGGTATCAATGACGCGAATCATTTGTGAGGGCTGGCACTTCTTCAGAGACATGACGCTTCCGTTTACTGAGGACTATTTGGTTCTACCCAAAGCAATCCTTGAAAACTGAGATCAGAGTTGAATCAAGTCTGCCAGTTTTATTTTCCCTTTCTATGCAGTCCCTCAACCCATCTCCCTTTGTCTCCTCTCTGCACCCCAGTCCTGAGCTCCCAGCAGCAGCAGTGAAAGAGGCACAGGCAGGGAGACAGAGAGGCCATGCCCACTCCTCCAGACACACAGACAACCACCCACCTGGCCCACTGGACCAGTCCTCCCAGTTTGAGGCAGCCCTGCAGGACAAGGTCTAACCAGAATGTGTCCTGTCCTCTTCACCTCTGTCTGAGCCAAGAAAATGAGAAGGGTGAACTAGCCCTACAGCAGGAACACTTAGCTATGAGGATGGTTATTTTGATCAGAGATTGCTGGTCAAGGGGGGTTTTAGTCTTGGCTAGGCTAAGGACAGATTGGGCTTATCCCTTGTGACTATTTACACCTGTAGAATTGTACTTCTAAAAGGCTAACGATGACCTTTACGACCTACCCAAGCCCGACACTATACTCATTCAGTCCTCTATTTCCCAGGTTCATAACCCAGCTGGGAAACCTATATCCCCAGGTGAAACCCCAGCTCTAAACATCCACTCAGAGACAAAACCTGTACTTTTAAATAAATCAGTGATCATTTACAGGTTGACAGTGTAAACCAACAGAGCATGCATGTGATGCTTTCCTGAAAGACTTGGAAGCAGATCAAACTGGACTGGGCAAACACTGGCCTGAGAATGGGCCTAGCTTTGGACAGCAGGGGACTGCTGGCTAGTGATGAGGATACTTGCAAAATAATAGGCTGATATCAGACAGAATGATGACAGTAACCAATATTTGCAGAGCGTGTATCATGTCAGAAGTAGTTTCACACTCATTTTCTCTTTTATTCTTAGAAGTGATTTCCATCTGGATGGCCTCTGAGTACATTCCACATGCTCAAAGGCATCCGTCTTCTCCTCTGCCCACCTCCCCTCTACTCCAGGGCTGTTAAGGACATCAACCCTCTCCCAAACTGCAGAGCACAAAATCTGGGAACATCCGATTCAACTGCCCCCTGAAGTTCCATGGCCCGTCTCTGTAACATTTCACATCAAGTTTTGTTTCTCCGTCCCATCACCACCATCCAAGTCCAGCCCTCAGGCCCTCTCACCTGGACAACTGTAATTACTCCCAACTTGCCTGTCCTATAGGGTCTCAATCCACAACTAGGTGAAGGTCACAGAACTCCCCTGCTCTCAAGTGCCAGTGGCCTTGGCATGCTCATGCCCGTAATTCACTTTCATGTCAACTCCTAGGACAAAATGTGGGTGCCTCTTTATGCTACCTGTTGAATACCTTAATGCCAGTGCACGATCCTTTATCTGCAATTCCAAAATAGAGAAAACTATTTCTCTTAGAACTTATTTGATAGTAAAACTTATGAATCCATTTAAATTATTTATTTACCTCACTTAGAATATTCATACATTTCACTAAAATAATATTAGTTTCTTTGACTATGGAACAATTCCCCAGACCCCACTTGAGGTACTATAAATGATACTGGATATGCACCATAATATCTTGCTCAAATCTGAAAAATTCTGTATTCTGAATCACATATGTCCCCACAGGTTTTAGATAATGGATTTGGGGACAGTGGTAACTTAGAGTCCTTATTCTTCATGTCTCACATCTACTTATCAATTAGTGAATCCTCAAGCTACGCACTTATTATAGGAGGCAACTCCCCAGGCAGTGAAGGCATGTAATAAGTTAAAATTCACGATCTCTGGGGCGCCTGGGTGGCGCAGTCGGTTAAGCGTCCGACTTCAGCCAGGTCACGATCTCGCGGTCCGTGAGTTCGAGCCCCACGTCAGGCTCTGGGCTGATGGCTCAGAGCCTGGAGCCTGTTTCCGATTCTGTGTCTCCCTCTCTCTCTGCCCCTCCCCCGTTCATGCTCTGTCTCTCTCTGTCCCAAAAATAAATAAACGTTGAAAAAAAAAATTAAAAAAAAAAAATTCACGATCTTTGACCACAAGTTCTTATAGCCCTATGTCCTATAGATCTAAAGTAGAACCAACATGCTATTGGCCCAGAGAAGAAATTTGACAAGAAAGGCATCATGGCAGACTGGTGCTCAGAAAGAACTTTGCATAGGTTAACCTTACCCTGACTGGTAAAGAAGAAACAGAAAAAGCAATGAAGGCCTGGGAAGGCAGTCCAGGTGTGGGCAAGTAAGGTGAGAAATTCACCTAGACCTGCAATCTAGTTGCCTATACTGAACTACCAGACTCATGTATAGTCGAAGGACAGATGGCCACTATTTATACAATTAGACTGTTCCTACTACCAATGTCCCTACCAACACTGCAGCCAGAAATGTCATCTGGACCCTCAGCAATGCTGGGTGAGATATCCTACAAGTAACTGTTTCTGGAAGGTGAAATGAATGTCAAGGCTGGTGAAAACGTGGTTGGACAAGCAGCTACGGTCAGGTCATCAAGGGCCTACATAGTAAGGGGTAGAGTCTAGTGGCTGATGGTAGAAGCTCACCATTTAATAGCTCAGCAACCCTGGGAAAGCTGCTTAATCCTTCTGTGCTTCATTTTCTTCATTTGCACCAGGGAGATGCTGCTCTTGCTGATGAGGTGGGTACTACCTGATCTACCCAAGTATTCTGAGGGTTCAATGAGAATATGTGTGTAAAGCATTCTAGAATATTCAACAAATGTTAGTTGTCATTATATTATCATTCACAGGAGCTTAGGGGCCAAAGAGAGCAACTGAAGGGTTGTGACGTGGTCAGAGTGGCATTACACAGCCTCAGGGCATGTGACATCTGGCTCCAAAGGAAGCTGGAGGCCAGGAGACCAGTTAGGAGGCTGTTGCAGTGATCCGGGCAAGAAATGAGGCAAGGCTGCCTCAAAACCATGGCAACAGGATTTAAGGCTGATCTACGGGTTAAATACAGTAAGTATCCAAGTCCATGCTAATATAAATAAATAATTTCCAAAATAAGTAGATGGAGGAGAAGGAGCATCTACTTCTTACAGCAGAATTCCAAATAACAAATGTGGAAGAAGTGACAGAAACAGAAAACCACCACTGAGCAGATACACTGTAGTAATTGTGACAGGCGAGAACCCCTGATGGATGCTAAACTTAGTGGGTGAAAGAACGACGGGAAGGGGAGAGCTTGCTAGTAATGAAAAAGGGGTTCTCAATCAAGGCTGGGCAGTGCAGAAATGGCAGCACTTGACAATCTGCAGACAAAGGCACCAAACACTTAAGTCGGAGGTGCCAGAGCCTTGGCCGAGCCATTCAACCAGCCCCTGGCCCTGCCCTCCAGCAGTGGCCAGGATGTCTGCCACAAACAGTGCTGACGCCAGCCACCACTGAACAAAACAGAGCCAAACACATCAGCTGTCTCTCCAATCAACCAGTAGAAAACACAACAGAGTCCCTTCTGCCTCCAAGCAAATGGGACAGTTGTCCTATGGCCTATGTTTGAGTGGGACCTCTGGAGCCAGAATGCCTAGGTTCTAATTCCAATTTACTACTCAACCAGTGTGTCTTTGGGTGACTTATTCTTGTTGGGCCTCAGTTTTCTCATCTGCAAAATGGCAATACTGGTACCCACCTTGAAGGGTTAACCTACATAAAGGGCTTATCACAGTGAAGGGTCTACAGTCCACACTTAGGAATATCAGCCACTGGCACATGTCCCCTGTTTCATCAGGATGTCTGGCTGGGACCCTCCACTCAGTGGGAGAGACCCAGGGAATGGCAGCAGCTATGTGGTCTTTCTCCTCACATACACCTTGACCCCTGACTTAAAGGGCTCAGAGGTACTTGCACTACCACCCCTGAATTTGGTAAGAACTGGGAAAGTGCTGATAAATCCATTTTTATTTCTAATTTATACCCTGCCAGCTTCCAGAAAGAATGTAAAGCAGCACAGATAAATCTACTCAACCTCCAGTGACAGGAATGAGGGCATTCTCTTATTCCACATCTGCCAGGAAGGTCAGCCCACCCTACCCCTTCCAAGCAGACAGGGGATAACCAGGGAGCAGGTGCAGGAGGGTGGTAACAGACTACCTGGCACCACAGACCTGGCACCCCCACGCCATACCAGGCCATTCCTACTTGCCCAGCCTGCCTGCTGCTCCCACGTTTCTTGTAGCCACACCATGCCCACGCTGGCCTCTGCTGTCCTGCAGGGGTTGCAGGAACAAAGAATATCAAGGGGCAAACTGCTCTCCCATGGCTACCCCACCCCAAAATTACACCAATGAAATCAAATCAACAGTAGCTCTGGAGGGAGGATGTTTGTTTAATCATACAAGAGCAGCCTGACAGCATCAAAAGAAGAGGGTGGATATCTTAGTAACTGGCTAAGTCAGGCTATTCTCCCCACTCCACACCCCTGCAGCTGCCCACAGTGACATCTGCTCCCAGAAGCTCCCCCCACCCACACCCAAGGGTGACTCTGGATGAGCTGCCCTTCTCTCCTTTGCCTACTCCAAGCTCTGTATCCTGCAAAGGCCTTCCTGTGCTGAAGTTTTTCCTGACTCCACTCACTGGCCTCTGCTCCCTCTAAATGTCATTGTCACCAGTCATCTCAGCCTCCCTTTGAGAACTCAATCTCCTACTGGCTTTCCTCACTTCTCACCGGCACCCCATTCGCCCCAGACACTGATCAACAGATCTGTAAGCTTCCTGAGGACAGGATGATGGGGCAGCATGCAGGGCACACAGGAGGCAGGACACAAACAGCCTGGCTGAAAGACTGGAGACGTTGCAGCAGATGATGCTTCTGTATTTTGACCAAATTACTCAAAGCTAAGCTGGCAGTTCTCAAGGTCTGAAGTACGTAAGAATCAAGTAGGGGGTGGAAGCTAGGGAGGAGAGACATGCGGTTGGCTAAAGCATAGGTTTTCATACACCATTCCAGAAATTGTTTTAATAAGTCTAGGGTGGGGCCCAGGAATCTATTTTTAATAAGATGCATGGGGTCGTGGGGTGCCTGGGTGGCTCAGTCGGTTAAGCATTCAACTTTAGCTCAGGTCTTGATCTCACAGTTCATAAGTTCAAGCCCCGTATCAGGCTTTGTGCTGACAGCTCAGAGCCTGGAGCCTGTTTCAGATTCTGTGTCTCCCTCCCTCTCTGCCCCTTCCCCGCTCGCACTGTTTCTCTCTCAAAAATAATAAATAAACATTAAAAAAATTAAAACAATAAAAGATGCATGGGGTTTTACATCATGCTGTGAGAAAGACCCAATCCCAGGACCTCGGCTAGATGGAAAAAGCCCTGACTTGGGAGTCCAGGGCTGCTGGAACAGGCCCTAGCTCTGACACCCAGTAGGTAATCTTAGGCAGGTAAACAACCTGTTTGGGTCTCAGACTCCATCAGCGAAATGGACAGGTAAGACGAGATTCCTAGAACTCTAACTGTACAAAAATAATAGCTAGCATTTATTGAGCATCTATTATATGCAGATGTTCTTCTAAGTATTTTTCACATTTTTCCATTTACTCCTCAAACATATGAGAGGGGTGCAATGAGGAAAATGAATAGTAGAGTGTTATGTGACCTGTCCAGGGCTGCCCTGTTGGTGATGGGAGCCCCAGGATTTAAATCCAGACAGTCTAGGGGCACCTGGGTGGCTTGGTAGGTTAAGCATCCGACTTTGGCTCAGGTCATGATCTCACAGTCCGAGAGCTCGAGCCCCACATCCGGCTCTCTGCTGTCAGCACGGAGCCCACTTTAAATCCTGTGCCTCATCTCTCTCTGCCCCTCAACTTGTGCTCGCACTTTCTCTCTCAAAAATAAATAAACATTTTTAAAAAATAAGTAAAAAATAATTCCAGACAGTCGGATCCCAGAGCCAAACCTCATCACCACCGTGCTCTAGTCCCAGAAATGACTTCTGGCCCAACTCTATAGAAACAGCAAGCAGGACGCTGGGTGGCTGTCATACTGGTTTGCCCATTCCAGGCCTCCAGCCACCACCTGGAGCTGCCCCTAGGTCACCCTCTAGGCCAGTTTAAAACTAAGCCTTATTACATGAAGTCAAAATTAGCCCCAAAGCATGGTGGGTGAAATGTCCATTACTTATGCAAAACTGGAGCAACTTTCAGAAGCCGGAAGCAGAGTGTGCAGTGCAGGCCTAAAGAATGCCAGGGCCTCTTCAACTCCAGAAGCTCCTCACCGGGAAGGCTGGGAAAAGTCCTATGAGGCCAGATCACCAAGCAGAGCTTGTCAGGACAACAGGCTACTTCAGGCCTTTGCCCATATATTTCAAAGGACAGAAAGCACAGATTAAACCTCAGGCCATGAAGCGAGTGGCCAAAAGTTCCCTGTGGCATCCCAAGGAACCTGCCACCCCTACAGGAGCAAGCTGAAGAAAGTGCTTTAGGACCAAAATCACACTAGGGTTGAGGGGTGTGTGCAAGCTGGACCCAGGCAGAATCCTGAAAGGGAAGGGAGGTAAAAGGAGACCAACGGCACTCACCATGTGGGTCCTTCCACCTCAGGATCCTCTGGCTGGGCTTGCCCTCTGCTCATACCATTTGCGAGGCCTACACATGCCTCCCTCTTCCATCATTCCCTGCCTTCCTGAATCCCACTTATCTGTTATGCCACTGAAAAGACCCTCTTCCTCCATTAAGCTGTCCAGAGAACTCCTCCTAACCACCCCACCCCAGGTCCACAGACCACTCCTACTCAAGCTTTTCACACTCTGCCTTTGGGACCCCTGCTTGCATTATGGGCTTGCGATGGGCACAGCTCTTCGCTGAGGAGCTGGGCTCCTGGGTCCACCTGTCTGGGTGAGAATACTAGTTCTGCCCTTTATCTACCAGCTGTAAGATCTTGGACAAGTCACTGAATCTCTCTAAAGCCCAATTTCCTCAGCCCTGGGCTGGGAACAGTAATTAGATCAACCTCGTTGGGTTGTTGTAAGAATCAAGACATGTATGCAAGGGCCTGGGCACAAACAGTAGTAGCTACTTAATGAAAGTTAAGGATTATTAGTTATCTTTTTGAATGTACCTATATTTTAGCTTTTGCCCAGCTAGTACATATTTCCATGATAGGGTGTCTTCACGTCTCCCCCTGCTCCCCCCAACACTGTGTACTTTCTGCTGTGGAGCTACCATGTGCCAAGTCCTGCTCTAGGTCAGTGAATCCCTAAGCTGCCATTTGGGAGACTCCAGGCTGGATGGCCTGCCTGGTACCCTACACAAAAGTCATTTTTGTTGGCATAAATCTCCCAGGGGTGAGCCTTGGGCAGTTTCTGCACTCCCCTCAGTCCCAGGTTTGGCAGGAGCACTCAAAAGCAACAGGGAAAAGGTAGCCACATGGAGTTCTGTAGCTCCTGCAATGTGCCATAGGGGCAGAGAAGGGAAGCTATGGGTGTGCGTGTCCACAAACGCACATAGGTGGGGTGGCCCATGAAGAGCATTTTGCACTCTAGCTCATTTCCTGGGACTACCACATAACCAGCAATGTGACCATAGTCAAATTTCTAACTCTCTGATTCTTGGTTTCCTCATCTATCCATGGGAATTTGAATTTCTTCACAGTGTTATTATTAGAATTGCTTCCAGCAAACACTTACGGACTAATCTTGCCAAACTAGGAAGATACCAACCCTCCCCTGCCCCGTGAATCAAAGGGAAAGGGCATGTGGCCTTGGAGGAAGGCTCCAAGGGACCCAGAGCATGGAAGAAAAATAGCTACATGCCCTTTAGCAACTCTCAACAGTCAGTGTAGAGATTCCCATGAGAACACAAACTCCAGTAATGGTTAAAAGAGCTATGAATTCAACAGTATGCACAAACGCAGTGTTTCTTCACACATCTTTGCCCCCAAGCACCATATCATAATGTGAATGGAAGCAAAGTCAAAGAAAAGGTCAAAGACACGTTCAGAAGTAAATATTCAAAATGGTGGGCAAAACTGTGTTAACGACAGGGCCATGCTACATTCATCCTGAGTCCAGAAGACAAACTCATCCCGAGAAAAGCACTCTCCTTCCACCCATACTCCCCACCACTTCAACCTGAGAGAGTAAAAAGCAAAGAAATTTTACATTAAATTATTTAGAAACGTAAAAACATCAAATGAATAAAAACAAAGGGGTTTTTGTTTTACAGTCGATTTAACGGCCAACAGTGGGTCTTGATTCTTCTATGAAATGGGTATTATAAGACCGCCTACCCCACAGAGTGGTTGAAAAAATTAATTGAGATAAAGAATTAATTGAGGTAAAGAGTTCAGCACAATGTCTGGGACATAACAAGCAGTTGATAAATGTTAGCTGTCACTGTTGTTTTTGTTGTTCCTGTTCCTGAATTGTTAAAATTAAAGAATCATGAATTAGGGGAAACAGGCACCCTAATCAAATGGTTCAGTCTCTGGGTTGGAAATCTTATTCAAACACCTAAACATCCCTTTCTTCCCATAACATCTGTGGCTTAATGGGACACAACGTGCACGGTTCAGGCATATCCAATAGAAAACCCTGCCCTGGTCTTCTGACACCCCAGGGCTCCCTGGGGTGGAAGAAAAGCAGAAAGCTCAAGTCAGGTGGAAAGACTGGGATTGAGGACTGGAAGAGGAGTGGCTGAAAAGAAAATGGAATTGGTCCAAAAGACACAAAAAAATAAAAAGTAAAAGGGGAGTGTGAACAGTTCTTTAAAAGGCTCACATGCCCTGGGAGAAACCTTCAAAGGAGAGAAGAATGAGCTAACCCTGCAGACCCTTTGAAGTACTTACACGTACAGTGGAATCCCTCGGTCCGCTCGTCTTCAAATCCTGCCCAGTTAAGGGCCCCCCAACTACACGCTTTATGTGGTGTGTACCTGAAAAGCCAAGTGCTCAGGCATTGTGGGGAATTTCTCTCACCATTTAATAAGGAATGCCTGGAATATTCCGGCAGAGAAGTATTTCTTAATTTCCTGTGTAATCTGAAGGCATTATCCAAGGGTTATTTTTGTTTTGTTTTATTCAGAAGTGGGGTTGCTGGAGCATTCCTCTTGGACATGTTCAGATTTGAATTAATTAGAATTCCTGTACAGTTTTCTTCGGTTATAATTATAGCTTAATTTGATTGCTTAATAGCTCTGGTTTTCGTAATGTTTAGCACCTGTTGTAAATTGCACAAGATAAATCACCTTCTACCTTCCACAGTGTTTATGCCTAACTTTTGCCTTTCCCCTTTCAGCTGGTGGGCTTGAGGCGACAGCCACACGCTTTGCTCATCCCTGCCCTTTCCACCAAAGAACTCTCTTTTGCAAGCCTATTTAACCAGAGAAGAAGTGACTTTTACTTAAATGCCTCCTTAAGACTGTTAGATTTTTTTTAAGGGGAAAAAAACTGAGAAGAAAAAAAAAGAGTATTTCAGATGCTATAAACTCTGAAGACTGACCTCTGGTATTATGTAGACTTCCACTTAAGGGTCACCTTTTTGATGCACTGGGTGTACAGAGTTTTTTTTTTTCTTCCCCTCCTTTCCTTTCTAGAATTATTAGACAGCAGTGGAAGCCCTGCATCATTAATTGATTTCTCCCATGCATTGTGCTATGATACAATTTTTCAAGGCTGTGCATAATTGTGTTCTCTGTGCCAGCGTTCTGTGTTCTGTCCTTGTCATATTGTCATTGAAGGCTGTTTCCACCCTCTGTAATTGGAGATGTTCTACTTTTGGACAAAGGTGTGGGGGCAGCTCAGGGGAACAGCGCTGACATTTACTTCATCAATTTATTTTTATTGTTCCTACATTTATTGCAGCTATAACAGCCCTTTAATAGTTATATCTCCTCCCTGTAGGGTATTCTGGTATTTGAAATTTTTTTAACTCATTTGTTCTCATAGATAACAGTAAAGTGCATTTCAGGATAACCTTTAGGTTTCAATCTCCTCTCTTCTTTTGGCTCTGAGGCAGTCTTCGCTTTAAACTTTTACTGCATTGCCAGTCTAAAGGCCAGAGCGCCAAGTTCATTCTAGCACTGGAGTAACCACAAATTAGTGGTCCTGAAAATTTCAGGGAGGTTAGTCCTAAACCAAGAGTGCAGCTATTACCGTAATTCAAAACTGGTCATCCTTTTAATAGGGGGGGCCAACGGAAGGTGGGCGGGAAGGGGAGAAAGTGAGAGGCGACGACAGAGAATCCCAGTAAATACTTACAGACTTCACGTTACAATCCTGGTCAAATACGGATTGTAATTAAGTCTTTATGACTGATGAAGCATTACACTGGACCAATTCTGAGTCTCTGTCCTTCAAGGCCAAAGACACGGGACACAATGAAGAGGAAACTGTACATGCCTTTACTGTTCTTCTTGTCTGTGGATACCATGGCCCTCCATACCTCGTCCTACCTCTCTTAGAAAAGGCTCCCTTAGGATCGCCTTGAGAGTAAGTCCTTATCTGCAAGCCTAGTGTATTCATTTACTTTTTAACTTTTACCAGCCCTGTAGAAAAATAAATACCAATTTTGTCTGCTTTCTTACCACCATCTTTGTGGTTCAGAAAACATCTGTCTGGGCAAGAAATGTTTCGGAGCTTATTTTTAATGCCATGATACTAAGCCTTTGTATGACAGTGTGTGTTCTGCTTGCCAGCTTTAAAACAATCATTTCCACTGAATGGTGTCTGGCATATTTCAAATGGGGTTCATTCCTGCCTCTAGCCCCCAATTTCTCCTACAGAGTCATTACGGCACCTTCTCTTCCCACCATTATTATCAGAACCTACCAGAAATCTGCCTTCATCTCCTCAGAGAAGGCCAAACACCTTGTCCATTATCGTAATGCCAAATAATCAGCCAAGAAAAATGGCTCCAAATTCCATACTGGTTCTAGCACCAGGTGCCTTTCTCCTCTCTCTACTGGCAAGAATATCAACCAAGGACACAGCATTTCTCATGCACCCAGTTATCACCATTTATAAAAAGAATGGTTGTTTCAAACCACAAAAACACTCCAGACCTCCATTATAGTTAGATGGGTCTAGTATGTCCCCGATACAGCAGGAAGAGATAGACTGAGTGGGCAAGGTGGGTCTTCCTGGTCTTGGTCCCTAGCCCCAGGTTCTCTCACAATAGTAGACAAAGGGGACCCCAGGCCCAGGACACCCTGTTGAAGCTTCTAGGGCCAGGAAAGCCTCTAGTGCAGTGGTTCCTGCAGACAGGTCCTGCTGAGTGGTAATGCTTGCCTTTACAATGCCCTTTCGCCCCACCCTCCGTTATCTTCTCAGTTTTTTCTACCCCTGCCCACCACCACCATTGCAAATGAGCCCTTTTCAGAAGTCTGCCTTCTACTGTCATGTGAGTACATTAATTAAACCTTCAGGCATTGAGGAGGGCACCTGTTGGGATGAGCACGGGGTGTTGTACGGAAACCAATTTGACAATAAATTTCATAATAAAAAATAAATAAACAAATAAGTAAACCTTCAGAAAGGGAAAAGAGAAGATGAAGAGACAATAAGCATACAACACGAAGAGGGAAAAGTACCATAGACTCTTCATCCTGGAATCCTAGCTTGGGTAGGGAAACTACAGAAGTGCATGGTTCCGGGCCTCTGCTTCCCAACAGGGCTCCACAAAACCACCCCAGATCCATGCTGCCAAGTTTCTGATGAAGATAGGATGCTTGGAGGCTCGAGTGGGATTTTTTTTAATTATTCTTATTCCGGTTGGACTTTATCCCTAGATAGTTAAAGAAAGATACCACCAGCAGGGCATTAATCCAGATGAAAATATTTTAATGATTCCCCTTTACAGATCTGGCTCAAAATTTCAGGTCTTGCTTATTCAAGTTCCTGACTCCTTTCCTCATCTTTGAAGTCTAACAAAGAAAAATCATTATGGGCCAAGACACCACAGCTTGAACTTGGAGAATACATGCATTGAAAGTGTACAGACCAGGGGCGCCTGGGTGGCGCAGTTGGTTAAGCGTCCAACTTCAGCCAGGTCACGATCTCGCGGTCCGTGAGTTCGAGCCCCGTGTCAGGCTCTGGGCTGATGGCTCAGAGCCTGGAGCCTGTTTCCAATTCTGTGTCTCCCTCTCTCTCTGCCCCTCCCTCGTTCATGCTCTGTCTCTCTCTGTCCCAAAAATAAATAAACGTTGAAAAAAAAAAAATTTAAAAAAAAAAAAAAAAAAAAAAAAAAAAAGAAAGTGTACAGACCAGACAGCCGACATTGTGATTTCTTCGCCCAGTGGCAAGAGTCATTCTGCACCAGTCGCCATCTGAGTCATGGGTATAATTAGAGGCACTAACCAACTTCAAGTTTCACTATCCACAGGCAACTTATTTTCAAGGATGCTGGAGACTACCTGAGAGTAGAGCTGCCAGGATCTAAATGACTAAAATTACTGGAAGTTAATTTGGGTCAATTTGGTTTTAAATATGCCCATGCATCTCCAAGTTAACTAAAATGATGGCCACAGCTAATAAGAAGTAAGCTTGACAACAATGGCCCTCTGACAAGGAAGAATACCTTCCAGAGAGGAGGGGCGTCTTTGGAGTCTGAGATGAGCCCTGAAAGTCAAGTGTGCCTAAGGTGGCCTCCTGAGTAGCAGACCAAAGATGGCATGGAAGAGCATAGGGAATAGAAGGAGGGAGCTCTACACCACTCCTTCACATCTGAAAGCATGATGCCAGACTGGGGCAAGGTAAGGCAGAAGGAAAGCCACCGGAAATAGAAATGAAGGAAGAAAGAGGCCCACAAATGGGAGGCCTCTTTATATTGTTCTCTAGCCGGCTAATGAATGGCCCTTAGAAAGGGTATGTAGAAGAAAAGAAAAGATGGTGTCAGCTGGTAAGGGACCTTCCACGCCAAGCCTATCTTCCTTCAAATGGTATTCCAGGAAGAGCTGGAGTCTAGAACGTGTAATTAATAAAACTGACAGGCCCTCAGAGCTGAGTCACCCTTATGCTCCAGTTCATGGCACCCATCACTGCTGGCCCATGTAAAGTTCCCTCATTTAATTTTTTAATTCTCCCTTCCTTTTTTCTTCCTGTCTCCCACTCACTGCAACAGGTACCGACTGTGTTTCAACCTTTATCTTATATCTATGGATTCCGTGGGGCTGGTTCAGGCATGATATCTTATGGAAATCAAAGACTTTATATCTGTTGATCTAACAAAGAAAATACCACAATGGATTTATATTAAATGACATGTATGGCTGTACAGTGTATTTTTGTGAATGGTGCTGTCTGGATTTGTAGAATGAACAACCTATACAACTGGACATGTGGTACCATTACAATGTTTTCTAAAATATTATTGGGTCACCTGGGTGGCTCAGTCAGTTAAGCGTCTAACTTCAGCTCAGGTCATGATCTGATGGCTGTTGAGTTCCAGCCCTGCATCAGGTTCTGTGCTGACAGCTCAGAGTCTGGAGCCTTCTTTGGATTCAGTATCTCCCTCTCCCTCTGCTCCTCCCTCACTCATGCCTCTGTCTCTCTCTCTCTCTCTCTCTCTCTCTCTCTCTCCCAAAAATAAATAAACATTAAAAAAAATTAAAATACTATTGATGTTGCTATTGTGTTAACATCAATACAATTTTCAGATTTTAGGACTTTATGTTAAAGGTAATATGTGCATGTTATAAACAAAACCAGAAGAGTTCAGAAGGGTGCAAAGTTAAAAGTTAAAGCACCTCTCTTCCCTTACCAGCACCCTTCCCATCCTACCCCCACAGGTAAAAACTGTTAATTCTTCCTTGTATGTATATCCTTCCAAAACTCTGTTATATATATGCAATAATACATACATTTTTATGCAAGTGAGATCATACTATATATACTGTTTCACCACTATTTCTCTTAACAACATATTTTGGACAAGTTTCTATAAAAATAGAGAAATACTTATTTCATTTTTTTTAGCAGCTGTACAGAATTCCAATGTATCAAAGTGTGATTATTTAACCATTCCCCTACTGATGAAAATCTAGTTGTTTCCAATTTTTGCTGTTGTTACGTTAAATGCTCATTTTTGTATGTATGGAGATGTTTAGCATTTCTATGTCAACAGAATGCACAGCTTGAATTTTGATAGATATTATCAAACTACCTTTTTAAAAAACAGTACTGATTTACATGCCCACCAACACTGTTTGAGAGCTTGTTACCTAATACCCTGGAAACACAGGCATTATGAGACTCTGGAAACTACCCATGAGATAAGTGAAAATCATATACGGTTTAACCTGTAGAAACTACAAGGTAATCTTTTGTAGGTTTCCTGGTCACTTACATGTCTTTTTCTTGAAACTCCTGTTCTTGAGTTTTGCCTGTTTTCCTATTAGTATATTTGTCTTTTTACTGATTTGGAAGAGCTCTTTGTATATTAAGGAAATATATGTTTAAAAAAATTTTTCTAGCATTTATTCATTTTTTGAAAGACAGAGCCAAAGCGTGAGAGGAGGAGGGGCAGAGAGAGAGGGAGACACAGAATCCAAAGCAAGCTCCAGGATCTCAACTGATAGCACAGAGCCTGATGCGGGATAATGACCTGGGCCAAAGCCGGACGCTTAACTGACTGAGCCACCCAGGTGCCCCAAGGAAATATACGTTTAAAAGATGTTCTCCAATTAGTCATTTTTTCATCTGTTCAAATGGCATTTTTGCTATGTAGAATCATTTAGCCACGTTTATTTCCAGTTTTTATGATATTCTGCCATTTGGATGTTTCAGATTTTATGTAATCAGTTCTTTGTAGCTCCCATGGTTTCATGTCATACTTAGAAATGTCTGCTCTACTTGAATATCATTTAAAATATCATTTTTGGGGGGTGCCTGGGTGGCTCAGTTGGTTAAGC
The DNA here is from genome assembly GCF_007474595.2 of Lynx canadensis. Taxonomy (NCBI): domain Eukaryota; kingdom Metazoa; phylum Chordata; class Mammalia; order Carnivora; family Felidae; genus Lynx; species Lynx canadensis. The sequence goes on from NC_044305.1 coordinate 77,844,823, forward strand.
GTCCGACTGCGGCTCAGGTCATGATCTCATGGTTCTTGAGTTTGAGCCCCGCATCCAGCTCTGTGCTGACATCTCAGAGCCTGGAACCTGCTTCGGATTCTGTGTCTCCCTCTCTCTCTGTCCCTCCCCTGCTCACACTCTACCTCTCTCTCTCTCAAAATAAATAAATGTTAAAAAAAATTTTAATGTCATTTTTTTGTGATACTTTTATGGCTTAATTTTTCTTTTTACATTTAGGGATCCAAATTTAATTTTTCCTAATGACTTGTCAGCATCTCAACACCATTAATCAACATACCAATTCTCCACCGCTTTGCAATGCCACCTTTATAATGTCATAAAGTCTCATATATTTCTGGCTGTATTTCTGGACTTTCTATTTTGTTTCATTACTTTGTCTATCCTTCTTCTGAACTATACCATACTGTTTTATTACTATAGCTTTACAATATAGTTTTGGTCTGGTAGGGTGCTTTTTTAAAAAAACTGGAGTTTATAAAAAGCACAAAATTGTCAGGATCTTATCCTAGGACAGAAATTCTTCCTTTCATGAAGGATATTCACACAAAGAGTTTGAGTTCATTAAAAGAAAGAAAGAAACAAACAAACCAGAGGGTGCAATCAATCAACCATAAAAGAAATGTTTAATAAGAATTTACTATATTACTGGGACACCTGGGTGGTTCAGTCAGTTGAGCATATGACTCTTGATTTTGGCTCAGGTCATGGCCCCAGGGTGATGGGATGGAGCCCCACATCGGGTTCTGCACTGAGTGTACAACCTGCTTGGGACTCATTCATTCTCTCTCTCCCTCCCTCCTTCCCTCCCTCCGCCCCCTCCTCTGCTCACACTCTCTAAAAATTAAAAAAATTAAAAAAAAGAATTTACTATATTACTTGCTGCGAGAACTGACAGAAAAGATAAGGCAGAGATCTCAATCTGTAGGAATCATTTAGAGAAAAAGGTGTCAAAACACACCAGGACCGTTAAAACCAAAGATAGCCCTGTGGATCTGAGTAATCAGAGAAGCTTCTCAGGGATGATGAGATAGACATAAACACTACTCACAGAGCCTTGAACTGTCACGAGCAAGTAGGGTCCCTTTCCCCTGGAGATCTGCTTACAGGCTGTATATTTTTGGCTAATAGTAAAAACTGACATTTACTGAGTGCTTACTGTTTACCAGGCACTGCTCTGAATGTGTTACATGCATCAACTCAAACTTACAACAACCCTATGAAATAAGTACATACTTTTATTTGGCCTATTTTACAAAGGAACAAACTGAGTCACTTGCACAGTGGTAGAACAGAATTTGAACAAAGGCTGTCTGGTTCCAGCATGTTTCTCCCTAATCATTAAACTTCACTGCCTCCAAAGCCAGACACAGGGTTTGATCCGTGCATTACCTCTGCCTGAAACACTTCCCCAGATGATAAAACTATTAACGGTGACGGGCTACCCAGGCAGCACAGTAGAGGCCCCTGTGTTCAGGTTGCAGACAGCCAAGTTCAATGGGGAGCCTGAACTTCCTGAAGGAATGGAGGCACCTGGAATGCCGGCTCCCTGGCCAGAGTGTGCAGTTCACTCTGCTCAGCATCGCAGCTCCTCCCCTGCAGAGGAGGCCAAAAGTTCATGCTCCTGCACACTCTTTGGGCCTCCAGTGTAGTCTGGTCACCTGAGTGACCCCTGCCCACCTGGAACCAGGGTGGCCTCTGTCTGACCTCATCCCAGGCTGACAGCTGGCGTCGTACTCATCCAGACAGCCGACGCTCCAGGCCGGATGGAGTATTGTCTCCTGCCCTGCCTTACAAATGGGAGAGAGAGCAGGCCACTCCTGTTCAGCCGTGACCTCAAAGGGGGGCAGGTCCCTGAATTTAAGGAGATAGGATGCAAACAAAATGCCAGCTGCAAGTATTTCTGACTTTAGGAGAGAAACAGAGCCAATGGCCTCCTGAAGTCCAGTGCCAGAAACTACTGGAAACAAAAGCCCTCTGGTAGGCAGGGTCAGGCTACAGTACAAAGCCCCATTGTGAGACTACACCGGTGGTTTTCCAACTTTGCTTTTTAAGCCATGGAAATGTTTGTAACTCCTCAGCCATGCCCTCGACATCTGGAAGGTCTTTTAGGTAAAGGCCATTACCAGGAAGAAAACAATGGCACTCTGGACCATCTCAAGCAGATGCCGCATCGAGACAACAGTGCAAAAATGCCCATTTCCCCATCAAGTCACCTCTCAGTACTTACAGAGGCTGTCTCAGATGGGCATCTGGGAGTCCTTCCCCTCAGATCTCTCTCCCTCCTCTTACTTACTGTGCCCCTAAATTAAAAATTGGTGAGGCCTGGATGACCCTTAGTCCCAGCTGCATTCTGGAAGAGCAACGCTGGGCCTTTACCCTGCCCACTGCAGTCTCTTAGACTCTTCACAGCCACATAAACCCTCCTCCCTGATGTTGACAGCTTCTAAATAGAGTACCATCACAGGATATGGTGCTAACAAATCTCTGCCTCTTAGCCATCATTCTCTCCCAACTAGAGGGGAGGAAGAAAAGTAAAGAGAGAGACAAGGGGAGAGAAATCCTGACCCTGCCCACCATTTTTTTCAAAGAATATCAGATGCAGGAAGCAGGTACCATAATACTACTCTGGTCCAAGCAGGGGCAGGACTTCACCCTCTCAGCTTTGGAGAATAGGATGAAAGTGAAAAGGTTCATATATACAACACTTAGCATCCAATTTCAAGAGGTTCATGAACCCTCCACAAATTCAAGGGGCTTGGGTTAAGAACCTCCAGTTTTTGAGCTGTCCAAAAGCTATCCTGTGCCACTCTGAAGTTCATTCTGGGGACAAGTAAGTTCTTATCAAGCCTGTTTTCTCTTGTGAACTCACAGCTAAACTACATTACCGAGTCCCCTTGCACATTAGCAGAGATGTGTGACCGATTCTTGCCAATGGACATGAGCACAAGTGATGTGTGAATGAACCATTACATGGAAAGAATTTGGGTCCTGAATGACAACATGGAACGGAAAGGCCTCTTTGGTTCAACCAATCTACGCAGGACTGTGAGCTAGAAATAAAGCTTTATAGTGGTATGCTATTGAAATCTGGGGGTCATTTGTTACAACAGCTAGCTAAATTACTCTACAATAGAAGAGGAGCTCTCATGGTTCCCTAGGAGGTGCTATTAGGAACTTGCAAGGGATAATGCTCCTTCTCTACTCTGAATCCTCCAGGGCATCAGGAAGAGACCTAAGCTCACCCATGCAGATCTCTGCAATCAGCCGCCATGCTCAGGGAGACCTCAGGAGCATGACAACAGCTGACATTACAGAACACTTACTGCGCTGGGCCCTGTACTGAGCACTTTACGTCCAATTACAAATTACAATTAAAATAATCAAACTACAATTTGATCCTCTCATCACAACTCAGAAGAAGGTACTAGTCATATATCCATTTTAACTTTGACCCAGAAAGGTTAACTGTGCCCAGATTGCACAACTAAAAAGAGCACTCAGTTCTAATACTTCTAACTTGTCTTAACTTTCCCAACTTCTCAAACTACCTTTTCGAAGAGATACGCCAGAGTAGAGCCACACCTGAAGGCTTTACCAGTCATCACCTTGGTTATCTGCTAACCGTGTGCCCGGAATTGTTGGCCCTCACCTGAGAGAGGCCTCAAGGCAGCTACAGTGGACACAGGTGGGAGAAAAGGGCTGCTGGTTGCAGAGGCGATAGGCCAGAAGGCAAACTCGGCCCACGTTACTCCTGGCTGATGGCTGGCCCAGCCCTGACGCTCAGAATCAACTCACAGCGTCCCTTGGCCTTGGGCTGCCCTTCCCTGCAGGCCGCACTCCCACCTGACTACATTGCTACAGGAGAGGAGGCAACGGACGAGGGCCTACATTTATGACAAGCCTAGGACAAAAGGGGAGAAGAACTTGGGGTGGGCAATCCTCCTACCAATCCCATCACAACCGGCAGCCCACCCAGATCCGGACAGGGAGCCTGACCTTGTGCAGAAGCAGGACTCCCAGTGAGGCAGCGTCTCCAGCCCTTCCCAGTGCCGGGGGCTGAGAAACGTAGGACCTGCAGCCTGTACACCCAGGGGCTCGGTTTGTGGTGGAGACAGAGAACTGCCACCTACCAGCACCTTCACTTGTTAGGGTCTACGTTGAGCCAGTCTCCAAGCGTGCAAATCCGGACAGCAATCAGGTAACCCAGGGCAATCCTACAACCCCGGCGCGGACCCGGATGGGGGCGGGACTTGTGCGGGAGCCGGGGCTTTTGCGGGGAGGGGGGCTTCCCGCAAAGTCTCGCACAGCCCCTCCCACATCAGGCCCGCCTGTTCCCTGGACTTGCTCAGATGCTTTGGGCATTTTTCGTCTTTAAATCCATTTCGCACGTTATTACAGATTCCTTTGTGCAATTTTTAAAAATCTATAATTTATGAAAGCTGTCATTCAATAGGGTCTTTACTCTCCCCGGCTGGAACTTCTTCTAAAGTACTTCTCAGTAGGCAGCGAATCACTCCCCTTTGATTACCATGTGATTAGTTTGTTCAACTGATGGCCTTTCTTCTCTAAGATACTCATTGTGTCTTCTGCCTCCTATGCAGTTCTTAAGAATTTAAATGAGCCATTTTATTTCTTCCTCCAAGCCCAGATTCTACACACCCGGCTCCACCCTTCGGCCTCCCCTTTGAGTGCGCCTAATAAACAGCACCACGGTTTCCGAGGGCCCCCTCTAATGGGGAATTTTATGTTGTTTCTGACATTGTTTGTTGTGCTTCCCACAAGACCAAATGCTGCTAAAGATTGAGAGACAGTGACATAAATGTCAGGGAAACGCCTCGGTAGTGTCAAGCCTAATTAGACGCTTGCACTTGGGGGACAACAACAGATACCATAAAACTCAGAGCGCATCCTCTCTGAGCACACGCCTGGAGTCTGGCAGATGGGGCAGGGCAGGAGAGAAGGCCCAGAGACAGGAAAAAAGGGGATGGAGAACAGTTTCGCTGGGATGCTGAACTCATCATCATTTTGTGCCTTCTAGGTCACTCTTGTCCTGGAAGTACCCACAGGCAAAGTCATTGTATGCATCAGTCACTATAGGCACAGTGATTGAGACCTGTAGGCTTGTCAAGGGCCAAGAAAATGTTTGAGGTGAAAAAAAAGGGGGGCTCCAAATTACAAAATAGAAATTGTGAAATCAAAATGATAAAGTAACCATTAACAAAGCAAATTACAAAAATTATTTTAGAGCAAAATTATATGTGTGTAGACACACACACACAAGCACACAAACACATCATGAAATATATGTGCATTTTAAAGATCAATATACTGTGGGGTGAGGCTTCCAAAACTGAGTGCCTTTATTTATCCCATGAAGGTCCTTGAATGGCCAACGGCCACATCTACCCATCCATAACACATTTCCGTGTGCATGTGTGGGTTGTTTCATATAAATGACATCACTAATATTCAAGTTCTTCAGCACCATGTGAAATACACTGGGGAAACATGAGAAATGAAGATATTGTCCCTGCCCTCACAGTTACTAGAATCTGGTTGAGAAGATATGACCGAGCTATGAAGAACAATTCACTTATTCAATGAATATTTCTTTTTTTTTATTTTTTTAACATTTATTTATTTTTTTTTTAATTTTTTTTTCAACGTTTATTTATTTTTGGGACAGAGAGAGACAGAGCATGAACGGGGGAGGGGCAGAGAGAGAGGGAGACACAGAATCGGAAACAGGCTCCAGGCTCTGAGCCATCAGCCCAGAGCCCGACGCGGGGCTCGAACTCACGGACCGCGAGATCGTGACCTGGCTGAAGTCGGACGCTTAACCGACTGCGCCACCCAGGCGCCCCAACATTTATTTATTTTTGAGACAGAGAGAGACACAGCACGAACGGGGGAGGGGCAGAGAGAGAGGGAGACACAGAATCGGAAGCAGGCTCCAGGCTCTGAGCCATCAGCCCAGAGCCCGACGCAGGGCTCGAACTCACGGACCGCGAGATCGTGACCTGAGCTGAAGTCGGACGCTTAACGGACTGAGCCACCCAGGCGCCCCTCAATGAATATTTCTTGAGTACCTGTTATGTGCAATATTCTCAATATGGAGAATAAGACAATGAACAAAAGACACAAAAATCCCTGCCCTCCACACAACAGTCCTATAAGCAATGGTATAAGAAAGTACTAAGTTCCACGTAACGACCAATGATAGAAAACACTAACTGAGCATTGTTAACAGAGCAGAGTGAGGAGCGAAGGAGTTTGGTAGTGCCCAGATGGTGAAGCACAAGTGCATGGAGGAGACAGTGTGTGTGTCGGGCCTGGTTGCTCAGTCACCCTTTCTGGAGCCTGCGTTCCTCCCCAGATGTGTACAAAGAAGCAAAAGGTCTGTTTTTTGCCCACAGGGAGATAATATATACATGAATGAGATAATGTGTGTAAAAAGGCACATCGTAAACTCTCGAGTGCAATGTGAATGATATATCTTATTATGTATGTGACACATTCTGCTTATTCACCTGAGTAGAGATACTGAAGTCATTGTGGAGAAATGCATGTTCAATCATTTCTACATTCAATTTTTACCCAGACATTCCTTCTCTGCTAAGTTAAACCAGCTTGTACGTAATATCCCAAATCCTCTTCAGTCACTTAAGAATCCCACTGAGGTACTGAGAACAGTAGCCACCTCAAAACAGCATTTAGAGAAAACCAGAACCACCTGAGAACTTATCCAAAGGGCTTTCCCTGCTGAATGGAGGAGAGGGGTCCACTGCACTTTCTGTTAGGAGTATCCAAAGCATGGATTCCAAGACCTGGAATCCCAAAAGTATGTGGTACAATTGTCTATTTTGGCAAGACAAAGGGTCCATTTCCTTTAGTAGTATAGCAAGTTTACCAATGTTTACCAAGTTATCAGTAAAACTTACGAGTTTACCAATGTTTCAAATAGCTTGAGAATTGTTTCAACTTATAACTCAAAATAAACCCTTGAAGTAAATAAAATGATTATTAGTAAGCCGTATCTGACAGATACAGAAAATGAGACAAAACAGACTGAAATGGGTTGCCCAAGATCACACTGACTGACCAAGATACAGATATTCAGCTTTCCTGGCACATTTTGGTATTCCTTCACCATACTTAACCCATGGTGCCAAGAGCAGTTAGAGACTCTCTTCCTTAGGATATCACTAAGCCCCAGGTTGCTTCTCCTGAGATAACCAGAATTATTTTATGAGTAAATACTCATCATTAATTTTCCTATCAGAGTTTTCCTGTGACATGCACTTGTCCAGCTGCCCAAGTAATTCTCCCCTAGACCCTCCCTTCTCTTCCCCAAACACATACCTAACATACAAACACAACCAGGCACATACAGTGTGGATCTTTTCAAAACCCATTCCTCAAGTGCCTACCTTCTAGGGTTGCCAGATTTAACCAAAAATAAACAAACCAAACAAAAACACACAAGATACCCAGTTAAAATTGAATTTCATATAAACAACAAGTATTAATTTACTATAAGTATACCCCAGGCAATATTGGGGATATACTTATGCGGAAAACTTTCATTGTTGATTGCATTGCACAAAACTAATTGCCCAAATGGACTCAGAGTCTAGAAGCCTCCTAATCCAAAAATCAAATCCTCTCTCCCAGGTCTAAACATATCTTGGTCCTACTAGAAATCAGCTGCAAAAGTACAAAGTCTGAACTCACCTGCTTAATTGTCAAAGAATCTGAGAGTGATGGAAAAGTTAAAGGTAATTCTGTCACTGACTCCCATGAGACTACACCTAAAGTAATCAAGACTAGAAGACATTTAATCTATATACACATACAGAATACAGAACCCTCCCTGGGAACACAACAACTATCATACCTAGGAGGCTGTGTGCACTCAGGACTCCTAGTGGCTGTGAATACAGTCATTTCTCTGTATCCTCCCACAGTACTACCCAAACCCTGTGCTCCCCTGCCATGACGAACTCTCCCATAAAAAGCCTGGCACCCCTGTGGCACATAGTAGGTTCAATCCTTATTTATGGAAAAAAAAAAAGGCAATACATATTGAGAGGCATATTTCCAATAGCTTAGCTCAAGTTAAATGAAACTGACAAAAGTCAGAAAGTTTGGAGACAGGCATCATTGCTTCCTTTGGAGGATAAAATCTCTTTGAGGGCCAAAGAAAAAGGGAATCTAGCACCCAAAAAGAAACAAGCAAATAAAACATTGATGTCAAATATAAGCTTTCTCTTCACAATACCAAGTGAACAGGTACTCGCTAATACAGCTCAGCAGTACAGAGAAAAACAACTAACCCTATGAAGGAGAGAGTCCCCCAAGGACAACTGAATAGCTCATGGGCTCATGTGTATTTTCAGCATGAGGACTGGGGAAGTCTGCAGGGGTCAAGAGCCTTCCAGAAGGATGTTGCCGAAACTTCAGCTCAACCTCCTCTCAGTTAGGCAAGTGGCAACCTTCATGTGTTGTTGTTTTCTTAATCCTACAGTGTTTATTTTAGAATTATGGGTCCTGAGAACAAGGAGAGTGAAAGAGAGTCTTTATTTCTTTATCATTTATATTTAGTATACTAGAATGTATTTACAACTCACACCTCCTTCCAACTACAGCTTAGGAGACAGGGTTTTTGAGGCCATGTGGAGAACTGTGGAGAGAGGCAGGAAACTACCAGGGAATCAGTTGCAGGAGCATAGGAGAGGGAATAGAAGGTTCTAGAGAAGATTGAGCCACCCTTACTTCAGCCCACCCTATCACTAGCTCTACATGAACCTGGCTGGGGAAGGAAACCATGAGGGGGGATCTAGCCAAGGTGTGGTAGTACACACAGGCTCTGCATTTTGGGTGAGCTTCTCCCTGAGAGGCACCCAGACACAGACACAGACACAGGACCTGCCCTCAGGGATCAGAGTCCAGAGGGAAGAGAGATATGTCAAAGGCAATTCTACACTGTAAGCTGAGCAACACAGGGTGACCAGTAGGCAAGCTAAGCATATGCACAGAGGCTCAGCCTAGCAGTGCCAACAGCAGGAGAAAAAGAGAAAGATTTTTGAAAGAATTTCATATTGGACTTTTCCCCAAAAAATGTAAAATAGAGAAAAATCAGAACTTTGTTAAACTTCTTTACAGTGGATGGTTAAGAATATAGATTCTGGAGCAACCCTGCCTGTATTTGAAGCACAGCTCTGCCATTTACTAGCTCTGTGACCTTGGACAAGTTTCTTAAACATCCTGGGCCTCAATTTCTTCATCTATAAAATAGGCATAGCATAGAGCATATTATGTGATTGCTAGTTATTTTGAAAATCAAATTAATTTTAACATAAAGCATCAAAGCCTGTTTCATAATAAGTGCTCTCAGTAACCATTAGCTATCATTATTATGACATATATAGTTTAGTATTGCTTTCATTTTAGGTAGCATATCAAAATGAGAACATCTTAATCCATTCCAGGTTTACAAGCTCTAAAAATCTTAATATGGTCTGATGGTAAATACTATGGCAGAGGTAGGCCCGGGGCAGTATAGTTGAGATGCCCCTAGAAGGAACTCAGACCAGAGAAGGGTAATCAGGGGGGCTTCCGGTAGGAACTCTGTAAGCTAAATTCTGAAGGATTTCCCAGGTAAGGGGGAAGAGGAGTTATTTGTGTAAAGGCCAGAGGCAACAAGTGGGAAGACACAAATATATGAGTGTAGACAGCAAGAATGGGGCAGCAGGGTCACTGACAGACAACTACCCAAGCCCAGGCAACAGACTCAGATTTGTTGCCCGGTAGTACAGTGCCAAGGGAGAAGTATATCCAGCTTTAGGAGAAGGTCCCCTAACTGCGGAAATTGATAGGACATGGTAATTGAGTGGTTATGAAGGTGAGGTAGAAACTGACTTCTTCCCAACTTTCGGACAGTTGTTTGGACAACTACACAGTTGTCAACACCATTCACTGAAACAGGAAACACAGGAAGAGGAGATGAGTTGGACCAGAAGGGTGAGGGAGATGGGGAGAGTACTGGAAATGAGCTAAGGTCATGACTCCATTTGGATCTATTTACCTTTAGTATTTCTGTCAAATACCTAAGTGTGAAAGCTGGCGAGTTAACTGGATACACAGAGAAAATAATTAAAAATTCAATAGCCATCCCTTATGTTATATAGAATTCTTCCGTAGAATGAATCATTCCATACAGTCTTCATGATTCCTGTGAGATGAGAATAATTATGACAGTATAAATATCAAGCACTTAACTATGCCAAGCATTTTGCATACATGAACTCATATAATCCTTACATCAACGCTGAGAAGTACAAACCATTAGGAACCCATTTTATAGTTAAGAACACTGAAGCTTAGAGCTAAAGATTAAGTGGTTTGACCAATGTCACACAGCTGGTAAGTGGCAAATCCACATGGTCTGTTTCTTTTTTTGACAGATGCAGAAACTGAAGGTCAAATAGGACAAGGGATGTGTACAAGATAACAGAACCTCAGAAGTTATGGAGCCAACTCTAGCACCAAAACCTGCAACTTTAGGATTCTGGTGCTCTTTGTATCACCCCATGAATTTAGGCTGTGGAAGTCTATTATTTACAAAGAGCAAGACTAAGAAGATTATAGGGGTAGGACCAACCAGTAGCCATGTTCAAATAAGGCAAGAACTGCTTATTTGCCTCAGAAGAAATGTACAGCCTCACAAGAGTAAGGTATTTCATATCTGCCTGGTGCTATTGATGGTGACAATGATGATGATGATGATGATGATGAAGGAGACTGGATGCTGCTGAAGGTGACGTTCCATTGGTGCTAATACTTCAGTTAAGACCCACAGATCTCTATGGGTCTTGAGGACAAACTTGGGACCGAGAATGATCTTTTCTCTCTAGATTATCCAAGAGAAGGGAACTCGAACTGGAGTTGTGTTTGTGTTCATTCATTCCTCAAATATGACAGTGGCCAAGCAGCTACTGTCAGGCACTGTGGTAGGCACACAGAACACAGAGATGAACAAACACATGTACCCCTTGCCCTTGTGCAGCTCCAGCTAGTCATGCCCACTGGTTGGAAGGTGAGTGGGGAACAGTGACCCTACCTGAAAGCTGTCTCCAAGGTATTTGTGGTTATTATTGAGTCCCACTGACAGAGGTGACACTAAGACACTAGCTGTGGGTGAGGCCTAGGTCTCCAGCCCTGGCCATGCCAGTGGCCAGCTGTGGGACCTTGGGAAACACACCCAGCATCTCTGGCCTTGATGTAAACTGGGTGGAAGAAGAGAGAAAAAGACTGGACCCATGGTTTTCATACTCCTTTTAGGCTACATTATTCATTCTCTATTCACTTAGCAAATATTTACCTATAGCTGACTTTGTGCAAATAGCATGAACAACACAAATACGGCCGAGGTCTCAGGGAGTTTGAGGTCTGGTGGAAATCTTCTACAAAACTCCACCATGTAAAAATGGAGCTAATCCTGAGGTCATCTGGGGCTCTACAAAACACAGCTTTAAAAAAAAAGAAATCCACACACAGACTAGCTAATGTCTCAGGTTCCTTTCCTGCACTAAGATTCTTGGGTTCTTTCTCCCAGGTTGAGGCAACCACAGCAACAGAAACTGAACATCCTGTATGCCTATCTCCAGTCCTGCATCAACTGAATATTTTCTGTAATTTTGTCCAACAAGCCCCAAGCACTCAAGCTCGTCAAGGTACTGCTGCTTTGCTCCATTGGTCTGTTCTGGGGAAACCAGCCATTTGCATGAGACTCTCCAAGTGTCTGGTTCAAACGGGGCAGAGAAAGGAAGGCCATGCGTATTTTCATTTGAAGGCAGAAGGATTTTCATGCATTACTCCCTGAGCACCAAGCAAGCTCTGGAGAGGCTGCAATGGATATTAGCAAAAGCAAGACAAAGGGGCACAGTGTGAGTTGCTTCTTCCCAGAGAATTTTTTTTAAGGAAAGGGAATGAAAGCCCAGCTCCCCTATTCCCTTGTTAGTTTTGCAAAACACACAAGCAAATAATTTTCATTCACTGACTTTGTTTTTTCCTTCCAAAGAAATCTCTCCATCCTCTAAGGAAGACCCACTTGAGGTTTCGTGCACACTGTCTGTCCACTTGGTAAGAAGGGATTTGATTTTTTTTTTCTTTCCCATACCATTCTGTGCCAACACGAGCCTGACCATTTCCAGATGAAACACTGCCTTTACCAGAACGAAATGTTTGCAAAAAGGTCTTTAATGAACTGAAAACGTTAATTTGAAAAGTCTCCTCTGTGGAAAGAGTGAGGCTTGGAGAGAAAAGGAAATGACACACAGCCTGTGGACTGGCAGACGGCTGGTTTCTCTCAAGTATTTCAAAAGGGGGAGATAGAGGATGGTTTGGGTTGGGATCCAAAATGGACCCTCACTTGGAGGACAGGACCAATATGGCAAGTCTGAGCTTCGTTCACATGCTCAGCTTTGTTTTGGTAGTTTAAATGTCTATGCACACAGGATTCTCCTAGTGAAAAACAACACACAGTCCTCTGGGCCCCTTCCCCACCACCAGAAACTCCAGCAAATGCCCCACTGGCATTATTTCAAAGGTAATCTCAATGAGAATGATGTTCATGTTAACAGCACCAACCACCACTAACACCACTTTTTTTTAATCAAGGTGTTATTCTCCCTCCCACCCACACCATCGGTGCCACCCAGATCGCACACAGGAGGAGAAAACATGAAAGTTACAGACTCTGCTAAGAATGCTGATTATAAGTCATCGGGCAGATATAATTACAGGAATCGCACTCCCTAGCCGAGTTGATATTTATTTCAGCAGCTCTGACCCTTCATGAGGATCTCGCTGCCACCTCACCCCCAACTCTCCACCCCCACCCCCAAAGGGCTTTTCTAACTGAAAGCAAACCCAAGCCAAATCCTGCTCCTACTCTCGGCCAGGTGCCAGGAAAAGTGTAAATTTTCGTGAGCTCCGGCTATTTTGCCAGAAGTCTGCAAATGTGTCTGGACATGAATGGCTGTTCCCTTTTTCGAGGCCAGGCCCGAGCACCAGGAAGTTCTAAAAGCAGCACATGGAGAGAGATCGGGTGACCAGAGAAAGGGGCAAAAACAGCCTGTGTGCGATAAGGCTCTCCTGGCATATCCTGTCTGTGGCCAGAGTCAGTCACCTTATTGCCCTTAAAGGAAAAAAAAAAAAAAAAAAGTAATCTTTCTCAGACTCAGTATTTCCAATTCTGTGCTGTTAACTTTGTTCCCAAAGCCAATCCCCCGATTTCCTACCAGCACTTCACCTTTCATAATGGAAATTAAATCAGTTAAGTTTGGACTGTGTGTGTGTGTGTGTGTGTGTGTGTGTGTGTGTCTGAGAGAGACAGAGAGGCTGTCTGTAAGCACGGGCATGGCTAACTAGATTTAACCCATGCTGTTCCTTTGGCCTTGGCAGAGATGAAAGCAAAAAATCATTTTGAGGCTATTTGAAAGAAAGGATTTAAAAAATGTAGAAAGCAAAGATCACCAAACAAGTAGGGGGCATCATTAACCAGTCCTCCAAGCCCAGGTCACTCTTGCCGCTCAGGGTACACAGGCTTTGTCCATTCAGAACCTCTGGGCCCCGTGGGTAAGTACGGGTGCCATCTAGCCCCATGCGGGTCTTCTCCTCCATCCTGGTGCTTTGCCTCCCCACCATGTCACACCTGGGTGAATTTCACTGCTCAGTGAAGCCTGTGGTCTGTCTCTAAATTCCCCATGTTCATTCCATTCCTATTGAAGGGGGCAATAAACTTTAATGTGAAGGATGCAATTATTTGGGGGCCAGGTGTGACTTAACAGGCTTGAAAGCCTCTGAACAGAAGCAAAGCCAAAGGGAAGGGTATGTTTTCCAAGTGATTAAAAAGTGGTGTTAGTCCCTTCACACCCGTCCTGCCCCCCATCTTGCCCTGACAAAGCAAGGGTAGGATGCAAATTAAAGGGATCCCGACTTTACTCACCAGATGAATGTGTTAAAGTGCACTGGCCGCTAAGTTTCCACTGGACCAGCAATGGCTAGGACAGGGGAAGGAAGGACCGGAGTAAAAAGAATGAAGAGATGAAAAACCCATAAAGAAACACAGGTTTGCCTCAAATTACACATAGACATATTTCATAAAAGTGAAATATAAATTGTTTTAATAAATGGATTCATTGCCAGCATCCCAGCTATTGTTCCTAGAGGGAAACCTTTCATAATTTGAAAAAGAAAGGGTAGCTGCTATTTATCTTTCAGGCCAATTTGGGTTGCTAGGTATGATATGGAATTTTTATAAAGTAAAGGACATCAAAATAAAAGGTTTTTCTGAATTTGTTAAAATATGAAATGCCAGCCAGAAATGTAGCGGCAAGGTGCAGGTACTGAAATAAACTGAGAGAGGGAAAGAGAAGGAAGAAGAAAGGAGAGAAGGAGAGAAAGAGAGAAACGATACCTCCTTGGGTCAACGAACCCAATTCAATAGGTTAAGGTGTCCATACCCCATCTTAAAAGGGACTGAGATGAGCAAATAGCATGCAGAGAGATGAACTGCCAAGCTGGAAAACCAAAGACAGGGAGCATTACTGCACAGAGGGCAAGGTGGAGAGAAGGAGTGAGGGCAGGAAAAATGCACGTAGGCTACGTGTACCCAGGGGGAGTCAGAGACCCCAGCCAAGGGTTTGAAATAACTCTGGGCTGGCGGCAGCCGGCACATGTGCAGAGGAAGTGAGAAAAGTGAGAAAAAGATACATGGGTTCCCCCTTGTTCTCCAGCAAAGAAGATTCCAAAATAAGCTGTTCCTTTGCTATCTCAGGATCTCATGGACCAGAGGTCCACATGCCATCTTTGGGACCATTAGCACCCTTCCCCAGTGGAAAAAGGTCAAGTGTATTTCCAGCTACAAAATATACCCACGTTGTCTCAGCCTTGGAGAGAGTAACTCCAGAGACGGAAGGCAGACGAGAAAAGTTACCAATGTGACGCAAGAATTGACAGAATAGGAAAACTTTCAAGTCATTAATTCTTAATTAAAGTTCATTTCAACCTTGTAGAGGTTTTTAATGTGTTCATTTTTTATGTGTTTTGTTTAATTTGTTTCTTTAAGAGGGAAGTTCAAAGAGGCTGGTACTTTTTCAGGTTATTTTAAGAAATCTGCCTCAGTAATTCCGTTATTCTTGGTTACTCATTTAGCCCACATCGATTCTAAGGGCCTCCTTGGGTATCCAGCACCCAAGAAGCTTCTCCGGTATGTAAGGCCCAGAACCCACCCACCAGGAGATTATGATCTGGCTGCACACACAGGTAGGAAGATCAGGCCACAGGAAGAACCAGCACCCTTTTCTAAGAACCAGACATTATGCCAAGAACTTTCCCCACCTTATCTTAAATAATCCTCACAAAAACCCATGGAGGTAGATATGATCCCCACCAGCTTTGCAAAGGAGGAAACTGAGGCCCAAACAGGTTAAGTCCCTTGCCTGAGGTCACACAGATGGTAAGTGACTGCATCCAAGCTGAATGATACGGCACACACCACACGTGCCGTGGGCAGTCAGAGGAGGGCAGAACCCAGGATGCCTTCACAAGCCATCCTAGCACCGCCTTGGGGGACCCAACCCATCTGGAAGGGTAGGTTGGACTCTTACCTGCTCCTGCTCATTCAGGGCTCTGCGAGGTGCTGGTCAGTCATATGCGCAACATTTAAAAAAAAAAAAAATCCTCTACAAGGCATGTAAAAGAAACTCGTTTTTCTATCTTTAGGTCACTCTGTGCCTCCACAGCCATCTGCAGGGATGGAACTTGGTTTCATTAAACATGATATTTTTGTCAGCTCTCTTATGCTTTTTTGTTTTGTTTTCTCTTGCTTTCAATTAAAGGATTGTTTCCCCTCCCAGAAATTCTTTGGGGATTTGAAACCCACTTCAAGGAAAGAAAAAAAAAAAAAAAAAAAGGAAATCCATCTTACAGTATTAGTCACCGAGACGGGTGTGAAGACAACGGGCTATAAGCTGAAACCAGCTCCATCTCCAAAAGCGAGGAACAACCTCTAACAAACTGCTTTGAATTTTAAGAACTAGAAATAATGCTGGCAAACCGGTTTGTCTTTCTTAAAATGCAATAATAATGTGTTTAAGCCTCCAAATTAACTCCCAATGGTTACAACCAAATAAAGAACATAGGCTGGGACTTCAAGCAAAAGCCGGGATGCTTCACCAGAGGAAAATACTTAGCTATGAAGAAATAAAAGTATGAGCGGGGAAATAAAATGAAAATGACACAGGAGCAAATGTAGTGGGCCCTGGAAGTCTTGCATCCCCGCAGCAAGTAAAACCAGTGCAGAATTGGCCAGTGTGGTAGGGAGTCAGGGAAGGGGGCCGGGCTTGGATTGAGTGTTTCCGACTTTGAAATCAAAGAAATGGGCGTGTGTAAGGTGTGTGCCCTGCATGTATGACCACCGTCTCCTCAGCAGTCATGATGAAATAATCTCCCTCTTATCACAGCCTTTGATCTCACAATCCCCTTTTCCCACGCTATTAAGATATCCCATGTCTCAGCAATTCAACTTCGCATACTCAAACCTTTTTTTTCCTTGGCCTGCACCTGTCCACACATCAGCAAAGCTCCACTTCGCTTTGTGCCTTTGCTTTATGCCGTCCTGAAATGTTTTCATCAGATGGGAGCAATTGCCATGGCAGAGGCTGGCTGCCACCCCCACATGGGGAGCTCCAGCCAGCACCCCTCCTCTGTGGGGCTGGAGAGGGGTCACCGGAGCAAGAGGTCTCCCAAGAGCTCTGGGCCTTCCTGAGAGAGGAGGCTCTGACCCAAGGGAAGGGAAAGGTCACACTTGCTTAGCAAAGCTCCCAGGGTTCTCAGGGACTCCCTCTCTCTCTGGCATTCCTGGGCAAATGCTGCTGGCAGAAATTCATTGGG